>NC_057853.1:48119960-48743422 GCF_015237465.2 Chelonia mydas
GAGTGGGCAAGGGCTTCTGTGGGGATCAGGGAGAGCAGCAGGCATCTGCGTGAGGAGATGGGTGTGCTGAAGAAACACAGAGTAATAATTCCTAGCACTTCTCAGCAGTAGAGCTCAGAGCACTTCACCAAGGAGGTTAGCATCCCCATTTCACCAAGGGGGAAACTGAGGCAACATGACTTGCTCACGGTCAATCAGAAAGCTAGCGGTAGAGCTGGGATTAGAACCCAGGTCTCCCAAGTCACAGGGATGGCTCCATCCACTAGGCCACACTGCCTGTCTCACAAGTCAAAAGTAAGGAGGATGTTAAACGAGTTTTAGGATGGACATAAACCCTCCAGCTTCAAAGCATAAATCAACCTGTAACTAACAGGGAGGTAAGAAGGCACTTTCCCTGGGGGCAGGATATCCCTTAAGTACCTACTTCAAGGTTTCTTGCCCTTTCCCCTGAAGTGTCTGGTGCTGGCCTGGCCTAGGTGGACCGAGTGTCCAAAAATAAGTCTTTATTGTGTTTGCACAGAAGCCCCTCCAGAGGCAACAGTGCTACTTTATTCGCTGTACAACTCAATCGCTGCATCACCAAGCATGGGACGGGGTTTCATGGCCAGTTGGCTAGAGAAGGTCAGAGTAGATGATCTGGGGATGTTTAGTCTACGGAAGAGAAGAATGAGGGGGGATTTGATAGGTGCTTTCAACTACCTGAAAGGGGGTTCCAAAGAGGATGGATCTAGACTGTTCTCAGTGGTAGCAGATGACAGAACAAGGAGTAATGGTCTCAAGTTGCAGTGGAGGAGGTTTAGGTTGGATATTAGGAAAAACTTTTTCACTAGGAGGGTGGTGAAACACTGGAATGCGTTACCTAGGGAGGTGGTGGAATCTCCTTCCTTAGAAGTTTTTAAGGTCAGGCTTGACAAAGCCCTGGCTGGGATGATTGAGTTGGGGATCGGTCCTGCTTTGAGCAGGGGGTTCGACTAGATGACCTCCTGAGGTCCCTTCCAACCCTGATATTCTATGATTCTATGATCTGGTGGTATCTTCTGGGCTTCAACTTTAGGACTGTAAGTAGCCCAACGTGGCTACCTCTGGTTTCAGGTTGGGATTAAACAAGGAATAAAACGTGGGGAGGCGCAGGCCCCTTTGAAGATGAATCCCATGGGAAAATGTTGCTTTGCCCTGGAGGAAGTCCTGATCAATGTAATGGCTGCAGGGTCAAAGAAAAAGCCACAGAAGCTTCATCCTCCTCCTGATTGTGGTAGGGAGAGAAGCCATGAAATCACCTCTGCAGAGGAGGCTGAAAGAGACGAGGTAGGTGTGTTTGTACAGGAATCTGAAAAACACCGGGAAAGACAATAACATCCGAAGGGCATCAACTCCTCGCTTGCACCCAGCCCCACGGAGAGCAGATCCGCATGGAACATCGCTTGAAAGTAAAACTGTGCATCTGAAGAGCTGAGTCACTGATAATGGAGGGGATTGTTTGTGGGGGGTTGATAACCTCATCTGGAAGCAGCGATAACAGATCCAGACTTGATATTAACTAACGCAAGAGACAGCTAAAGAGCTGCAGGAGTTACTGGCTCATCCATAATACCCCACCTACTTCTTATCAGATAAGTGTCATTTATAAAGTGGTTGCTAAGAAGAGTGCAGGTCATGGAAAATGAAAAGAACCAATAAGCTGTAGGTAAAAAGAGGGGTGGGGAAGGATGTGGTACTAAACACCCCAGAAATAAATGCCTGGGCTGTGAGAAGGCCTGCAGAAGCTGTGCCAGGAGGAATCAGTTTGCAGAGGTGTGTAATGCAAATCGTATGCGTGCATTTGGGATGGGAAGACACCAGTCGAAGAGTTGGGCTGAAATTCGCCTCAGTGCAAAGAGCCAGCACAGAGCCCAGACACCACCGAAGGGCTAGACTGCGGGCCTGCTGCACACAGTGAATTTCACTCTGGCTGAGCTGTGGGGGGAAGGTGTCCTGTGTCCATGCTTAGGCAAATTAAGACTAAAAGGTGGCTGGCCGGCCTGGCCTGTGGACATCAGATCCAAGCGCCTGAGGCCCTACCTACAGCAGGACACCACCCACACACAGGGCTCCTGACTTATCCCCTGCCTAGCACCGGGATAACCTCATTGACACCAGTGGGTCTACTCCTGATTTACACCAATGTAAGCAAAAGGAGAACCAGGCCCCTAGGCAGTTTTGAATTCATTAATCTGGGGCTGAAATGAACCCCTGGGCAAAGGGCCTTCGGAGAGGCTCCAAAGTTGTTAGTTTGTATGGCATTAGCACCCCGTCGTAGACCAGGCTCCCACTGTGCATAGCCCTTGAGATGGCGTCACCAAGACCAGTAAGGATTGCTTCCCACAATTATAAATTAGGTGCATGCAAGTGAAGCAACTTGCCCAGCACTACCTGGCAATCAAGTGGGGTCTAAAACTCACGGCTGGTTTCCATGCCCTACCCGCTAGCTCCATCTGCTTCCCTTGAATGCCCTCTTGGAACAAATCGGCACTTGAAAAAAACAGTTCCCTCCAGCTAACCCCCTCCTCTCCCTGCGAGGATCAGCAGCAGGGCAGATTGAACTGTGTGCTGCCTTTTCCAGGCACATGGCCGGCCTGAGCCAAAGTCGGCAGGCCTCTGTGACACGACTGTCCCCCATCTAGCTCCTATTGCTGCCATCACCAGTGTCCTACTGCCTCACATGCATCAATGATCTTCTCCGCACAACGCTCAGTGAGATTGGCCAGCACTAACCCCATTTAGAGGAGGAGAGGAGAGTTTCAGGCTGCTATTAATGATGATGATTATTAAGTATTTATATTATGATGGTGCCCAAGAGCCCCAATCGTGGCCAGGACCCCACTGCGCCAGGTGCTGTACAAACACAGAACCAAGTGCTGGCTCTCACCACAGAGATCTGCCAATCTAAGTGTAGGACAAGAGACCACCGGGAGCAGTGAGTATGATGGGCAGTAGTTTCAGCATGCCAGCGCCTAACCATTGTCAAGGTTGCACAGCAAGTTTGCAACAGAGCTGAACCCAGATCCCCTGATTCCCAGGCTTGCTGTGACCACACACCATCCTTCCCATACTAACACGCAGGCTGCAGGAGGAAGGGTTTGGTCATGAGTGTCTACAAGTTCCAGGCCAAACCCCTCCGGTGCTGCATGGCAGGGGCTGTTCATGTCCGTTTTGCAGAGGTGAGCACACATGACATCGTGGAGGAAAAGGAAGTAGAGGAATTAGACAGCTCTGAGTCAGGGAAATGCTTAGAGATTTCAAATCCAATGTCATGACCTCTCAGCCACAATTATATCGAGCAAGAGACCCATACAAACCAGTATGTGCATGCAGCCAGCTGTGGTCTCACAAGAGCACTGGGATTCGCACATACCAGGAAACCTTCAGCAAGAGCCACCCTCTGACTGGGCTGAGTGTTGGAGCGGAGCTGTACAGCGATAGGACTTATTACTATTTATTACTTGTTTTACCATAGTGCCCTGGTCATGGACCAGTAAACCCTATGCTAGGCGCTGTACAGACAGAGTACTAAAGGACAGTTGCTGCCCCAAAAGATTAACCACATGGCTTCCACTTAACCACACGTCCATCCTCCCACACCTACGTGGTACCAAGCAGAGTGCTCCAGGGGTCGGTCCTGGGGCCGGTTTTGTTCAGCATCTTTATTAATGATCTGGATGATGGGATTAATTGCACCCTCAGCAAGTTCGCAGATGACACTGAGCTGGGGGGAGAGGTAGATACGCTGGAGGGTAGGTAGGTCCAGAGTGACCTAGACAAATTAGAGGATTGGGCCAAAAGAAATCTGATGAGGTTCAACAAGGACAAGTGCAGACTCTTGCACTTAGGACGGAAGAATCCCATACACCGCTATAGGCTGGGGACTGATTGCCTGAGCAGCAGTTCTGCAGAAAAGGACCTGGGGATTACAGTGGCCGAGAAGCTGGATATGAGTCAGCTGTGTGCCCTTGTTGCCAAGAAGGCTAACGGCATATTAGGCTGCATTAGTAGGAGCATTGCCAGCAGGTCAAGGGAAGTGATTATTTTCCTCTATTCGGCACTGGTGAGGCCACATCTGGAGTATTGGGCCCCCCACTATAGAAAGGATGTGGACAAATTGGAGAGAGTCCAGCAGTGAAAATGATGAGGGAGCTGGGGCACATGACTTATGAGGAGAGGCTGAGGGAACTGGGCTTGTTTAGTCTGCAGAAAAGAAGAGTGAGAGAGATTTGGTAGCAGCCTTCAACTACCTGAAGGGGGGGTTCCAAAGAGGATGGAGCTCAGCTGTTCTCAGTGGTGGCAGATGACAGAACAAGGAGCAATGGTCTCAAGTTGCAGTGGGGGAGGTCTAGATTGGATATTAGGAAACACTATTTCACTAGGAGGGTGATGAAGCACTGGAATGGGTTACCTAGGAAAGTAGTGGAATCTCCATCCTTAGAGGTTTTTAATATCCGGCTTGACAAAGCCCTGGCTGGGTTGATTTAGTTGATGTTGGTCCTGCTTTGAGCAGGGGGTTGGACTAGATGACCTCCTGAGGTCTCTTCCAACCCTAATCTTCTATGATTCTATGTGCATACACACTCACACAGTCTGCAGCAGGGAGGGTTAGGAACATAAGACTTGCCAGACTGGCTTAGAACCAATGCCCACCCAGCCCATATCCTGTCTCTGACAGTGCTGGCACCAGGTACTTCAGAGGACTGTGTCAGAACCCCACAAAGGTAGCAAAGGTGGGATAATCTGCCCCTTACATTAAGTCTCATCAAATTAGCAATTGGTTTAAGACCCGAAGCATGAAGTTTGACATCCCTTTGACAAAACTCATTAGCACTGGCTATTCTAACTCTGGATATTCTCGTGAGTCATAGAAACGTCCAGTCCCTCTCTTCAAATCTTGCTAAATTCTTAGCCTCCATGCCTTCCTGTGGCCGTGAGTTCCACAGTCTAATGGTGTGTTGTTTGATAAAGTATTTCCTGTGGTCAATATTAAATTTCTCATCATTCTATTTCGGCAACTGTCCCTTTGTTCTTGTGGGGGACAAACGTGTGGAAGACAGAAGCTCCCAGCCGCCCTTCTTCATGTAACAAGAGCCTGAGAGGTCGCTGCCTCATGCAGCTGCCATGTTTGGAAGAAGTGGACTCTGTGGGTGTTTCTGAGAATGAGAAGGGAATTAACCAGCTCTTAGCTGTCTGGATTTGAACCCATGCAGGCAAACAATGATTACACAGTATAGAATAATGGTACTGAAGGGAAAATAGACTGAAAGAGACACAGGAAAAGATAATGAGCTCCAAAGCAGAGTGGAAAGGAACAGGTACAATACCCAAGGGGCTCAGAGCTAAAAGCACATGTATTTATAGCTTGAGCTAAAGAGCCAGGCTCTTTAGCTGGGATCTGTAATACACTCCTGGCCTCTGTGGATCAGGCACAGAGGGTTACATATAACTCATTCTCACGAGCAGCTGCATTTGTTTTGCTGTCACACCCATGTCCGTCTGCGTGTGTAATACAAGGATTGGGCCCTCGAGGGCTGGGTTTCAGGCTATGTCATTCCCCCACTCTACTCTCACGAGGAAGCAGGGACTAGCCTTTGGTGGGAATCCAGTTCCATGTAGCTAACTCTCGTGAGTCTCAAAACTTCAGAGGTTTTCCTAAAGGCTATAACTTCTAGAATCACGTTATTGCTGGAAATTTTGGCTTCTCTTTTTTTTAAGTAAGTTTCTGGCCCTCAGGGCTGCAGAGAAAAACTTGAAAACGTGCCCCCTAATGTCTTTGAAACCAGAAGAGAAATCAAAAGAAGCCTATATTTAATATCTTTAAAATCTTAAGGTTTTTTGGGGGGATCTGATTTGGGATTTTTGAACACTTGAGATTGGCTCCAAACCCTGCTAGCTACTCCCCAGAAGGTAAGCCAGATGGTATGCCCATCCGAGAGCTGCTGTTTTTCCCACTTAAAGAGCAGACACCTGCTTTCAATGTGATTTTCAGTGACAAAAAGCAGCAGGAAGAAAGAACCAAACTGAAGTCTTTGAAAGAGAGCACAGACTGTGAAACTCTTATGTAACAGGTTGCAGCAAGTCTGAGAGCAACATGGCTGCTCCTCTGCATGCAGGCAGAGTTCTTAGCAATTTAAAGGGGCAGCACACAAAACAAAGGCATCACAATTTCACAACTGCACATGTAACAACTCACTGGGGAGTGTGCATTACAATTGAATGTGTGCTCAGTCTGCAGAGTGTAGGAGTCTTCTACAGCAGCAATTAAAGGGTCTTAGCAATTCAGCTCAAACTATAGCAGCTCATGCTTTGAACTCTAACCGTGGGTCGCATCTCCAATGGGGTTGCGCTACCAGCAGATGGGGTTGTGGTGATCCCGTGTGTGTGGAGGATGCCATTTTGCTCCATCATGACCTTGTATGTTTGGCGTGTGCAAGGTCTTAATGCATGGAGGATGCCATTTTCTCTACAAAATGGCATCCTACACATAGCATGACTTTGCACGCACCATAGATATGAGGTTGTGCTGTGCAGAGGAGGCCATTTTGCTCTCCATGCTGTCTGGGGTCCTGAGAGGAACTAATTAATTAAAATGGGGTCATCCTGGCAAAAAGTTTGGAGCCTCCTGCTCTAGAGATCTCTGGTTCAATCCCTTCTATGGGGTCACCACACACGCACCATCCTAAGTCTACTTTTAGGCCTTCCATCTTTGACAGCCTCTCTGTAAATTCCTCTGGGCCTCCACAGTCACAGTAAAGCTCACCGTCTCCACCTTTCTGTTTTATTTCTGCCAAAGTGTCCTAATGGTGAGATCTATTTGTTTGGGGAAGCATCTCCCAAGGGAAAAAAGTGAAGTTGATCACACTGAGATGGAAAAAAGCACTGGAGACTATCTTATAGGGAACATTCCTGTGCAGGCGGAGGGAGGAGATGAACTAACTGCCCTATTATATACTGAATAAAGTACATTTAAAGTACAAAATAAAGTACAGTTAAGGTCCTAAAGTCAAGCACTGAAATATTAGGAAATGCCAGAATTAAGACTGTCCATGCAACCTTAATTGAACCCTCTTGCGCATGTGCATTATGATTTGGCTTGGCCGAATTCGGTTTTATTATTGTATAATTCTGGCAGATAATCAGTGTTTATTTTTAAGCATTTCTTTAGATTTTTATCAATTTACATTTTCAGTTATGCAAAATTGCTGGGGGAAGGGGGATTCAACATCACGTATCAAAATATCCAAGGTAGATATCCATAAATCAAACTCTAATCATTTCTCAAGCAGCATTTTACTTATTTTGCCTATCTGTAAATTTTGATTATTAACTGTTTGTCAGTTTGTGCATGTATGCTGAGATGGACGTTTACCGATAAATCCTTCCAAGCGGATTTATGATAGTCTTTAATTACCCACTCATATACCCTTTTTCCCATAGGATCCCTGCTATTAGTATTGTGCTAGCACCTAAGGGCTCCAAGCCGCAATCCGGGCCCCATTGTGCTTGGCACCATATAAATACATACCCAGAAGAAGATACTTGTGCCAATTTAATGCCTTTTCTATTTTTGAGTTCCACAGGCTTCCACAGCAGTCTCAGCTGGATGAAAATGATAGCCAGGCTCTGCTAACCAGAATGCTTGCGTCCCAAATGAGTCCCACTCTGTGTCACCTTTTCTAATTTGGCTGCTGTTTAAGGCCTTTCTGAGAGGGGATGGTGGGAGTTGGTTGTAATTTCAGAGGTGTGTTGCTGCGGTGAATGGTGGGGGGAAGGTGTATCTCTCAGGACCCTCACCGCAGTTCCGCTTTTCCAACATCCAGCTCTGGTTTCTGGACTGCGATTGCACAATTGTTGACTTGGAATTAGGTTTGCTTTTTAAGGGATAAAAATACAATTTCTCCCCAACTAAACTGACTGACTGAGAATCTGTGTTTTCCATCAAGCTGGAAACTAATCCAAACTGAATAGTACGGACGGGGGAGGAAACTCTCCCCCCTCCTCCCCCCTTCAGTCCCACCTGAAATTTGGATTTGTATCTCCGACCGCCTCTGGCCCTCCGCTTCCTGGACACACGCACAGAGACGCGCTGCACGGTAATGAAAGATAACGGCCTCGCGCGTTGCCATGGTAACTGTGCAGTAGTCGTGATAATGAAAACCAGATCTGGGATTATGGGCCTCCACTCCTGCTCTCTCTCTCTCTCCGTCCCGTCAGAGGCAACTTGACAGACTGGCTGGAGTTCTCTCCCCTGCCAATACGCACACAAGGAGTAGCAACGAATTCAAATCCTGGCAGGTCTGAAGTTAATGACCTGGCGAGGTTATAATCTGTTTACAAGCTTACAAACACCTGTCAGGGATGGTCTAGGTAGTACTCAGTGCTGCCATGAGTGCAGGGGACTGGACTAGATGGCCTCTTGAGGTCCCTTCCAGGCCTACGATTCTATGATTCACCTGACCTAGGCCTGGCCCCTGGTGCATGCTTACTGCTCGCGTATCTCAGTGGACGCAAACTGAGCCAGGCCTTTAGACCTGCCAACTGTTCCTTATTGTGTCATTTAAAGACATGTAGAGGGAGGGATCCCAAAGATCAGACACTTCTGTAGAGCCCTCACACATGCATCCTGCTCAGCCCTGCACTGATGGAAATCTTCAGAGCCTCATAAACACTCCTCTGAAATGCCTTTCCATTCAAATCAGCGGCTCACCGTGCAAAAGACACATCCTCCACAGGAAGCCCAGCTTGGATACAACAGCTGGTTTCCAAGTCCTGCTTTTACACATCTGAGCTGGTATGAGGAGCTCAAGCAGTTTATGGTACCTGATATCACACACAATGCACAAGGGGCTGTGCCAGGATTTTGAACTTTGGGAACCTGCTGGTCTTGCCTGCTTTACTCTAACTACTACCCCAGCCTGCCTGAGGCTGACAATAAGGCCATCTGAAGAAAGAAAGAGGCTGGCCAGCCCCTTGGTGCTACTTTGTTGACCTGAGAGGGAGCCATGGAAAGACATCTTCAGCAATGATTAAGAAGAATGGCTCAGACATAGATCATCACTGGTAGTACTGAGGGCTGTGATTACAGACAACTGGCCAAGTTCATAGAACACAAGAACGGCCATACTGGGTCAGACTGAAGGTCATCTAGCCCAGAATCCTGTCTTCTGACAGTGGCCAATGCCAGGTGCTTCAGAGGACAGTTATGGAGTGATCCATTCTCATCCAGTCCTAGGTTCTGACTGTCAGAAGCTAGGGACACCCAGAGCATGGGGGGCTGCGTCCCTGCCCATCTTGGCTAGCGGCTATGGATGGACCTGTCCTCCAGGAACTTATCTAATTCTTTTCTGAACCCCATTATAGTTCTGGTCTTCATAATATCCCCTGGCAACGAGTTCCACGGGCTGACTGTGCGTTGTGTGAAAAAGTCCTTCCTTTCGTTTGTTTTAAACTTGCTGCCTATTAATTTTATTGGGTGACCCCTGGTTCGTGTGCTTTATGTGAAGGGGTAAATAATACTTCCGTGTTCACTTTCTCCACAACATTCACGATCTTATAGACCTCTGTCATATCCCTCCTTAATCATCTCTTTTCTAAGCTCAACGGTCCCAGTCTTTTTAATCTCGCCTCATATGGAAGCTGTCCCATACCCCTCATCATTTTTGATGCCCTTCTCTAATTCTAGTATATCTTTTTTTGAGATGGGGAAACGGCAACTGCACTCATTATTCAAATTGTGGGTATACCATGGATTTATATAGTGGCATTATGATATTTACTGTCTTATTATCTATCCCTTTCCTAATGATTCCCAACATTCTGGTTAGCTTTTTTGACTGCTGCTGCACATTGAGCAGATGTTTTCAGAGAACTATCCATGATGACACCAAGATCTCTTTCTTGAGTGGGAACAGCTAATTTAGACCCCCATCATTTTGTGTGTGTAGTTGGGATTATGTTTTCCAATGTGCTTTACTTTTAAACAATGAAATTCGTCTGCCATTTTGTTGCCCTGTCACCCAGTTTTGTGAGATCTTTCTGAAACTCTTTGCAGTCAGCGCTGGACTTAACTATCTTGAGTAATTCAGTGTCATCTGCAAACTTTGCCACCTCGTTGTTTACCCCCTTTTCCAGATCACTGATGAATCTGTTGGACAGCTCTGGGCCCAGTACAGACAGATCACTGGGGGTTCTTACTATTTATCACTTTCCATTGTGAAAACTGGTGGGTTAAGTGAATCTAAAGTAAATTCTACCCCTCTCAGTGTGTAAACTGCACTGACCTGGAGTGTCAGGGTGTGATCCACAGCCCATGTAAATCAGCACAGCTCCCTCCACTCCCAGAAACCATTTGAGGATCTGGTTCCCTCCTTCCTGGAGCTAGTGTGTAAGTGTGATTGACACCAGCTTGGCTGACACACCTGGGCTTGAACCAGAGCCAGAAACCACAAGCTGGTGCAGCTGTGACGAAAGCTCTCTGCTTGTTGCACTGATAGTCTGCCAGCTGCTGTGCAGCAGGCATGGAGGGGCCCTGTAACACCCTCCCCAGCGGGTCACCTAAGGTGGTGAAATTCAGGCATCTGTGGCCTGATTCTGTGTCACACTCTTTCCTACACTTGATGCATGAGCTCAGAGTGGGACAATGTTGGCCTTAACCCACCTTTCCTCCTTTCACCTTCTGAGCCTGTCCTATACCACTCTGGAAATTACAGCAGCCACTGAGCTGCTCGAATTTATGTTGGGGCTGCTCATAACACCCAGAGGAACTGTAGGAAGCTCAGACTAGCCAGAGCGCACTGCATGCTGGCCAAGTCCCTTCCTCCCTGCCCCCTCAGGCAATAGATTTCTTGCTTTTAAGTTCCCCTTGTGTCACCAGAGCAACATTAGGACAATGGAGAATGGCTCTGTTCACTCCTTTGTACTTGGATTTCCTTAGCCCCATTTCCTGAGGAGTAAGGGAGTTTAAATGAGTTTATGGGAGGCTAATTTACACCACATCACTCCTGAATTTGGCCCTCTGAATCGAAGGGTGGTGTCTAACTGAGTCTCAGTCAGAGTAACTTATGCACTGAGGAGGTTCGAATGTGTGACCCCAAGGCTCTGGGGCAAAGGGTTCCCTGTTTGCAAACCTGACAAACTCACTGCACCAAACACATCTTGCAGGATATTTATCCATCAAGAGTAACAAGTAAGGTTTGTCAAGGCTGATTCCCCACTCTGGCACTTTGAGTGCAGAAGGTGGGGGCCCAGAAGGATCAGGGACTGGTGGATAGCTGACACCTGTGCTCCAGTGTCTCTCCACTCAGTAATCTTCCTCCCGCTCACACTCACACTTTCCCTTTGCTCTGGGTGTGAAGGCTCTCGGTGCGTCCCCGGGGTGATGAGTTGCAGTCGGCTGGTGCTCTTGGGGCAGTTGGCCTTCACATGCCCCAGCTCGTTACATTTGAAGGATCGCCCAGCTGACTGTGGGCTGGAGCAAGGTGGGTGGTTGGAGAGTGGGATGGTGGGATGAGAGGGCATCTGGGGTTTCTCTGGCTGTGTGGAGGGCTCCTCCTTGTGAGGTGGGGTCTTGGGCTGACTCCGATGGTGGGGTATCGTCTCGGGTTGCCCCTTCTGGTATCCTCACCAACTGCTACTAGCTTTCTTCTTCTCCGCCACCTCCAACCATTTGGCTCCGATCTCCCCAGCCTTGATTACAGTTTTGGGCTTCCCATCTAGGATGTACCTTTCTATTTCTTCAGGAACACCCTCTAAGAACTGCTCCATTTGAATGAGGAGAGACAGATCTACCAGAGACTTAACATTTGCTCCTAATATCCAGGCATCCCAATTCTTTACAGTGTGGTAGGCGTGTCGGGAAAATGCCACATCTGGTTTCCACTTTAGGGCTCTAAACCGCCGACGGGCATGCTCTGGTGTTAGCCCCTCCTAATTCTGGCCTTTTGTTTAAAAAGTTCGTACTCTTCTTTAGGCATTTCAGCTGCCACCTCTGCTAAGGATCCACTGAGTTGTGGCCTCAGCTCCACCATATACTTCTCTGTAGGGATGTTGTACCCAAGGCAGGCCCTTTCAAAATTTTCTAAGAAGGCCTCTGTATCATCACCTACCTTGTACGTGAGGAATTTTTTGGAATGAGGAGCAGTACCTGGAGAAAGATTGTTAGGGCTACCTGATTGATCCAGCTTAGCCTTTTCCATCCCTAAGTGCTTCAGGTCCACTTCCAAGCACTTCGCCTATCTCCTCTCCTCTGCTTCCGCCTCCAAGTGCTTTGCCTCTAGGAAGAAATTCCTTTCTTCCTCCGTTAGAACTTGGTCTGAGTTAAGGGCATCTCTCCATCCTGGCACCGGGATCTCGGTTCGGGGAGGGCTGACCCTTTCCTCCTGGGAAGTCTCCATTCCCTCATCCCCTCCCTGCATTGCTGTCTTGGAGCTGGATGTCTGGGCTTGATCTGGGTCTCTCTTATCCGTGGCATGCCGCTTTAGGAAGATTGGTTTCTCTAGGGTTTCGGTGCCCGACTTCAACCTCATGCACAGGGCTGCCCTACTCTAGCCTCACTATTTCGTTGCCATAAAGCTAGAAAAAATAAATAAACTGCTTGTTGGAGTCCCTGGCGTGGCAGGCTTAACCCTTTGCGTGCCTGTTCTCCCTCAGGCAGGAAAGAAAGAAACCAACCAACCAACCAACCAACCGCCCTGGCTTTGCAGGCTGCCAAAAGGAAAACTGTGTCCTTTTAAAATCCTGAGGTCTGTGCTTCTGTTTCAAAATGATCCCACCCCTCTGCCACCATGTCAAGGCTGATTCCCCACTCTGGCACTTGGAGTGCAGAAGGTGGGGGTCTGCAAGGATTCTAAAAATTAATAGTGGCCACTCCAGTATTAAACTCCCAAGGGTACAGCTTCTCTCCCAAGGGTACAGCTTCTTGGATAGGTAGATGCTGTCACCACCTAAATGCAAAAAACCCCTTTGAACCCAGGAAGGCACATTTGGGAATTCCTCCCTGTGAGTTACCCTCAAGCCTTTTCACACACCCCCTCTGGGGAAGAGCTGAGAAAGAAAACAAAGGAAATCAGTTGTTGCCACCAGTTAATTAAACAACATGTGCACAAACCTCTTAGGACACACAAACCAATCCTGTTCTTAAAAAAAGGTAAATTTTATTAAAAAACAAAAAGAAAGAAAACACATCTGGAATGTAGGCTATTGCTAGATTTTTAAAAAGAGCAAATATAATAATTAAGCATCAAGAATGGTTTTCTTGAGGTCAGGCTTAAAGGTTACAAGCAAAACAAAAGCATGTGGGGTTAGCACAGAGGAGTCCACAAGCCATAAAGAAATAAAAGAGATAAACCTAATTGAGTCTTCCTAGACATTCCCTGATCTACTTACATACCTGGGGTTTCAGATAAGTAGTTTCTAGGTATGATTTGATGATTTTTCTTACCTGGTTTAAAGCTTCTTACAGCATTGCTGCTCTGTGTCTCCTCTCTCTGGAGAACAACAGACAGATAGACAAAGGGAAAGTTTTTTTCCCAATTTTAAAAAGTTCTAGCCTTTCCATTGACTCTTTTGGTCAGGTGCCCATTCCCATTCCTTTACCTGGGGGACTTTTTTAACCCTTTATGGTAAAGCAAGTCGAGAACAGCCACCAAGAGGGACTTTATAGCTAACTGGCTGGCTGGGTGTCCATAAAAGGGAGCTACCCCCCTCCCGCTTCATTTATCACAAGTATCTAGAAAGCTCGTAATTTGTTGAGATACTTACATCTCACAATGATTATGAATTGGTAAAATTTAAGGAAT
The DNA here is from genome assembly GCF_015237465.2 of Chelonia mydas. Lineage (NCBI taxonomy): Eukaryota > Metazoa > Chordata > Testudines > Cheloniidae > Chelonia > Chelonia mydas. The sequence goes on from NC_057853.1 coordinate 48,133,778, forward strand.
AATGTATTTATATTGAAAGCATGCTGTGTGACTTGGAGGAAAAATTAGTCACCAAGGGATATTATGTCTCAGTGATGGTCCATTCAGGCAAGAGGGAGTTGTCACCCCACCCTGTTTAGCCATTGATGCAATGCCAGGCTCAGTTTCCTGGAAAACCATCAGAGACAACTGCAAACAATTGAAACTAAGGGAGGTAAAAAATGGAACATTACAAGAGACAGAGGCTCACCCATGAATAAAGACAAAAGCCTTTTTCTGCATAACACAGAGGCGGGACAGGCAGTGGTGAGCTGGAGCCGGTTCGCGCAAACAGGTTAAATTTTGAAGCAGTTTTAGAACTGGTTGTTAAAAATTGTTATGGCTCCCTGAGCTCCTGGCTGGGGAGGCTCCCCCGGCCCCTCCCCTGCTTTCCCCTCTCTCGCAGAGCCTCAGCATGCCACGCCGCCAGCACCAGCGCTCTGGACCACTCCTGGGCAGCTCTGCAGCTCCTGCCGCTTTGAGCAGCATGGTACGGGGGTGGGGCTGCGAGCTCCAGCGGGCTGCGTGGCATCCATACACGCTGCCCTGAGCAGCATGGTAAGGGGGCTGGGCCAGGGCTGGGAGGAGGGGTTGGATAAGGAGCAGGGAGCCGTTAAAGGGGGCGGAGGTTCTGGGGGGGCGGTCAGGGGACGGGGAACGGGGCGGGGTTGGGTAGATGTGGGAGTTCTGTGGGTCTGTCGGGGTGGTGGTGGATGGGGTTGGGACAGTCAGGGGACAGGGAGCGGGGCAAGTTGGGTAGAGGGTGGGGCCCTGGGGGGCAGTTAGGCGTGGGGGTCTCAGGAGGGGGTGGTCAGGGGACAAGGAGCGGGGGAGGGTTGATGGGTTGTGGGTTCTGAGGGGGGCAGTCAGGGGCAGGAAGTGGGTGGGGGTCGGATAGGCGGCGCGGACAGGCTGTTTTGGGAGGCACAGCCTTCCCTACCTGGCCCCCGATACAATTTTGCAACCCCAATGTGGCCCTCAGACCAAAAAGTTTGCCCACCCCGGTCTAGTTTATTATTTTATTAACAGGGGTTGCACTTGCCTCGTTCATTATGTTGATATGCGTTTAATAAAGCAATACTTTGTTTCCATTGTAATAAACGTAAAAATGTTTTTTATTTTTTTTATTGTTAAGTATGTCTTTCAATGACTCAATACACTGCCACTTCTTATGGAGAAAGGTACAAAAAATACATACTGTGGCACATCCCTTAAATCAGAACTTTTTATGTTGTTAAGATTTTGGCAGCTTATCACTAGGGACAGGTCCTCTGAATCCTTTCACTGAGGAGACATCTTAAGCAGCGAGGAGTTCCTGTGAAAAATTGGATCCCTATTCTGTGAAGCCGTCCAGCTAATTCTGCAATAGAGGGGGGGAACACCTACTGTATTAACTAGGAATGGTAACTATTTGTAAGTGCAGACAAAGTTTCGTGTGTTATGATTTTGCTTTGTGTGGTAACCGTTTGTTTCTGCCACTCTCTCTTGTTTCCAGTTGACACTGTTCTTTGTTAAATAAACCTACTTTTGTTTGATTATACGTGCTCACAAGTGCGGAGTGATGTTACAGGCGTGGCACTGTAAGGAGCCTGCTGGAGGGATGTTCTGAAATAGAGCAATAAGGAGAGGCAGAGGCAATCTAGAGGCCAGATTATGTTTTATCTCAATCAGATGGAGTAAAGAAGAAATCAATTAGGTGGGGAATAATCACAAGTAAAGCAGAGGTAGTTGTTTTAGCAGGAAATACTACTTAGGTTTACGCTGTAAGCTATTACTGTTATCTCCTGTATATTAACTACTATTATCTTAATTAAACTCACTTTATAGGAAAGACTTTACATGTCAGAAATAAGAGAATTTGGAATTAGAAATGTAATGAACTAGAACATGAAACCCACCGTTAGTTTCTCTTTCCAGTTTCTCAGTTTTCAGCCTCTGGAAGCCCAGAGTTTGGAGGACAAGTTCTTAGGATGTGTAGTTATCTCTTAGGCAAGGCTCTTGTGCAATCTTTGTTTACTCTTTTGAGTTCCAGCTTAAATAAAGACAGTATTAGAGCTGTCAATTAATCGCAGTTAACTCATGCGATTAACTCAAAAAAATTAATCACGATTAATCGCAGTTTTAATCGCACTGTTAAACTATAAAATACCAATTGAAATTTATTAAATATTTTGGATGTTTTTCTATATTTTCATATATATTGTAGTCTGTGTTGTAACTGAAATCGAAGTGTATATTATTTTATTACAAATATTTGCACTAAAAATGATAAACAAAAGAAATAGTATTTTTCAATTCACCTCATTCAAGTATTGTAGTGCAATCTCTTTGTCGTGAGAGTGCAACTTACAAATGTAGATTTTTTTGTTACATAACTGCACTCAAAAACAAAACAATGTAAAACTTTAGCACCTACAAGTCCACTCAGTTCTACTTCTTGTTCAGCCAATTGTTAAGACAAATAAGTTTGTTTTCATTTACGGGAGTTACCGCTGCCTGCTTCTTATTTACAATGTCACCTGAAAGTGAGAAAAGGTGTCCGCATGGCACTTCTGTAGCCGGCATTGCAAAGTATTTACGTGCCAGATATGCTAAACTTTCGTATGCCCCTTCATGCTTCCGCCACCATTCCAGAGGACATGCTTCCATGCTGATGATGCTCATTAAAAACATAATGCGTTAATTAAATTTGTGACTGAACTCCTTGGGGGAGAATTGTATGTCCCCTGCTGTTTTACCTGCATTCTGCCATATATTTCATGTTATAGCACTCTCGGATGATGACCCAGCATGTTGTTCATTTTAAGAACATTTTCACTGCAGATTTCACAAAACGCAAAGAAGGTACCAATGTGAGATTTCTAAAGATAGCTACAGCACTCGACCTAAGGTTTAAGAATCTGAAGAGGGATAAGGTGTGGAGAATGCTTTCAGAAGTCTTAAAAGAGCAACACTCTAATGCGGAAAATACCGAACCCGAACCACCAAAAAAGGAAATCAGTCTTCTGTTGGTGGCATCTGACTCAGATAATTAAAATGAACATGTGTCAGTCCACACTGCTTTGGATTGTTATTGAGCAGAGCCCGTCATAGAATCATAGAATCATAGAATATCAGGGTTGGAAGGGACCCCAGAAGGTCATCTAGTCCAACCCCCTGCTCGAAGCAGGACCAATTCCCAGTTAAATCATCCCAGCCAGGGCTTTGTCAAGCCTGACCTTAAAAACCTCTAAGGAAGGAGATTCTACCACCTCCCTAGGTAACGCATTCCAGTGTTTCACCACCCTCTTAGTGAAAAAGTTTTTCCTAATATCCAATCTAAACCTCCCCCATTGCAACTTGAGACCATTACTCCTCGTTCTGTCATCTGCTACCATTGAGAACAGTCTAGAGCCATCCTCTTTGGAACCCCCTTTCAGGTAGTTGAAAGCAGCTATCAAATCCCCCCTCATTCTTCTCTTCTGCAGACTAAACAATCCCAGCTCCCTCAGCCTCTCCTCATAAGTCATGTACTCTAGACCCCTAATCATTTTTGTTGCCCTTCGCTGGACTCTCTCCAATTTATCCACATCCTTCTTGTAGTGTGGGGCCCAAAACTGGACACAGTACTCCAGATGAGGCCTCACCAGTGTCGAATAGAGGGGAACGATCACGTCCCTCGATCTGCTCGCTATGCCCCTACTTATACATCCCAAAATGCCATTGGCCTTCTTGGCAACAAGGGCACACTGCTGACTCATATCCAGCTTCTCGTCCACTGTCACCCCTAGGTCCTTTTCCGCAGAACTGCTGCCTAGCCATTCGGTCCCTAGTCTGTAGCGGTGCATTGGATTCTTCCATCCTAAGTGTAGGACCCTGCACTTATCCTTATTGAACCTCATCAGATTTCTTTTGGCCCAAACCTCCAATTTGTCTAGGTCCTTCTGTATCCTATCCCTCCCCTCCAGCGTATCTACCACTCCTCCCAGTTTAGTATCATCCGCAAATTTGCTGAGAGTGCAATCCACACCATCCTCCAGATCATTTATGAAGATATTGAACAAAACCGGCCCCAGGACCGACCCCTGGGGCACTCCACTTGACACCGGCTGCCAAATAGACATGGAGCCATTGATCACTACCCGTTGAGCCCGACAATCTAGCCAGCTTTCTACCCACCTTATAGTGCATTCATCCAGCCCATACTTCCTTAACTTGCTGACAAGAATACTGTGGGAGACCGTGTCAAAAGCTTTGCTAAAGTCAAGAAACAATACATCCACTGCTTTCCCTTCATCCACAGAACCAGTAATCTCATCATAAAAGGCGATTAGATTAGTCAGGCATGACCTTCCCTTGGTGAATCCATGCTGACTGTTCCTGATCACTTTCCTCTCATGTAAGTGCTTCAGGATTGATTCTTTGAGGACCTGCTCCATGATTTTTCCAGGGACTGAGGTGAGGCTGACTGGCCTGTAGTTCCCAGGATCCTCCTTCTTCCCTTTTTTAAAGATTGGCACTACATTAGCCTTGTTCCAGTCATCCGGGACTTCCCCCGTTCGCCACGAGTTTTCAAAGATAATGGCCAAGGGCTCTGCAATCACAGCCGCCAATTCCTTCAGCACTCTCGGATACAACTCGTCCGGCCCCATGGACTTGTGCACATCCAGCTTTTCTAAATAGTCTCTAACCACCTCTATCTCCACAGAGGGCTGGCCATCTCTTCCCCATTTTGTGATGCCCAGCGCAGCAGTCTGGGAGCTGACCGTCATCAGCATGGACGCATGTGCCCTGGAATGGTGGTTGAAGCATGAAGGGACATACGAATCTTTAGCGCATCTGGCACATAAATATCTTGTGATGCCAGCTACAACAGTGCCATGCAAACACCTGTTCTCACTTTCAGGTGACGGAAACAAGAAGCAGGCAGCATCATCTTCTGCAAATGTAAACAAACCTGTTTGAGCGATTGGCTGAACAAGAAGTAGGACTGAGTGGACTTGCAGGCTCTACAATTTTCCATTGTTTTATTTTTGAATGCAGTTTTTTGTACATAATTCTACATTTGTAAGTTCAAATTTCATGATAAAGAGATTGCACTACAGTACTTGTATTAGGTGAATTGAAAAATACTATTTATGTTGTTTTTTTACAGTGCAAATACTTGTAATCAAAATAAATATAAAGTCAGCATTATACACTTTGTATTCTGTGTTGTAATTGAAATCAATATATTTGAAAATGTAGAAAACATCCAAAAATATTTAAATAAATGGTATTCTATTATTGTTTAACAGTGCAATTAATCGCGATTAATTTTTTAAATTACTTGACAGCCCTAGACAGTATCCCTTGATACGCTGTGTTGGCTTCCTGACTGAACAACGATCCCTCGGCTCTTTTCTGGTGTATGCTCCCTTTGCTCTGTGATGATTCCTCTATTCCTGTCTCCTCACCATGCCTACCTTGAGAGACTGTCTGGATGTCTTGTGTTACAGTCCTTACTATTTTCTTACTTTGGCTCCTTCCCTTCCTCCTTATTTCTTTAGTCTGTTTCTCTTGTGACAGCTTATTTCCCTCATGTTGTACCTTTCTCAGTTTTCTAACAATGGTTTTCTATTCATTTCTTTGATTACTTAGAGACTCTTTGGTTATTTTTCCTCTTAACTTTGCTGTTCCTCCTTCAACTTTCCCTTGTATGCCACTGACTTTCCTCTTTCTCAGTCCTGGCCCTTTTGTGGCTATCACTGCTATCCCTATAGGCAGTGCTGTTGTAGCCGGCTTAGTCCTAGGATCTGAGAGAGACGAGGTGGGTGAGGTAAATTGGTCCAATCCAAGCTGTTACCTCCTCCATCTTGTCCTACTATCCCTGGCATTCCTGTCCTCAGCTGGGCTTCCTCCCTGTCCGCTCTGTTCCTGAGGCCCTGAAGATGGTGTGACTTGGCCACTGGGGCCCCATGTACTGCCTCCTGGCTTTTTCTGCTGTCTTGCTCACTTCTGTCCTCTCTCTCTTTCTCTCTCTCTCTCTCTTTCTCCCAACTCAAGGCACCCTCCCTCCAGATTGGTTCCATGCCACTACTGCTTGTTTTGCCTGGTCCTGGGGCATGCTGCCACCTGCTCTCCCTCCTGTTTCTTTCTTTTTCTTCTTCCCTCCAAAATTGTGCCAGGCTTGAGCTCACCCTGCTTCAACAACCCTGGAAGCCTTGTTGCTCCCCGCAACAACTGTTTCGGGCCCCATTTTAAAAAATAAACAAGCCATTATAAGCACCAGAAGTCTGCACCTATTATTAACCGGTGAAGACAGGGCTGGCAGAGCCCGGAGGGGAGGGCTGGAGTGGCTGACAGGTTGGTGGCATCAGGAGCTGCCACTCAGCCGGGCACAGGCAAGACTCTCTTCTAGTGGAGGCTGGGGGTAACAAGGTGACTCGCAGTCCTGGGTATCCCGAGAATCATCCCAGCATCTCAGGACTAGATGTTAAGGGGCTGAGGGAAAGCATCTGTTCGTATTAATTTTGGGAGCTCAGAGGGACTGGAGAGCAAGAGGAAGGGAAGAGGCTCCCATTGCAAATAGAGGAGTCAGAATGAGCCATCAAATGATGGCAAGATTCAGCATTCTCACCTTGCGAAGTCTCTATTGATTCCTCATCTCAGTCTCAGATGGGGCTGACAGAAAAGCGCCAGGATGGTTGGATCAACTTAGGTGAGCAAGCAACGTCCCAACAAAGGCAGTGGGATCCCAAGCATTAGATGTCTCCAGGATAGCTTGAGGATCACCCACTGGAGTCTACAATTCTGTCTTCAGCATTTGGAGCAGCAGATATTTCAGACTGAAATGAGGACCATTTCCTGCGATGGAGAACTACAGAAGGAGCTGATGATGGCCAGCTAAAGAGCTTGGCCTTTACACTGTGGGCTTGGCTACACTTGCGAGTTAGAGCGCATTAAAGGAACCCCGGGCGCACTAGCTCAGTACCCGTCCACACGGGCAAGGCACATAGAGCGCTTGACACCACGGCTAGAGCGCTCCTGGTACTCCACCTCGGCGAGGGGAATAACATTTGCTGTGCCACCGCTGGAGCGCCGCAGCGCCAGTGTGGATGCCCTGGTCTCTCAGTGTGCTCTAATCTGCCTCCAGAAGTGTCCCAGTATGCTCGTTCTTGCCACTCTGGTCATCACTTTGAACTCTACTGTCCTGCCCTCAGGTGACCAACCATCAGACCCGCCCTTTAAATTCTCTGGGAATTTTCATAGAATATCAGGGTTGGAAGGGACCTCAGGAGGTCATCTAGTCCAACCCCCTGCTCAAAGCAGGACCAATCCCCAACTTAGTCATCGCAGCCAGGGCTTCGTCAAGCCTGACCTTAAAAACTTCTAAGGAAGGAGATTCCACTACCTCCATAGGTAACGCATCCCAGTGCTTCACCACTCTCCTAGTGAAAAAGTTTTTCATAATATCCAACCTAAACCTCCCCCACTGCAACTTGAGACCATTACTCCTTGTTCTGTCATCTGCTACCACTGCAAACAGTCTAGATCCATCCGCTTTGGAACCCCCTTTCAGGTAGTTGAAAGCAGCTATCAAATCCCCCCTCATTCTTCTCTTCCACAGACTAAACAACCCCAGTTCCCTCACCCTCTCCTCATAAGTCATGTGTTCCAGACCCCTAATCGTTTGTGTTGTCCTCCATTGGACTTTTTCCAATTTTTTCACATCCTTCTTGTAGTGTGGGGCCCAAAACTGGACACAGTACTCCAGATGAGGGCTCACCAATGTCGAATAGAGGGGAATGATCACGTCCCTCGATCTGCTGGCAATGCCCCTACTTATACATCACAAAATGCCATTGGCTTTCTTGGCAACAACAGCACACTGTTGACTCATATCCAGCTTCTCGTCCACTGTAACCCCTAGGTCCTTTTCTGCAGAACTGCTGCCGAGCCATTCGGTCCCTAGTCTGTAGCGGTGCATGGGATTTTTCCATCCTCAGTGCAGGACTCTGTACTTGTCCTTGTTGAACCTTATCAGAATTCTTTTGGCCCAATCCTCTAATTTGTCTAGGTCCCTCTGTATCCTATCCCTACCTCCAGCGTATCTACCTCTCCTCCCAGTTTAGTGTCATCTGCAAACTTGCTGAGGGTGCAGTCAACACCATCCTCCAGATCATTAATGAAGATATTGAACAAAACCGGCCCGAGGATCGACCCTTGGGGCACTCCACTTGATACCGGCTGCCAACCAGACATGGAGCCTTTGATCACTACCCGTTGAGCCTGACAATCTAGCCAACTTTCTATCCACCTTATAGTCCATTCATCTAGCCCATACTTCTTTAACTTGGAATAACACATCCACTGCTTTCCCCTCATCCACAGGGCCAGTTATCTCGTCATAGAAGGCAATTAGATTAGTCAGCATGACTTGCTCTTGGTGAATCCATGCTGACTGTTCCTGATCACTTTCCTCCCTCTAAGTGCTTCAGAACTGATTCCTTGAGGACCGACCTGCTCCATGATTTTTCCAGGGACAGAGGTGAGGCTGACTCGCCTGTAGTTCCCTGGATCCTCCTTCTTCCCTTTTTTAAAGTTGGGCACTACATTAGCCTTTTTCCAGTCGTCCAGGACCTCCCCCAATGGCCATGAGTTTTCAAAGATAATGGCCAATGGCTCTGCAATCACATCCGCCAACTCCTTTAGCACTCTCGGATGCAGCGCATCTGACCCCATGGACTTGTGCTTGTCCAGCTTTTCTAAATAGTCCCGAACCACTTCTTTCTCCACAGAGGGCTGGTCACCTCCTCCCCATGCTATGCTGCCCAGTGCAGCAGTTTGGGAGCTGACCTTGTTCATGAAGACAGAGGCAAAAAAAGCATTGAGTACAAGAGCTTTTTCCACATCCTCTGTCACTAGGTTGCCTCCCTCATTCAATAAGGGTCCCACACTTTCCTTGACTTTCTTCTTGTTGCTAAAATACCTGAAGAGACCCTTCTTGTTACTCTTAACATCTCTTGCTAGCTCCAACTCCAAGTGTGATTTGGCCTTCCTGATTTCACTCCTGCATGCCTGAGCAATATTTTTATACTCCTCTCTGGTCAGTTGTCCAATCTTCCACTTCTTGTAAGCTTCTTTTTTGTGTTTAAGATCAGCAAGGATTTCACTGTTAAGCCAAGCTGGTCGCCTGCCATATTTACTATTCTTTTGACACATCGGGATGGTTTGTCCCTATAACCTCAATAAGGATTCTTTAAAATACAGCCAGCTCTCCTGGACTCCTTTCCCCCTCATGTCACTCTCCCAGGGAATCCTTCCCATCAGTTCCCTGAGGGAGTCAAAGTCTGCTTTTGTGAAGTCCAGGATCCGTATTCTGCTGCTCTCCTTTCTTCCCTGTGTCAGGATCCTGAACTCGACCATCTCATGGTTACTGCCTCCCAGGTTCCCATCCACTTTTGCTTCCCCTACTAATTCTTCCCGGTTTGTGAGCAGTAGGTCAAGAAGAGCTCTGTCCCTAGTTGGTTCCTCCAGCACTTGCACCAGGAAATTGTCCCCTACACTTTCCAAAAACTTCCTGGATTGTCTGTGCACCGCTGTATTGCTCTCCCAGCAGATATCAGGTGATTGAAGTCTCCCATGAGAACCAGGGCCTGCGATCTAGTAACTTCCGTTAGTTGCCGGAAGAAAGCCTCGTCCACCTCATCCCCCTGGTCTGATGGTCTATAGCAGACTCCGACCATGACATCACCCTTGTTGCTCACGCTTCTGAGCTTAATCCAGAGACACTCAGGTTTTTCTGCAGTTTCATACCGGAGCTCTGAGCAGTCATACTGCTCTCTTACATAAAATGCAACTCCCCCACCTTTTCTGCCCTGCCTGTCCTTCCTGAACAGTTTATATCCCCCCATGACAGTACTCCAGTCATGTGAGTTATCCCACCAAGTCTCTATTATTCCAATCACATCATAATTCCTTGACTGTGCCAGTCAAGTTCTCCAGTTCTCCCTGCTTGTTTCCCAGGCTTCTTGCATTTGTGTATAGGCACTTAAGATAACTCGCTGATCGTCCCTCTTTCTCAGTATGAGGCAGGAGCCCTCCCCTGTCGCACTCTCCTGCTCCTGCTTCCTCCCGGTATCCCACGTCCCCACTTACCTCAGGGCTTTGGTCTCCTTCCCCCGGTGAACCTAGTTTAAAGCCCTCCTCACTAGGTTAGCCAGACTGCTTGTGAAGATGCTCTTCCCTCTCTTCGTTAGGTGGAGCCCGTCTCTGCCTAGCACTCCTCCTTGTTGGAACACCATCCCATGGTCAAAGAATCCAAAGCCTTCTCTCCGACACCATCTGCGTAGCCATTCGTTGACGTCCATGATTCGACGGTCTCTACCCAGGCCTTTTCCTTCCACGGGGAGGATAGACGAGAACACCACTTGAGCTTCAAACTCCTTTATCCTTCTTCCCAGAGCCACATAGTCTGCAGTGATCCACTCAAGGTCATTCTTGGCAGTATCACTGGTGCCCACATGGAGAAGCAGGAAGGGGTAGCGATCTGAGGGCTTGATGAGTCTTGGCAGTTTCTCTATCACATCGTGAATCCTAGCTCCTGGCAAGCAGCAGACTTCTCGGTTTTCCCGGTCGGGGCGGCAGATAGATGACTCAGTCCCCCTGAGGAGAGAGTCCCCGACCACCACCACCTGCCTCCTTCTCTTGGGAGTGGTGGTCGTGGAACCCCCATCCCTAGGACAGTGCATCTCATGCCTTCCAATCGGCAGAGTCTCCTTCTCCTCCCTTCCCTCAGATGTATCATCTAGCCCACTCTCCGCATTAGTACCTGTGGAGAGAACATGAAAACGGTTGCTTACCTTTATCTGCATTGCTGGTACGTGGACGATCCCCTTTCTTCTTCTGGAGGTCACATGCTGCCAGATTTCTTCACCGTCCTTCTGTCCCCTCTGTAAGCCTGCTCTGAATCTTCAGAATGTTGTGTCCGTAGAAGCATATCCTGACATCTGTCCAGGAAATCTTCAGTTTCTCTTATGCAACACAGGGTCAATACTTGTTTCTCCAGACCTTGAACCTTCTCTTCCAATATGGAGACCAGCTTGCACTTTGTACAGACAAACATGGCACATCCAGTGCAGGTCACAACAGCTGAACACTCCCCATCCTTATTACCTTCCTTCTACGAGCTTCCTCAGGAGTTGTAGTAACTACTCAGAGAAGCCGGCAAGATGTAAGCCTCAGTGGGCTCTCCCCAGGCAAACTCCCTCTGTTAGCCTCTCTGCTGTTTGCTGCTCAGCTGGTTCTCTGAAAATCCCCTTCCTGTTTGCTCAGCCAGGCATGGAGTGCTCTCAGCGAATCTTTCCAGGTGACCATGCCTCCACGCGCCAGACAATCCGCAGTATGGAGCAATGGCGATGTGCTGGACCTCATCAGTGTTTGGGGGGAGGAAGCTGTCCAGTTCCAGCTGCGCTCCAGCTGTAGGAATTACAATACCTTTGGGCAGATATCAAGGGACATGATGGAAAGGGGCCATGACCAGGACGCACTGCAGTGCAGGGTTAAAGTGAAGGAGCTGCAGAATGCCTACCGCAAAGCTTGCGAGGCAAACAGCTGCTCCAGTGCTGCCCCTGCGACCTGCCATTTCTACAAAGAGCTGGATGCGATACTTGGGGGCAACTCCCCTCCACTCCGAGTACCAACATGGACACTTCAGAGCCCAGTGCAACAAGGCAGGAGGAGGAGGAGGAGCAAAGCGGGAGCGAGGGTGCTGAGGCAGAGGAAGACACCTCAGAATCCCTAGATGCATGCAGCTAGGAGCCGTTCTCAAGCCAGGAGGAAGGTAGCCAGTCGCGGCAGCCGGTGCTTGGGGAAGGACAAACACCAGAGGAGGTTCCTGGTAAGCGGCTTTTATTTTGGGAAGGAAGTTATTTGGTGCGGGCTCTTGGGACAAGGAGGGTTAGGGCTGCATGCATGCCTAGATGCGGAATAGGGCATTGATGTGCTCTCTCACATCACGGTAATCGGCCTCAGTGATCTCTTCAAAGGTCTCATCCAGAACTTGGGCAATGCACTTGCTCAGGTTTCTCAGGAGAGCCACTGTGGTCCTTGTCCCAGTAAGGCTAACTTGTCCACGCCACTGTGCCATGAGGGATGGGGGGACCATTGCTGCACACAGGCAAGCTGCATATGGGCCAGAGCAGAAGCCGCCTTGCAGTAGAAGACCCTCCCTTGCTTCCCAGGTCACCCTCAGCAGCGAGATATCTTCCAGGACGAACTCCTGTGGAAAATGTGGGGACAGTATTCAGTATAGGGGCCCCCTGCCGCTGTTGGCTCTCCCCAAGCCATAGAAACCCAGAGGACAGTACAGCCGTGAAACAATCAGTCATGCTTGACCCTGTGCTTACTCACCGTTTTGGGGATCCCATGTGCACTCGCTTTGGGATGGGCAAATTATGCTACTGTGTAGACTGTGCTTGTGCTTAAATACGGGGGAATCATTGCTCTGTCTGGTGTGAACAATGCTGCCTCTGTTAAGTGTTGCATTTTGCTTTTACAGATGCAACCTTGAGATCTCAGCCGTCCGTGTTATCAAGGGCTGAAAGACTCCAAAGAATCAGAAAGAGGCCACATAGAAGCAAGGAAGACATGTTGCATGAAGTAATGCAGCATGCAAGTAATGAAAATCAAAAAGTGAAGGAGTGTCGGGACAGTGAAAGGAGGATCCGCCAGCAGAATGAGGAGCGCCAGCACAAAAGTGCGGTGCTCTGGCAGCAAAGCACGGATCAGCTGATAGGCATAATGGAGTCTATCCAGGCGCTCGTAGCCATGCAGGCGGAGCACTACTGTGCCCGCCCTGCCCCTGCAGCCCTTGTCCCAAAACTCTTTCCCTTGTGCCCCCATATCACCTCCAACCCACTTTCCCCAACATCTGGGTTCTTACCGCCACCAGCTTAGGGAGGGAGGGATAGCTCAGTGGTTTGAGCATTGGCCTGCTAAACCCAGGGTTGTGAGTTCAATCCTTGAGGGGCCATTTAGGGATCTGGGGCAAAAAAAAATTGAGGATTGGTCCTGCTTTGAGCAGGGGGTTAGACTAGATGACCCCCTGAGGTCCCTTCCAACTCTGATATTCTATGATTCCCTCCAACACCTGTAGCTTCACCACCCAGCCCTGAAAACTACAACCCTTACCCACTACACTCAATCACCATGTAGTATAGCCATCCTGAAATACAGCACTCCAGACAGGAAGGCTGAGTATGATAACAGGACATATGCAAATCTGTGATTGTACTGTTCCCCACCCCACCCCCTTGCCCTTTGTGTTTCCCAAGCAGTTGTGTTTCTTTTCAATAAATGGATTTTTTGGCTTTGAAAACATTCTTTATTATTGCACAAAATAAAAGATACCTTAGCCCAGGAAAGAAACAGGCACTGCAAGTCAGCGTAGCAAACACAGATTCCTACTAACATTGGAACCACAGCAATTCACTCCCGTGCAGGGCACCAGACATTACTGGTGGCTCTCGGCCTCAAATTGCTCCCTCAAGGCATCCCTAGTCCTTGCAGCCCCCACTGGGCCCCTCGAATAGCCCTGCTCTCTGGCTGTTCAAATTCAGCCTCCAGCTGTTGAACCTCCGAGTTCCATGCCTGAGTGAATCTTTCACCCTTCCCCTCACAAATGTTATTGAGGGTACAGCACGCGGATATAACCACGGGGATGCTGTCAATGGCCAGGTCCAGCTTCCCATACAGAGAGCACCAGCAGCCCTTTAAACGGCCAGAAGCACACTCCACAGTCATTCTGCACTGGCTCAGCCTGTTGTTGAACCGCTCCTTGCTGCTGTCAAGGCTCTCTGTGTAGGGTTTCATGAGCCACGGCATTAAAGGGTAAGCGGGGTCTCCAAGAATCACAATGGGCATTTCGACTTCCCCTACAGTGATCTTCTGGTCTGGGAAAAAAGTCCCATTTTGCAGTTTCCTGAACAGGCCAGTGTTCCGAAAGATGCGTGCGTCATGCACCTTTCCGGGCCAGCCTGCGTTAATGTTAATGAAATGCCCACGGTGATCCACAAGTGCCTGGAGAAGCATAGAGAAATACCCCTTCCAATTTATGTACTCGGAGGCTAGGTGGGCTGGTGTCAGAATTGGAATATGTGCGCCATCTATCACCCCTCCGCAGTTAGGGAAACCCATTTGTGCAAAGCCATCCACAATGTCATGCACGTTACCCAGAGACATGGTTCTTCTGAGCAGGAGGCGATTAATGGTCCTGCAAACTTGCATCAACATGATTCCAACGGTCGACTTTCCCACTCCAAACTGGTTAGCGACCGATCGGTCGCTGTCTGGAGTTGCCAGCTTCCAGATTGCAATAGCCACCCGCTTCTCCACCGTCAGGGCAGCTCTCAATCTCGTGTCCTTGCGCTGCAGGGTGGGGGCGAGCTCCTCACACAGTCCCATGAAAGTGGCTTTTCTCATCTGAAAGTTCTGCAGCCACTGCTCGTCATCCCAGACTTGCATGACGATGTGATTCCACCACTCAATGCTTGTTTCCTGAGCCCAAAAGTGGTGCTCCATGGTGGTGAGCATGTCCGTGAATGCCACAAGCAAACTCGTGTCATATGCGTTACTCAAGTCGATATCGTTGTCAGAGCCCTCACTGTCACTTTGGATCATAAGGAATAACTCAACTGCCAAACGTGATGTGCTGGCGAGACTTGTCAGCATATTCCTCAGCAGTTCAGGCTCCATTCCCGCAGACCGAAAGGGAAGACAGAGCGTGCAGTACAAAAAACGCTGAAAGATGGCGCCAAATGTGGACGGAAGCACAGGGATGGGTGGGATGTGAACCGATGCATCACGGGGCATTGGCACAGGACCCAGAGTGCCCTGCACCCCTTCCCACAAGCCCCCTTCCCCTTTCCCCTTCCCAAAAGCCACAGGGCCAGAATGGGAAGAGGTGCTCTGTGGGATAGCTGCCTACAATGCACCGCTCCCAGTGCCGCTGCAAGAGCCACAAATGTGGCCATGCCAGTGGGCTTGCAGCTGTCAGTGTGGACAGACTGCAATGCTTTCCTTACTGCACTCTCCGAAGGCGGGTTTAACTCAAAGTGCTCTACATCTGCAAGTGTAGCCATGCCCTGAGTCACCTAATGTACCTAACTCTGGTTGGTGCATGGGGCCCAGTGAACCAGCTAATGGGCTTGAGCTCAGGTAGTTGAGGGCTGTGCTGTGATGCTGAAGGATGTGGGTCCAACACGGCTTGTGAGTTATGGGGTGTGTTATTTCAGGAACCTCTGACAAAGGGTTCCAGGAATGTAGTTGTCCTTTAGTGATGGGCCAAAGGCTGCTTGTTTTGAACTTAAGAAGGTTCCTTCTCACGCCTCACAATGTTTGGTTGCTTATCTGAACTCTTTAGGCCTGTACGTTCCGCATTTACACAATTTGGCATTAAGAACTGACCTGAATGCGTTGCCGACTCTTGCAATTTTGTTGAGAATCCCATGCTACACTTGGTGTTATTAAAGCCTCAACTTCTAAACCAACGTGATTAGGTGAGAATTTGAGTCTTCATTTTTCTTTTTAAATATGCTTCTAGCCCTCATGGTTGCAGAGGAAAATATGAAACGTTATATGATGACTAACAATTATATAATGAGGATGAAGCTGATCCCATGATTTTCTGCGGCCTAATTCACGATTTTTGAATGCTTGGCATTGGCAATACTACATCAGCCTTATACAGAAGAGGGGAAAAGGGAACTATATGTTAATTCTCATCCATCTCTGATAAGCCAGTGTTCTGCTAATAGCCCCATGTGATCAGATTCATTTTCCCTCTCCACATTTTCCAGCGTCTGTCTGGTTTTTTGTCACCAATCACCTCCCCCATGAAACCAAAAACTTTCCAAACAGAGCCTCCAGCTCAACACACACTCCCGTGTGACGCTGTGGCAAGGAGGGTTACCGGGAGCCTTGGATGTATAAACAGGGGAGTAGTAAGTGGCCCTAGGGAGGTGATTTTACCCCTGTATACAGCAGTGGTGAAATGGACACTGAATACTGCGTCCAGTTCTGGTGCCCACATTTTAAAAAGGAAATTGAAAAATGAGACAGGGCGCACAAAAGAGCCACAAAATTCAGAGGCGCCGTTTTTCTAAGTTGCTGGGGGGGGGGGGGGGGGGGAGATCCTCGACCCCTGCTCCACCCCAGGCCCTGCCCCCACTCCACCCCTTCCCCCAACTTGCCCCGCCTGCTTCTTCCTGCCCCCACCTTGCCCTATTCCACCCTCTCCCCTGAGCACACCCTGCCCTCGCTCCTCCCCCTCCCCCCACAGTGCCTCCTGTCTGCCTCTAAATAGCTGATCGCGGTGGGTGGGCAGCACTGGGAGGGAGGGGGAGGAGATGATTTGGGGGCTGCCAGTGGGTGCTGAGCACCCACTATTTTTTTCCATGTGTGCTCCAGCCCCGGACCACCCATGGAGTCGGCGCTTATGACAGTATAATTCGAGGTTGGAGAAAGTACCTCACAGTGAGAGACTGACAGAGCTCAATCTGTTTAGCTTGTCAAAAAGATAATTGAGAGGTGACTTGATTACAGCACTCAACCACCTTCATGGGGAGATACTACTGAGTACTGAAGGGCTCTGTGATCTACCAGAGAAAGGCAGAACAAGAACCAATGGCTGGAAGCTGAAGCCCAACAAATTCAAATGAGACATTTGGCACAAATTTTTAACTGTGAAGGTGATTAACCACTGGAACAAATTACCAAGGGCATCGGTGGATTCTCCATCATTTGGTGTCTTCAGATCTGGAAAAGATGCTTTAGTCAAACACAAGGCTCAATACAGGGGTAGACGGGTGAAATGTAATGGCCTGTGATATACAGGAGGTCCCTCTAGATGATCTCATGGCCCCATGAAACCAAATAGTCATAGCTGCAAACGTTAGCTAAACACTTAATTTTAAAACAGGCGAAGGCTCTTCTGTGACAATGTGACCTTCTGCTAAGTAGCCAGGGTGGAAGAAGAGCGGGATTGCTCTTTTGGAGAGCTTGCTTTCATTAAATGACATCATAGATCATTAGAGACACAAGGTGAGTCAGGTAATATCTTCCATTGGACCAGTTTCTGTTGGGGAGAGAGACAAGCTTTTGTACTCTTCAGACCTGAAGAAGAGCTCTGTGCAGCTCAAAAGTGTGTCTCTCTCCCCAGTAGAAGTTGGTCCAATACTTCACCCACCTTGCCTCTCATCATAGATCAATATCCGCACAGTGTCTGCTGGCATGTCCTGGTCAGTGTTGCAGAAGATGCAACAGTAAATAGGGTGCAGTGCTGGCTCTGAAGGGCTATAGCTGGAGAAAGAGATAGTCCAAGGAAAGTCCATCAATACTTCCATTTTATGGAATTGCCTGTAGGCCTGGGATGTTTCTGTCCCCAAAGTAAAGGTCTAAATGAGTAGCCCCTATATATTCTTTGTTCCCCCCACCCCTCCACAGATATGTAGATGTATTTTGTCAGTGAACAAATGGCCAAACAGGGTTTCGATTAGATCTGGTCGGAACATTTTCGACTAAGTGAAATTTTTACGAAGCCAAAATATTTCACAGAGACATAGCAATTTTGACTAATTGGTTTTTTTTGCTCCAGAAGTGGGGAGATTGTCATGCACTATAGCCTGGTGAGTAGGACATTGGGAAGGGAGATAGGAGACTTAGGTTCAAATCCTGACTCTCCCTGATTCAGAGATATCTAGGACGTAAAAACTGTTCTGGACTGTGGAAGGGCCTGCTCGCTCCTCCCTCTGCTCAAGTCCACAAACAGCTCGTAGACCTTGTTGCTGGTAAACACCCAGTGCAGTTTATTTACGGTGTTAGTTCCCGCCACCCGTATACTCCATATAGCCTTACACCAGCAGTCTAGGGAGCCTGAGACGAGCAGAGAGAGAGAGATTGCTCTTATCTGCCTCCTCCTTCCTTCCTGTGCTTTTTGTATCATCTGCCTACTGGCCTAATTAGCCTCTTAGTTCTCGTCAGCCCATCAATTAGGCACAGCTCTTCTTAATGAGGTCTGCTGTAGAGTAATTAATTAAAGCTACAGTGACCAGAGTGCTGACTCAGCCACTGTTACCCAATAACTCTGCAGGTATAACTGCATTTCCCACTGTCTCTGTTGCATCTCTAAGACCTGCATAATCTGTGCCCGGATCCCTTTTAGTTGTTTCTCAGCCCCCTTAGATGGGAGCAGCAGCTCTGGGGTCCAACTTGGGAAAGTACACTTGCCTTCAGCAAAAAAGGTCCACATG
Source organism: Chelonia mydas (assembly GCF_015237465.2). NCBI lineage: Eukaryota > Metazoa > Chordata > Testudines > Cheloniidae > Chelonia > Chelonia mydas. The sequence continues at coordinate 48,152,065 of NC_057853.1, forward strand.
CAGGAGCTCCATTGTCCCTCGCCTTGTTCACTACTTTAGTCTCTTCGCTCCCCCTTGTGTCAGGGGCGACCGTTATCTCTAGTCACTCACGGTCCCTTTGTGTCAGGGGTGACTGTTATCTCTAGTCTCTCATGGTCCCCTTGTGTCAGGGGCGACTGAATGCCCGTGTTCTCCACCAATTGTCACTGGGTGTCTTAATCACCACTTGGCAGTGCCTCCTAGTGTTTGTTCTGAGGATTAGCTCAACCAGGCCAACACCCCTTCCAACAGTTGCACTCCCTCTCTCTCTCTCACTATGCGGCCCTGTCTTGCTCCAGCTTCCTCTCTGTGACTTGGCCCTCTGACCAGGTCACTAAGTGGTTTCCCCTTCTGGGGTATCAGGGTCTGTCCATACCAATGGTCTCAGGAAGTCTTCTCATGCACTGCTCTGATGGGCCCACTTCCCCAGGGGCCAGAAGGAGAACCTGGGCCTGCCCAGTACTCGAGGTTCCAGTTCAAGGACCCTATACCTGGCAACTGTGGTGCTTTCCCTCGGACCCTGTTTCTCCTTCCTACAGCTTCTGGCTCCCCCATCTCCGGTGTACCAACTCACACTCCCTCCTCCCAGGGAGTAACTGAAGACTAGTGAACTCCATCACCTCAAACACACATCCCTACTCCCAAGAAGTAACTGCAGACTGTTTCCCTGTAGCCCCTTTCTGTTGCCAGCTTCCTGGCTTTATCCTAGCCCGCTGTTCCTTCTCAGCTGGGGCATCATCACCATTCAGGGGATTACTTAGGCCCACTGAGGGGAATTATGTGGCTTATCTGGTTAATTGGCCCTGTCTCCACCTAATTAACCCCTTACAGGCTGGTGAGGGGTGAACACCCCAACACATGGACTTGAACCTGTATCCTATGCCACACCAACCCACGTACCTCTTCCAAACTGGCCTGGTTTTGATCTGAAAATGGACGTTTTGACCCAAGTCCATCTTCTCAGAAATGTTCAGAAGGTTCTGGTTTTGTTCCAGTGTGAAACAAAATCACATTTCTAAAGCTCAAAAGATGTCATTGCTTTGGCCATCTCAAACCCCCCATATTATAGACCCATAGGGTACATCTACACTGCAAAAAAAATCTCACAGCAGCGAATCTCAGAGTCCAGGTCAACTGATTTGGGCTTGTGGGACTTGTGCTATGGGACTAAAAATAGCAGTGTAGACAACCCCACTCAGATGGAGCCTGGGCTCTGAGACCCTTCCTCCTTGCTGGGTTTGGAGAGCCTGAGTGAGAACATCTACATGGTTATTTTTAGCCACGTAGAGTGGGCCCAGGCTCTGAGACTCACTGTCGCGGGTTTTGTTTTTTTGCAGTGTAAACTTATCACAGAGTCCTTAGATTCTAAGCACCAGGAGGCACCATTACGATGATCTAGTCTGGCCTCCTACAGAGCACAGGCCGTAGTCTTCACTCACTGACTCCTGCATCTAGGCCAACACCTTGCAGTGGAACTACAGCACCTTATTTAGAAAGACATCCAGTCTCAATGTAATGACTCCCATGTGACAGAGAAACCAGCACAGCTCTTGGTAACATGTTTCAATGCTTCATCACCCTCACTGTTAAATATATGCATCTTATTTCCAGTTTGAACCTGGCTAGCTTCAATTTCCAGTCACTGGATCTTGTTATACGTGTGTCAGCTTGATTATAGAGGCCTCTCCTATCAGCTATTTACTCCCTGTGTAGGTAATTATCGAGCCTGATAGAGTCACTTCTTAACTTTCTTTTTGATAAGCTAATTATATGGACCTCATTTAACCTCTCGTATTTTCTATTTAATTCTATTCTCTTCAGGTTGTTTCACCTCATGTGTCACTGCAGTATCTGAGCACCTTCCAATATGGCATTAACCAGCGTTCATTCCCGCAGCAGGAAGAATTTTATATGGTTTGTATATCCCGAAGGAGCTGATGCAGTGCAATGATCATATATATGTAAATAACTCATTATCACAGTCACATTCTAGTCACACCAGCATAGCAAGACATCCCTGTTCTGGCCCACATGGGACAACCTAAGTTCTCTATAGGCTAATGTCTCCAACTGTAATGCTGGCGGCTTTCTTTATAGCACTCAATTACCATCGTTGGATCTCCAGTCCCTCATAAGTGATGAACATCAGCTCACGGAACAAAACTTTGGAGGACACTCAGAATCCAGGAGTTCATTTGTAGAAGATAGAGAGGACATGACACCTGAACTGCTCTCATTTTACACTGGTGTAAATCAGGAGTGGCTGCACTGAAGTCACTAGAGTTACACTGGAATAAAAACTATGTTGTTGAGAGGGAGATCATCTCTCTGGAGTTGTAGCTCCTGGACTTTAAGGGCATGAGTAGATGTGGTGTTCTTCTAATGCTTCTACAATGTCATCCTATTCATCATTGGTCACTGAGACCTATAATGGGATATGTCACAGTTGAGAGCAACTGCAGCTGTATTTCCCCCTCATGATCCACCAAGAGCACCCACTCTGGCTCCTCAGCCATCACCTCTCTTGGGTAGAGACCCACGTCTCCCACCCTCTTGACCGGGGTTGTTCCATGCTGCGCAATTCCCTGTCTATATTGTGATATCCCCAGCAAGCCAGACTACCTAACCAGGCCACTGTCTGCACTTTGCTTTCTCTCTGAAGGATGTGAATGGCTGTAATTGCCAGTGGTTACAAGTTACCACACAGCTCTTTGTAAGAAAGCACATTTGTTCTTAAGGTGAAAGCATTGCAGAGAAAATATATTAAAAACAATAAAGAACCTATATGCATGCCAAAAGGCTTACCAGAGGTCATCCCAACTGCAATCTCAGACTCTGGCAGGCATCAGTCCTTCAAAATCCACAACTGGGTTTTCCCCACAATTACAAGTTCACAGTCTCAGATTCAGAACCAGAACAACCAGCTGGGCAATTCATTGGTGTCTTTATACAGCTTTGGCCTTTTATCTCCAGTCTCTGAGAACAGTTAATCGGCACACAAAGACCTTATCCTCAGGGCATAGCTTCAAAAGGCAGGGTTTTTTGCAAAACCAGAGGTGGGGAATTTCCATTCACTTCTCCTTAGGTATTTCCCAGGAAATCCACTTCACACATATTGTCTCAAAAGTCCATTCTTCTCGGGGGTATTGTTCAATAGATCCTTTTGATTATCCAGGGACATCTCATCTGTCCCCTAGAGAAGCAACATACAATCCTCCCACAATAATGCACAAACTTGCAATTTAATACAATGGACCCCAAAAATACTTAAAATTCATTCAACAAGGTTTTTGAAGGGTTGAAGGATTATGAAGGGCAATACCCCATTCCACGAACAAGCTGTTTGACAGCCAAGGCAGGGACTGTGGGAAGGGAACTGGTATCAGGTTTGGAAAGGCCCCACTGCAGAGTCCCAAGGGTAGGGAGGGTTGGATCGCCCCTCAGCGGTGAGGGTAGAGTTGGCTTTTTGCCATTCCAGCCCACTTCTTTCTCATGGGGCCAGGCTGGGAGCTGTAGTCCCCTAGGCAGACAAGTCTGTAATTCAGTGTTCTGGCAAGGCCTGCTGGGAAATAAAGCAGGGTATTGTGATGTTCTCCTCTGGTGTTATCTGGACCAGAGATCTGCTAGGTCACTCCAATCCTTGACTCTGGGAGCCAGCCTAACCCTGCTCTACACTCCTGAGCTGTTCATGCACAGCCTCTGGCATGTAAGCTGCTCCTTGGATTGTGCAACCAAATGACACTAGCCAACATCTCTGGTCCCAGACACAACCCTAGGAACGTCTGTCTTGCAGTGTCCAGTTATGCCCACTGGACGCTGCAAGCTTATATGAGTTATCAGTTTAACAAAGAAATTGATATGTACCAAGCTTGTTATCCCAAGGGCAGTCTCTGACACACTTCAAATGAAACACACTGTTTCAGGTAGAGTAAACAAACAGATTTATTAACTATAAAGGTAGATTTAAGTGATTATAAGTCAAAGCATAACAAGTCAGATTTGGTCAAATGAAATAAAAGCAAAACGCATTGTAAACTGATCTTAACACTTTCAGTGCCCTTACAAATGTTGATGCTTCTCACCACAGGCTGGCTGGTTGCTCTTCAGCCAGGCTCTTCCCGATGATCAGTGCTTCAGTTGCTTGGTGTAGTGTCTGTAGATGTAGATGGAAGAGAGAGGATGTACATGGCAAACGTCTTTCCCTTTTATCATGTTCTTTCTTCCCTCTTGGCTTTGCCCCTACCCCCCCTTCAGAGTCAGGTGAGCATTACCTCATCGCAGTCGCAAACTGACCAAAGGGGGGGGACTCACTCGAGAGTCCAACTGATCCTTTTGTTGTTGCCTAGGCCCGTGTCCTTTGTTCCTGTGAGGCTGGGTTGGGTTTGTCCCGTACCTGCCATGATGAGATGTGAACTGCCCCTCTGCTCTTGGAGAGTTTTTGCCTGGGCTTATTTTAAGCCCTGAGGATACATTTTCAGCCTCATAAGTATATACACGAAATTATAACCTATAACATTACTGTAACAACAATGCTCAGTGAACCGTGAGCCTTCTGAAGACACCCGACATGATAAACTTTGCATTGGATACCACACAATCATTTTACAAGGATGAAAGTGGGAGTGCTGGGTGTTCCCCCAAGGTACAGAGGTCACAGGTGTATAGAGAGATTCCTTCCCAGAGAACAAGGAGTGACCTGGAGTGGTTTATCCAAGAGATGAGGGGCAAGGAAGACATTTTAGTTTTCTCTGTATTTTGTTCCTTATGCACCTGTGTTTATTTTGGAAAAAGACCCTTGAGGCAGGCTCCAAGGAGGAGGGGGCTGAACCAGTTTCAAGACTGACTGGGGAACAAGACCCCCAGCAGGCACGCATGGCGACTCTTTCATTTGTGAGGCTTGCCGCACAGCTGCACTACCTGTCTGTAGCTGGGGTGGTGCAAACAGCCCCTCTGGCACTTTGTTCTGCAGTCAGGGGTCCTTTGACCCCATGTGCTGATATGGTGCTGTTGTTGTAGAAAGCAGTGCTCCCCCCATGGCAATGGGCAAATTCCAGAATCCATGCTCTTCCCCCTGTGACTCAAGGTGTGACGCGGTCCCCTGAGCGAGGGGCTCTTGGATTTGTTAGCGAACACTCATGAACCAGCCGCGAGCTGCTCAGTGGCCCCAGGAACTAATCAGGCACTTGGCCGTGTGTCAGAAAGTGTCTCAAACACGGAAACAGGTCATTAATAAGCCGTGGCTGCTACACAGAGAGCTGTGAGGCGCTAGTGGGCCAGTAAGGATGGAGGGGCCAGAGGCCCCGCAGCGCTGGTCAGGTGTGCGGCATTTGGAGATGAATTGTGGCACTCCTGGCATGACAGTGAGGTTTTATTCACTTCCGAGGGGACTGGGACCAGAGCCCTGGCTCTCTGAGACAGGAGGAGCCAGGGGTTGGGGCAAACGAACCTGAGGAAATGACCTTGATTTCCCGCAAATCACTGCAGAATTTAAACTCCCTGGGCTTGATTCTGACCAGTGAAACCCCATTGACTTCAGTGAGTTACTCCTGATTTACACTGGGGCAGGTGAGATCTGAATCAGATCACCCCCTCCATCCCTCTCCCCCTCTCCTCGATTCTCCTCTGCACTCCCCTCCCAACGCACAGGTTCCCTCCGGCTCTGTCTCAACTTTCCCTGCTTAACCTACAAAAATCTGCCTAAATTACACTTCCGCTCCCAACGGAGGTGGGTCGCCGTGGCAACCGTGGCCAGCGCCAGTGGTAACGAGAGGAGGCAGCTCCCGGCAAAGGGACAAGTGTCACCGAATTCACATCCATTAGTGTAACTTTAGGCTGTCCGCCTCAGGTAATCCTAAACCAAGTCACAGTGTGGGTGGGTCAGAGGTGGGGAGAGGCAAGAAGAGGGGACGGCTAGGAGCCAGACCAAGCGATGCGTTCTCCTTGGCTATGTCCGTCTCCGTGTCCCAAGGGTGACTTTCTTGCTGTACAGGGATCCAGGAAAATGAGAGGCAGAGAGAGAAAGTATACAAGAGACGGGACAAAATCCCATTCTCAGGCCTCTCCAGCCGGGGCTATATTTCATCCCAAACTTGCTGGCTTTTGCTGTGTGTTTTCAGGGGATGGCTAAAGGATATCCTTCCCAGAGCGGCTCATTAAACAGGTTAAATATGATGATATGATTTACTTTTTTCTCCTTCTTCTTCTAAGCAGAGTTTCCTGCTGGGACTCCCGTGGGCCTTCTGGAATCACTCCATACCTGAGCTGTGTTATTGCAGAGAGTCTCGGAGCTGTTCATTCATCACCCCCATCTCTGCTCAGCTCATCCATTACCAGGCTGGCGGGAGGAAGAGAAACTGCGTCTCGGTATCTTGAAGTGACACCTGCATGGGCTGCAGGGACTCCGCACCATTAACTGTGACAGAGCTGGCTTATCTCCCCTTGTGGTTGTTTGCCATACCAGGCTGGGATTTTACACCTGTCTAGAAGGCTTTTGCTAGGAGTCACTTTTAATATAGTAGCTGCTTCCACACCTTTGCCACCCAGACTCACTGGCAGTGCAGACCACCAGCAGATGCTTCATGCCCTGCTGTAACCTCTGGCTACTGCCCACCAAAGGGCAATGGACCAAGAACTCGAGAGGATGGGGTGTCCCAGCACAGCTGCCTCTTACCCCATTAATCTGTATTTGGGGGTGTGCCAGAGATCTGAGTGGAGAGGATGTGGCCATCACATAGCCAGATTGGGTAATTCGGAGCAGTTTGTAGGTTACTCTAAAGCATGCCCTAGAGCTGGCCACAGGATCAGACAGCTCCTTGGTGTGCCCCCATGCTGCAATGGGAGGATACTGGGCAGAGCGGAGAAAGTAGCCCAAAATGTCCCAATCTAACTCACCCCAGTGGCTTTGATGGGTGCACTTGGAAATTAATGCATAGTCAGGTCGCCTGATTTCTCCAGCCTGTTTCAAAACTGATCCTTGGGATATTGTTATTTAACACCTCCCTGGCAATCTTCCCCATGGGGGTTTCAGCACCTCCACTGGCCCGGTACCAGGCACTAGCAGGAAAACAAACCTCAGTCAGGATCTGCATGTCCCATGGAATAACCTTCTGCCCTCTGTCCCCCGAGCTCCATGGGATGGAATTCCAGCTCACAATTCTGAGGACTCCGGCTTCTCACTCCAGCTCTGGTTCTCCTCTCAGCTACCCCTGGATAGCACCACACACTCCCAGGGCCAGAACCGCCAGTGGAGCAAGGCTGGAGCTGTGTGCTGGGGAGGAAAGGGGTCAGACCCCACATTACCCTGGTGTCGGCCTGAGGAAATTTAGGCCCAGAGGGTTTTGCGTGAAGACCTTGGGTGGCATTTCTGCCATTTATGTCCAGAGACAGGATTTATTTCAGGGTGTATCAGCACTTGAGATCAGCTTGTCCTTTAGCAATCCTTAGTAACACCTCCCCACCACCACCCTGCACATTTCCTTGCATCTCACCCTCTAAACACTACTCCCCCTCCCTTTGTCCTTCACAAAAATTTTTAACAGCCTTCTTTTGAACTTCAAAGCCCGGCGCAGGGCGCCTAACCTGAAGCTTTTGTTCTCTGAATTGCTTCCAGGGCAGAGAAGATGCTTTGAAAATCCCCCTCTCTCCCCCCCCCTCTGCTGGGGAATTTCCATTTCCAAAACACACCAAAAGAAGGATTTTCGCTTTGTTTCTCTCTTTCCTGCACCCTTTGTCAGCTAAAACTTTCTGATCAGCTGGGGCGGGTGCAGGGGGAGCTGAGGGAGAAGCTGCTGCTCTGAAGGTTAATATAGGTCCAAAGTGGGACACAGGTGACCTGGGGCAATTTTCCAGGTATAAGCAGGGGAATGGTCCCCCTATTGTGAGGAACTTTCCTGGTTTATACACTACCCCGGTGAAATGAGCTAGCAAAAGGATCTGAGTCCTCGCTCCCACTTCCTTTACCCAGAGGCCTGCCTGACATCAAGTGTTCCCCTTCCACTCTCCTGTGTGGCAGAGTCCTCGTAACCCCAACAAGGCTGGGCCCAGGATTCCTGGGGGATTCGACCCCCAACCTTGTCACTTAGGGCAGGGGCTAGGGTGTCCCCACTCCAGGGTACTCTCTCTGCACTGGATGCTTCCCTGACCCACTGATCATTACATAAAGTTCAAAGCAAATACAATTTATTAAACAGCAATCAATTTTAAAAAATAAGGAAAAAATGGGAAAGGTTAAAGAAAAACCTGTCACCCTGCTCTGTGGCATGGGGACATCACAACCAGCGTCTCTGGAAAGTAAGGGCAGTTCAGTCTATTCCTCACAAGTCCCAGGCCTCCTTCTCAGGCCTTGGCTGTGCTGCAGGGATGCTGTGGGTTGGACAGTTGCTCTGGCGGTGGCCACACGCTCTCAGGCTGTAGGTGGCAGGACCCTTCTTCCCAGTGTCACCCCCACCCTGTCGGGATTACAATCCTCCTCCAAGTCTGGCCTGCCAGGCGTCTTGGCTGTGGGCATCTCCCTGCCCTGGGCCCACTGCCCAGGGTCCCCCTCGCTCTTCCCAGCTGCTCACCACACCCAGCTCCGGAGTGCTCCAGGTCCAGCTCTACTCTGCCTCAGCTCCAGCTCCACTCTGCCTCAGCATGGCTGCTGCTCTGTCTCCAGCTCCCTGGGCTGCTTCTCTGGCCCCTCTGGATCTGGCACAGCTCTGCTCCCCAGCTCAGCTTGGGACCTTGCTTTCTCCTTAGCTCGGCCCCACTCTGTCTGACCCACGCAAGTCCAGCTCACACGGAGTACGGGACCTCCCTGGCCTCCTGACTCCCTGATTAGCCTGCCTGCCTTGTCAATCAAGCTGACCTGGAGCATTGGCTTTTCTCCATTGTTCCTGGGGGCTGTCAGTCTCAGAGTCCTGATCTCCCATCGATCCTTCCCCTTTCTTTTGGTACTGGGAGCTTGCCAACCAAAACACCCCCACTGAGTTTTAGTAAGGGGACAACAGTCCCCTTACACAGGCATGGATTTCCCAGTTGGGAAGCCAAAAAAATAACTGACATGGGAGATGTGTGATGCGGGGAGGTTTTTCCTGTTTAACTTCAACCCCTTCCCAAGCAACATAACCTAGATCAAAAAAGAGGTCCTCTGATATCGCCATGAGCATGGCCACAGAGGGGGTTCTCCTGGTATATACTGGGACAGGGAAGTGTGGGAATTGATTTATTTGGTGCATGCAATCTGGTTAAGCCAAGCCACAGCACTGTGGGAATGAGAAGGGAGGACGGTGTATCTAGGCTTAGGGCCTTTGCTAGTTCCACACTGCAAAGCGGGGGATGGGAGGAGTGGGTCACAGGTAAATACACACGCTGACCCATCCCAGCATGCCTCTCAGGGCACGTCTGAGGGCACTGCATGAGGATGATAGCAGGGCAAGGGCAGACGAGCATGGCATGCAGTGGAGACATACCTTCAGTCAGTTAAATTCATACTCTGTAGCTCTCCCAGTCCCAGGCTGCCCATAGCATCCTCAGGCCCCACGTGGGGAGATTTTGGCAGGAAAATGAGCAGAGATAGAAAGAGACAAACAGTTTCCACAGTATGCATCCGATGAAGTGAGCTGTAGCTCACGAAAGCTCATGCTCAGATAAATTGGTTAGTCTCTAGGGTGCCACAAGTACTCCTTTCCTTGTTGTTTTTGTGGATACAGACAAACACGGCTACCCCTATACAGAACACAGTAAGTTACCAAGCAAAATAAAGCAAGACACGCAAGTCTAAGCCTAATATGTTAAGAAACTAAATACAGGTAAATCTCACCCTCAGAGATGTTCCAATAAGCTTCTTTCACAGACTAGACTCTTTCCTAGTCTGGGCCCAATTTTTTCCCCTGGTACAGTTCTTGTTAGCTCCAGCTCAGGTGATAACTAGGGGATTTCTCATGACTGGCAACCCCCTTTGTTCTGTTCCATCCCCTTTTATATCTTTGGCCCAAGGCAGGAATCCTTTGTTTCTCTGGGTTCCTACCCCTCCTTCTCAATGGAAAAGCACCAGGTTTAAAATGGATTCCAATATCATGTGACATGGTCACATGTCCTGTGAGACCCCAGCCTCCATTCTTCCAGGGCTGGTCGGCACATACCCCGGAAGGTTTGCAAGTAAACAGAGCCATTTACAGGTGCTTGATTCTGCAGCACCCTTAACGGCTTCCACTTAACATGTTTACATCAGTAATACAAGTTTGTATCTTACTCTCCTAACTTCATAGAAATAACACATGCAAACAAATGGGATGAACACACTAAATGAATTATAAGCTTTGTAATGATACCTTACAAGAGACCTTTTCCATGAAGCATATTCCAGTTACATTATATTCACACTCATTAGCATATTTCCATAAACACACAGAATGCAACATCACAGCCCAGCTCCCCCGTGGGTGTAAATCAGCGGGGCTCCATTGGAGTCAATGGGCCGGCTCCCCAGCAGGTATAAATCAATGTGGCTCCATTGGAATCAATGGGCTAGCTCCCCAGCAGGTGTAAATCAGCATGGCTCCATTGGAGTCAATGGGCCGGCTCCCCAGTGGGTGTAAATCAGCATGGCTCCATTGGAGTCAATGGGCCAGCTCCCCAGTGGGTGTAAATCAGATTGGCTCCTTTGGAAGGGGTTAAAGGTCTCCTTGAAACCCATTGCAGCTGCTAGAGGAGGGGAGAAAAGGGCTAGACATCAGGTCAGTGTTCCCAGCTCTCATGATTTTATCCTGAGTCTGGTGATATTTGGTGTTTTTCTTAAAGCTCTAGCTCCTGGAGTCAGAGGACTATGGGGGAATCTCAGCTTGTACTGGGAAGAGGGGGAGAGGAGGAGGTAAGTTTCTATCCCCTGTGGTTGCTGAGAAAGACCTGAAGCTGGGGCAATGGAGAAAAACCCTACCTAATTTAGTTTTACATTGCGTGGTTTTTAAGCCAATCTTGTGATTTCTGCATTGGCAAGGCTGCATTTCCTAGAGACAGGGGCGGAACCAAGGAGTGGAGGAGCCAGCTGGGTGGCAGAGGGGTATCAGCAACAGGTGAATGAAAACAGCTGATCCCTTTGATAGGCTAGCAGACGGAGCAACAGTGGGAGGGGTGGAGAGTCCAGCCCTGTGGGAGGGGGGAACCTCGTAAGGAGTCGGAGGGGCTGTGGCTACCAGCTGCTTTTCTCCAGTTATCCCTAGCTGGTGCATGGCCCATTAGGGCCGTAGCCAGACTGGGTACTTCAGAGCAGCCTTCAGCTTGCTCTGCAGCATGCCATGGACCAGGCAGCTGCTGCCGGCTGGACACTGGCCATAAGCAGTGTTCCTGAATTACAGAGGGACCTGAAGAAGCACCCATGGGGCACTGTTGTTCTGGCTCCACAGCAAGGCTAGGGTTAGGGTCACAGCTGAAGCTCACCTTCCTTCCCAATCTGCTCCAAACCAGTATCAATCCTCCCTGTTTACCGCTCAACTCCTTCCTACGCTGCCGGCTCCATGTGCCCTTGCAAAGATGTAAGTGGGGAGGAGGCCATTGGCCTAGACACATAGGGGAGAGTCAGGACTGGCTGGGCTCCACCTTGCTGGCATGCCAGCCAGCACAGCTGAGCAGGTGCAGGGAGCAGAGCAGGGCAGAAGTCTGCTATGGGGATGGGTAAGGATCAGCTTCCTGCCTCCGTGCATGATGTAGGGAGCAGGGAGGGAGGGTCCCACTACGGCAGGCCTTATGCTGACATGACCATCTCACCGCTGTTTTTCTAAAAAGCAAATGTCTTTTCCCAGGTTACAGATTGTACCTGGCAAGCCGGATTCTCTGCTGCTAGAACACAGCGAGCGGTATTGTCCCCTGAGAGTCCTGCCATGGAGGGACAGACAGCAAGGTGCTTCCGCCCCGTGGCACAATCTGGCCCGAGGTGATGAAAGACTAGAGGGATTTTAACAGCCACTTCATTTCTCCCTCTGTACGCTGAGGTTTGCTTTCCGCAGGCATCGCAGCTACCAGCTTAACAAGCCAGTGAAACAGACAGAGGTGCTGCACTGTCCTTTCTGATCAGTTCCAATCTCTTGCATAGTTAGTTTCTCTTCCTTGTTCATACACCCAGCCGGTGGCCAGGATCCCGCGCACCCGGCCCATGGCCAGGGTCCCACAGACCCAACCTGTGGCTAGGGTCCCGCACACCAGCTTGTGGTCAAGGTCCCACACACCCGGCCCGTGGCCAGAGTCCCACACACCAGCTTGTGGTCAAGGCCCCACACACCCGGCCCGTGGCCAGAGTCCCGCACACCAGCTTGTGGCCAGGGTCCCGTGTACCAGCTCGTGGCCAGGGTCCTGTGCACCTGGCCCATGGCCAAGGTTCCAGGCCTGTAGCGTGATCCTCTCGCATGCCATCACAGGGGTACAGAGGCCCACACTGGCAGCTCAGGACAATCAGTGCAGTGACTATGCTGCAGCTAGAGACGGCGCTGCACAGCACTTGACGAGCTAGATTGTCCCCACTCTGTGTGCCCCATGGAGGACCAGTGCAGCCCCTGAACCCAGGGGGCACCCAATCACTGCACACCCATGCCTAAACACCCAAAAGGGGCAGGGCCACGTCCGTTCTCCCTCCCCATTGGCCTGTGGTGCTGGCCAGGTGCAGTGGGGGAGCAGGCTCCATGATCCAGATCCATGGAGCTTCTCCTGCATACTGCAGAGCCCCAGGCAGGAATCACGGGTCCCTGCTGGCAATCTGTCCCCAGCACGAGGCCCCAAAGAGTCAATTGAAGGAGAGTGGCATCACAGGCAGCATGGAGAATCCAGAACAAAAGGCAATGACCCAATTCAAGGTGTAAGGACAAAGATTAATTCCCCACCTCCCTGCAGCTATTGAAACCCCTCTTTCTGATCTGGGAGCCCTTAACACCCACGGTCACTAATACCTGCACAGGGGGCTGGGCCGCAGACTCGCTGCAGGTGGGCTAAAGTGGCAAGGTGCAAGCCAAATATTTACTCTTCCAGCAAAAATAGCAAGGCAGCCCAGGTGCGGTGAGTAGAATTGACTAGAGTGGTGAGTGGCTCAGCGGGGGTTTAAGAGGAAATGCGAATAGCCAAAGGTATCCAGACAATTATTAAGCAATCCTAGCGGGTCTGCAAGCTTGCCTGAGCATAAAGGAAGCAGGCAGAGAGGCCTAGGAGATAGCAGAGGAAACCAGTGATTTATTTGCATCAATTTTCCCCACAGAAGCGTCTGGCGAAATACCTAGCCTGGGGTTATGCGCGTTGTCAGAAAGCTAAAGTGCTGTTTGAGAAATTAAATTGCCGTGAATCACCCGCAGCGGACAGCATTCACCTGAGAGTTGGGGAAGGCACTCGAGGATGAGGCGGCTGTGTTGCTAATACAAACATGTAATATATCATGTGAGACAGATGCTGCTCTAGGGAGCCGGAGCAATGCCAGCACGCCCCATTAAAAAACTGCTACAGGTAATCCTAAGAATTACAGAACAGAGAGATGGGGTTATTCAATATTCATTGATATTCTTAATCACCACAGTACTAGGATTGAGAGAATTCACAATCCCACGTGTTGGATTTTGATGACAGTCATGTCCGGCGAGGTGGAGTATTTGTGGAACAGATAGTGATCACTGTGGGGATGAGTGCAGGGCATAATGCACACACGGAGGTGTGGTCTTTGCCCTGGAAAATGGACAGTCTAAAGGAGCAATGGCTCAGGAGAAGGAGGGTGTGGGGTTTGTTTATGAGTGGGATCGCTGGGAGCATGGATTTGAAAGATGGTCAATATCTCGTGCAACAGCTCAGTCCCTAACCCCAGCTGAGATCAGAGTCCCATTGTGTCAGGCACTGCACAACACATAGCAGGAGACAGTCCTTTTCCTGAGGCTTTTGCAATTGAAATAGACAAGACAAAGCTGGGGGCTCCTCAGTCTAGCAGAAGAAGGTATAACAAGATCAGATGGCTGGAAGCTGACACTAGATTCATTCAGCTAGAAGTAAGGCACATGGTTTTAACAGAGAGGGTCATCAACCGGGGACCAGCTTCCTAGGGATGGGGTGGATTCTCCAGCACTTGACATTTAAAACAAGGTTAAATGCCTTCCAAAGGAGCTACTCTAGCTCGGCCACAAGATATTGGCTGGGGGCAGGAACTGGGGAGGTGAAATCTTCTGGCCTAGGCCATGCAGGAGGTCAGACAAAGTGAGCTGAATTATCCCTCCTGGCCCTAAATCTGTGAATTGGTGTTAGCCCCACTGTGGAGATGGGGCACAGCAACCGTATGTGGCTCATTCCAGGAATCTGTGCCAGAGCAGGGAGTTGGCCCCAGGCGACCACCAGCCCATCTTTCTTCTTGAGAGGCTGCAGGATGAGCCCAGAGAGAGTGTCGCAGGCAGAGGGGCCAGTGTGGTAGAAGGCACATAAAGGAGAGTGGGAGGAAGAGTCGCGTACTGAGAGCAGGGGGGTCACAGAGGCTTTCTAGGTGAGTCTCAGGAGCTTGTGGATGTGGTGAGACAAGGCAGCACTGGAGTGATTCAGGTGATGTCCCCAGACAGGTCAGCTGTGGGAACTGAACCTGGGACCTCTGGAGCAAAAATCACAAGTCTTGCTGGCTCGAGCTACAGGACCAGACCTGGAGCACTAAAGGGATTTAGGCACCTAACAAAGCAGAGAGCTGCCTAGTGGGATTTTCAAAAGTGCCTAGGTCCCAAAGGTATTTAGGTGCCGATTGCCCATGGACACCTGTAAGTGGCCAGGCTGAGGGACAAGCCAGCCCAGTTCTCCTATGGTGACTCAGGATTCGCCAACCCAGCAGAAAGGAGTGATAATTAACAACGCGGCAAGGAGCAGAGAGCCAGTGGCTGGACGGATTTAGACTTGTCCAGGGCACTCCCTAGAGGCTGCTAAGGAAACCTGGTGGCCATGAGGAAAGAAGTCAGAGCCTACCATGGATTATAAACCGGTGAGGAGGCAGGAAACAAACAGTAGGAATAAATTTCCAATGTGCAAAGAGGTGCCCCGGGGCTCAGAACTAGGTCTGCTGTTGTTCAGCAGCGATAGGAATGACCTAGGAGGGAGTTTGGGGGGACAAGGGAAGTGACAATGTTTACTGATGACATTCAGTTATTTCAGTGCCCCAGGCCAGGGCCTGCTGGGTAGCGCTGCTTAGTGTAACTCTGGCCAAGGGCGAGAGAAATCCTGCACTGGAAGCAACTAACCAGAGAGTGCCTGGGAGTGTAAATTAACCACCTCCCCCCGCATTAGTTTAACTCTCCTTATGTCTCCTCAGTGTGTGGATCATACCAGCTCAGACTGCCTTAGGTGCTGGCAAGCTGGGGTAGCTGGTGTAAGGCCAACACTGGAGGGGTCTACAACACTTGAGCTCCCCCACAAGCCACTGGGCTGGGTGTGGGAATCCCTGGGTGAGGTTCTCTGGCCTGTGCTGTGCAGGAAGTCAGACAGAGTGGTCAGAAATGGCTCTTCTGGCCCTGAAATCTAGGCAGAAGGGAGTTTAAATGAGTGGGTGGGGCCCACTGCAGGCACCTTCTGGGGTTTGGGATCAGCCTCTACCTGACCATGAAGTCTAACTCCACTCACTTCAATATCAATTGACATTAACTCCTCACACTCCACTATCAACTACCACTAACTCCACCCACTCTGCTAACTCCTCCCACTCCACTAACAACTACTACTAGCTCCTCCCACTCCACTTACTCCTCCCACTCCATTAACAACTGCCACTAGCTCCACCCACTCCACTAACACCTCCCGCTCCACTCTGAATTTGGCCCCACATGCCTGGCTGGAGTAGACTTTAACAAGTGACGCTTGCCCCATTTGTCTCCCTGTTTCCCACGCTGAGTGCCAGAGCTCAGTGAGTTCCCCCAGGCCTGGTGTCCCACTTCCCTATGGACGGGCTCTCCCCAGCTTGCAGATACATGGATCTGAGCCTCAGCAAGTGATTTATTGCAGAAGGATAATTAGATGCTCTACTGAGAGGACACAGGGCTAGGGGATATGGCAATTGGGAGCTGTGCTGTCACAAGGAACATATCAGTAGGTCCCTCATGAGGGGGGAAGAATGCAAGGGATGGGAGGAGCAAGGGAGATCATGTGATATCCCCAGTCAGGGGGAACTCTTCGGGCTTTCCCTCCTTTCCTTGGGAGCTGGCAATAAAGTAAATCCCTTACAATGGGAGCAGTTACTCCCACAAGTAGTGCCATAGGCTCTAGTGGTGCTACTCCGGTGAGGAAGTGCTCACACTGGCAGTAAGGGCCTCACATCCTGACCCTTATAAAACATCCCAGGTGCCTTCATACTCACTTAGATACTGGTCTATGGAGTCCCTGGCAAGGTCGATACAGCACTGGAGATACTGGTCATGGATGGCTGGATGGTTAGACAGAGATGGTGCTGTCATAATGTGGATGGATACTGCCCCCTAAATGATTAGATAGATAGATAGATCATGGGTTTGTATGAGAATAAAGGGAGAGATGGATCTCGTCCATGGCGATGCAGAGAGGGTTTGGCAGACAGAGATGGCTGGGGAAACCTGGTAGAGTTCTGTGTGCAAAGGGGTGTGTCTGTGTGCAGGGGATGCAGGGGATGTGAGGGTAGCTCTGGCAGGGCTGGGTATGGGGGCAGGGGCTAGGGTAGCTCTGGCTGGGCTGGATATGGAGGGGTGTGGGTGGTAGGAGATGGGGTAGCTCTGGCTGGGCTGGGGATGGGGGCAGGGGATGGGATAGCTCTGGCTGGGTTGGGTACTGGGGGATATGGGGGCATGTAATGGAGTAACTCTGGCTGGGCTGGATATGGGTGGGGCAGGGGATGGGGTAGCTCTGGCTGGGCTGGGGATGGGAGGGTATGGGGGGTAGGAGATGGGGTAGCTCTGGCTGGGCTGGGGATGGGGACAGGGGATGGGGGGCAGGGGATGGGGTAGCTCTGGCTGGGCTGGATATGGGGGGATATGTGGGGCAGGGGATGGGGTAGCTTTGGATGGGCTTGGTATGAGGGGTATATGGGGGGCAGGGGGATATGTAGCTGGGGTAAGCTCAGGCTAGCCCAGGTGCTGTCCTCCCTTGTCTTGGGTCAGTTCTGATGCCCACAGAGCCCCTTCTCCTGGGCTGTGATGGTGAAGTAAGCAGGTCTAGGAGCCTGTGCAGCACAGTGGTGGATTACATGGTGCCAGGGACCTACAAGAAAACATGCAGCTGAGTCAGAGGGTGTGTGTGCATGTGTGTGTGCGTGTGTGTGTATGCTTGCATGGTGTGCGCACGCAGAGCTGGCTTAGAGAAACTCTAGGATTCCCTATTTGCTATTGAGACTTTTTCCTCCATAGCTCCTGAGGCGGGGAGAGAATTGAGTCTGGCTCCAAATCTCCCTTACAGCCTGCACTGGGAGCCAAGAAACCCCGTGGAAAGCAGCCAGCTGGGGGCATCACAGAGGTGGGCTCTCTTCTCCCTGTATTTTGGATCTTTAGTCTGCAGAAGAGAAGAATGAGGGGGGATTTGATAGCTGCTTTCAACTACCTGAAAGGGGGTTCCAAAGAGGATGGATCTAGACTGTTCGCAGTGGTAGCAGATGACAGAACAAGGAGTAATGGTCTCAAGTTGCAGTGGGGGAGGTTTAGGTTGGATATTAGGAGGGTGGTGAAGCACTGGAATGGGTTACCTAGGGAGGTGGTGGAATCTCCTTCCTTAGAGGTTTTTAAGGTCAGGCTTGACAAAGCCCTGGCTGGGAAGATTTAGATGGGGATTGGTCCTGCTTTGAGCAGGGGGTTGGACTAGATGACCTTCTGAGGAACCTTCCAACCCTGATATTCTATGATTCTATGACCCTGCAGTTGCTGAGCTATCCAGATACAGGAGACTATCAGAGTGACCCCGAGGTGTGTGTGTGCGTTACCCGCAGCCAGTCACTTCCTTCTCTGGAGCCAAAAGCATTGAGTCATCGAAGGAGGTGGCTATAGAGCCATTTTATAGAAAGGGAAACTGAGGCACGGGGTGAAGTGATTCACCCACACTCGGGAGGGAGTCAGAGCTAGGAACAGAACTCAATCCTTGCTACCTGCTATCCTGCACGTGCACTTTAGCTGCCAGGCCTTCAGCTCTCCCCTGCAGTGTCAAGAGGCTGCTCTCGAGCTATTATTGATGGGCTTAGCCAAGGTCAAGGGTTCAAGACTCAGTGGCCCTAAATCAACAGTAACCTTCCAAGTGACAGCTTTACAGGACAACTCCTTTCACTGAGCTAATCCTCCGGCAGCCAGCAGAGGAATTCCCATCCGCTGCCAAGATCCAGCTTCTGTCAGGAGTTGGGCGCGTATGCATCAGCTGTTCATGGTTATGGGGCTGGTAGCAGAGAGGCTGGTGGAGTGTGGAAGTTCCCTTTAATAGGCTGGTGTTGTCTTTGGCCACACTGTGCTCCAGGCAAGCGCTCCCAGCTCAGGCCGTTTGACAAATCCTCCCCAGGCTGCACCTGACAGCCACAACTGCTGTCCAAATCCCCTGCGCACCGAGGGCCCGAGCACTGCTTCTGTAGGGCTACAGCAGAACTCCTTCTTCAGATGGCAGTAGTAGGTCTGTAATCCTCTCTCCAAGCACTGGGGCAGACTCACTTGGATACCCAAAGCAGGAGTGTTGGTAAAGTCATACAGTGGGTGGGCATTACTTCTGCTACGTAGCTGTTCACATGCGGGCCAGGAGTTGATTCTTCCTGTTCCTGAAGTACCATGATCCTGAACTAGGCCCACTGAAGTCCTGATACTGCGGCTAGCTGGTGGGCAGTTCAGCAATTTAAAGCAATCTCAGAGCTGCTCTGAGTTGTGCCTGGTCCCGAGAGTCAGTGCCCCATCTCTGTATCCACTCTACTAGCTTCTGTCTCTGTCGAAGGCCCCTGGGTGGTGCCATTAACTCTTTAGTGGCCTTGGTGGCCACAGCCGCACCAGTCCCCCTGAGAGCCTTGTGTCCCACAGGAGGCCTCATGCTGAGCTCAGGTATATGCTGTGGTTACACACTGCATGGAGGCTGGATGGACAAAGAGCGATCAGGACTGCAGCTAGCACTGCCATCAGCTGTCTGTCCCCATCACGATTGGCAGTGCCAGCTCCCCTGGGGTAAGAGACACCCATTCCCTCTGCCAATCCCCGAGTGACCCGTTATGAATGGGGTGACAGAATTCCCTGCTGCTGGCACTGGCTTGGGTTTGTGGCTGCCCACCTCCAGCTAATGGCCACCCGACCCAGCTTAAAGGGCAGAGCAGGTGGGTTTCGATGGCTTGAGTGGTGGCATTTCCTTTCATCCCCGGCCAGCCTGCGTCTCACTTTCATGTCACCTTCCTGACACTTGGGACCAGCTGAAATGTTTGAAAGATCTAGGAGTGTTTGAAGTGAGGGACTTGGCTGCCTTCCCCACCTCCCAGTTTCATTTCAGAGTCATATCAGGAAGACATCGAGACACGGGGAATCCCTAAGCAGGTCGGTCCCGCTGTGTGGGAATGTAACTAAACCTCTTTGGGCCACATCCCAGGCTGGGAATCGGGTGACATTTTAGTGAGGTCTCTGGCACCTGGTTGGATTTAGTGGGGCCAGACCCGCTGGTATTTTGGTGTTTCCAGTCTTAGCCCAAACTGGGAATTGCAGATACAATGTAAGCATAGGTTTGGATGTGAGACCCAGCATGCGTCTGCTGTGTGTGACTATGAGTGAGTGCGAGATGGGATTTGTGCATGTGCACATCAGTGTTTGCATGCAGATGTCAGTCTGGGAAGATGCTGCTACTCTCCCAAGTTCTGGCTGCAGTCAAGCTCTGCCCCAAACCCAAAAAGACACGAGCTCCACTCACTTATGCAACAAATGAGAATTCAAAATGAGATGCCACTCCCAGCAAATTGTGCAGCCTTTCACAATACACTCACCCCTCTCCTTTCTGACATGCTTTGGTCAGCAGGGACATAGTTACCAGTGTTCATTGGAATCACCATTGTTAGGTTTCAGAGTCAACAACCCATTGGACTGAATGGGGACATTTCACAACTCTCTGAGCTATTATTTCTGGCCCTCAGCAGACTCAGACAGATGTCGCTGTGTCAGTTACATTTAGGTCACATTTTGATGCTTTCCTTTGCAGCCATAACAGTAAGAAAAAAATACATTTTGTTTTCAATGAAAGTTTAGGTTATGTGGCACAAGATGGAAGCTAGTAGGAGACAATGCCAGCTTGCCATAATGCCATAAAATGGTCCAATCTGGTGTGTGTGTGTGTGTGTTTGTGTTAATAGGGAAGGGAAATGAGTGTGTGTATATACAGTATAGTGAAAAAATACAAGAGGCTAATTAAGACAAGCAAAACTGTCATCAAAGCAAGTTACAAGAGCCGCCAGTTCTGTTTAGAATGGCTTGTTCCATCTGTTCCTATCAGTGATTGATGCTAATTCCCCATCAGAGGAGCTGGGGCAGTTTGAATCAGTTCAGGGCAAAGCAATTGACAACATTTCCTCTGAGAAATCACCTTAACAAGCCTGCGCACCACACAGGGCGCCCTCGGACACGCACTGCGCTCTGTGCTCGTTAACTGATGCAGCTGGGACCAGGAATCACCCCCAGCTTCCCGCTGCCTGCCCAGAAGAATAAATCTCCATCCGTCCCATGGAGTCCTCAGCCTCCATGAAGGGGGAGCACGGCACAGAGAGGAGAGAGACGTCAGCCCTGTCCGCACACCCTCCTGTTCTCGAAACGCTGCCGGAGACTTGCTTTGAGAACTGGCCGTGTTGGACAACGGCTCCCATGGGGAAGCTTTGCTAATGAAATGGTAACAGCGCCTGCTGCACCTGATCCCGTCCACACGCTCTCAGGAACTATTGCACGCTCCTGGGGGGCTGCAGAGATGGGCATCAGCGTGCAGCAAAACTAAGGCTGGGTCTGAAAACCTGTTTGGTTTGGAATAAGTTGCGACACCTTCTGCTTTGCTTGATCTCCCGCCTTCTCCGGAACCCATCTGGGCTCTCAGCACACCTGGCTACCTCTGAGGGGCACCTACTGCATGGGGGCTCAGTGAACAGCCTTCCCTGCAGCCACCGACGCAGAGTACCCTGGAGCAGGTAGGTTTGCGGACAGCAACCTGAGAACTGGGCCCCAACGTGCCCCCAACATGCCCCCTGCCCCGAGAAGTTCACACTCTACAGAGCCAAGGCAGACACAGGAAGAAGGAGGAGATGCCCCCACAGGCAGAACGACCCAAAAGGCAGAGGACCTGGTGGGGGAGTGTAAGATGGGGGTGGGGACCAAAGTGGCCTGTTTAGAATAGGAGAGGGAGTTGGTGTTGAATACAGTCAAGTGTTGGGTGAAATGGGGACCAGTTGGTTACAGCTGTCAGTGACTTAGCGTAATTACAAACCAATTTCTTCAATGAAAACCGGTGCTCCAGATTTCAATTCACTGGACGGGCAGTTTGATGAGTCTGTTTTTCCGTCGTTAAGCTCACTGGAGACAAAGATTGACGCCAACGCCACATTTCTTAAAAGCCCCATTTTTTGATTAATTTGAACTCAAACTAATGAACAGATTCACTGGCAAATACTCAGAAAATTCACCCTGTGCCCAACGAGAAAGTGTGGTAAGTGTGTGGGCGGGGTGGGGTGGGGGGCTGTGCCATGTTCTGCACAGCAAAGAGCTGAAATCCCTGCTTGATGTGCACAGCTGCACTCACCCTTCATCACAGACCCACAAGCAGCGTCTCCATAACGGGACCCTGCTGGGGGCCCAGAATCCAGGGGGAAGGATGCTGGTTGGCTGGAGGACATAGGAGGTTTGGGCTGCAGCTGTGACTTCAATGAGCATCACACAAGAAAAGATCTCACAGGCTCTCCAGCTGGGACTGCAGACGTGGGGGCAGCCAGGATGAGAAGCCACTTTGAAGAATCAAAGAAATACAGGACTAGAAGGTACCTCAATAAGTATCTAATCCAGTCCCCTGCACTGATGCAGGCCAAAGAATTATCCAGCCCGACCCTGACAGGGGATTGTCCAACCTGTTCTTAGAACCCTCCAGTGATGGAAATCCCACAGTCCTGGGGTCATGTGTCCCAGTGGGGCCTTTGCTCATTGAACATGCATGATGGTTTGGTGGGGACCTGGAGACGCACCCAGCCCACAGCCTAGACTCATCCAGCTGGTTTGGCTCATCTCGGCTTTGTGTTTGACTCCCTGTGTCCTCGCCAGTCCAGCTACCTCAGCATTTTCTCTCTTCTCCCCTGGGACACTGAGATATGAGGACACGCTGGCAATGCAGACACACCGGGTGTCGTTCAGTTCACTGGGTTTTCCCCATTTCCTGCTTCCTCTGCAAGTCTGGCTCCAGGAACCACCGCCACCCTGCAGGGGAATGCATCATGGATTGCCCTTTCGGAGGTCTCAGCACCAGCCAGAGAGCTGGACACCTGTCGGGAACTGCCATCACATGCTTCCCACCACCACTAGAGCAGGGGCCAGCTTGGGACCTGAGCAACTTCCAGGTGTCACCATCACTGACTCTCATGGCCACTGATGATGGGGCGAGCCATCATCCTTCCAGCCTGAGAGCTCCTCTGAGGGCTCCAACTGGCCTTGGATGTCTCAGTGCCACCATCACACAGCGGCCTGCTCTCACAGCTCTGACTGAGGCAGCCTTGCAGGGCTGCCAGGAAAACAGCTGGAAACATAAACCTGTGGCCCAGAGTCTGTGGCAGGAGCACCAGTCCAAGCCCGGGTTGGGTAGCGAGGGTCATGTCCAGCGAGGGTCATTTCTGAGGAACAAAAGCCCCTTCAGAAGAGATTGTAAAAGCAAATAATGTGTCCTTGTTCTCCAGGCGTTTGGGGCGGGTGAGAACTCAGCCCTGGAGCTGGCTGGGTTGGAGTCCAGCTCCGAGGGGTTTTGTTTATTCAGATGTGACTGCCCGTTTCTTGCAACATGAGCTGGACCTAAAAGAATGAAGCTGGAGGGGAAGCTTTGGCCCAGCACTGGGGGACACTGAGGGAAGCAGCCTGACAAATGGCACTCACCTGTTCAGCCAGAGCATGTGTGTAGTGCTATCCCCTGCTGGGTATGATGGCACAGCCGTGTGTGTGCATGTAGCACTGCCCCCTGCTGGGTGTGATGGCACAGCTCTGTGTGTGTGTGTGTGTGTGTGTCGCTGCCCGCTGCAGGTGTGATGGCACAGCCGTGTGTGTGTGTGTATAGCACTCCCCCTGCTGGGTGTGATGGCACAGCTCTGTGTGTGTGTGTGTGTGTGGTGCTGCCCACTGCAGGTGTGATGGCACAGCCGTGTGTGTGTGTGTGTATAGCACTCCCCCTGCTGGGTGTGATGGCACAGCTCTGTGTGTGTGTGTGTGTGTGTGTGTGTGGTGCTGCCCGCTGCAGGTGTGATGGCACAGCCGTGTGTGTGTGTGTGTGTGTGTGTGTGTGTGTGTATAGCACTCCCCCTGCTGGGTGTGATGGCACAGCTCTGTGTGTGTGTGTTTGTGAAATGGGGCTAGATTCAGGTTAGGATGACCATAACCTCTACTAGTATCATTCAGGAACCTGCATGGGGGCTCCCCCCACCACACACCTCCATTCTGCCCAGGGGTCTGTAGCTGGCTAGTGCAGCCCACAAGTGGCTGATTCTGGCTGGGCAGAGGGCACTGCCAGGGCAGCCAGGGAGGTGCTGATGCTGGGCACCCCAGGACAGCCTGTGCTGGTGGGGCTCATACCAATGTGATCGATGTGTCAGCTCTGATTCCAGTGAGGTAAGTTACATGGCGGGTGCAACATGTAGAACAAGAAGGGGCCAAGTGGAGTAACTTTCACCCTCTGGGATTCTGTGGGGACCGAGTCCAGCCACAAGTGGGGCAACACCTTTTGGAGCCCACTGGAGCCGCGCCTGCTTACACTATGGTAGGATTTGGCCCCCAAAGTGGTGGGGATGGTGCTGATGTGAGTGAAGCCTGTGCACTTTGTCTTACCACCTCTGGCTAATAAAAATACTTAGCTCTTATCTCGTGCTTCCCCTCTGAGGCTCTCAAAGCACATCACAGGTGGGGAAACTGAGGCACGGGAAGGTGACTTGGCCAAGGTCAGCGGCACAGCCAGGACAATAACCCAAGCCTTGTGTGCCAGTCCAGTGCCCAGTCAGTAGCCACACTGTCAGCCTTCCACACCACCAATCCTTGGGCATGTCAGTTACACTCGTTTTGCACGCCTTCCGAACATCAAGACACGGTGTTGACACTTATGCCTGGTTTCTGACCAGCTCGTGTCACTGCTGAATGTGGCCCCGGGCAGGGATGACACTCACCCATTGAGCCTGATTCTGCTCGGTGCAAATCTGGAGCAGCTCTGCCGATATCAATGGGCTTGCGTCAGCATCACAGAGCCGAATCCGGTCCATTTCAGATGGGCTGTGTTTGGCTGGGGGCCACAGAGGAGGGGTGTGTGGGTGGCTGCTGCACAGTAGGTACCTGGCACCGGGTTTGTGTGTGTGTACAGCGCAGACAGAGTGGGTGTCGAACAGAGTGTGCATGGATTCTTCCAATTCTCAGACAAGTTTTACACTGGGGATCTCCCCTGATTTCAGAGGAGTTTACTCCTGCTTTACACCAGAGCCAACGAGAGCAGACACACCCTCTCTGGGTGGGACGGTTACATCCCCTTTGCTAGTAAATAAAGAGGAGTGAGACTGCACTCCCACAGGAATAGTGTGGGAGTTCCAGCATTACCGAGATTCAAACAAGGGCCCCGGGGTGGCTTTGTCCTCGCAGCACCAATATCCAAGCAAAGACACAGCCCCGGATTTGTGAAAGCCACACACCGGCTGCCTCAGCTCAGTGACTGCCTGATCCAGGAAGGGAAAATAAAGGCGGGAGCAGGTGGATGAGGCAGTCTCCCCTGAATAGTGAGAAAGCAAACAGGCAGAACATTAGGATCGATCCTGGCTAATCCACCCGCTATAGCAACAGGCATGTTAGAGATTTCCAACCCCGGCCTTCCGCTGAAAGGCAGGGCCCTGCATGCAAGAGAGTTGATAGATCTCCAAGCAAAGTGAGGCCCATCCAGTCACAGAACGAGGCGGTACATTTAACCAGAAGGCAGGATGTTAAAACCCACTTGTGGAGTGCGGAGGTACAACCTGATTTTCGGTGTACCATGCCTTCAAGTTTCTAAAAGCCTGCTCATCGGTTGTTACCGCTGCCATGTTGTGCCTCATTGTGGAGGCAGCGTGTTAGCGTGACTCACATACCCTGTGCTCTCTCTTTGAGACTTCATTTATGTTCTTTCTTGTTTTGTTGTTTTCTCTTCATCTACAGTAAGAAGATGGTCAAAAAGAAGATCGAGAGGTTACAGTGTATAAATCCCTTCGGTGGGAGAAAATAGCAGGTATGAAAGGGTCTTTAATCTGTCAGAGAAGAACAGAACAAGAACCAACCACGGGAAGCCGAAGCCAGACAAATTCAAATTGGAAATCAGGCACCAATTTCCAGCAGTGAGGGCAATTAACCACTGGAACAAACTAACATGGCAAGTGATGGATTTTCCAGCTCTTGGTGGCTTCAAATCAGGAGTGGATGCCGTTCTGGAAGACACGCTGTGTTTGACTACTGCATCTGGCTCAACGCAGGGATAACTATCTGAAATGTGATGGCCTGTGAGACACAGGAGGTCGGAGTAGACTATCTAGGAATTGAGGAACAAACATCTCTCCATCTGCAAGAAGATGGCTGCTTTCTGTGTGTGGAGAAACAAAATGCTCAGTCCCAGTTAGCTGGGCCAGAGGGAGGGTGCATGTGGGGAGAGTGTCCAAGGGAACACTCCTACTAGCTTTGCACCAGGGTACCCCCCACCCCCGATTTCAGTGGAGTTATTGCTGATTGACAGCACGCATGGCACTGACAGCAGAGCGAGGCTGTCACAGAGGAAGAGTCAGTTCACAGAGGAAATAGCTGATGCTCTGAGCCAGCTAGTGCAAAGCACCCTTTGCACTCACAGCCTACGCATTTGGGGCACTGCTGGCAAGAGCTCTGAGCCACAAGGGCATTCTGGGTCCTGGCCATGCCAATGAGCCTGCAGAGTCAATGCTCTGGCTACTCCCACTGAACCCTGGGAAAAACCAACCCGGCATCCCACATTCTCCAGCCTATAAGGCTGCCTCTAGTAGGCCACCTCCTGGGAGATTTCCAGCTCAGATGGAGACAAGAAGGAGCAGAACTCTTGCCTGAGAAGTGGGGTTGCCACCTTTCTAATGGCAGGTAACTGGACCCTCAGGGTCCTGCCCCCTTCTCCGCCTTTTCCCTCAGGCCCCGCCCCTCCTCTGCCTCTTCACAAGGCCCTGCCCCCGCTCTCCCTCTTCCCCCCCCCGGCCCTGCCCCCACTCTGCCTCTTCACCCCAAGGCCGCTGCCCCTGCTCTGCCTCTTCTCCCAAAGCCCTGCCCCTTCTTTGCGTCTTCCCCCCAAAGCCTCGCTCCTGCTCGTCCTCTTCCCCCAGATAAAAAAAAAAAAAGGACATCAGGGCTTGTCAAATGGCACCAGGACACATAGCTGAAACCCAGACCGTCCGGGTGAAAACCGAATGGGTGGCAACCTTACCGAGAAGTTTCCACTGGGAGATTTCTGCCTCCCACATTCTCCCTGTAATTTCCCCTCAAGATAATCTTCTTCACTTCCTGTCCCAAACTGTTCTGCAGCTTTGGAGTGCTAAACAGCTGCTGTTTTTCAGCATCTCCACAGGACGTGATCCCTGCTTATAGGTACTCAGCATCCGCTGCCCTTCGAGGCAGAAGGCTCAATAGTGAGAGATTATTATTATGCAATAGTTTTGTTATTATTATAAGGGCACCTTGAGTTCAGGGAGGGCTGTGGTGATCCAGATTTAGCGTTTAAGCTTCCCTCAAGTCCCATTTGGCAGGTTGAGCTACTATTAATCCCCTAAAAGGCTCTCCGTTCGGTTTGCCTGACTCAGCGTTCCCCAGGCCTGATTATTCTGGTAATCTCCAAGTGCTTGTCTGGGCGCAGATTTCCCCGGAAGAGGGGGAGCGTCTGGTGAGAACTGGAGATACGTTTCCGTTAGAGTAGAAAAGAGAGCAGCTCTCCAGCAACCCTTCCCCAGCAGCGCTCTCCGGCCTCCTATTTCAGCTGGGACCTAGCAGGAGAGACCATCGGGAACTTTTTGATAAAACAGAAACTTTTCATGGGAACAGATCCGTTTTGATTCAACCTTTGTAGGGACAAGTTTCTCAGGCCCAGGATGGAACTTCCGGTCAAAAGCAGCAAGAAACCGGCACTCACTTGGGAGCGGGTTATCTCAGTTCAATTCCTCTGTTCTCTGATTTAGAGCAGGAACTCGAACCTGGGTCTTCCACATCCCAGCTGAGCACCCTAACCAGTGTGGTGGCATGTTCCATCTTGTCATGACAAATTTCTAAAGGTCCCAGTGTCATCTGAGGGGAAATGAGAAAATTTTCCAAATCTCAACAAGTTTTGCAGGATGGGAAAACCATTTTCCACCCAGCTCTACCTAAAAGGTCCATCCATGCTCTGTCGTCAGTCTTACTGAGTTCTAGTGTTCACTCGTTGTGCCTCTCTCAGAGTGCAAGGAGATATGAACTCAGGTTTAACTGTGTCCATCTCCTGCAGACTGGGAAGCAGGCACCAGCTGAGCTTGGGAGAAGCCAGTTTCCATGTGCATTCAGTGCTGTCCAACAAGTGTGCCTCATTAGGGGTGCAGATGAATGGCTCCCAGAAGAAGAAAGGAAGCCGGTCACTCCCTGCACGCTGCTCTGGAGTCACAGGTGACTTCTGCTGGTTTAAAAAACCATGTTGGGAGACCCTTACCTTGAAATTACAAAGGGCTGTGCTGTCAGAGGAGCTGAGAATGGTTCTAGATTTTATTGGACACATGTCAGTGAGTTGTCTGATTTGTGTATGTGGAAGCAGAATTGCCAATCCTATGCAATAATTATAATGTATTATCTGTGTTACCATAGCGCCTATGAGCTAGGCTGGACCAGGGCCCCTTTGATCTCTAGGAATATATTTCACACTTTTCTAACTTTGCAGTTAGGAAGGTTTGACGAAACAGACCATTTCTTAAACACAGGTTGTAGCTGGCTGCACAAAACAAAATTTGCCATTGTGAGATTTTGCGCCAGGAACACTAAGAATGAACACTGGAATGCGTTACCTAAGGGGGTGGTAGAATCTCCTTCCTTAGATGTTTTTAAGGTCAGGCTTGACAAAGCCCTGGCTGGGATGATTTAATTGGGGATTGGTCCTGCTTTGAGCAGGGGGTTGGACTAGATGACCTCCTGAGGTCCCTTCCAACCCTGATATTCTATGATTCTATGAAGCTTATCCAATCAGGGAACAGAAATAACATCATGTGACCTCAGAGTCCAATTAAACAGTTCGACTTTTGAATACTCGCAGAGAACCGCCTGTGAAAAAGCTATATATAGTCACGATTCAGTCACCGACACTGTGTGGAGGAGAAAATTGTAGGCTGAAAGAGGCGGAGTTCATCAGATCTGCTGTTCTCTGTGGATCATTCCTCCCGCATCTTGAGCAGAGGAATCTGCCCTGGGAGTTCCCTGAGCCAGGGCCACATGGAGCATGAGACTGGCCTGTGTCTACAGCTCTGAGCGTGGGGGTCACGCCCAGCTTGGCAAGCCCAAGGGCAGACAACTACATAAAGCTGAGTCCTGCCTTGCCCAGCCCAGCCACCCCTAACAGCCCCCACTGGCTTCCACACCCCACTGCAGGTAACTAGGGGGGTCCTGGCTGGCGAAGCAGGGGTGGGCAGCTGACTGCCAGGCCACCCTCACCAGTACTGCTGCCTCCTCCCTAGCCATCAGTGTCCCTCCTCAGCAGGCAGCTGGGAAGGGGAGAGTCCCTGACCACCAGCGCTGCGGCTGCTGCTACCACTGGGGCATCTCTCCTGGCAGAGCAGGGAGACAGACACCCGCAGCCTGCTGCTCGTGTTCCTTGGGTATCCCACTCCCCCAGGAGAAGCCACCACCATCCAGCTCCCCCCAGGAGCAGACAACGTTGCATGTGGGGATTGCCATCTAAATGACCTCAACTGGACTGGCAGCAGGGGCTCCCCTGCACAGAGGTCCACCCAGCTCAGGTGGGGAGAGCTGAGACCTGTAACCCCGTCCCTCCCCATGCACACATGCCTCTCACAGACCCCATACTGCCTGAAACAGGTAGGGAGGCAAGGTGGGGCTTTAGCGACACCCGTTCACAGGGCCCAGTGGCCCCGCCCCTTGTGTCAGCTGCAGGGTTGTACCCTCTCCTGCGACCCCCCCCACTCCAAGGGGTGGGGCACAGTGCAGCCTTGGGGCCCTGTGCTTAGTACAGCAGAGCTCCTGCAGCCAGCTCACCTGGGATATAGCTTCCAGGCACAGCACCCATGACCCAAGAGGAGGTGAAGACCCAGAACCAAGTTCCTGGGCCCAGCTGGAGCTGATCCAACCATTCCCAAGTGGCCTGGTAATGGTAACATGAGAGGGGCTGCTAAAAGAGCTTATCCTTAGCATCCCGGATGGTCCTGGCTCCAGGAAAGCAGCTGGAACGCAGAATGTGGCTGGTTCTGCTAATGTCGAACATATGTTTTAACTCAGGAAGGTTCTACTAGGGCAAGGTTTATTGCTTCCCCCTCCTCCAAATATCTTGTGAGGATGAGGGTGGGAGAGTCAGTGAGTGTATGAGTGCGTCGGTGGGCCTGCATGACTGTGACTGAGCCTCTGGAACTGCACCATGACAACCCCATTTCCTAAATACAACCAGGAGATACAACTCAGGGCTGGGGCAGCTGCTTCATTGGCTTTGTTTCACAATCCACCTGTTGTCTAGCAATGAATCAGCAAGATGCTGCAGGAAGCGGTGGTGATGAGTGGGGTAGGAGGTGCGCTCCCCTCCCAGTCAGTGCTGACTGCAATGCCCGTGTGTGGTGTTAGGGGGTGCTGTGCTGCAGGAAGCAGGTGATTCAGTAGAGGGTGCTCTCCTCTCTGAGCCAGCATGGATGACCGTGCCCCAGTGCAGCGCTGGGGGTGGCTGGACGGCAGGAAGCAGTATAGATGACTTGGGAGGGGCCACTCTCCCCCTGAGACATTTCTGATCCCAGTGCTTGGTGCTAGGCAGCCCTGTAGGAGATAACAGTGTTCAGGTGAGATAGAAAATCGAGCACCTGACCAGGCAGAACAAGTGCAGATCCCCTGGTTCTTTTTGCATGACTCGGGCTTGGCGGCCTGACCAAATTCTCGCTCAGGCAGTTACTGGAGTTTGGGAATTGGCGTGGTTCCTGTAGCAGGCGGATGTGGAGAGGGATGCAAATGTCTGCAACATGTGGTCGCAGCAGTCTGAAGAGCCCTGCAGCAATTCCAGCCCTTGAGCTCATAGTTGACTGTCTACTCAGTTTCTAGCAAGACAGGAAAACTGTAGCCTGCATCCAAAGTGGTCTGGGTATTGGGTGCAATACATCTCTCAGACCTGCATCAATCAGCTGCTGAGGCCACACAGCTGGCTCCATTTCCCCTATTTCTAAGGTGTTGCCCCTGGGTTCTGATGAGCTCAACTCTCAAAACTGCTTGCCCTTAATGGAAAGTTTCTGCACAGCTTCAGAAACAAGCTCCTGAGGATGCCCTGTAACTACCATATCCCTCCCCTGGGGGTCTCTGGGCACTTCTAACTAAAGTTGATCTGCTCATGTGCCAAGACGCAGAGGATTCAACACCAATCTGTGCCCCCGCCCCACTGCTTCTCTCCCTTGCTGCAACATAAACATGTGGGTTACCCATGTCCCCTGCGTGCTGTTAGCCCCCTGCTGAGGCATGATGGGAGAGCTGCTCACGTTCTCCCAGAATGCACCAAGACAGATGCAATCTGGGAGCATGGCCAGCATAGCCATGCAAATGCAGTTGCAACACGATTGTGTTGTGAAGAGAGCTGCTGCACAGACACAACTCAGCTGTGTTTGTTGTAGCTGGCTCAGATGAATATGTTTAGAAAACCATGGTAGCATTCGTAGTGCAGACTGGGCTTAAATCGATGCACTCCAGAGAAAAGCCCAACATCTGTTGTGGTTGAGAAAAGTCTTTATTCTAAGGATATTAAAGGACGTAAATACATTAGCAACCTTGAATGACAGCTTCATATTGAAAGTGGGCCTGATTCATCCCTGGTGTAACTGCACTGACTTCAGTGACGTAGCTACAAGCTGCTTTTGGCCCATTGAGCTGAAATGTCAAGGCGTGGTGGAAATAACCAGGACCACGTCTTTAAAAGTGGTCTAAAATTGGGATTAATTACCCTCCATTTGGCTCCCAAGGAGATCCGTGAATGAGACGGATTTTTTTCTCACAGCCCAGAGATCTTTGAAGAGATAATAGGAGTTCTTTACTGCTAAAAAACAAAAACCTCATGTTTATGGCCAAATGAAAAGCTTTTTCCTCAATGGATGATTTTATTAGACTTTTATGGGGAAAACTAAAACGAATGCACTTTAAATCATTTGCGTTAAGTGAGTGAGAATCATATTGTTATAATTATTTTAAAAGAGATGAATCAACAGTGTATTAAAGAATTTATTGCGGTTTCTTTTTTTTTTTAAACTGGACTTGAGAAAAAAACCTGCAGTTTTTTGGGGGAAAGCTCTATGAGTTAGCCCATTTTTCCTGCAGTTTTCCACTGGGTAGGGAGTCTGGAAGGCAGTCTTATGACTAAGACACGGGCCTACAACACAAGAGTTGTGAGTTCTATTTCCAGTCCTGTCACGTGACTTTGACCAAATCACTTAGTCTGTCCATGCTCTGGTTCCCCATCTATAAATTAAGGGTGTATTTCACAGAGCTGTTTCCCAGTGCCACATCTGCGCAGCTATGTGGTGTTTGATTGGTCAGCTGAGACAGGTGGTTGTTTCTGCTTCCTGGTTGGATAATGAAAACTTTTAGACGAGAATGACAAATAACGAATAATCTTTTCCTCATTCATATGTTAACAGTCTTTTCCCAAATGTTATCAGAGTGTTGCTAATTCTTGCAATTTTATGGTGCATCTCATGATAGTTGCTGCTTTTCATAAAGAAAAAAGAATCATGGTACATTACAAGAGCTGGCAACTCAGCATTACATTCGCAAAACTCAAAGGAGTTACTCTGGCTTCCCACCATGGGCCCTGAATCAGAATCAGGCCCTGTCATAAGACAGGTCGGAAATTTACTATTAAACCTTTTTTCTGGAAAAAAATTGTGTTTTTTTTTTAATAAACAAAAGTGTCCGTCAAAAGTTTCTGCTTTTCTCAAAATGTTTTGATTTTTCATTGAAAAAGCAAAAGCCTGAAAACTAGGGGTGAGGGGAGGGGGATTGCTGATCTGTACTGTTTTCTGCAGTTCAGGGGCTACACATTTTCATGGTGGGGCAGTTTTCAGCCAAACATTTTCCGATTCTGGCTTTTTGATTTTTCGACGAAAAGTCGGTGTTTTCTGCAGAAAACATCAATGAAAAATACTGTCATTTTCATTGCGATTGTCCGTGGGGGACCCCCCACCCCCCGCCATTTCCCACTTAGCTCTTCCAAAGGATTTTCCTACTGTCAGTCACTGTTGCAATGTATAGGCCCTCCAGCAGTATATCCCCCGGTGGAGGCCAGAGAGTGCTGCTGATTGTTGCATCATGGAAACATTGACTAGCTCCCAGCTTTCAACACAAAGAAATTGGCAAGGAGAAGAATGTGTCAGATGAGAAAATCAGAGCTGAAGAGCCTGTTTCCCGCCCCCTGCCTGCCAAACTATGGAGAGTTTTTCACGCTCTGTTCCTTCGGCCCATAAAGCAAAAAACCATGCGGCTGCTCCCAAGCTGCTCTCCTCCCAGCGGCAAATGGTTTTGCCCGAGCTAGTTAGCACAGAGGAGGTAGCACTGAATTTCTTTATGGATGCTATCGCATGTCAAGCCCAAGCCATGTGAGTGACAGGGAGGCAGCAGAGGCCCCAGGAATGATCCTGTCTAAAAGCTGCAGCAGGCTCCGACGGGACGTAATTAAAAATGATTGAACCCCTCCCCCGTCCAGCTCCATGTGATGTCACATAAATTCTTCTCTAACAAGTCCCAGGCTGCCCCTGCCGGTGCTGTACAGTTCACAGGGCTTTGGGGAGGAATTAAAGACACATTTGGGCTCTGGTTTAGGCGAAGGCAATAACGTCTCTGCACAGCTCTCAGGCACTCACAGGTCAAGGCCAGTGGGTACTTTTTTATTTAAGCTTCTAACTACAAAAGGAAAATGCTGGCTTGAGTTAATCTCCCTGGGCCTCCCCTGTCCACAACTGCTTTTCAAGAATGAGTGTGTCCTCTTGGCACCCGGCCACACAGCGCCACCTCCAAGATCAAATGCAGTGAAGACCAGAGAAGCAGCCTACAGCCATGTGTGTCATGGAGAATGTCCTTGCTGCAGGCACCACGGGTGCATAAATGCCATGGAGGGCCAGTTCTCACCCCTGGAGTAGGAGCATCATGTGACATGGCAATTGACCCCTTGCAGTCCGGACCCGGGGGCCAGGAGATACAGGTCAGTCCCTGTAACCGAATAGACTCTCCTCTAGGGCACCTCCCTCTGGCTGCTCTGGGAATTAGCTCCTGTCAGGTCCAACGCCCCTTTCTGTCACCTGCTTGCATGTCCCTCAGCCTCTCTGCAACTCGGGGTGCTCCCTCTTCCTGCCGTGGCCCTCCAGCCAGCTCACGGTGTGTTTTCCTCCTTCCGGGGAATCAAAGTCCCATAGGACAAACCTTCCTAGGCACTGCCCTGACTATGCCACATCCCCAGTGGCTGGTAGGGGAACCTGGGCCCACTCTCTACTCCAGGTTCCAGGGACTCAGGGACCCTCTGATCAGTGGCCAAAGTCTGCACTGTCCTACCTTGCTGCCATTTTCCTAAGCCTGTTCCTACTCTGCCTCTCTCTGGCTTCTCTTCCCCACTCTTCAGGGTAAACACTTTCTCAGGGCCTGGATCCCCAGGGTTTCTACTATTCCCCTGGGTTTCCTCTTTCCCTCCCTAATGCCCAAAGAGGGGCTGCAGGCTTCCTCACTGCAGCCCCCGTCTGCTGCCAGCTTCCTGGCTTTATACCAGCCCCGCCTGGCCCTTCTCAGCCAGGCTCCATCATCAGTCTGGGGTTACTTAGGACACCAAATTCCCCTCAGCTGTAGCCGATCCAGTTAATTGTCCCTTGTCAGCCTCACTGACCCTTTACAAGCTAGTGGGGGGTGAACACCACCTCACAGTCCCTACCCAGCACACCTGTGGGTTACCCCTAAGGAGTTCAGAGTGAGAGTCCCTACCAGCAGCCCCAGTGAGTTACATGGGTGTGTCCCTTACCACAGTCACCTGAATTCTGAGGGAAAGCCCCTGCAACAGTCCATCTGCAACCTATGACCCCACCTCCTAACCAGGTCACCTGAGCCTTTGAGATTCCACATGGGTGGGGTGGGGCAGAAGGAAAGAGATGCTTAAACTGTTTTAACCAAGGATTCATGAGGATGGGTGACTGAGGGGAGTGAAAGGGGCATAAGCCCCTGCAGGGATTGGGGTATCTCCCTGGTGGAAGAGAGATTGGGATTTGGCCACCGCTGCCTTGGAATACAGGCTCAAAGAGGCATGGAATATAGGATTGTTTGATACTGTGCTTCTGACATCCCACAATGCACAGCAGAGACACTGCCAGCTAATGCTGGGAGAGGTTGGGGACCATAGACTAGAAGTGGCAGGATGGGTTGTTAACAGTAATGGTGTGGGGAGCAGCAATGGTGCACTGGACGTAGGCAGTAGAGTGGGGCTCAGACCTGGCAGTGGATGGATGGAGGGATGAATGGACAGAGGCAGCAGAGCAGGGCTCACATCTGGCAGTGGATGGATGGAGGGATGGATGGACGGACAGACATAGGCAGTAGAGCAGGGCTCAGACCTGGCAGTGGATGGATGGACAGATGGATGGATGGACATAGACAGTAGAGTGGGGCTTAGACCCAGCAGCGGATGGATGGACAGATGGATGGATGGACAGAGGCAGTAGAGCGGGGCTCAGACTTGGCGATGGATGAATGGATGGATATAGGCAGTAGAGTGGGGTTCAGACCAGGCAGTGGATGGATGGATGGATGGATGATCAGTAAGGCACAGGGAGACATGCGGCCTGCCCATGGGACCTTGGCTGGTGTGGTGGGACCAGCAGTGCCTGTAACCTGTGAGGGAGGCATGGCCAGAGTGGAGGGAGCTAGTGAGGGATAGGGTGAGCTGAGCCTTCCCACAGGGAGTTGGGGACACAGCAGATGGTTTGCAAGATCAATGTGACTTAGCAGTGGCCCTGCCCCTGGTTACGTGTCGTTTGTGAGCACACCACCACTGGGTGTCATGATATGACTGGGTGCATTTCCAATGACACAAGGCCAATGTGATCATTCACAAATGACCCTGTGCTGAGAACTGTTCACCCTCCCATCTGCCAAATGCTTATGATGGCTGGCCCTTGCACTCTGTGGGGCTGCTCCAAGGTCACTGCACCCCTCCCGGTATCCTGTGGGGGTGCTGCTGGGGCTTAGGACTCTGAGAAGTCACCGCTCCCTGCATTCCTGCTCATCCCCCACAAGCCCCGCAAAGGCCACTATGTCCCCATGTATCCTGGGGGACTGAGCTTCTCCTCTACCTCTGTGCCACTCAGCACAGGGCTGCAGGGCCAGCCCAGGCTCCCCGATTGCTGAGAGCAGCAATCTGCTCTCCCTCCAGAAGTACATCAGAGCCTTTTGTGTGCTAGGAAGGCCCTTCAGGAAGCAGGGGAGGTGCAGGCAGAGAGATAAATGTCAGCAGGGGATGGCTGGAAAGGACAGCGCTCAGCAGCCAGAGGGATGGCTGTACAGCAGAATTCCAGGTGGCAGTGACAGCCCAGTGGCACTGCTGGCCCAGCTTACTGAACGGAGACAGAAGGACGGACACATCTTCTGAGTGCTACTGATATGCCCATGGACCTAGCACCCAGGCCTGTAGAGCTGCCAGGCAGCCGGCATTGCCAGGCTGCCAACTAGGGTTGCCAACTTTCTACTTGCACAAAACCGAACACCCTTGCCCCGCCTCTCCTCTGAGGCCCCGTCCATGCCCCACTTTTTCTCTGAGGCTCCACCCCTGTTCATTCCATTCCCCCTCCTTCTGTCACTCGCTCTCCCCATCTTCACTCACTTGCTCATTTTCACCGGGCTGGCTCAGAGAATGGAGGTTTGGGAGGGGATGAGGACTCCGGCTAAGGGTGCGGGCTCCGGGGTGGGGCTGGGGATGAGGGGTTTGGGGTACAGGAGGGTGCTCCGGGCTGGGACCGAGGGATTTCGAGGATGGGAAGGGGATCAGGGCTGGGGCAGGGGTTGGGGCGTGGGGCGGAGTGAGGGCTCCAGCTGGGGTTGCGGGCTCTGGGGTGGGACTAAGGGGTTTGGAGGGAAGGAGGGGGATCAGGACTGGGGCTGGGGTAGGGGATTGGGGCCTGGGAGGAGGTCAGGGGTGCAGACTCCGGGCGGCACTTACCTCAAGCAGCTCCCGGAAGCAGCGGCATATCCCTCCTCTGGCTCCTAGGTGGAGGCGCTGCCAAGTGGCTCTGCGCGCCGCCCCATCCGCAGGTGCCACCCCCAGAGCTCCCATTGGCCATGGTTCCCGGCCAATGGGAGCTGTGGGGGAGGTGCTTGGGGCAGGGACAGCATGCAGAGCCCCTGGGCTGCCCCTACCCATAGGAGTCAGAGGGGCGACATGACGGCTGCTTCCTGGGAGCCGCATGGCTCGGAGGCTAGCAGGGAGCCCGTTAACAGCCTGGGCAGTGGTGCTGACCGGAGCCACCAGGATCCCTTTTCGCTCAGGTGTTCCAGTTGAAAAACAGACCTGGTCTCCCTACTGCCACCCAGCAGTGGCCAGGAGCCACCATGCGCACCACCTCCCATGACCCACTGTGGACACAGACCTTGGGAAGTTCCACCTCAAGGGTTTGATGAACAGCAGCCCCATGGCTCCTGATTGGCTCCCTGCCCTACATAAATCCAAGGGGCGTTCCAGGAATGTGTAGGCAACAGTGGGGGTCTCCTGTAGCTGCCATGACCCATCCTCTCTTGCATGCCTGGCTTGATCTGGGCTTCACTTCCTGACTCGAACTCTGACCCCTGGTTTCGACCCTGGCCTGGACTTGGCTACAAACTCCTCTGTTACTTCCAGCCTTAGCCTTGTCCCACTCTGACCCTTGGCCATGAGTGCCCTTGTTGGGATCCTGCCAGCCCCTGCCAGAGGTGCCCGGCCAACCCTCCCAGAGTCTAGCGCAGAGGGCAGAGCACATCAGACCCATGGCCAGCGTTGGTACCCACATCACATGCTCCTGTGCATGCCGGGCCCCTGATTACTGGCTTGCCTCACAGTGGATAGCCAGTGCGGCTGGGACTATATGGCCGGACCTCAGCTGTGCTGATTAGCACTGACTCCAATGGAGCTGTGCCAGTTGAGATCAGCTGAGGATCTGGCCCCTGGTGTCTCCAGCCTGTTCAGGTTACACCCTGGCTGGGTATAGCAGTGAACTTTGTCATACCGGTGACCGTACTGTTAGATGCAAGTGCTGCTCCTACAAGCATCCTCCATGCCCTCCCACCCCCTCTCTCATGAAAATGGGGCGTGGAGATCAGTGTGTTAGCTCTGAGATGCATGTGTGGCTCCCTCCCCACAAAGATCTCCCTGCCCCGACACCTACCCACCTGCTCACCCTGGCTATAAAAGGTGGGTACCACTCCCCTCATGTCTAGAGGTATCTCATGCCTTCCCTTGTGTCTTCTCCCAGCTAACAGACTTTGGGTCAGATCCCTGGCTGGTGTAAATCAGTGGAGCACCTCTGAAGCCAATGGAGTTGCACCAACGTACACCAGCTGAGGATCCGGCCCACAATTTGTCGTCTATGAGCACAGAAATATTTCCAAACAGCTTGGGCAGAATCCCCAAGTTTAGTTAGACTTGTGCATGTCCCTACGGGGAGGGCAGGGCCTGCTGAGACTCCTGGAGCCGAGGTTGGGACCATCTCCGTCCCATGGAGCAGAGGCAAGGGCTGCCTGTGCTTCACACAACAGCCTCATGAAAGGGAGTTTGCAATCTTCAGGGCCTCCAAGGGGTGGAGACCGGGGGATCCCTCCCCTGCTGGAACTTGGTGTCTTCCAGAGGGAAGAGATCCTTCCTCTTCAATCAGATGTCAGGATCTTTGCTGCACACAGCTTTCCCCATCTAATGCCTACCCCCAGC
This sequence comes from Chelonia mydas, assembly GCF_015237465.2. Lineage (NCBI taxonomy): Eukaryota > Metazoa > Chordata > Testudines > Cheloniidae > Chelonia > Chelonia mydas. The sequence continues at coordinate 48,190,372 of NC_057853.1, forward strand.
ACCTCCACACCCACGCACAGCCTCTTTCCTTCACCTTGCTCTCCAGTGGGCACCTCACACACCCCTGCTTACCCAAGAGATACGTTTAGCTCACTGTGCTCATCCCCACACCTAGGGCCCCACTAAGTGAAACTCACATGCAGCCCAACTCATTTGAGTTCTCTCCTTGGCCTCTCAGTGAACCAATTAGGATCCGGAAACTAACCCACTAAAGCAGTCAGGCATGGCCTCTCCGCAATGGCAGGGCTGGCTCGTTAGCACGGAATCTGGAGGGCTGGCAAGCTGCAGCCCTCGCTCTGAACTTTACATGGCAGTTAGCTGCCATTTCTGGTTCACCTCCTCAGTATTCAGCGTCACATGTGTGCACTCAATTAAAGATCCCGGGCCGAAGGGCCGTGGCAGGCTGGTCATTATGCTGCGGGGGCAGAGGGAGTGGGAGCTAGTTTCATGGGAAAGTTTAATGGAGTGGAATCTACCTTCCCAGACAAATGCTTTCAGGGATTTCCTGCCCCCAGAAATGCCGCTCTGTTCAATCGCTTCCAAATTATTGTGTGAGGAACCAGATGAAACCTCTTCAGATCTGGAGTGACCATCATGCTTCACCCACGCAGTAACAGACAGATAATAGATCCCAACCCCCGCTTCACTCCTGCCCCCATCGCCCCACTCACTACTCTCCCAGAGCGGAGGACAGGACCCTAGCCCCATGCAGCACAGCACCCACAGTATGCCAACCATACCCCTAGCCCAGTCATAGATCTACTCTGCAATGGCCAGAGGGAATGTGGGCTAGTGGTTGGACTGAGAATCCAGATGCCAGGGGTCTATTCCTGGCTCTGACTTGCAGTATGACTTTGGGCAAGCTACTTAACTGCCTCCGTGCCTCAGTTTCTCCCTCTGCCCTGGAAATAATATCACTCACTTACTTTGCAGGGGCAGGGGGGGAAGATTCAATTCACTATTGTTTGTGAAGTGTTCTGGGGTGGAGGAAAGGAAGTATAGAGGGTGAACCTTGAAGGGGACATGAAAACCTAACCCCTATCTCTACTCCTCACCATCATTATCAATGGACTCCCAATCCACTTGTGCTATCTGGTACCCCTTAATACAAAGGCCCAAAGACTTTATGACTGTGAAGGCTTGTTCTTCTGTATTCTCACACATGCCTTTAGGGGAGAGGATCCATAAAAGTGAGACACCAAGATCCACTCACTTTGGCCCATTTCTGTCTCCCAGGGAGGATTGGTGAATGACCAGGTTTAGCACCAAAGGGCCGATATCCCACCTCTTCATTCTTCTGCCATCCCACCTTGTGCTCTTAGACCTCATAAATCCTAGGTGGGGTGTCAGGAAAGCCTGCCAGCCCATGTGTGTGGAGTTACAGCATCCAGCGTTGCTGGCTACAGTCCTGGATCCTAGTCTTGTCTTGTTAGGTGCTACCAGGGGCCTCTACCTTGCCCTTAACCAGAGGTGAAAGTAAGCCGGACGGTCTGGTCCGGCTTACCAGTAAGAAAGCCGGTAAACAGCCTACCATAGTGGCAGGGCTGCTGATGCAGAGGGGCAAAAGGGGCAGTTGCCCTGGGGCCCAGCGATTTAAAAGGCCCCGGGGCTCCCAGCAGCTGCCTGGGGCTCTGGCGGGGATTTAAAGGGCCGGGGGCTCTGGGCCACTGCTGCTGCTCCTGTGTCAGCTGCTGAAGCCCTGGGCCCTTTAAATCACCACCAGAGCCCCGGGTGGCGCAGGTTGGGCTGCACTGAAGAGTTGGCTGGGGGAGTCTGGCCCCAGCTCCACCCCTTCTGCCTGAGGCCCCGCCCCTTCCGGGGCCCCAGAGCACCCCCCACCCACACACCTTGCCCAGGACCCCGGCCGCCGTGCGTACCAGTAAGTCCGTTAAGTTACTTTCACCCCTGCCCTTAACTTTCAGCACCATGTATTCATGCAGGCTGTTCAGCAGGGTCAGGGCCTGGCCAGCACTGCTAATGGACTGAATAGATTAGTTGAGTGAGACTCTCAAATCTCAGACTTGCCCTTCCCTAAGGACTGTGGCCCTGCGCCCCAAAGGGGCCCCCAGCTGTCTGGCCGATCTGCCAGCTGAGATGTGAAAGTGCTGCGAGGTTTAACCATAAACCTTCCCTGGACAGCACCAAATTATTCCTGAAACCCAGACAAGAGCCTATTATCTGGACAGCTGCCTGGAATTTCCCATCAGAGCCTGTTCCAGTCATTCACTCAGCCCCCTTTTGTTAAGCATCTGAGGTGGGGCATTGTATGCAGAAGCTGTCTTGCCAGCTGAAGACTTTGGGAGCCATTCAGCACTAGGCCTGACTCTACCCAGTACATATTCCAGAAGGCCCACCCGTCTCTCACTTAAACAGACTTTACTGCCCCAGTGGAACCAGTGAGGATGTCAGACCGGCACCGATGGATCAGATGGATCCTAAGCAACCTTTTAGCACATAAGGTCAAAATTCCTGCTATTGCTCTTCTTGAGTCACCTCAACCCATTCCATGTCCTCTCTCTTTCCCATTGTTCTTTGTCTGCGGTCTGATCAGCTCCAAGCTCAGCCATGAACTGCATCCAACAGCGGTGGACAAGCCCATTGCTGTCACTCCTTGTTTCTCCAGAAATCATCAGCAATGAACTAGCTAGCAGTGCTAAAATTTGATGTGTATAATTAGGTTTCAGAGTGAACGCTGGGCAGTTCGTGCCCCTCAAACTTGTTAATTCTGTGATGCTGTGGCTACCACCCATTTGAGAGAGAAGAGGGGAAGGAGGCCCAGATGATCTGGATATGGAGTGAGCATACGTAGATGGCAACCATAGCAATAGCAGGAGGGGAAATGCAGCCCCTGAGACACCGCGGCCAGCCATGTGGCACAGTAACCTGAATCATGGGGGAAGCACCCGGGACTGTAAGCTGATAACAGGATTTTATAATTCCAGAGGTTTTGGGGTCAAGAGGGGCAGCAGAGAGGTCAAGTGCATGAGGTCAGGGCTTCGGTAAAGCAAAAGGGAGTAGTGTGGCAAGCAGGCATCAGGTCTCCTGACAGAATGGGCGACTCGAGCTGCGATGACGGTTTATATTTGGACGATGGCAGCTCTTAAAGGGACAGTACTCCTTTTCCCACAATATTAATAGGTCAGTCTCTCACTTGGCTCTGTCCTCTGTTGGCAACTTCTTTAATTTGGGGATCAGCAGCCAGGAAGGGTGCAGAAAGGGGCCAGCTTTTTTGTTCAGCTGATCAAAACTCCTCTGGAGAAGTAGGAAGCACCCGTGTTTTGAAGACGGATGGATGCTGCAGCAGCAGTAGCTCCACAGAGTAAGTTACTCTGGATAATCCGCGCACCCTGCTCTGAGAGTCGCCGCGCTCGGGGAAAGCACTCCGCTCTGCAAGGCGCAATAACCTAGCACAGAACAGCCTCCCGGCCCAGGACTGCCTCATTAGCCACAGCCAGGTGTTTCATACTGGATGGCATCTGCGGGACCTTGGACAGATCAAATCTCACCCCACAGACTCCTGAAAACCAGACTCCATTCCAAGTGGGCTCCAAAAGCCAGTTCAGGGTCCACCTCTCTCGGTGCATCCAGGACTCCATCTTTCTCTGGCTCACCGGGTCCCTGTCTCTGCCTCATGCTACAGAGCTGGGGATGGCTCTAGCTCCACACCAGTGCCCAAGCTGCCCCAGGAGGAAGGGTCTCTGTGGAGGACTCAGGGCATGTGGCAGCATAAGAAAGCCAGAAATGGAGATACCCACGCAGTCCCTAAGCAGGTGAGCACCACTGTCCTGTCTCTAGGGCAATAGGAATAGACACTGCTGACAAATGGACCAACGGGAACAAAGGCCAAGAGCAGTGTGTGGATCTCACCTGCTTCTGGCAGATTGCTGAGGGGCCAGCATCTCTCTCACCCCTTGCTGACACTTGTGTTGCTTGTGACACCAATGTTTCCCCAAAGTGAATTTAAGAGGCTGTGGGGATGCACATCATAATCTCATACAACACAAGCTCCTGGGGATCTCAGCCCCATCTCTCCTGGTCCTGGGAGAAGCCTGAGGTGGAGAGGACCTGGTACTCCTGCCAGCTCTGTCCCAGGAGATCAGCACAGGAAGCCCAGCCAGCCAGCTTCACAGGTGACGATTCCACTCTCATCCACTCCCACATCCCAGTCCACGCTCCATTTCCTAAACACGCCTGTATGTCCACAGCCAGCTAATGAGCTTGTCTAATGCCAGCCGCCCCCTCTCCCGCACCAGCTGCTTCAGCCTAATTTGCCTAGGTGACAAGAGCCATTGTGGTGTCCGGTGTAATTATCCTGTCTGTCTCACTTGGAGCCAGGGGAATGGCCTTGATCTTCTCTTAATTTGCTGGCTAATGTGGCAGTTATAAACATGAGCCCTTTGTGCAAGATTCATCCTCGCAGCTCCAACAACGCACCTCCTCCCTGACCCACAGCACCCCAGCTGTTCCCATGCTACCCCGCCCCCCCCAGCTCTGACTCCTGACCATTGCTGGTCTCCACTCACACAGCTCTGCCAAAGCAGCTTAGCCCTGACTTTTGGCACCTCTGCCATCCCAGTTCCTGGCCTCTGAGTCAGAAAGACGATCAGCAGAACTCCTCAACATTTTTCCATTTAATTTTTTTTCCTTAGACAAAAATTGTTTTCGTCTGAAATTTTCAATTTTTTCCCAACGAAAAAACACCCCCTCAAACTCCTCCCCCCATCTGAAAATGACATAAATTTTCTGTTTCTTTCCAGATTTTCCACAGAAAATGCTCACCCTTTTCCAACTGGCTCTGATGATCCGTCATGCTGAATTGAGTGGCTGTTTGTTATAGATATGTGCATAAGAAATAACCCTGCGGAACTCATTGCCAGGGGATGGTGTGAAGGCCAGAAGTATAACTGGGATCAAAAAAGAACTAGTGAAGTTCCTGAAGGCTAGGTCCATCAATGGCTGTTAGCCAAGAGGGTCAGGGGTGCAACCCCATGGTCTGGTTGTCCCTAAACCTCTGACTGCCAGAAGCTGGGGCTGGACGCCAGAGGATGGATCACTTGATAATTGCCCTGTTCTGTTCATTCCCTCTGAAGCATCTGATGCTGGCCACTGTCATAGGCAGGATACTGGGCTAGATGGGCCATTTGTCTGACCAAGCATGGCCGTTCTTATGTTCTTTAAAGGATTCCAGTAAAGTCATTTCATGGGTGCCCCAGGGCAGGATTTGAACCCAGGCCTCTGGAGATAAAAGCCTGGTTTACTAGATTATACAATCCCTTAGGAGTGAGATTCTTATCTTGGCATCACTGTGTTGATGAGTCACTCACCTTATAGCCGATAGCTTTATAATTAAGCTCATTAGTGCCCTACAATAAACAACATATGTCCCGGGAACAGGCTGCACTCCCAGGACATCTGTTGTGCGTCCTGCAGCTCCCGTGACAGCCATGCACCCCTCTGAGGACGGGCAGGGCTCTAGGCTGCAGAACGTGCATGGTAACCCGGCACTACTTTTTTACAGCTGAGGTTGAAGCATCCGTTAATCTCTGATGCTGGGGAGGAATCTAGGTCTTGGTGCCATGAGGTTAGAGGCAAATGGCAGGTTCTGTGCTGCCCCGAGATGCCAACCATTTCCCCTGGGCATTCACTGATCCTTTTGGAGGATCTGGTACACACACACACACACACAAAAGAGGCAGTTTGGGACAGAAAGTGAAGTAAAAGTCTGCATCCAATTGAATCTGCTTCAGGATGGAAGAGGAGAAGAGCAGGAATTCAGCCAGGGCACCAGAACTGAGACCCCTGCACTTGCAAGCGGGATCTGGGGATCATTGGAACTTGACCACTCGAGCAACAGCCCTGCACCCCCTTAGCTGCATGTGCTGATGCCCCCTGACTCTGCCAAACTGTATGAATCCCTATTGGAACAGATCTACTGGTGTCCCCCCGCCCACACATCTGTACTGTTTCGTCCCGTTCCCCGCCCATGACACCTCTCCGTATATCTGCCCTGGTCCCTGGTCCCTGCTCCCCTGCTCCCCTGCACCGCCCATCCGCACAGCTATCTGCCAGCCATGAGATCTGGCCTCTAACCCTGAAGAACACAAAAGCATATTGTGGCCTCAGTTAATGATGCTTGGACCCAGTCCAGCAGGGGCTGCTCCAGAGAGCAGAGTGGGTTGCTGGCAGAACAAAAAGCTTTGTGTTGCCAACACAGGCCATTCTTCCTCCCCCTTAAAGAGAGTCCTGGACTTCTAACCCTGCAGCTTGGGCTGTTTTCCTGACCCCAGCAGGAGCACTGATCTCTAAACCCTAACATTAGTCTTGTGGTTTCTCCTCTGACCTGAGCTGGGCTCCTGGACTCTGTAACTCTGTCATCACCAGCTAACACAATGGCCCCCTCTCTGCATATCCTTCCCTGGGTCATTCGATATCACAGCACAGGGGGCTGGAGGGGTCTCTCCCCGGTCACACACAGACAGCCCCTGGAGCTTCTCTGATCACGGGCCACTTGGCTTGCCCTTATGCTGGGCCAATGTACTTCAGGTGTCCTGTGTCAACAGGTGGCCTGACTGTCAATCAGGGTAGGTGGTGGGTGATTTACAGTGCTGGGTGACTTACAGCACTCTCCATACATGCATTTCTGTGCCCACAACCTGTCACTGCTCCAGGACCATGTCATTAAGCCTGAAGACCTACCAAGCTATTCTCCTACCTCCCCATCTAGCTACAACCTGCTGATACCCCCCTCCACTGGCCCCAGATACTCCCTGGTGTTTTCAGTGAACGGCTGTAGCTGACCTCCGTTTGGAATGGTCCCGAGGGCTGTGCTAGTGAGACCAGCTCTATTGAAGGAGGGGGCAGGGAGAGATCAGTCCTGGAGTCCCAACATCTTTTGCATTATCAGCCCACGCTGCACTGCAGCCTCCCAGCTCCCCTGGTAGTGCTGCCTCTGGGCACAGGGGGTCTGAGGCAGTAGAGCCCCAGCAAGCCTTTCACACACTGATGCCAAAGCTGGTAGCAGCCACCAAATCTTTAAGGAGAGGTGAGCCAAGTCCAGTGAGAACTCTTGACCTGTATCCAGTCTACTTCATAACATTGAGCCAACTATCAGAGGGGTAGCCGTGTTAGTCTATATCCACCAAAACGAGGAGTCCGGTGGCGCCTTAAAGACTAACAGATTTATTTGGGCATAAACTGTGATGTTATTGACATAAACTGTGACTGCAGAGATCACTGTTGCAACCACTGTTATATATTTGCAGCAACTATTGTAAAAAAAGGTTGTTGTGTGAGGTGTCTGTGAAAAGGTTATGATTTTCTGGTTATGATTATGCTAGCTGCAGGCATGTATCATTTTTGTATTTAAAGTTATAAGTATTGGCTCTATCCTATCTGTATTTCAAACTTGTGCTATGCTTCTGGGTGACACCTCAGAAAATTTGATGTCAGCACTGCCTAGCCTGGTTAGTGGCCCATTAAGGACCATCAGCTATACAGCTGACCCATTGAGAGAAGGCAGATACACCTTGTGATTCGGCAAGGCATGCAGGGACCTGCCTATGGACAGAACTCTGAGGTTTTTCCATGCCATGTGCTGGGTGGCTTGTGGCTGGAACAAAGAAAGCACAAGCCACATGCCAAAAGGACTATAAAAGGCAGCATCATCATCTCCATTTTGTCTTCAATCCTGCTTCCTATCTCTGCAGGAACTTTGCTACAAACTGAAGCTCTGAACAAAGGACTGAATGACCCATCCCAGCTGTGGATGTGCTCCAGAGACTTGATTTGAACCTGCAGTTTATTCCATCACTGCTGCAATCCTGAACCAAGACCTTTGCCATTACTGTATGTAATTGATTCCATTTAACCAATTTTAGCTCTCATCTATATTTCTTTTTATGAATAAACCTTTATATTTTAGATTCTAAAGGATTGGCAACAGCATAATTTTTGGGTAAGATCTTACTTGTATATAGACCTGGTTCTGGGGCTTGGTCCTTTGGGATCGGGAGAACCTTTTTTCTTATACTGGGGTATTGGTTTTCATAACCATTTGTCCCCATAACGAGTGGCACTGGTGGTAATACTGGAAAACTGTAAGGGAATTGCTTGTATGACTTCTGGTTAGCCAGTGGGGTGAGACCGAAGTCCCCTCTGTTTGGCTGGTTAGATGTGCCTTAATGGTAAAGGAAACCCAGCCTTGGGCCGTAACTGCCCTGCTCTAAGCAATTCATCCTGAATTGATATTCTCAGTTGTGTCCCACCAGAGGCAGCATCATTACATAAGCTTTCATGGGTATGCCCAAATAAATCTGTTAGTCTTTAAGGTGCCACCAGACTCCTCATTGTTTTCATAACATTGAGTCGCTACAACCAATACAATTGTTGCATACAAATTAGATACACAGGAAGAGTGGTGAATGGTTGAGCTACCTCTGATGTCACAATGGCCTCAATCGTTAATAACTTTAATTACAACTTAATTTCTTCTGATGTAGCCTACACACAAGGTTTCAATTAACTTGATCCAGGTGGCAAGTTTGAAGAGTCCATGTTAGTCTATCATTAAGATAATTCAGGACAAAGAGAAGCCTCAGGTAGATGCTGCATTTCTTTAAAGTTTTAGTTCATTTTAAGTCATAAAGTACTGAACAGATTTACTGGCAGATTCTCAGAAAATTCACTCATTGTCCAAAGCGTAAGTGCTGTACGGCTGGGGAGGATACACAGTATTCTTCATACCAAATGAAAAGGATGAATCCCTGCTTTAACTGCAAAACTTAAAGGTCTTTAGACTCCTAACACCCAATTGATTTCAGCCTTTGTGGCTCTGGGTCACAGAGCCTTGCTTTTTAAGGTCTTCTCTCCCACCTCTAGCTGTGGGATAGGTTAAGTCCACCCCGCTGGGATGGGAGCTGGTGGTCCCAGTCCCTAAGAGCTCACACCCAATGCCTAGTGCACGAAACCATCCTCTCCGTTATGGTGCTCACTGGAGGACCCTGGGGCTAGAATGGATTGTGGCTCTCAGGAGAAAGGATGGAGAATGAAAGGAAGGCAGCGCTCAGAACCCCATGCCGGCTGGCCTAATTTGGACCAGATATCTGCACTCAGAAAAATCTGAGCTGTTTATGGGGATTAACTCCATCTCCACACACCCTGAGCCAGAGCTGCAGTGTCACCACTGGATCCACACCTCACCAAGGACTGGGGTTGTGGTTAGACCCATCTGTGCCAAGCACTGACTTCAATTAACTACAGACACCTGCAGCTGAATGACTCGCCTGAACCTTGAGCACGATACGTTCCCTAAAGTATCGGGCTGCCCTTACGTCTGTTTCTGATCTATCTACCCATCATCCATCTCACTCGGAGACATCATTCATGCTAGGGAATGTTCATCTACCAATCTACCCCATTTCCACCCTATCAGCATAATTCACATCTATCAATCGACACACCATAATCCATACCTATCTAGTCAGACCCCTCACTCCTGGCACCATAACTCATATCTAGCTAGCTAAGGTGCTGAGTACCCAGAATTCCCATTGAAGTAAACTGGATTTTACCAGGGAGATTTTCTAATTCGTCTGTGCCCATCACCCTGATATCTTAGCACCTACCCAAGACAAGAGCTCTGAACACACAAGGCTGCACCGGGCTGCTGGGTTTGGAAATTCTCTTCCTTATGGAGCACTAGCTCTGTTTTCGTGGCACAGATCTGTTGCTTTCACAGGGCTGTTCTCTGTTGTGCTGGATAGTTGGTGGCTGGAGACGGGGTGTGTGTGGGAGTGTGGGGAGTAATTCTGCATCATAGGTGTTTCTCCTCTGTTGCCTGTTCAACATGGCACCATTGTGTGTCCCACTCTGGTTGGCTGCACTGACAGGGTGTCTTTCGAACCACTCTCTCTCTATCCCCCGCCATGCGCTCCCATCAGTCACAGCCACACTGAGCCAGCCCCATCTCTCCAGCGCTGCCTCCCCCCTCTCCATGCTGCAGAGTCTCATTATCTCTGAGATCCCACCTTGCCAAAGGCAGAGTCGGAGAGGGCGCTGTGTCCCTCGGGAGTGGCAAGCCAAGTGATAGCAAAATCAGAGTGAAGAGAGGAAAAATTACCATTCCTGAATTTCAAAAAGGACCACCAGTCACCAGGGTAACAGAAAGATGCATCATGTTGCTATGGCAACTAGGCAACATCCAGGTTTGCCTTGTGGGCTACAGACATAAGAACGGGGATAATGGTGGGAGAAGCTGTGATCCATGGACCATTAGCTGGGGTAAGGAGAAGCCAGTTGAGGGGACAGCAACAACCTCTAGGTTGGGTTGGTAGCACTCCAGTGTCTTGGGTCTGAGGCTGTTCTCAGTGTGAACTCAAGCAGGTCTCTTTCACACACCTTGTCTCATACCCACAACTATCCCTTGATATCTCCTCTGATGGACCAGCCCGAATTGCACTCTCCTCTTTGAAGCCCCCTATCTCCGTCAGCTCCATTATGCCTATGATCTCTGTGCATCTACCATCAGTCCCCAGGTTCATTCCACTCCTTCTCCAAGGGGAGCTGCTAATAAATGCTGGAGTTGGTGACATTGGCCACGCAATCATCTATTTTTATTTCAGCACTGTACAAGGCACTGATTAAAACATCTACTGAAGTTTGTAAACTAAAGCTAGAAAAACATGGCCCCATTTGCTAGCCCTGGGGTTCAGAGGTCAGGTTTGGTCCAGGTAAGTGTCCAGTGGCTTTGCTGGAGCTATTCCCAACATTACGGACCAGCTGGGTCAACTAAGTTGCTTCCAGATGGTCAAGAAAGACCATGAGAACAGGGCAATGGTTGGTTGGGTTTTTTGCAAAGAGGAAGTGTGGGTGACTGGCGAGAAGTTGGGAGTGGGGTAGGCCCCCTAGCGGACTCTCCGTGTGATCTCAGGCATGTCCCCCTCCATGTGCCTCAATTTCCACATCTGTGAAGTGGGGACAACAATACTGCACTTACCTGCATCAAAGGGAAGTGTATAACTGCCAGCTGAGGGTCACTATAGGAGCTGAAGCTGTGAATTATGGATGTTAGTGCTATGAGTCCCCCAATCCTGGCTGATGAAAGTGGGGGGAAAAGTTAGCTACGCTTCTGCAACCCTCAAAATGTTCCAGGAACCAGCTCCCGAATCCTTAGCGTCACCTCCACTGGCAGAGACTTAGACCTGTGAGACACAGGACGCCACTGGGAATGTCTCTTCTCATGGCCTCAGTCTCTTGTAACTGCCTCTCTCAACTTCCCATTGCTAAGTGAGATGCCCTGGGATTCCCTCTGTCACACTGCACAAAGAGCCTGGGGCTAAATCCCGAGTCATTTTCATGTGCCATTGGTAGGTCCTGAAATTCAATTCTCCGTCCAGCTAGCGAGCGCTCCAGATCTTCTCACATCACACAGGGATACGTCGCCTGCTGTGTTAGGGACACTGTTCAGCCAAGAATAAACCTCCCAAATCTCTTTCCAAGGGATCCAGACACCTAAAGGTGTCTGGCCATTCCATTGCTGTGACCGGCCTTGCCCACCAGAGGGGAGTCGCTTTATACAGCCATCAATCCCTTTCTTTTGAAATCTAAGCAAGGATGGTCATGGAGGAAGAGCTTGGCATGCAATGGACTGCGCCTGAACACAGTCAACATGATTCTCAAGCGCTGCAGCAGCATCCAGCTAGAAAAACCCTGGGGAATGGAAGAGGTACTCAGGGAAGAGGAAATCACTGGTTACTGCAGCTTGTTCTTAACCTTGCATGTTGCACAATTTTATGTTCTTATTTAAAGTGAAAGGGCTCAGACTCACTGGCCTGGACAAGGCCTAGCAGGGACCTCGGGGGGTTTCACCTTCCTCTGCAGCATGGCTCACCTGTGGGGATCATCCGGGCATGTCTCACCTAATCTCACCTTTGCAGGGACTTGGGGCACCTTGGTCTCTCCTGTTCTTGGCCTGTGGCACACAACAGGTTAGTGTCTCTCAGACTGAAAGGATATGGTCTAACAAAGCCCTTTTGGCTCAGTACAGGGCTATCTGGGGGAGATTTGATGGGCTGCTACACAGGAGGTCAGACTAGATGATCACCATGGTCCCGTCTGGTCCTGGAGCCCACGAACGATAATAACAGGCAATCTGAGGGTCGGGGGCCTGGACATCCACCCACTAGGAGCTGAGATGATGCCACATGTTTTGATATCAGCGTCATGCAGCAGGAACTTTCACTCAATGCTGACGTGAGCGAGACTTGACCCAGTGGGCTAGGGGCAAACCACCCCATAGGTGCTTCCAGGGTTGTGAGCTTTGAGCTCCTCTGGAGAATCATAGAAGATTAGGGTTGGAAGAGACCTCAGGAGGTCATCTAGTCCAACACCAACTAAATCATCCCAGCCAGAGCTTTGTCAAGCTGGGCCTTAAAAACCTCTAAAGATGGAGTTTCCACCACCTCCCTAGGCAACCCATTCCAGTGCTTCACCACCCTCCTAGTGAAATAGTGTTTCCTAATATCCAACCTAGACCTCCCCTACTGCAACTTGAGATCATTGCTCCTTGTTCTGTCATCTGCCACCCTGAGAACAGCTGAGCTCCATCCTCTTTGGAACCCCCCTTCAGGTAGTTGAAGGCTGCTGTCAAATCACCACTTACTCTTCTATTCTGCAGATTAAATAACCCCAGTTCCCCCAGCCACTCCTCATAAGTCATGTGCCCCAGCCCCCTTATCATTTCCATTGCCCTCCACTGTATTCTCTCCAATTTGTCCACATCCTTTCTGTAGTGGGGGGACCAAAACTGGACGCAATACTCCAGATGCGGCTTCACCAATGCCGAATAGAGGGGAATAATCACTTCCCTCGATCTGCTGGCAATGCTCCTACTAATGCAGCCCAATATGCCATTTGCCTTCTTGGCAACAAGAACACACTGCTGACTGATATCCAGCTTCTCATCCACTGTAATCCCCAGGTCCTTTTCTGCAGAACTGCCACTTAGCCATCCGGTAGCAGTGCATGGGATTTTTCCATCCTAAGTGCAGGACTCTTCACTTGTCCTTGTTGAACCTCATCAGATTTCTTTTGGGCCAATCTTCCAATTTGTCTAGGTCACTCTGGACCCTATCCCTACCCTCCAGCTTAGTGTCATCTGTGAACTTGTTGTCATCTACCTCTCCCTTCATCTTAGTATCATCCATGAACTTGCTGAGGGTGCAATCCATCCCATCATCCAGATCATTAATGAAGATGTTGAACAAAATCGGCCCCAGGACTGACACCTGGGGCACTCCACTTGATACCGGCTGCCAACTGTACATCGAGCTGTTGATCACTACCCATTGAGGCCGACGATCTAGCCAGCTTTCTATCCACCTTATAGTCCATTCATCCAATCCATACTTCTTTAACTTGCTGGCAAGAATACTGTGGGAGACCATTTCAAAAGTCTTGCTAAAGTCAAGATATATCATGTCTACCCCTTTCCCCATATCCACAGAGCCAGTTATCTCATCATAGAAGGCAATTAGATTGATCAGGCATGACTTGCCCTTGGTGAATCCATGTTGACTGTTCCTGATCACCTTCCTCTCCTCTAAGTGCTTCAAAATGGATTCCTTGAGGATCTGCTCCATGATTTTTCCGTGGACTGAGGTGAGGCTGACTGCTCTGTAGTTCCCTGGATTCTCCTTCTTCCCTTTTTTAAAGAAGCTTGCTCCAGGTGTATTTTGAACATCTCAGCATGGCTGCAGCTCACACAGGGCGATATAAAGCACCAACATTGTCTACACCTACAGAAGTCACACACACACCCCAGCCATGTGAATGGCAAGTGACTCAGAGAGAAAGGTCCAAAATAACCCCATTGGTGCACTCTGAAAATTAGCTCCAGTCCCATCTGATTTCGCCCTCTGAATACCAAGTTCGTCTCCTTGGGTCAAAGGAAATGCCAGGCTGGATCAGAACCAAGATCCACCCGACCCAGTGGCCTGTCTCTGCCTGTGGCCAGAACCAGAGGCTGTAGAAGAAGGTGCACGAAACCCCCTAGTTTCATCCACCCCCCTGGAAGTCTCCTCCAAAGTCAGCGATTGGTTGAAGTGCAGAACATCCTTTCAGCAGGGGGAGAACGGAGCTAGGGATCCGGACTGATGAAGTTTCTCTGTAATCGTTTTCTGTCTGACGAGGGTGACAGTCTCAGAGAGGCCAGCAAATCCCCCCTTCATCTCTTGGGCAGTCTGGATCTGGGATATCAGTCCCTGCCTTCCTTCATCAGGGATAAAGCCCCGATGGGAAGGGCATCATCACTACCCTCAATTCATGCACTGTCTTCTTCAAGTCAGACATAGCCAGGAGGCCGTGGGGGCCCTTAGCTTCCAGATGTGCAAAGCCTCACACATCTGCAGATTGGCAGCATGTTCAGCCAGGACTGAAGGCCACCGTTACTCAGAGTGTAGCCGGGGCTCAGGATGAGATGGTGGCAGATCTGGGCCATAAGTGATTCAGGCTAACGTTTTCGGAAGTGGCCATTTGCTTTCAGAAGTGCCCAACATGAAACCCTTAGGTAGATTTGGCTACAAGTGAATAATGCATTGTCCTGGAACTGGCAGGCAGTCCTTACTGGTAGAGACCACTAGCAAAAGCATTGCAAAGGCCCTTCTTTCCGAGAGACACAACAGATGTTTGTGTCGGCCATTTGCCCACATGCCACTCGTGCCTCACATCAGTGCTCACAAGCCAGGATCACTGACACTGTACATCACGCCATGGTCATGGCTACACAGGGGAAGCCGGCACAGCGGTGACTCAAACCCCCCACCCAAGGGTTCTGCCTTGCTGCTAGTGGACATGTTCCACCACTGAATTCAACACCTGCAAAGGGTCGGGGAGAACAGCAAGCAAGAGACAATCATGTCACAATGTGGTGGGACAGAACAAGAGCAGTTCTGGTCATTCCAGGTGACAAGCAGCAGCAATGGAGGGCTGGGCTCCACTCAGCTCGGCCCTGGCTCCCATCTCTGCATGCTGACCCATGCACAGGCTGGAGATGAAAACTGAATAGATTTCCTTGGCAGTTGCCATCAAGGCTGGTGGCTGGTTGTGTCATGCTGTCCCCTCCCAGTGCATCTATGCATGGGCCTTGTGAGCTGCTGAGAGTTTGACATTGACAAGAATCCTGTTCCCAAAGGGGAAAATAGCTAATTATAGGGAGAGTTTGGCAAAAAATGGATCCTTTGATCCACACACCCTTCTCCTTCGCCACAAACTAGATCCCTACTATCCCAGACTTGGCTTTAGAAAACCAGTTAACCAACAAATTTTTGCTAAACCAAAACCCAACCCCTCCTGTACCCATCATGATGGGGCATTACACTGTGGGCCTCTTCACAGTGATCCATCGGGGGACTGCTGGGTGATCACCTGCTACCTCTGTTTAATCCTTTATGTCCTTCTGCAGGGAGCTTTTTAGCCTAGCAAGGTCTGAGGATCTGATTGGGATCAGATCACATTTCAGCTGTGGATCCCAACTGTCTGAACCTCTTGGGCCTGCTTAATTACCACCCGATCCTGCCAAGACAGCAGCACGAGATTCCTTACTCCATTGGCGTGGGTGGGACTTGCGGTGCAAGTGAGAGGCATGAAGGGGGATCAATTTGGGTGGCTAGATAACCTCCATGGGCATCTTCTCAGGGGACAGCCTGCATTATTATATCAGCATTATTAGGGGGGGGATTTGGAGCCAGTAATCAGGCTGGATATGCCACGGGACGAGGCTGCATCTGTTACTTACCCCAGATCATGCCCCCAGCTCATGCCCATTCCATGGCCTAAGTGAAATGACCTCTGTTGGCCTTAGTCACATTCTTAGTGGACATGTGTCCACATTGCAAAAGCCACCACTTCAACCCTCCTTCCTTCGGATCCCTGGAACGAACAGACCACAGAGAACAAACCCCCTCTGGGTCCTACGGGCGTTATGTGTGGGTCATGGTTGAAGCCCAGGGATGGAGCTTGGTGAGGGAAGCTGTTTGTGCTGCACTCCCTCAGTGAGTAAAACACAGAGGGCAGCCATCTCTAGGGCTGTCAGTCCAGGAAGATCTGAGCTGCATGAAACCCATTAATTTAAAGACAAAACCCCCTCCCTTGCAGCCTTCTCAGGCCCTGCAATTAATCTCACTCAGCATCCCTGATTGACTCCCCCTGCTCCTAGGTAAATTATTCAGGCACATCTACACCTGTCCAAATAAACCTCCTTCAAAGGCTGCGCTGAGCGTGCTTCGGCAGCTCAGTGCTGACAAGAGCCGTTTAGCTGTATCTGTATCACACAGCGATCAGCAGAGTGGGGAGAAGTTGGTGGGGAGAAAGGCTTTTTTTTTCACCCTTCCAAGCTGCAGTCGGATCAGGTGTTTTCCAGAGATACCAATTCCCTGTGGATGCAGACTCCCTGATAACAACTTGCTACAAAGCCTTCACATTTTATCCCCAATCAGCGGTAGGTCAGTGTTCAATAAATTTCATGTGGCTTCCATCAGTCTCTGGCAGGAGTTGGTTGGGACTGAAATATATTACATTCTTTAGTCTGCTTTCTCGAAAAGTGGGGGTGTGCTTGGCAAAGTCAAGATTTCCAAAGGCTCCTGAGCCGGGGCACCGGAGAGCACAGTATTTTGGGTAGCCTAGTTCTCCCCGGACGTTTTACCAATACCCAGTTAATTAGGGAAGGTAATGAATAATTCTTTTTCATAACGCAGTCTCCTGCAGCAGATTCTGTCTGGCTCTTCTGAGTGAGAAGCACAATGGAGCTGATACTATTAGGTTCGCAGCAGAGTTATTTATATATCGGGACATTTTTCAAAGCGCTGCTTTGATGTTCTTCCACCGGCTCAGAACAAAAAGTAGTCCATCCCAAAATAAACTAAAGTAAAAGTAGCAGCACTTCATTATCAGCGTTATTCAACCAGGGGGATTTGGAGGCAGGGAAGAGAACAAAAGTCTTCACATTCAACCCATCAAATCCTCTTCTTTTAAGTGTGTTTCAAGTCAATTAAAAATGAGGATCCTGGGTAGAGAAATGATAAAAATCCTTTAAATCCATCACTCTCGCAGGGGGACAAGCATCATTATCCCTGGTTTAGAGAGGGAAACTGAGGCACAAAGAGGCCACACATTCCCCCATTGTCAGTCATGGCCTCTGATTTGGGAAGGCTCCATTTTTAAGGAAGCACACAGAGCCAGCAGCCAGTTTTGGGATCAGAATTTGGGCTCACCATCCTCTCCAGAGTCAGATCC
This sequence comes from Chelonia mydas, assembly GCF_015237465.2. Classification (NCBI taxonomy): domain Eukaryota; kingdom Metazoa; phylum Chordata; order Testudines; family Cheloniidae; genus Chelonia; species Chelonia mydas. Next base: position 48,207,658 of record NC_057853.1, read on the forward strand.
TGACCTCTTCGCCACAACAGTGCTGGACTGCCCTTCCCCATGTGTCTCAATAAGTCAGTGGCCTCATGTTCTTTCTGAGATATAATGAGACTATACAGCTGGTCGGGGATGGGGGGGAACAAAAACAGAAACCATCAACTGTCTTTCTAGGGACTATTGATAAAAAATAATCTTTTACGGTTTTGTTAAAGTTTCCTTTTTTGTTATAAAAACTGATCCCCTTCCCCCCCCCCCCACCCCCGCAAAAAAAATGTTCGGGTTTTGAAAGCTGTTTTCAGTTTAAAAAAAAAAATCTTGTTGGAAAACCAAACATTTTGAGGGAAAATTGTAAACATTTAAACTAAAATATGTTTGTTTCTTTTTTTAAAAAAAACTCCAAAAAATGTGTCGTTGACTATGGAAATGTTCCTTTTGGAGGAAAAGCCGTTGTTCATCTAAATCACCTTTGAGACAGAGTTTTGAGCCACGCTGTGTGACTGTCCGGCTACAAGAAAAGGAGGACTTGTGGCACCTTAGAGACTAACTCATTTATTTGAGCATAAGCTTTTGTGAGCTACAGCTCACTTCATCTACGTTCATCTTCATCATTCACTACAGTCATTCACCTGAGTGCCACATTAACCGGCTGTAAAGGCCAGCCATCTAGTGGCCTTGGTGTCTGGTGTCTCTGTCAGGTTGTATCTGGGAGGGGACAGGCTGCTGTGGGGTGTCTGGCTGTGGGGCCGTGACACTGGAGGTTCTTTAAGTCCCTGCTCGCCCCTCAATACCGTCCCCCTTTGATTCAGGCCCCGGTTTGCTGTATGTTGCTCTGCCCTTTGATGCTCATGTTCAGCACAGGAGCCAACTTTCCAATGTGCTGGGGAGTGCTCGACCCCAGGCTCTGTTCCAGGCCTCACCCCCACTCCACCCTTTCCCCCAAGTCCCCACCCTCACCCCGCCTCCTCCTGCCCCCGCCCCACCTCTTCCCATCCCATTCTGCATCCTTGCTCATACCCCATCTCCCCCAGAGCCTCCTGCATGCCGTGAAAAAGCTGATCACGGCAGGGGAGAGGCACGGGGAGGGAGGAGGAGGAGCTGATCGGTGGGCTCCACCAGAGGACGGGAGGCATTGTGGGAAGGAGGGGAGGCTAATAGGGGGCTGTTAGTGGGTGCTCAGCACCCACCATTTTTTCCCTGGGTGATCCAGCCCCGGAGCACCCACGGAGTCAGTGCCTATAACGTTCAGCCTCCAGCTCAACGACAGGCCAGACTTTGCCCAACCAAGGGCCTATGGGCCACAATGGCACCAGAAGTTGTGAAGGCCCAGAGTATAACTGACTAAGTTCCTGGAGGCTAGGTCCATCAATGGCCAAGGGGGTCAGGGACCACCCCATGCTCTGGATGTCCCTAAACCTCTGACTGCCAGCAGCCAGGAGGGGAAAGCAGGGGTGGATCTCTCCACATTGCCCTCTTCTGATCAGCCCTCTGAAGCTCTGGCACTGGTCGCTGTGGAGACCACCGTGTTAGGTAGGGTGAGGGGTTGTGGCCATGAGGGAGAGCCCTGGTCTGATGCCTCTCACCCCTCGTCTTGCTGCTTCCTGTAGGCCTCTGAGTGTGCCAGCCGCCAAGCCATCTGGCCACCTGTCACTGGGCAGCGCGGGCGAACGGGTCCCCTCTCCCCGGGTCATGTCACAGCCCGACAGCCGGCAACTCCCACTCTGCCAGTCACCTCGCCCAGCACAGCAGCCACAAACAGGGCAACTGAGAAGGAAATTCAAAGAGGAGCCCATTGACTGCAGCGGGCGTGCCCACTGCCCCTTCCAACCAGGCACCCAGCCCCTCTCCCTCCCCAGGTCAATGGGGCTCTCAGCCCCCCTCTCCCCAGTTCAATGGGGTATTCAGACCCCCCCACTCTCCAGGCCAAGGGGCACTCACCCCCCCACACTCGCCAGGCCAAAGGGCACTAAGCCCCCACTCCCAATCCCAAGGGGCACTCAGTTCCCCAACTCGCCAGGCCAGTGGGGTACTCAGTGCCCCCACTGGCCAGGCTAAGGGGCACTCAGCCTCCTCCCACTCTAGGTTGACAGGTGCCAAGTTTTCAACCAGAATACCTGGTCGAAAAGAGACCCTGGCGGCTCCGGTCAACACCAGTGACTGGGCCGTTAAGAGTCCGGTCGGCAGCACAGCGGGGCTAAGGCAGACTCTCTGCCTGCCATGGCTCTGTGCAGCTCCTGGAAGCACCGGCAAGTCCTCCCTCCAGCTCCTAGGCATAGGGACAACCAGGTGGCTTCACACGCTGCCCCTGCCCCTACTGCCAGCTCTGCAGCTCCCATTGGCCATGGTTCCAGTGTGCAAAGCCACCTGGCCATGCCTCCATGTAGGAGCCAGAGGGAGGACATGCTGCTGCTTCCAGGAGCTACTTGAGGTAAGCACCATCGAGAGCCTGCACCCCTCACCCCCTCCCATGCCCCTGTCTCTCGGGGTGCTTTGTGTCATCTTCCCCATGGAGTCTTCCTGTCCCCCTGTGGTCTCTTTGCTGCCACAAGCATGATTGCAGTGCTCTTCCTGCCAGCTCCCGTCTGCTGGAGATGTCTTCTCCTAAGAGGACATCCTTAGCTGGGCCTTCATCTTTACGTACCCCTGCCCCCCTCCAGGGGCAGCCATTGGAAAATGGACCCCTTGGGTCTACGTTAGCCCTTTCACTGCCGGGGTGGTGTAGGTGCCCCAGCACAGAGTTACCATTAAAAGGAGCTGGCTGACGAGGGGACCGGATAAAAGTCTATAAAATACTGGCTGGTCTAGAGAAGGGAGATCGGGGTCGCCCGCTCTCCCTGTCTGAGAACACAAGGCCCTGGGGTGACGCCATGAAATTACAAGGAGGGAAATTCAAACCTGAGCAAAGGAAATACTCCACGTGACATGTACCTAGACTGCAGAACTCATGGCCACACGAAGTTGCTGGGGCCAAGAACTTGGCAAGATTCAAAGAGGACTTGGACATTTGCAGATATGTCCAAGTCCTCTTGCAGATAGAGGTAAGAAACCATTTTCAGGCTCTCTGCACAGGTACTATGGCAGAGAATGGTTTGGAAGGCATGGGATGCATTGTCCTAGGGATGGGGGTTCCATGACCACCACTCCCAAGAGGAGGAGATGGATGGTGGTGGTCGGGGACTCCCTCCTAAGTGGGACAGAGTCATCCATCTGCCGTCCAGAGCGGGAAACTCGAGAAGTGTGCTGCTTGCCTGGAGCTAGAATTCAGGAGTGTCTGCTGAGACTGATCAAGCCCTTGGACCGCTACCCCTTCCTACTTCTCCATGTGGGCACCAATGATACTGCCACGAATGACCTTGAGTGGGTCACTGCAGACTACGTGGCTCTGGGAAGAAGGATAAAGGAGTTTGAGGCATAAGTCATGTTCTCATCCATCCCCCCTGTTGAAGGAAAAGGCCCAGTTAGGGACCATCAAATTGTGGAAGTAAATGCATGGTTGTGCAGGTGGTGTTGGAGAAAGGGCTTTGGATTCTTCGACCATGGGATGCTGTTCCAGGAAGAAGGATTGCTAGGAAGAGATGGGATCCACCTTATGAAGAGAGGGAAGAGCATCTTCGGAGGCAGGCTTGCCAACAAGTGAGGAGGGCTTTAAACTAGGTTCACCGGGGGATGGTGACCTAAGCCCAAAGGTAAGTGGGGAAGTGGGATACCAGGAGGAGGAGGGTGCAATAGGGGAGGCCTCCTGATTCATACTGAGAAAGTAGGGCAATCGGCTAGTTATCTTAGGTGCCTGTACACGAATGCAAGAAGCATTTGGGGAAAGGGATAGCTCAGTGGTTTGAGCGTTGGCCTGCTAAACCCAGGGTTGTGAGTTCAATCCTTGAGGGGGCCATTTAGGGATCTGGGGCAAAAATTGGGGATTGGTCCTGCTTTGAGCAGCGGGTTGGACTAGATGACCTCCTGAGGTCCCTTCCAACCCTGATATTCTATGATTCTATGATAAGCTTGGGAAATAAGCAGGAAGAATTGGAAGTCCTGGCACAGTCAAGGAACTATGATGTGATTGGAATAACAGAGACTTGGTGGGGTAACTCACATGACTGGAGCACTGTCATGGATGGGTATAAGCTGTTCAGGAAGAACAGATGGGGAGAAAAGGTGGAGGAGTTGTACTGTATGTAAGAGAGCAGTATGATTGCGCAGAGCTCCAGAATGAAACTGGAGAAAAGTCTGTTGAGAGTCTTTGGGTTAAGTTTGGAGGCAAGAGTAACAAGGGGGGTGTCAACTGTGTGGAAGCCCACTGAGAGGGGGCACTGTTGGTTCAGGGGGCCTCAGTCAATAGGGCTATGCCGGAAGGACAACCGAAGCACCAAGGCCTGGTCTACACTATGAGTTTATGTCGAATTTACCGGCATTAAATCCAGATTAACCCTGCACCTGTCCACACAACGAAGCCATTTTTTCAACATAAAGGGCTCTTAAAACCGATTTCTGTACTCCTCCCCAATGAGGGGATTAGCGCTGAAATCGACATCACTGTTTCGAATTAGGGTTAGTGTGGATGCAATTCGAAGGTATTGGCCTCCGGGAGCTATCCCACAGCACACCATTGTGACCGCTCTGGACAGCACTCTGAACTCAGATGCACTGGCCAGGTGTACAGGAAAAGCCCCGGGAACTTTTGAATCTCATTTCCTGTTTGGTCAGGCGAGCTCATCAGCACAGGTGACCATGCAGTCCCAGAATTGAAAAAGAGCTCCAGCATGGCCCGAACAGGAGGTACCGGATCTGATCGCTGTATGGGGAGAGGAATCCGTGCTATCAGAACTACGTTCCAAAAGACAAAATGCCAAAACATTTCAAAAAATCTCAGAGGCCATGACGGGCAGAGGCTACATCAGGGACGCAACACAGTGCCGTGTGAAACTTAAGGAGCTCAGACAAGCGTACCAGAAAACCAAAGAATCAAATGGATGCTCAGGGACAGAGCCCCAGACATGACGCTTCTATGCTGAGCTGCATGCAATTCTAGGGGGGGCGGCCACCACTATTCCACCCCTGTCCGTGGATTCCGAAGATGGGATACTCTCTGCCATGGCTGAGGATTTTGCAGACGGGGAAGATGAGGAGGAGGAGAACGAGCTTGAGGAGAGCACACAGCACAGCATTCTCCCCGACAGCCAGGATCTTTTTATCACCCTGACTGAAATACCCTCCCAACCCAATGAGGCCGGAGAAGGGATATCTGGTGAGTGTACCTTTTTAAATATAATACATGTTATAAAAGCAAGCGTTTTTTAATGATTAAGTAGCCCTGAGGACTTGGGATGCATTCGTGGCCTGTACTGCTACTGGAAAAGTCTGTTAACGTGCCTGGGGATGGAGTGGAAATCTTCCAGGGACATCTCCATGAAGCTCTCCTGGAGGTACTCTAAAAGCCTTTGCAGAAGTTTTCTGGGGAGAGCAGCCTTATTCCATCCTCCATGGTAGGACACTTTACCATGCCATGCTAGTAGCAAGTAATCTGGTATCATTGCATGACAAAGCCTGGCAGCGTATGGTCCTGGTGTTTGCTGGCATTCAAGCAACATCCGTTCTTTATCTCTCTGTGTTATCCTCAGGAGAGTAATATCGTTCATGGTAACCTGGTTGAAACAGGGGAATTTGATTAAGGGGACATTCAGAGGTGCCCGTTCCTATTGGGCTGTTTGCCTGTGGCTGAAAAGAAATCCTCCCCGCAGTTAGCCACGCAGTGGGAGGGGGGGCCATTGGCGCTGAGCTGTTCGCATTTGGCTAGCAGGGATCTTCCCTGATACCAGCCATGCAGTGGCAGGAGGGGAAAAGCGATCATCCCAGAGAATTGGATGCGGGGAGGGGGTTAGTTTGGTTTCTGCTGCTGCATGTTAACAGGAGAACTGCAGCAGTAAATGGCCAGCTCAACGGGCTTTGCTTGGTATGGGGAAGGAGGGGGCTGCTGTTATGAAGGTTGCAGAAGCCAAAAGGCTATGCTTACCATGGCCGCCTGCAAGCCGAATTCTGTTGCCCGACCCTACTTGTGTGATCTCTAACACCAAAGCCGCAGGCACTCAATATAAGATGCAAAATGAGACCTTGTACCAAAATCTTATGTGCTATGTAATGTGAATAGTGTTGTTCACCGTGAAAGAGTATAGCCATTGTTCTGTAAAATGTATCTTTTTAAATACTTCACTCCCTTTTTTTCCTCCAGCAGCTGCAAATGTTTCAAGCCTCCCTCCTCCATCCCAGAGGCTATCTCAGATAAGGGGGCGAAAAAAACGCACGCACAATGACATGTTCTCTGAGCTCATGCAGCCGTCCGGCACTGACAGAGCTGTGTGGAGGGACACAATAGCAGAGTACAGGATGGTGGCCGATGAACGTGAGGAGAGGTAGCGGCAGGAAGATCAGAGGAGGCATGAGGAAACACTGGGGATACTGCGGGATCAAACGGACATGCTCCGGCGTCTGGTTGAGGTTCATGAATGGCAGCAGGATCACAGACTGCCACTGCAGCCCCTGCTTAACCGCCCTCCCTCCTCCCCAAGTTCCATAGCCTCCCCACCCAGATGCCCAAGAAAGCGGGATGGGAGGCTCCGGCCACCCAACCACTCCACCCCAGTGGACAGCCCAAGCAACAGAAGGCTGGCTTTCAACAAGTTTTAAAGTGGCCTTTTCCTTCCTTCCTACCCTCCTCCCACACCCCACCTGGGCTACCTTGTGAGTTATCTCCCTATTTTTATAGTCAATTAATAAAGAATTCATGTTTTTTAAATGATAGTGACTTCATCTCCTTTGCAAGCAAGCTGTGATCGAAGGCGGGAGGGCGGGTAGCTTACAGGGAATTAGAGTCAACCAAGGGGGCAGGTTTTCATCAAGGAGAAACAAACAGAAGTGTCACACAGTACCCTGGCCAGTCATGAAACTGGTTTTCAAAGCTTCTCTGATGCGCACCGCTTCCTGCTGTGCTCTTCTAACCGCCCTGGTGTCTGGCTGTGCGTATTCAGCTGCCAGCCAATTTGCATCAACCTCCACCCCGCCATAAATGTCTCCTCCTTATTCTCACAAAGATTGTGGAACACACAACAAGCAGCAATAACAATGGGAATATTGGTTTCGCTGAGGTCTGAGCGAGTCAGTAAACTGCGCCAGCGACCCTTTAAATGTCCAAATGCACACTCTACCACCATTCTGCACTTGCTCAGCCTATAGTTGAACAACTCCTGACTACTGTCCAGGTTGCCTGTGTACAGCTTCATGAGCCATGGCATTAAGGGGTAGGCTGGGTCCTCAAGGATAACTATTGGCATTTCAACATCCCCAACAGTTATTTTCTGGTCTGGGAAGTAAATCCCTTCCTGCAGCCATTTAAACAGACCAGAGTTCCTGAAGATGCGAGCGTCATGAACCTTTCCTGGCCATCCCACGTTGACGTTGGTGAAACGTCCCTTGTGATCCACCAGTGCTTGCAGCACCATTGAAAGTACCCCTTGCGGTTTATGCACTGGCTGCCCTGGTGGTCCGGTCCCAAGATAGGGATATGCGTTCTGTCTATAGCCCCACCACAGTTAGGGAATCCCACTGCAGCAAAGCCATCTAGTATAACCTGCACATTTCCCAGAGTCACTACCTTTGATAGCAGCAGCTCAGTGATTGCGTTGGCTACTTGCATCACAGCAACCCCCACAGTAGATTTGCCCACTCCAAATTGATTCTTAACTGACCGGTAGCTGTCTGGCGTTGCAAGCTTCCACAGAGCTATTGCCACTCGCTTGTAAACTGTGAGGGCTGCTCTCATCTTGGTATTCTTATGCTTCAGGGCAGGGGAAAGCAACTCACAAAGTTCCATGAAAGTGCCCTTACGCATGCGAAAGTTTCTCAGCCACTGGGAATCATCCCAAACCTACAACACTGTGCGGTCCCACCAGTCTGTGCTTGTTTCCTGGGCCCAGAATCAGCGTTCCACAGCATGAGCCTGCCCCATTAACACCATGATCTCCAAATTGCGGGGGAACGCAGTTTTAGAGAAAAGTGTGTTCAGGGCCTCATCACCGCGCTGCCGTCGCCTCCTTGCCTGGTTTTTCAGGTGCTGGTTCTGCATACACTGCACTATAATGTGTGAGGTGTTTACAATGGTCATAACTGCTGGGGTGAGCTGAACGGGCTCCATGCTTGCTGTGCTATGGCGTCCGCTCCTGCTTGGGCAATCCAGGGAAAAGGGTGTGAAACGATTGTTTGCCGTTGCTCTGGCGGAGGGAGAGGTGACTGACAACATGGCTTACAGGGTTGGCTTACAGGGAATTAAAATCAACAAAGGGGGTGGCTTTGCGAGAAACAAAATGGCCCCCTCAAGGATAAAACTCAAAATCTCAAGGATAGAACTCAAAACTGGGTTTAGCAGGCCGTTGATTTCATGGAGGTAGGGAGGAGAAAATGAATACAAAACAAATCTGGTCTATTTTTTGTTTTGATCCACTTCATCTATCTTTATACATCTTGCTGGCAGCAGACTGTGCAGTACGACTGCTAGACATCGTCATCACTTGGGTGCTCGGCAGAAGACGGTGCAGTATGACTGCTGGCCATCATCTTCTGCTGGCTGCAGATTAAAAGACAGTGCACTGCCGTTAGGACTGAATCGCCATGAGACGAAACTTAAAAGGGAAATGACTTGGCTGAGTCACTCCCATGTTTGCCTAGGCGCCCCTGACCTCATCGAGGTCGGTTAAAAGAGCACCCTGGACTACGTCGACAATGGCTACCAGTCATACTGCACTGACTGCTGCCAAAAGGCAATAAACTGCTGCTGTGTAGCAATGCAGGAGCACGTCTGCCAGCACCCAGGAGACGTACGGTGACAGTGAGCTGAGCGGACTCCATGCTTGCCGTCGTATGGCATCTGCACAGGTAACTCAAGAAAAAAGGTGCAAAACGATTGTCTGCCCTTGCTTTCACGGAGGGAGAGAGGGAAGGCGGGCCTGATGATATGTTCCAGAACCACCAGCGACAATGTTTTAGCCCCATCAGGCACTGGGATTTCTACCCAGAATTCAAATGGGCAACGGAGACTGCAGGAACTGTGGGATAGCTACCCACAGTGCAACACTCTGGAAGTCGACGGTTGCCTTGGACACACTCCACCAACTACATGCACTTAGAGCATTTGTGTGGGGACACACACAATCGACTGTATAAAAACGCTTTCTACCAAACCGACTTCTATAAATTCGACCTAATTTCATAGTGTAGACAAGGCCCAAGAGTAGGGCTTGACAGGGCTGGGCCAGAGCCTTCGTCCCAAGGTGGGGAAACTGAGGCACTGTCAACCAGGGCTGTACCCTCAAACCCAGCAGCTGAATTCCAGACAGAGCTGCAGGAGGATACCTAAGCTGAGGGCCCTTGCTGGCCACAGCGGTGCATGGTCCCAGTGCGGGGACCACCGGGAGAGATACCTGTGGGAGAAGGGATTCCTGTACCGGGAATGGGCTGGTTTGGGGCAAACTGAAGCTTGGAAGGCTAGGAGACAGTTGGTGGTCCCCAAGAGGTACCGCCGTAGACTGTTGTACTTGGCCCACGATATTCCCCTTTCAGGGCATCAGGGCATCCAGCGCACCAGGCAGAAGCTGCTGCAGAACTTTTACTGGCCCGGGGTCTTTGACGCTGTCCAACAGTATTGCAGGTCCTGTGACTTCTGCCAGAGAGTGGGAAAGGCCTGGGATAAGTGTAAAGCAGCTCTGAGACCTTTGCCCATCACAGAGGAGCCTTTCCAGAAGGTGGCTATAGACATAGTGGGGCCCCTCAGCAGGGCTACTCAGTCGGGGAAGAAATATATTCTGGTGGTAAATTTTGCTACACGCTACCCCGAGGTGCTGTCCTTGTCCTCTATAAAGGCAGACACTGTGGCAGACGCGCTGCTGACCATGTTCAGCAGAGGGGAGTTCCCCAAGGAGGTCCTTACAGATCAGAGGTCCAACTTTATGTCAACCCTGCTCCAGTGCTTGTGGGAGAAGTATGAGGTCCAACAAACCTGGGCCTCGGCGTATCACCCTCAGTCCAGTGGGCTGGTGGAGAGGTTCAGTGGGACCCTAAAGATGATGCTGAAAACATTTATGGATCAGTGCCCACAGGACTGGGACAAGTATTTACCCCACCTGCTGTTCGCCTACAAGGAAGTGCCCCAGGAATCCACAGGGTTTTCCCCTTTCAAGTTGCTGTGTGGGAGGAGAGCAAGGGGACCAAAGAAATCTGATGAGGTTCAACAAGGACAAGTGCAGAGTCCTGCACTTAGGACAGAAGAATCCCATGCACCGCTACAGACTAGGGACTGAATGGTTAGGCAGCAGTTCTGCAGAAAAGGACCTAGGGGTTACAGTGGACGAGAAGCTGGATATGAGTCAACAGTGTGCCCTTGTTGCCAAGAAGGCCAATGGCATTTTGGGATGTATAAGTAGGGGCATTGCCAGCAGATCGAGGGACATGATCATTCCCCTCTATTCAACATTGGTGAGGCCTCATCTGGAGTACTGTGTCCAGTTTTGGGCCCCACACTGCAAGAAGGATATGGATAAACTGGAAAATGTCCAGCGGAGGGCAACAAAAATGATTAGGGGACTGGAACACATGACTTATGAGGAGAGGCTGAGGGAACTGGGATTGTTTAGTCTGCAGAAGAGAAGAATGAGTGGGGATTTGATAGCTGCTTTCAACTACCTGAAAGGGGGTTCCAAAGGGGATGGATCTAGACTCTCAGTGGTAGCTGCTGACAGAACAAGGAGTAATGGTCTCAAGTTGCAGTGGGGGAGGTTTAGGTTGGATATTAGGAAACACTGGAATGCGTTACCTAGGGAGGTGGTGGAATCTCCTTCCTTAGAAGTTTTTAAGGTCAGGCTTGACAAAGCCCTGGCGGGGATGATTTAGTTGGGGATTGGTCCTGCTTTGAGCAGGGGGTTGGACTAGATGACCTTCTGAGGTCCCTTCCAACCCTGATATTCTATGATTCTATGACCCCTAGACTTGATGAGGGACGAGTGGGAGGGGAAGGTGTCTCCCAGTGGAGAATCAGTGGTGGAGTATGTACTGACTTTCCAGGAAAAGCTCGCAGAGCTCATGGGCTTGGCCAGGGGAAACCTAGCCAGGACACAGAGGAAGGAAAAGGTCTGGAACGATCGCTCAGCACATGCCCACTCCTATGCTACCGGGGACCACGTGATGCTCCTCATCCCTGTGAGGAAGAACAAGCTGCAAGCTGCCTGGGACGGCCCCTTTAGGGTCATCAGACAGGTAAACAAAGTGAACTATGTAGTGGAACTGTCTAACTGGGCTCACAGCCACCAGGTATACCATGTCAACATGATGAAGCCGTACTGGGACAGGGAGAAGTTGGTGCTGGCTGTGTGTGGGCAGTAGGAGGAGAAGGGAGAGGATGCCCTGGTGGGAGTCCTCCCTTAGGTGGGGACTGACACCTCGTTGGAATCAATTCCTCTCTCAGACTAGCTAACCCCTGCCCAGCAGGCTGAGATCAGAGAGGTGCTATATTCATACCGGCAGCTGTTCTTCCACTGGCCTGGGCTCACTAACCTGGCTGTTCACCAGGTGGAGATGGGACTCAACCTTCCCATCAGGTGTTCCCCATTCAGGGTCACTGGGAAAACAGCCCAGGACCTGGAGAGAGAGGTTGGAGACATGCTGGCTTTAGGGGTGATCCAGCCGTCCTCCAGCCCCTGGGCCTTTCCCGTGGTGCTTGTCCCCAAGAAGAATGGGTCGATCTGGTTCTGTGTGGACTATTGGAAGCTCAGTGCCATCACTGTGTTCGATGCCTACCCCATGCCTAGGACCGATGAGATCCTAGACAAGTTGGGGAGCGCCCGGTACCTCACTACCGTAGATCTCACCAAAGGCTACTGGCAGGTGCCTTTGGACCCACAGGCCAGGGCGAAGTCTGCCTTCACCACCCCAATAGGGTTCTTTGAGTTACTGGTCCTGCCTTTTGGCCTCAAGAGGGCACTGGCCACCTTCCAGCGCCTTGTGGATCAGTTACTAAGGGGGATGGAGGACTTTGCTCTAGCGTATATTGATGATATCTGTGTCTTTAGCCAGACCTGGGAGGACCATGTGTCCCAGGTGAAGAGGGTGCTGGGTCACCTCCAGGATGCAGGACTGACCATAAAAGCTAGGAAGTGCAAGGTGGGGATGGCAGAGGTGTCATACCTGGGCCACAAGCTGGGGAGTAGCCATCTGAAGCCTGAGCCGGCCAAAGTGGAGGCAATGAAGGATTGGCCTTCTCCCCAGACTAAGAAGCAGGTCCAGGCTTTCATTGATATGGCGGGGTACTACCGGAGGTTTGTGCCACACTTTAGCTCCCTGGCAGCTCCCCTCACGGAGCTTTGTAGGAAGGGAAAGCAGGACAAGGTGGTCTGGACCGAGCAGTGCCAGAGGGCTCTCTGTGCGCTAAAGCAGGGCACCCATCCAAAGCTGATAAACCTGGATTTTAACAAACCCCTCCTGGTGTTCACTGAAGCCTCAGACACCAGACTGGGTGTGGTAGTGATGCAAATGGATACTAAGGGGGAGAGACACCCCATTGTTTACCTGAGCAAGAAGCTGCTGCCCCGGGAGCAGCACTATGTGGCCATAGAGAAGGAATGCCTGGCCATGGTGTGGGCCCTTAAAAAGCTGCAGCCATATCTATTTGGGTGACCTTCACTGTGTACACTGACCATTTGCCCCTGACATGGCTGCACCAAATGAAAGGGGCTAATGCTAAGCTCCTGAGATGGAGCCTGCTCCTCCAGGGTTATGACATGGAGGTGGTCCATGTGAGGGGGAGTGCCAATGTTATAGCCTATGCTTTATCACGGGGCAGGGACCCTGAACTTCCCCAGATCACTGGCAAAGTGAACCGCTCAGTTCAGACTCGAAGGGGGTAGAGATGTGACGAAGTGGGGAGTTCTCTTGGTTTTTTCAATGGTTTGCATGCCGAGGGGGTGGGACACAGTTTCTCTGGGTGTTACTGGTTTAACAAGGTTATGGGAGGGGGAGTTTGTTGTTACAGAGGACCAGTGATGGAACTTGGGACCCCAGTCAAAGGCCGGGAGAATGAATACCCCAGCAACTGGTTACCTGGTGACTGGGAGGCCCAGCTCAGGAATCACAGCTGGTTCTGGCCAGTGGGAGGGCAACGGGCTGTGAAGAGAAGACCCCGGTGACCTGATCAGCTGGTTCCAGCCAGAGGGGTAAAAAGGATGTCTGAGAAGAGAGGAGGCCCAGGCCACAGGAGCACTCATGGGGAAAAATTAGTGGGTGTTCCCATCAGCAGCCAAGCTCCCCTCCCGCCCCACCCCACCTCCTCCTCCCACCCTGAGCATGCCGCGTCCCCGCTCCTCCGCCTACCTCCCAGCGCTTCCTGCCCGGCAGCTGCCAAACAGCTGTTTGGCAGCATTAACACACTCCGGGAGCAGGGTGAGGAGCGGGAACGTGGCACGCTCAGGGGAGGAGGCGGGGAAAAGGCAGGGCCGGGGCAGGGATTTGGGAAAGGAATTGGAATAGGGGCAGGGAGGGGGCAGAGTTGGGGCAGGGACTTTGGGGAAGGGGTGGGAAGAGGCGGGGCAGGGGTGGGGCCTCATGAAAGGGGTGGAGTGGGGGCAGGACTGGGTAGAGGGGGGAGGTCGAGTACCCATGGGAAAAAGGGGAAGTCGGCGCCTATGGCCCAGGTAACCCTGTTTACCTGGTTAGAAGACAAAGGACAGAGGCGGGGCTTGGGGGAGGTGATATCAGATGCCCAGCTGGAAAGTACAGGGTCTTGGGACTGGAGAGATAGAGCAGGCAGAGCCCACCTGGATGCAGGGGAGACTTAGATGTACTGTGCTGAAGGAGGCCAGGCCTGAGGGCCTTGAGCGTTTCCTATGCTGTGTTCAGATGCTCAATAAACCCTCCTGTTTTATGCTTGCTGAGAGTAGCTCCGGTCTAGAGAACAAGGCTGAATTATTCCCTCTGGGAGTGGAGGCCCTGGAGGTCCAGAGTGAGTGGACTCCCTGAGGGGGGTGAACAGCTAGAGACAGGCGTGCTAAGGCTCAGGGAGGTGCGGTTCCAGGAGGCAAAGGGGCTTAACCCCCGAGAGAGAGTGGACACCCAGGAAGGGCTGTCTCACTGAATGGGTTCCTCCCAGGGACTGTACAGGACAAGAGTGGGCGTGACCTGTGAGTCCGTGACAGCCCGTTGGAGAAAGCCGCCCGTCACTGAGCCTGGTCAGGGTTCCTGTCGGCCCCAGCCTGACCAGCCAACAGGGGCGTCATCCCAAACTGACAGGCACAGAGCGACTCAGGGCCTCACTCCAGGGCATGGAGCCCTGTGTATCCTGGCACCGTGTTTATCTGCACCGGTGGGCCACATCACTTGGCCTTCCTGTCCAGCTCCCTGCAGGGAAGCCCAGAGCTTTCCCGTGACTCCCAAGCCCAAGCCTGGAATGCTTAGGTCTTTGCTGGATAGGCAGGGACAGCAGAGAGGATTGGGGGAGGTGGGAGGGTGTTGTTGGCAGGTTTGGAGCGAGGATGGTGGCAGGAAAGGTAATTGCTTTCTTTGCTGGAGCCTGTCTACACAGCCTGTGACAAATGCCTTGCTTTCCTCCAGCAGGTGCCTCCGCCCCCTCCAGCCACACCTACCATAGGAGGCATACACTGGCCACCAGCATTTCCAACAGGAAACCCACGCAGCTCAATGCTCCGAAAGAGGCTCGAGTTGGGGCAGGGCAGATCACTCCCATTTCCCACAGCGGGAAGATATATGGGCTCTCCTCTGCCTAAAGTGGGCCAAACACTGCTGCACCAAGCCAATGTGTGTGGAGCAAATATTCTCCCAGCCTCCGGCCAGGGCCGGTGCAAGGATGTTTCATGCCCCAGGCAAAACTTCCACCTTGCGCCCCCCCCCCCCCCCGCCCCCGCCAAGCCCTGCGGCAGCTCCCCTCCGCCCTGAGGCGCCCCCCCTGCAGCAGCTCCCTGCCCCCTCCCCCCCCCCAGCCCGGGGAGCTGTGCAGCAGCTCCCCACCCCAGCTCACCTCTGCTCTGCCTCCTCCCCGAGCATGCCGCCCCTGTTCCGCTTCTCCCGCCTCCCAGGCCTGCAGCGCCAATCAGCTCTTTGGCACTGCAAGCCTGGGAGGGAGAGAAGCAGAGCGGGGCAGCATGCTCAGGGGAGGAAGCAGAGCTGGGGCGGGGAGCAGTTCCCCTGTGCACCACCCCCGGCCCCAGTTACTTGCTGCAGGCGGCCATCCTCGCGCCCCCTGCCCCAGCTCACCTCCACTCCACCGCCTCCCCGGAGCACACGTTTGGCCGCCACCAACCACTTGGCGCCCTAGGCGGCTGCCTAGTTTGCCTAGTGGTTGCACTGGCCCTGCTTCCGGCTTCCTTCTTGATGTTAGCGTCAGCATCATTGCTGTTTGTCTTCAGGGGGGCACCTGCCGATGCCAGCTCTCACGATAGTGTCTTAAAGCCCCAACTCCTGGGGTCATGTTATTACAGGAGAATCTCATCTTGCATTTAAAGCAGGGAGGGGAGTTTCTAGCTCTTCTGGTTGTGGAAAACCTCCCAGGAAATGTGATTTGAGTGAGACCTCGAGGTTCCGAAAACAGAAGCAGGGGGAAAGAGTCCCCCTCCCCCTTTATTATTTATTAAAAAATCTCCTGAGTTTTAAGCAAATCTCATGATCCCAGCTCCTCAGATCTGAATGCCAAGGCTGGCAGAACTGGGCCAGCTACGCTCAGGGCCCCTGGGGGCTGGGGAGACATACCCACGCTGAATCGACCTGGGGGAAGGACAAACAGATGCAAATGGGGGAGTGACTGGCCAAGGGCAGAGTTTGATCAAGAGCCCAGGTCTCCTGGCTCACGCCAGTGCCCTACCCATTGGCCTGCACTGCCCCTTCAGCCTGGCTCTCCTCACATAGTGCCAGGATTGGTCCCCTTTAGTCTCCAAAACTCCATTTCCTTCCAACTTTTCTCCAGTTCATCCCCTCCCCAGCCTTTGCTTCCTGGCATTTATTTCTTCCTCTGGCTGGTTTTCCCTTTGGCATTTTTCTCTTTCCACCATTATCCTTCACCTTCTGTCCCAGCCCCAGTGCAGGGAAGGGGGCAGCTTTGTGTAGGGCAGGATAGCCATTACAGATGGGATAGAGCTCCATTTGTGGGGCTTCTGGTCCAGCCCCTGGCCCCACACCCTTCAGGGCAGCACCTGATTGCTCTCGACAGCCCCATTTCAGCTCGGAAATGGAGTAGCCAGGAGCTCCCCCACAGCCAGTGCTCCTGCCCCCCCCACAGCGCCCCCTGCTGTGAGAGGCTGGGGCTGGAGTGGCTGCCCCATTCCCTGCCCAGCTACCCTAGTGTATAATGGATCCCTCTCATCCAAAAGATTTTCCTGGACTCAATTTCCCACTTCCTCTTGCTTGCACGTCATAGAATCAGAGAATATCAGGGTTGCAAGGGATCTCAGGAGGTCATCTAGTCCAACCCTCTGCTCAAAACAGGACCAATCCCCAACTAAGTCATCCCAGCCAGGGCTTTGTCAAGCCTCACCTTAAAAACCTCTAAGGAAGGAGATTCCACCACCTCCCTAAGTAACGCATTCCAGTGTTTCACCACCCTCCTAGTGAAAAAGTTTTTCCTAATATCCAACCTAAACCTCCCTCACCACAACTTGAGACCACTACTCCTCGTTCTGTCATCTGTCTAGATCCATCCTCTTTGGAACCCCCTTTCAGGTAGTTGAAAGCAGCTATCAAATCCCTCCTCATTCTTCTCTTCTGCAGACTAAATAATCCCAGTTCCCTCAGCCTCTCCTCATAAGTCATGTGCTCCAGTCCCCTAATCATTTTTGTTGCTCTCCACTGGACTCTTTCCAGTTTTTCCATATCCTTCTTATAGTGTGGGGCCCAAAACTGGACACAGTACTCCAGATGAGGCCTCTCTCTGGGATCAGCCTGCAGGACCCCGCTGCCTCACTGGGGCTGACCTCTTCAGCCCTGGCAAGCTGGTGTTGGGGCTAGCACCTCCCTCGCTTTCTGTGGCTCCCCACAAATCAGGCTCTCCAGCCACCGACCCATTTGCTCCTCTCCAGCCTCCCTCTGCTGTCCACCAGTGCAGAAGGCACCATTAAGGCCAAGCTAGTGGGATGGTGTCAGACTGGGGGCTCCCAGAGCACAGGCAAGAGAGGGGACTGGAGGGTTCTGGTCCTCCTGGTGCTCAGAGTGCGCAGAGTGTCCCGAGGTGCTGGGAGGCTGGGGGAAATCACAAGACTGGCTTAAAAATCATGAGATTTTGTTACAAACTAAGAACGGGATTCATCTTCTCTGCCCCAAGGAAGGGACAGCGATGGAGGCAGCTGTTCCTGGGCGACAGGACAGTGGGAATTTAGCATGAGAGCCTTGGGCTGCCTGCATGGGAACTGCGACCCCGTAAGACCAGCAGGACACCTGTGGCTATTGTGAATAACTAAATGCCTCTGCAATCACCTGGGGGGCACAGCTCCATCTGAGCGCCCTGCTGCAGGGCCCCCAAAACTCCAGTGACCAGACACCCTGTCCGCTCTCAGTGCCAAGAGCAGAACCCAGGAGTCCTGGTCTCCTCAGCTCTGGGCCTTAGCCCCAAGTCCATTCCTCCCTCTGCCTGGAGCTCCCAGAACCAAAGCCCCCAGCTGCATCATCTCCCACTCTCCCCCGCAAACCCCCACATCCTGACCCCCTTCCAGCTGCTGAGCTCCCCCATCCACACCCCAGTCTCCCTGTATTCACCCTGCTCTAGGAGGAAGCTACGGTCCATGTCTTTGAGCTCACGCCCACTGGTGCTGCTGATGTCACTCGTGGTGACCAGCCCAGGGGGCAGGCTCCGTTGCAGGGTGGAGCAGAAAGAAGCGAGGCTGATCTGTGGGGCAGGAGGAGGCAGCAGCCCAGATCATGCCCAGGAGCCGCCAGCTCAATGGCTGTGGCTGGATCCCACCTCGGACACACGGCAACTGTCAGAGCCTAAACCAGAGCTGTGCCTGGCTTCCGGAGCTGAGCCCCTGCTCTCAGGGGACTGGGTTTCGCACGGATACTGCCAGGTGCGTCTAGAGCTACAGATCTGGGGAGGTGGGAGCCAGGGGTCTGGCGAGCTGGCCTGGGCCTGGAATCCATCCCCCGGCCACCTAGACGCAGTCCAGCATTCTGCTGCAGGCACTCGAGGCGTGAGTTACCAGCCCCCACTCCAGGGCCAACGCACAGGAGGTCCCCCCCACCGGGCTGGCATGGGGGTGACAGCACTTGGGGCTCTCCAGATTCAGGGCAGCTTGTTGCTGCTGCACTGGAGAAAGCCCACATTGTGCTGGGCCCCTCAGGGCCTCCGCTCCCCCTACCCCACCAGGCCACATCCTTTAACAGCTCCCTGCAATGGGCTGAGAAAGTGGAGGAGGGGACTTGCAATGGAAACCACCTGGGAGGCATGGGGGGCCACACAGATGGAGAGGGGAGAGTACCCCCGACTGAACCACCACTTCCCAGGACAACCTGGGCTTTCCTGAGCAGTGTCACCTCCCAGGACCACACAGGCCTAGCCCTGTTCAGTTTGAGATCACAGCAGTATGGGAGGTTAGACAGTTCCAGAGTTTAAGGATCCCCCTAATCAAGCTGCACGAGGAGGCTAGTGAATCAGTGACAACGCCCAGCACACGGCGCGTTTGCTTTCTGCTAAGAGCCAGGCTCAGGGGCAGCTGGGGAGGGTAAAGCGGCTGCGTGGTCTGGTGCCAGCCCCCCACCGCCCGCCAGCATGGCTCCACAGATCATATGCCGCCCGCCGCCCATACAGACATGTTGTGAATATCTGACACCAGCCCATGACAGCCCTTTCGTTCTGGGCTTTGATTGATTGTCCCAGACTGCAGATTCCTCTTCCTTTGTCCTGGCCTTCCTCCCTACCCACAGCACCTGGCGGCTGAGAGATCATTTCCATGGGAGGAAAAAAGCTGCCTTTGCAGGGGATGCTCCATCCCAGCTGACCCGGGGCAGGCCTCTTTGTGATGACCGGGGCCCATCAGCCCACACTCTGGAGAGAAAGCCAGCTGCCCAGGGATCGGGGTAGCAGAGCAATGGGGGGAGGGTAGAACTGGCGCCATGCTGCTGGCCCCCATGGCGAGGTGGCGTCTCTGAGTACTGCACTGAGCACAAGGGCCCTGCAGGAGGCAGCACCAGGGCAGGCATCGTGGCGGGGAGCGGGCACCTTGATGGGGTGTGACGAAAGGAGACCGTTATGTGTGTGCTGCTGCTAGTGTTCCCACGACTCCTCCCTCCCCCCAGGTCAGCGCACATTCCCTCCATCTCTGCCCGCCCAGCACTCCTCCCTCATGCCCTTTATGTCACGGCCTGCTCAATCCAAATGTCCCAGCCCTCCCTGGCTGACCCAGAGCCTGGCAGCTGACAAGGAAGATTTGCCCCCTCCCATCCACCCCAGCTCGGAAGAGGCCCCCAAGCGCCCCGCCCATTGGCTGAGCCCCAGGCACGGTGCTAGATGAGCGGAACTAGAGCCCAATCAGAGTGGAGTTAAGCTGCTGTAGAAAAATATATCTATACTGTGGTCTATAAATTATGTCGGTTTACGCCACAAGCATTTTTTTAAAGCATTCCTACACGGTGATGCCGCAGCTCCTTCTGCCTTTGTGGCTTTAATCACGCTGCATGGGGCTTTTTTCTCCCTTTTAATCAATTGGTTAAAGCCAAACAAGGTTGGTTACCATGTTCTGGTTGCTGCTTTAAGGCGCATGAGGTGTGTGTGATTAGCAAAGTGCTCCAGTGAGGACATAGAAACCCAGGGAGGAACCTGCTGAGATGGGAACATGGAAGGAATGCACCTTAATGAGCAGCCTGGGGGGTATCAATGAACTGCTGTCCGTTTTTTTAAAAATCAGGTGTTTAAAAAAAAGAGTCGCTTGTGGGTAATTGCGGAGAGGGGCTGGGTGGCCGCGGAAGTGCCAAGCTTTGAGAACATGCTGCAGAAATAGATGCAAGGGCTGTAAAGCACACGCACGGGGAGTTCAGGGGCCACCACCCTCCACTTTTTTGCTCTGCTACATCAGCTCTTTGAGACAGCTGCCAGCCCCCATCACCCACTCGTATTCAGGCCATATGTCATGCAATAGTAGGGAGCAAACAGTCAACCCTTCTACTCATAACACCGCAGCAGGGATTGAACCTGGGACCACCACTAGAGAGCGACAGAGCAATGCCTGTTGTGTGGGGGTGTTACATGAACCCTATGGTGCCGCCTGCCTCTGAGAGGCCCATCCCTTGGGACCCACAAGGAGCAGAACCTTCCATTCAACCCTGTTGCTCAGGTTACTCGCTGGGCCCCTGGCCTGTTGCTTTGATCACCAGCAGGTTCTGCATGGAGAACACAAACATTTGTACTCTGGCAAGTTTTGGATGCCAAAAGAGGCAGCTCAGCCCAGATCCTCCGAGGTATTTCGGGGCCTAACTCTTGTTGATTTCACAGGTGCCTAAATAGCTCTGAAGAATCAGTTCTTTATCAAAACTGTAGTGGGGGTTGGGGGGACTGCAAAAAGACATGATCTAAAACTGCAAACATTTTGAGGTCTAACTCCGCCAAACTGAAGCTGTGGAATTTTGCTCTGCTTAGCCCAGTTCTCCTGGCCCTTCATGCACATGGGTTTGGGCCTCCCAAGCTTTAAAGATGCAGTGGCACGCCTCCTAATGCTTAGCACTGTTTAGCCAAGGCTCTCAAACCACTTCCCAGAGGAGCATTAGATCCCATTTGACAGATGTGGAAACTGAGCAAGAGGACAGGGAGCGGTCCAAAGCTGCACACTCACTGTGACGAAGTTGGGGATTTTTGTAGTGTTTTACCTAAATAGCGTGTGAGTGCCTCAGTTTCCCTGTGTGCTGCATGTTTAACAAGGTGGTGGAAGAGAGTTTGTTGTTGCAGAGGACCAGGTGTGACCTCACCTACCAGCCGGGACCCCCAAACAACAGCCTGGAGATGGGGAACCCTAACAACTGGTGACCTGGTGACTAAGAGGCCCACCCCAGCTTGGCAGTCAGCCGGTTCTGGCCAGTGGGAGGACAAACGACTGAGGAGAGAGACCCCGGTGACCTAACCAACCAGTTCCAGCCAGAGGGGAACAAAGGACGGGAGAGAGAGGGCCCCAGCAACCTGTTTACCTGGAATGGAAGGCAAAGGACCGGGGGAGGAGCTGTTGGGGCCCTTGCTATCAGATGCCCAGCTGGAAAGCGCAGGGTCTCAGGACTGGAGAGATAGAGCAGGCAGAGCCTACCTGGAGGTAGGGGAGACTTAGATGTAGTGTGCTGAGGGAGGCCAGGCCTGAGGCCCAGAGACTTTCCTATGCTATATTCAGATGCCCAGTAAACCCTCCTGTTTTATGCTGGCTGAGAGTCGCTCCGGTCTAGAGAACAGGGTTGCGTTATTCTCTCTGGGAGTGGAGGCCCCCAGGGTCCAGAGGGAGTGGACACCCTGAGGCGGCCCATGGCAAGAGACAGGCGTGCTAAGGCTCAGAGAGGTGCGGTTCCAGGAGGCAGAGGGTCTTAACCCCCAAGAGATTGTGGACCCCCGAGAAGGGCTGTCACACTGAAGGGGATTCCTCGCAGGTACTGTACAGGACCAAGAATGGGAATGACCTAGGAGACTGTGACACTCACATCTCCTAATTCCCAGTCACTTTGGAGGCAGGGGTTAGCCCTGCTGTCCTGGCCTCAATCCAATCAGAGGCCTTTCCTTCTACTTTGTTAAATTCCTTCAGCAGTCAGTCAGTGGGACATGGGCTGGGGGGCTTTGGTTGAACAGCTGTTACGTCCCAAGTCAGGCAGCTGGTTCCTCTCCTCACTCCCCAGGTGCCCAGCTAGGTGCTGTGTATGCAGCTGGATCTGCCCAGGCAGGGCAGGTCTTGCTCCACACACTCCTGCGGCCCTGTCACTCTGCAGCCTGGGGCTGATTGTATAAACATTCCTTGGCAGCTCCTCAGAGGGCGAGGAGGCGGGGGGGGGGGGGGGGGGGGGGGGGGGGAGCTGTCAAGACACGTTTGCTTGGAAGAGGTAGCGAGAGCATCTTGCGGTGCTCAGGTGGGATAACTGGTGTCTCAGCGGGGGAACGGGACAGGCTGTTGGAGCAATGACCCTCAGAAAAGCCAGTGCTCTCGCCCACTGGACCATTTTCAGGCTGGGAGGGGGGATCTGGGCCCAGATCGACAAAGGGCCTTGGGCATTGTGACGCTGAGCATTGCAGCACCTAACTGTTAGGTGCCTTGAAAATTACTTGGCTCCACAAAGCCTGAGGTACACTCCTAGGCCCCCTGTGCTATGAATGAGGAGAGATGGGGGTCTTCAAATGGGACCCACAAAAGCCAGCACACTGCTGAGCTTAGGTGGCTCCCTGCCCCGTGCCAATGAGAGGGATATGTCCTGAGCTCCTCCCCCAGCCCCCAAAGAATTCAGCCCCTAAGTCCAGGCTGCAGGGAGGCATCTAGTTCCACTGGTGATCCACAGCCAGCAACCCTGCTCCTGGAGTCTGGGGTCTCAGGCATCGAAGGATGTGGAAAAGGCCTCCCTTTTAACCTTATGCTCAGGGGCTAGGGACCTCTCGAGGATGTGGGAGACAGAGGTTCAAGTCCCCCCTCTGCCTGATGAGCAGGTCTTTGCACAGGGATCCCACATCTCTCAGGTGAGTGCCCCAATCACTGAGCTAGAATCACTCCTTCTCCAGCCCCCTGCATAGTTAAGTAAAGTGGAATGGCTTCAGCAAGAGAGATGAGGATGGTGTGCTGATGATACTGCAGCACACCCCAGAGGTGGTTGCATTTCAAGTTGTGATGAAATAAGTCCCTTCTCAACTGAATGCAAAAACCTACATTAGTGCAACATCAATGCCAGGAAATGCAAGAGGCAGCCCTCTCATAGCAATGGGAACCTGTCTACATTGCTCATGAAGGTGCACCTTTAGCAGTCTAGCTAGGGATCTGAAGTACTGCACGTAGGTAACATGGGGGCACTGGTGTTAGGACCCCTAACTTTCACCTCATTTGGTGGGTTCTAATATGGCCCACTTAACGTTGCATCCATGGAGGATTTTTGTATTTCATTTACCTGTTTTGGGGTTTTTTTTTTTAAGGAATGCAATTGGAGATGGAAACAAACCCAGCCCCGGCAGCTGTCTGGAGCTATGCAATCCTTTTAGGCCCATCTCCCTGTTTAGAAACTGCAGCCTCAGGTAAGTACCCAAAGGCGCCCCTCTGGGAGCAGGCTGCATGTCACTGTGGTTTTATGCACACCATTTGCTACATCCTTCCCTAATTCTCAGGCTTTAAACTGCACCTCTTACTTACTAAGTTCTAAGACTCCATTCCTGTTCTGTCCCCGGCAAAAGCATCACACAGACAGAGAGAGAGAGGCTTTGTTTTTTCCTCCCCCCAGCTTTTGAAAGTGTCTTGTCTCCTCATTGGTCATTTTGGTCAGGTGCCAGCGAGGTTATCCTAGCTTCTTAACCCTTTACAGGTGAAAGGGTTTTTCCTCTGGCCAGGAGGGATTTTAAAGGTGTTTACCCTTCCCTTTATATTTATGACAAGAACAATACCTCTCTGGAAAGCTGAGGCTAGGGGAGGAAAGAGACACCCTGCAGGGGTTCCAGCCACTGAACAGCTGGTGAAACAAAAACCCAGGACATTTCTGGTGTCCCAAAACCAACTTCCTGGGATGCCAGGATATCATATAAAAAAGCAGGACTTCCCTAGTAATACCACGGAACTCAGTCACTTCAGCCAACTCCTGCTCTCAGATTCTCAGCAAGTCACCAGTGATTTCAACGGGCTCAGCATACAAGTATCTGTGGAAAGGATTTGGCTCTTATATAGACTTCCTGGGCAGGACTTATCTCCCAAAGGTGCAGGCAGCAAGAGGGGACCTGTGCATGCCTTGATCTTGGATCAAAAGATGAAAATAGAAAGCAAGAAAGTGCAGCCAGGGGAGGTACCAAGGCCTGGTGGGGGAGCAGCTAATATTATTTTTTAAAAATAGGGCTTCCTAGAGCTACAGAACTCCTTAAGCAGTGAGCACCAGATTCCACGGGACCTTACCTGTCTACTGCTCAAATCACTCCTAACCAGGCAAGCTCCAGTCAGACTGTGGGCTTGTACCACCCATATCAAGCCTCAGAGAAAGCACTTGACCACTCTTCAATCATTTGCCTTCTCTGCTGCCAGAGAACTGAGTGCATACAGCACCTTGCAGAGTCAGCCCCTGTGTGGTGTGGAGCCAGAGAGCAGAGCTGTCTCCTTCATTAGTGCAGGAAAAGCCATTGACTGGGTTGAGTGGCCTTTGCAATTCTGAGATCTGGGTCAGACGCTGGATTTACCTAGACTTGGCAGAATTACATATATATATATATATAATTTGGACTGATAGTATACATTTTTATGCTTTTTCTTCAATTTTTATCTATCTAAATTTTCAGTTGTGCGAAATTAGGGGGTTTAAACTTTTTAAAATCTATTTTAATTCTCACAGTTGCAGGAAATTAAGGGGGAGTCAGACAATTATTGAATGACAGGAGACACTGAGATTTAATGGTTATAAAACTTTAACTTTTTGATCCACAAATTGTCAGTGTCAAAATATAAATATCTTGAAATCAAACCCTAATACGTTCTCAAGAAACATTTTTCATACTTTGCTTACTTGTATCATAGATGGAATTGTGGTTTTTTTTGTAGGTTTGTGTGTAAATGGTGAAATTGACATTTACCAATAAAAAAGCTAATCCTTCCAAGCCTCCCTGTATCACAGGGCAGCAATCCAACTGCACAGCTCCTTCCCAAGGGGGTGCAGACAAAAGCTACTAGCTTAGAGATGGGCTGACCTCACCCTGCATATTTACTCTGGGCAAGTGGCAGATTAGCCCCTGGGCCAATGGGGCCCATGCCCAGGGGCTCTGGCCAACTGGGGGGGGGGGGCAGAAAAATTGGCATCCCCATGCCCCGACCCGCTCTGCCCACCTGGCACTCCTGCCAGGCAGCAGGGGAAGCCCCAGTGCCCTGACCGCACTCCCTGTCAGGAGTGCCAGATGGGCAGGCAAGGCAAGCCACCACCACACCCTGACCCAGCTCCCTGGAAGGAGTGCTGGGGGCGGGAGTGTGAGCCTGAAGGCAGAAGGCGTGGGGCCACTTGCTCTGGCCCAGGGCCCCACAAAGCCTCTGGCTGTCGGACTACAGGGCAAGGGCAGTGGCCCAAACCCACCAGTCCTATAGAACTGCCCTGTGCACAGATTATATTCTTCTGTATCCCACAAACTGGACTCTGTTCACCCAGGCATTCTCTACCTACAAACTCCAGGAACCTACTTCAGCTGTAAGATAATTCCTGCTGGGTTGTCCCTAAACTCCTCCATGGTCCTACTTCCATCTTGGTCTGTCCCCAGGGTTCTAAGTACATGGGAATCTACATTAGCCCCCAGGTTATTTGTTAGAATTAAGCTAGCCCCAGAGGGTAGTCTGAGCTGCTGATTCCTTGGACATCCTGATCAGGAAGGAGCTGACCCCAATATTATGGCTCATCCCAGCTGATACCTCCTCACAGGTGTTTTCTGACTCTCTCCAGGGGTCTGCTAACCATACTGGGAAGGAATAGGGGCCCTGGATTCAGCTTAAGAAGCACACAGATCTAGCCTGACCCAAATCAATTCCTGTTCCTAGGCCTCAGGGCTCAGCTCTCTGACAAGGTGGGCCAGGGCAGATCGGGGGCTGCTTGGAAGAACAGGTTTGCCTTGATGGCACTCCTGTTAGTGAGTCACTCCCTCCAGCCCCCATTAGGTGCCAGCTGGTTGCCCGCACTCAAATCCACCTTGTTACCTGCGTTACAGGCTGGGGAAGCCTGACCCACAGGAGGGGTGAACAGCCCTGTGTGTATGGATATAGTGCTTTTACCATCGTTGCTCTGATGCACCTTTCCCTGGTTTTGAGGTCACACCATGAGGCAGCAGCAGAGGTGGGAATAAATGCCAAGGCTCCGGTTGCCAGCTGGATGCTGTATCCACTGGGTCATACTGGCTTCTTCAGACATTATTCAGCCACATATTATCCCCCCTTCTGCCCCACAGCAAGATCTGCCTCAGGAACCACACCTGGCATCCCAGAATCCTGGCCTAGGCTTTGCCCTCCTGGGGCCAGCTGGCATCCCATGCCCTGCTCCCTGCCCTGGCAATCCCAGGTGAGGCCAGGAGAATTCCCTTCAGCCTCTTCTATCCTAAAGGACCTGGGGGCAGGGTACTGCAGAGCATCCACACACAGACCCATCACCTTCCACAGGTCTGGGGTGTCCATAGTGGGAACAGCCCTGGTGATGATGAATAGCCCCAGGGGGCCAGTTTCTCAGCTGGTGTGAGTCACCTTCAGTGGGGCAACCCCAATTCACAGCAGAGGATTTTCAGGTCGCTGCAGACAAGTGGGTTGGGAGCCTGTGTCACTGTCAGGATACCTGCCCCGCTGAAGTGCACCAGTGTGCCTCAGTTTCCCCTCCTGTGCCCCAAAGGTGCCCACACACCTGTCAGGCCAAACTACACTCCTCCCGGTGCCATGTGAATAAGTTTGAACAAAAGGTTTGCAACCCTCTGCCCTCACAGCCAGGCTCCCAACCTGACTCCCTGTGCATAAGAGGGAGCCAAAGCCCCTGCCCAACTGAGCACAAGCTGCTTCTTATATAGTCCCGACAGCCAAACACCTACTCCCCTAGTCACATGACCCACTCAAGTCACATGATCCCTCCAGGCAAGTGTTTCATCTGGGGACTTGCACCCCAGGTGGCAGAACTACAGTACCCAGAATTCCATCCTTTAAAGGGCCAAGAGCAATAACAGGTGTGCTGGGATTCACGCACGTGCCAAAGGCCCCTGCACCCTGGTACTGAACCTAGCCTCCTTCTCCCTGAAGAGTGCCCAGATTTTGGCTGGGGCCACAAGCAAATTAACCTTTTGCCTGCCCATTCAGGCACAGAGAAAACTCTGAGCGTGGGCAGAGTCAGAGGGCCTGGGGTATAAGCATTGTTGCTCCCGTGTACCCGGCATGGGGTGTGGGGCATGGCGAAGGAGGGAGCAGAGCATAGTGGTATGCTGTGGTGAAATGGGGCATCAGGTAGGAGGGAGTGATGCAGAAACACTGTTAGAGTCTAAGAATTGGACCAGTGTGACCCTGCTGGCACATTGCCCGGCCCTCACTGCCCATCCAGAGCCCTCTTGCAGAGTGCCAGGCACGTCTGGCACCATGTCATACCAGTCGCTAGTCCTACCACGGATCCCAACATTCCCCTGGCAGGCAGGGCGCTGGACTAAAGCCAGACACCCAGTATCACTCATGCCACCCCACTCCTTGTCCCAGTGAACTGCCACGCTTATAACACCATGCATGCTTCCTGCACATCCATGCTCCTTCCAGGGACAGCTGTGCGCACGCACACACAGTACGGCATTCCAAAGGGCTGGAATACATTAGCACGTTCCAGGGCCTTTAGCCTTTGTAGACTTCTCTCCCAGCTGGTTTGGGTTTCTTAAAAAGACTCAGAATCCTTCCCCCC
Source organism: Chelonia mydas (assembly GCF_015237465.2). Lineage (NCBI taxonomy): Eukaryota > Metazoa > Chordata > Testudines > Cheloniidae > Chelonia > Chelonia mydas. Next base: position 48,235,243 of record NC_057853.1, read on the forward strand.
ACCCCCACCAATTAAACCCAGGTTTATTTTCATGGCAATTCCATTAAAACCCAGATCTTCCTTCCTAAGTGGGACCCTGGGCTGTGCAAGCAATGAAGGATGAAAGGGAAGCTGTCCTGCATGCTGCTGCTGCTCTCCTGAGCAGGTCCACTGTTCAGCAGGGCACAAAGTCTAGGGCTCCCCAGCCATGGTCAGGGCTCAGCATTCAGAGTACACACAACGTGCTGAGCATCATAGGAACAATGGCCACTCCCATACCTTCCTGTATGGGATCACAGAGGAACTTGCAGCACACACTGGCCAGCAACGGGAGCACCAGAACAGAGGGGACCAGGGGGCCATGGCCCCTCACTTTTAAAAGTGGAAGGGCTATGCCCTCCCACTTTTTACTGGCCGTAAGAATGAGCAATGGGGCAGAGGGGACGGAGATGAGCAAGCAGGGGGGCGGGATCTTGAGGGAAGTTGTGGCGCGGGAGCTGAGCCTCATGGGAAGGGGTGATTTGAGAGCATGGCCTGGGGGAATGAGTGGGACAGGGCCCCAGGGGAAGCAGCAGCGTGAGGGGTGGGGCCACGGTTTGGGCACTCGTGGCCCCCCCACTCTTAGGGACCTTCGGCCACTCCTGCCCAGCACCTCCCATTCTGTACCCAGCCATACGGGGGAAAGGAGACCTACCTGGGGAATTTTCGACAAATCGTTTTTTTCACTGAAGATGGCAGGAACTGAAAATGGGTGAATCTCCAGCCTCAAAAAAAGTCAAGAAAAATGTTGAAAGGTTGAAATTGTTCCATCTCAACGTCTTTTAAATGAAAAACATCTTTTTTTCTGGTTCACAGCAACTTTTTGTTTCGAAACTGAAGCAGATGCAGCTGACAAAAGGGGTTTAAATAAGGCAGCCCTGAAATGAAGCAGTTGGCATTGAAACGAAATGTCTCATTTGCACCAAAATGAAAAAGAAAAATGGATTTTTTTGGTTCGTGAAGATTTTTGACTTATTGTCCCGATTCAATACAGGGGGAAAATCAGACTCTCAAATTTATTTGCGAAACAGGACAGCTGTGGGGTGAGGTTGTTACGGTGCCTAGCTACAGATTCTGGCTCTTCAGGTATGTTTACACAGGAACTGGAGCGGTAATTTACAAAAGAGATACTCCTCTATTTCAAGGTGTGGTGACTTGTGTGTGTATCTCCGGAGTCACCAGTTTGATTCCTGGTGTCGGCTAAGATGGTGACTGTCACCCTGAATGCAGCTGAAAACCTGGCCCTGAATTCTGCTGGGACGTAAGTTGGGTGCCATGAGTAAGCTGGGAATGGGACCTGGCCTGATAAAGCAGCACTGGTAACATGGCTTCTCCATAATGAAACTGGCATCTTTCGATAATACTTAACCGTCTGGTGCTCAGGGAAAATATCAGCCAATGCTTTCAAAACCAGCAGCCAGAGGGAATGGCTGTGGGCTCTGCCTCACATCTAAACAGACCCAGCAGCCTACGTTTAGACTCCAGTACTGGAAAATCATGGTCATGGGGCTGCTGTTCCTTTCAGTTGCATGGGTGTAAATCAGAAGTGACTCCACGAAAGTTGGTGGTGTCTCACGGGTGTAAGGTCGGCCAATGCAGGATTTCCCTGTGATGGTGGGAATGGCCAGACTGGATCAGAGCAGAGGTCGATCCAGCCTAGAGTCCTGTCTCTGATAGTGCCTCGCCAGCCACTACGGGGCAATGTATAAGAACCCTGCAGTAGAAGATGTGGGATAATTTGTCCCCACGTGAGGTCTCCTCCTGGTCTCTAATAGTTTGGCGAAAGCTCTCAAGCAGGAGACTCACTATCCCTGCTGCCAGAATGTGTGTGGTCATGAAGCTAACTCTGGCTGTTCTTGTTAACATGTAAGTGCTCAGTCCCTTTTGGAATCTTATCAAGTTCTGGCCTCAGTAACTTCATGTAGCAGGGAGTTCCACAGTCTAATTGTCAGTTTGGTCATTTCCCACCTTTTAGTTTCTTTGAATCTTTGTGCTGTGAGCCAGGGGGAGCAGCTGCTCCCAGTCGCCCTTCTCTAGACCAGTCAGTATTTTACAGCCTTTGTCAAGTCCTCTCTGTGCCCACTTACACCACCAAGCCACTGCATAAAATTGATTAGCAACCTCCTACCAAGGCTGTTCTGAAATGCAATCATCCGTTGGGATTCTGCTCTGCATTGCAATGGCTCAGGAAGGCCACAGCCGGGCTCAGGGCCCTACCCACAGCTGGAATCCTGGGTCCAATTCTGGGCCCACAATTCCAGGGGGACATTGGTTAATTGAAGGAGTCCAATTCAGAGAGGAAAGAAGGCAAACAGTTTTAGCCGTGAGGGTAATTCCCCGCTGGAACCATTTACTCAGGGTCAAGGAGGATTTTCCGTTACTGGCAATTGCTAAATCAAGACTGGCTGTTTTTCTAGGAGATCTTCTCCAGGAATGACATCAGGGCAGGTCTCTGGCCTGTGCTCTACAAAGAGTTAGACTAGATGATCACAGTGGTCCCTGAAATGGTCAAGTTCAGGATCCCAACACAAGGAAGAAAGGAGAGCAGCAGAATACAGACCCTGGATTTCAGAAAAGCAGACTTTGACTCCCTCAGGGAACTGATGGGCAAGATCCCTGGGAGAATAACATGAGGGGCAAAGGAGTCCAGGAGAGCTGGCTGTATTTTAAAGAATCCTTATTGAGGTTACAGGGACAAACCATCCCGATGTGTAGAAAGAATAGTAAATATGGCAGGCAACCAGCTTGGCTTAACAGTGAAATCCTTGCTGCTCTTAAATACAAAAAAGAAGCTTACAAGAAGTGGAAGATTGGACAAATGACCAGGGATGAGTATAAAAATATTGCTCAGGCATGCAGGAGTGAAATCAGGAAGGCCAAATCACACTTGGAGTTGCAGCTAGCAAGAGATGTTAAGAGTAACAAGAAGGGTTTCTTCAGGTATGTTAGCAACAAGAAGAAAGTCAAGGGAAGTATGGGCCCCTTACTGAATGAGGGAGGCAACCTAGTGACAGAGGATGTGGAAAAAGCTAATGTACTCAATGCTTTTTTTTGCCTCTGTCTTCACGAACAAGGTCAGCTCCCAGACTACTGCACTGGGCAGCACAGCATGGGGAGAAGGTGACCAGCCCTCTGTGGAGAAAGAAGTGATTCGGGACTATTTAGAAAAGCTGGACGAGCACAAGTCCATGGGGCTGGATGCGTTGCATCCGAGAGTGCTAAAGGAGTTGGCGGATGTGATTGCAGAGCCATTGGCCATTATCTTTGAAAACTCATGGCAATCGGGGGGGTCCCAGATGACTGGAAAAAGGCTAATGTAGTGGCCATCTTTAAAAAAGGGAAGAAGGAGGATCCTGGGAACTACAGGCCAGTCAGCCTCACCTCAGTCCCTGGAAAAATCATGGAGCAGGTCCTCAAGGAATCAATTCTGAAGCACTTAGAGGAGAGGAAAGTGATCAGGAACAGTCAGCATGGATTCACCAAGGGCAAGTCATGCCTGACTAATCTAATTGCCTTCTATGATGAGATAACTGACTCTGTGGATGAAGGGAAAGCAGTGGACATGTTGTTCCTTGACTTTAGCAAAGCTTTTGTCACGGTCTCCCACAGTATTCTTGCCAGCAAGTTAAAGAAGTATGGGCTGGATGAATGGACTATAAGGTGGATAGAAAGCTGGCTAGATTGTCGGGCTCAACGGGTAGTGATCAATGCCTCCATGTCCAGTTGGCAGCCAGTATCAAGTGGAGTGCCCCAGGGGTCGGTCCTGGGGCCGGTTTTGTTCAATATCTTCATAAATGATCTGGAGGATGGTGTGGATTGCACCCTCAGCAAGTTTTAGATGACACTAAACTGGGAGGAGTGGTAGATATGCTGGAGGGTAGGGATAGGATACAGAGGGACCTAGACAAATTGGAGGATTGGGCCAAAAGAAATCTGATGAGGTTCAACAAGGACAAGTGCAGAGTCCTGCACTTAGGAAGGAAGAATCCAATGCACCGCTACAGACTAGGGACCGAATGGCTCGGCAGCAGTTCTGCAGAAAAGGACCTAGGGGTTACAGTGGACGAGAAGTTGGATATGAGTCAACAGTGTGCCCTTGTTGCCAAGAAGGCCAATGGCATTTTGGGATGTATAAGTAGGGGCATAGCGAGCAGATCGAGGGACGTGATCGTTCCCCTCTATTCGACACTGGTGAGGCCTCATCTGGAGTACTGTGTCCAGTTTTGGGCCCCACACTACAAGAAGGATGTGGAAAAATTGGAAAGAGTCCAGTGGAAGGCAACAAAAATGATTAGGGGACTGGAACACATGACTTATGAGGAGAGGCTGAGGGAACTGGGGATGTTTAGTCTTCAGAAGAGAAGAATGAGGGGGGATTTGATAGCTGCTTTCAACTACCTGAAAGGGGGTTCCAAAGAGGATGGCTCTAGACTGTTCTCAGTGGTAGCAGATGACAGAACAAGGAGTAATGGTCTCAAGTTGCGGTGGGGGAGGTTTAGGTTGGATATTAGGAAAAACTTTTTCACTAGGAGGGTGGTGAAACACTGGAATGTGTTACCTAGGGAGGTGGTGGAATCTCCTTCCCTAGAAGTTTTTAAGGTCAGGCTAGACAAAGCGCTGGCTGGGATGATTTAGTCGGAGATCGGTCCTGCTTTGAGCAGGGGGTTGGACTAGATGACCTCCTGAGATCCCTTCCAACCCTGATAATCTATGATTCTATGATTCTGGCCTTGGAATCTGTGACTCTATGAATTGTGCTGGGGGATATCCAACCAGAGCTGGCTGAAAAACAGGAAGGAACTGTTGCTAATCAGGAGGTGCTAGACACACTAGTGGGGCGTTTGATGGAGGCGTCACCCTGACCGCGTGGCATCCACCACACAGGACAGGTGTCCTGGCAGACCCCACCATGTGGCATGTACCACACAGGGAAGGTGGCCTGGCAGACTCATCATGTGGCACGCACCACACAGGAAAAGTGGCCTGGCAGAATGGAGAACTCAGGCAAAGCGTGATCAGGGTGGCAGCCAGGACTCACCCGGCCATGGACAAGCAGTGGACATGGGATATGGGACAAGAGGGAAGGTCCTCTCATGGATCAGTAACTGGTTAAAAGATCGAAAACAAAGGGTAGGAATAAATGGTCAGTTTTTAGAATGGAGAGAGGTAAATAGTGGTGTCCTCCTACGGTTTGTACTGGGTCCAGTCCTATTTAACATATTCATAAATGATCTGGAAAAAGGAGTAAACAGTGAGATGGCAAAATTTGCAGATGACACAAAACTACTCAAGGTAGTTGAATCCAAAGCAGACTGCGAAGAGTTACAAAGGGAACTCACAAAACTGGGTGCCTGGGCAACAAAATGGCAGATTAAATTCAAAGTTGATAAATGCAAAGTAATGCACATTGGAAAACATTATCCCAAATCTACATCTAAATTAACTGTTACCACTCAAGAGAGAGAGCTTGGAGTCACTGTCGATAGTTCTCTGAAAACATCCACTCAATGTGCAGCGATGGTCAAAAACGTGAACAGAATGTTGGGAACCATTAGGAAAGGGATAGATGATAAAACAGAAAATATCTATATCTCTATTTATGTAGATGCAATATCTATGTTGTCTCTATATAAATCCATGGTACATCCACACCTTTAATACTAGGAGGACTTGTGGCACCTTAGAGACTAACAAATTTATTTGAGCATAAGCTCACTTCATCGGATGCATTCAGCTGTAGCTCACGAAAGCTTATGCTCAAATAAATTTGTTAGTCTCTAAGGTGCCACAAGTACTCCTTTTCTTTTTGCGAATACAGACGAACACAGCTGCTACTCTGAAACCTTTAATATTGTGTGCAGATGGGGTCACCCCATCTCAAAAAAGATATATTGGAATGGAAAAAGTTTGAAAAATGGCGACAAAAATTATTAGGGGTATGGAACAGCTGTCATATGAGGAGAGATTAATAAGACTGGGACTTTTCAACTTGGAAAAGAGACGACTAAAGGGGGATACAATAGAGATCTATAAAATCATGACTGGTGTGAAGAAAGTAAAGGAAGTGATATTTACTTCTTCTCATAACACAAGAACTAGGGGTCACCAAATGAAATTAATAGGCAGCAGGTTTAAAACAAATAAAAGGAAGTATTTCTTCATACAATGCACTTCTGCGGAACTTCTTGCCAGAGGATGTTGTGAAGGCCAAGACCATAACAGGGTTCAAAAGAGACCTACATAAATTCATGGAGGATAGGTCCATCAATGGCTATTAGCCAGGATGGGCAGGGATGATGTCGCTAGTCTCTGTTTGCCAGAAGCTGAGAATGGGCAACGGGGGATGGATCACTTGATGATTACCTGTTCTGTTCATTCCCTCTGGGGCACCTGGCATTAGCCACTGTCGGAAGACAGGATACTGGGCTAGATGGATCTTTGGTCTGACCCAATGTGGCCGTTCTTATGTTCTTACACCCTGGTAGCCTTCCAGCTGGGTTTCCCCCCATTTCTCCAGCCTGCTTCTCCCCGTGTCCAGTGGCAAGTGGCACAGAGCCAGACACGTCCCTTATCTCTTTCTGCCATGGACCAGCTGAGCCCTTCCCAGCTTGGAACCACCTAGCATAAGGTGCATCAAGGCACTTTCTGCCCCCCCCCCCCCCACTCCCTGTTTCCCCTGCAAGTAGCCATCTCTGCACTAAAGGCTCAGCTCTGGGCAGCCCCCCAGCCTGGAGACACCTGTTCGGGACTCAGGGCAGCAGCAATCAGTGTGCCCCTGCCCAGAGGTGGTGGTGGCCTGGAGGAAGCCGCCCAGATGCTGGGTGATGTTTTTGGGGGGTGTTCTGCCCAGCGAGCCCTGCCACCCACCCAAAGCAGGATCCCAGCACGTAGCTACATCCTTCATTTCAGCAGTCTTCCTTTCATCCCTAGGCAGGTGGAGGTGGGAGAGGCTGACCCAGCCCTCAGTTCGGCTGCCAGTTCAAACCGCTTTCTGCACCCGCCATTCCTGCATGGCAACGCTGAGGATGGCACCCTCGTGCCAACTCCCCCTGTGAGCAAACCCGAATCTCTTATGCCGGGGATTGGCCTATGCTGGTCACGGGGGGCGCAGCCTGGGGCTGGTTCTCGCGGGGGCGCCATGGCCTTGGCTGGCGCCATGCCTGATTTACACCAGAGTGGGGCGAGGAGAGTTGGGACCTCTCAGCCATGGGCAATGCCAGCTAAGGGGGCACCTGGAGTTACAGCTGCAGCTCGACCCACAATGGTTATTCTCACGTGTCCCTCGGACGCGGATCCAGCCAACGTTGTCCTGGCCACTGGACTGAAGCAAAGGCCTGGACCCGGCCATCAGGCGGCACATCCCCATTTCTGAAGAAGGCAGGCAGGGCAGCACAGGGCAGCCAGTCTGTTCTTATCAGCACCAAGCCCCCAGCCTCACCCTGAGTGCCGCCAATGCATCCAGGTCCCAGACCCATGCCAAGGAGCCCGCAGAGCCAGCTCTCTCCCCATCCTCCCCTCCCCAGCCTCCCTGGCCCTGCAGAGAGGCCTCTGACATGCAGCCACCCCGGTGCAGCGGAGAGAGGAGAGCTCTCCCCACGCACACAGCTTTGCTGGTGCCCCTCAATCCCGACAGCTAACCCAGCCCTGCACTCCCACACACATAGCTCTGCTGGTGCCCCTCAGTCCCGATCCGCAGACCCCCCACCCTCCCAACCTGTTATTCTAGTCTTTGGCTTCTTCAGTGCAAAGAGTGGAGCTAATTTATATGGAATGAAACCAGCCAAGAGGTGCTTTGGAAGCCAGGTCTCCGGAGATAAGAGCTGCGGTTGGAGCTGCAGTTCCCGGGCTGCCTTCCAAAGGCTTCTTGATCCTCAGGTATAAATAGGAACTTGAGGCAGCCAAAGCCGCCTCCTTCGCCGCGCTTCTCTGCACCGAATTCCTAACTGCACAGCTCACAGTTACTGTGAATAGCATCTGTCAGCAGGCCAGAGATGAGGGGGGAGCCAAGGTTCCCCGGGCTGGGGAGACACTGACACATCTGAGCGCCACATTTCTCCGTGCTCACGCTGCATTCCCACATGTGGATGTAGCCTAGTGAGGTTCAGGTCCCATGGGCTGCTGAGACACCAGCCTGCCCCAAGGAACTCCCAGAGGAAAGGCCGTTATGCCCATTTTAGAGACCAGCCCAGGGAGGCTGTAGCAGAGCTGGGGAATTGTACCCTGGGGGTGGGGGGGCACGGATTAGTAATGGTCTCTTGTTAATGCTCTCCTCTCTGCCCTACAACTCCCTTCCACCATTGCTATTGTAAAATGTATTGCTACTACCAGACAGGCGGCCCTTTCCAGGTCTCTGGCTTCCTTTGAATTTGTGTTTTTCAGTGCACAACTCCCCTCCATGCCTCTCTCCACGATTTAGCTCTGATACAGGATTTGTCCCCGGATTTAGAGAAGGACAAATGGAGGCGGGATGGATGCTCCTTGCATCCAGATGCTTTGTGGCGCTCCCCAGACAGCCGCCTGGTGGTGCCCAAAGGTCTACTCCCCCATCTTGCTCGTGCATCCCATGGAATGGCGCATGTAAGCAAGGGGGGAATGATTGCCTCAGTACTTGTTATGCCCCAAATTTTTCCATTATGGCACAGCAGTACTGCGATTCTCGTCTGATCTGCCTGGCCCACAACAGTGGCAGGCCAGTTCGGACAAAACTAGCAGCACACCCCACCCCGTGGGGACCCTTTGTAAATATCAGATTGATTTTATCAATATGCCAAAGTGTTGCTCTTATGAATGTTTGCTCTTATGTCCTTGTTTGTGTTTGTATGTATCCTGGTTGGATAGAGGCCTACCCTTGTGCTAAGGCTGACTCCATTACCGTAGCAAAAAAACTGTTAAGGGACTTTATCCCTCGGTTTGGTCTGCCTCTCTCCATTAATAGTGACCGAGGTACCCATTTCACAGGCCAAATTATGCAACAAATTTGCAAGGCCCTTAACATAACTCAACACCTACATTGTGCTCATCACCCCCAGAGTGCAGGGGCGGTCGAGTGCAAAAATGGAGAATTGAAAAATAAACTCTCCAAGATCTGTGCTGAAACCAACCTAAAATGGCCTGATGCCCTACCCCTTGCTGTCATATATATGAGAAGCAGACCCTCGCGCAAACATGGCCTGTCCCCACATGAAATCCTCATGGCCAGACCTATGAGAATGCCAATGTCCCCTCCCCTGTTACCAGGCAGATTGGATCTGCAATTAAATGATGATACTATTATGACCTATTGCAAGGCACTAATTCAGCGTGTCAGGTCTATTCGCCCACAGGTGCAAAGTGCCCTGCCTTAGCCTGCTGACTCTCCGTGCCACCCGCTGCTGCCTGGAGATTGGGTCTACATCAAAGTACACCAGAGAAAGACCTCCCTGGAGCCCCATTGGAAAGGCCCTTATCAGATCCTACTGACCACCCATACCACAGTCAATTGCAGGGGACTTGTCAGCTGGGTTCACGCCTCCCACTGCAAGAAAACAATGCCACCTCTGGACCCAGATGCTGGGGATTTCCAACCGGCAGATCTGGTTCCTGAAAACAACCAGAGTAACCGTGACAACAACCCCGCTTCAAACCCCAAAAGGGAACCTAGATACAACCTCAGAAAAAGAAAGTGATACCTCCCGTGATTCACCTTAAAAGTCAGCTGGGGCGTCGGCCTGCTGGTAAGAGGGACACCAGAAACCAAAGGCCAAAATAAGGCCTTTTAGAAGTCCAGTGGAGAGCCTAACGCTCACTGGCACTCGGCTGCCATGACCAATCCCGCGATCAGAGTAAGGGAATTGGCCATGGTGCGAAAATGGCTGATGCCTTCTATTTGATTCGTATGTGTAACTATGTTCTTGCTACTATTGCTGAATTTTCATGATACTGTTGTGTTCTTTTGGATGGACAAATCCACCAGCAATTTGTCAACAACAAAACCCTTTGAAGGACCGGGTGCAGTGCCAGTAACCTCCCCCTTGTATGATGTTAAACCATGGACATTCCAAGAAAGGAGGAGGAACATCCACTCTGCTGAAACCAAGGTACAAGAATTCCTGACCAAAGAGGTAATTGAGAACTGGCCCTGGTGGAAGAGACGGAGTATTGTATACTGGCAAGGAGGGAGTTGTGGACTTTTTGCTTGGGAATGCGGTACTGCTTGGTATTTAGGGTTTCCTCCAGGGGCGGCAGAATGTGCCATTGGGCAAGTACCCTGGGGATGTGCTGCTCTCCCTAACTGGCTCCCAGAAAATGAGTATCCAAAACACCTTGCTACCACAACCATCAACCCCACCATCCCTTCCTCCATTAATCTCACCTCCACCACCCCCACAAGCTACCCAAATATAGACCATACTGTATATTCAAATGAGACCCAATCACCAAAACCTTCACATTTAAGTGATTTATGGAAATTTTGCTTGGAGAAATTATTTTTTAAGATTCAGGACCGTTCATATGAGTGAATGATTGAGTGGAGAACAGATGGGTGGTGGAAATAGAAATATATGATATCACTGCAACTGAGGCCCAAAAGTCAGAAACTGAAATTGATGGGGCCCATACCAGGACAGATACGATGGCCATTCCCGGAGTCTGAAGCATGCTAAACAAAAAGGGCCCTTATTGTTATTTGGTCACCCAACTGGTAAATAATCAAACAAATACCCAAAAAGTTTGTTCCACTGCTGAAAAAATTACCTGTACTGAAAATGTCCCAATAACTAATAATTTAAACTGTACCATATTGCAGTACACCCCGTTCTATGCTATTTATGCTGGGGCCTCTCAAGCATATAGAAGGGTGTTCAGCCATCAAATGTGGTATAATACTTCATCAAAGAGAGATGGGTTGGAGTTTCGATGGACTGTAATTAATGCTACACTAGGAACTATAAAATTTTCACTACCCTTATCTAGTTTTCAGTTTACCTCTGTATACCCCAGTTATTCAGAAGGAGCTGCCATTCGATTGGCACAGCAACGGGCCTGGGTTTCTGCTAGAAAAAAGAGGGACTTGACTGGACACCTATGGGATGGTGTAAATAGTATGGCTGCAATCTGGAATATCCATAAAAGTCAACAACATGAGGAAAAATTGGGACAGTTGGAAAAAGCAACTGGCCTTATTACTGGAGCACAGCTAGCCCAGGTTCAGGCTGGTGTCGGTGAATTATACGTTATCTCTGCCCTTAGCTCAATGACCCAAAAACTGTTAACAGAGATGGTACTGGTATCACCGACTCTGGAAAGGCATTGCAGTCGGATCTGGCTTGTTCAGAGGTTCAGGATTTTCTGAATGACCAGCTGTCAAGGATCCTTCCCCACTCTGAACTCTAGGGTACAGATGTGGGGACCTGCATGAAAAACCCCCTAAGCTTATTTTTACCAGCTTAGGTTAAAACTTCCCCAAGGTACAAACAATTTTACGTTTTGCCCCTGGACTTTATTGCTGCCACCACCAAGCGCCTAACAAATATATAACAGGGAAAGAGTGTGCTAGGAATCATAGAATCATAGAATATCAGCGTTGGAAGGGACCTCAGGAGGTCATCTAGTCCAACCCCCTGCTCAAAGCAGGACCAATCCCCAACTAAATCATCCCCGCCAGGTCTTTGTCAAGCCTCACCTTGAAAACCTCTAAGGAAGGAGATTCCACCACCTCCCTAGGTAACGCATTCCAGCGCTTCACCACCCTCCTAGTGAAAAAGTTTTTCCCAATATCCAACCTAAACCTCCCCCACTGCAACTTGAGACCATTATTCCTTGTTCTGTCATCTTCTACCACTGAGAACAGTCTAGAGCCATCCTCTTTGGAACCCCCTTTCAGGTAGTTGAAAGCAGCTATCAAATCCCCCCTCATTCTTCTCTTCCGCAGACTAAACAATCCCAGTTCCCTCAGCCTCTCCTCATAAGCCATGGTTCCAGTCCCCTAATCATTTTTGTTGCCCTCCGCTGGACTCTTTCCAATTTTTCCACATCCTTCATGTAGTGTGGGGCCCAAAACTGGACACATTACTCCAGATGAGGTCTCACCAATGTCGAATAGAGGGGAACGATCACGTCCCTTGATCTGCTGGCAATGCCCCTACATATACATCCCAAAATACCATTGGCCTTCTTGGCAACAAGGGCACACTTTTGACTCATATCCAGCTTCTCGTCCACTGTAACCCCTAGGTCCTTTTCTGCAGAAGTGCTGCCGAGCCATTCGGTCCCTAGTCTGTAGCGGTGCATGGGCTTCTTCCGTCCTAAGTGCAGGACTCTGCACTTGTCCTTGTTGAACCTCATCAGATTTCTTTTGGCCCAATCCTCTAATTTGTCTAGGGCCCTCTGTATCCTATCCCTACCCTCCAGCGTATCTACCTCTCCTCCCAGTTTAGTGTCATCTGCAAACTTGCTGAGGGTGCAATCCACACCATCCTCCAGATCATTTATGAAGATATTGAACAAAACCGGCCCCAGGACCGACCCTTGGGACACTCCACTTGATACCGGCTGCCAACTAGACATGGAGCCATTGATCACTACCCGTTGAGCCCGACAATCTAGCCAGCTTTCTATCCACCTTATAGTCCATTCATCCAGCCCATACTTCTTTAACTTGCTGGCAAGAATACTGTGGGAGACCGTGACAAAAGCTTTGCTAAAGTCAAGGAACAACATGTCCACTGCTTTCCCTTCATCCACAGAGTCAGTTATCTCATCATAGAAGGCAATTAGATTAGTCAGGCATGACTTGCCCTTGGTGAATCCATGCTGACTGTTCCTGATCACTTTCCTCTCCTCTAAGTGCTTCAGAATTGATTCCTTGAGGACCTGCTCCATGATTTTTCCAGGGACTGAGGTGAGGCTGACTGGCCTGTAGTTCCCAGGATCCTCCTTCTTCCCTTTTTTAAAGATGGCCACTACATTAGCCTTTTTCCAGTCATCTGGGACCTCCCCCGATCGCCATGAGTTTTCAAAGATAATGGCCAATGGCTCTGCAATCACATCCGCCAACTCCTTTAGCACTCTCGGATGCAACGCATCCAGCCCCATGGACTTGTGCTCGTCCAGCTTTTCTAAATAGTCCCGAACCACTTCTTTCTCCACAGAGGGCTGGTCACCTTCTCCCCATGCTGTGCTGCCCAGTGCAGTAGTCTGGGAGCTGACCTTGTTCGTGAAGACAGAGGCAAAAAAAAAGCATTGAGTACATTAGCTTTTTCCACATCCTCTGTCACTAGGTTGCCTCCCTCATTCAGTAAGGGGCCCACACTTCCCTTGACTTTCTTCTTCCCTCATCCACAGAACCAGTTATCTTGTCATAGAAGGCAATTAGATTAGTCAGGCATGACTTGCCCTTGGTGAATCCATGCTGACTGTTCCTGATCACTTTCCTCTCCTCTAAGTGCTTCAGAATTGATTCCTTGAGGAACTGCTCCATTATTTTTCCAGGGACTGAGGTGAGGCTGACTGGCCTGTAGTTCCCAGGATCCTCCTTCTTCCCTTTTTTAAAGATGGGCACTATATTAGCCTTTTTCCAGTCGTCCGGGACTTCCCCTGATCGCCATGAGTTTTCAAAGATAATGGCCAAAGGTCTTTCCCCCCAAAATCCTCCCAAACCCTACACCCCCTTTTCTGGGGAAGGCTTGATAAAAATCCTCACCAATTTGCATAGGTGAACACAGACCCAAACCCTTGGATCTTAAGAACAATGAAAAAGCAATCAGGTTCTTAAAAGAAGAGTTTTAATTGAAGAAAAAGTAAAAGAATCACCTCTGTAAAATCAGGATGGTAAATACCTTACAGGGTAATCAGATTCAAAACATAGAGACTCCCTCTAGGCAAAACCTTAAGACACAAAAACAGGAATATCCATTCCATTCAGCACAACTTATTTTATTAGCCATTTAAACAAAACAGAATCTAACGTATATCTAACTAGATTGCTTATTAGCCCTTTACAGGAGTTCTGACCTGCATTCCCACTCTGGTCCTGGCAAAAGCAACACACAGACCGAGAGAACCTTTGTTTCTCCCCCCTTTCGGCTTTAAAAGTATCTTGTCTCCTCACTGGTCATTTTGGTCAGGTGCCAGCGAGGTTATCCTAGCTTCTTAACTCTTTATAGGTGAAAAGGTTTTTCCTCTGGCCAGGAGGGATTTAAAGGTGTTTACCCTTCCCTTTATATTTATGACACCTGCTCACGGCCATTCAGAGGGATCTTGAGCATTAGGTGTGGCCTATTGCCCTTACAAATACCTCAGGAGTTCCATCTAATCTGTGGCCGTGGAGACATACTTGGAGATTTTCTAAATGGAAATGGAGACGTTCACAGTGCTCCTTCCAAGCATACGGGCCGGTCGCAGAGGTATGGGCTCCCACCTACCAAATCCTGCTGGGTCCGTGGGGAGGATGCATGTGGGATTGGATAATTCACTGAGACATTTGGGAACTTGAACTACCCAGTATGCCCAACCGATTTGCAGTCAGTGCTCCTGGAGTAACACCCGACATTTGGGGAGGGATTGGAAGCCAATGGACACTCTGGCCGTTAGAACCCCCTCAACTTCAGTGTGTACATAAACTAAAACGAGGAGAGGTTGTCACTGTACATGACAGCATTTGTTGGGAGGGTATGGGACACGGGACTACCCTGACAGGACGCCTACTTTTCCAAGCTAATGATAGCTGTGTGCATGTTGACACCACTACCTTGAATGATGAACACTTTGATCTCACCACAACCGCAGGCAATCATATCATTCATTGGCCTGCGGATAAAATTCTACAATTAGCCCTTAGGTTCCAAATATCTTTTAACTGGACTACTTTAGTGCCTGACCGATTCCAAAATTTGCTTTCAATCCTACCAGAGGTTCAGAAAATTTCTGAATTACAAGGACAAATTCACATGCTCCAAAATATATATCAAGCCAAAAAGGATGCCTTTTGTACTGCCTATAGAATGTCTACTTTATGTACCCAGACTGATGTATTGTGTTTTGTGACTAAAGCTATACACCAATCCTAACCACATTATATTATCACCGTGGGAATGTTCTTGCTTTTATTGCTGTTTAGCATAGGGTTATGTTATTGTTGCTGTAATAGATGTATTTATAATTGCCTATCCAGCCTTAGGCCTGCCAACCTTGGTTCAAGAAAGCAGGTGGCACTAATGATTGTGAATGAAATGTATGACACAGTTTGGGCAGAAGAACAGGAGGACAAAAAGGAGGAAATTAACAAACTCATGGCTACAGAAGTTTAGGCCCAATTAGTGGTGCCAAAAAAGGCACTAAAGGAGGGAATGTGGGGGAAAAATCCAGTAGGCCTAAACTTCCCAAGTAGGCCTAAAACTTTGGTCAAGCTAACTGTGTGTGTAAAAGCATAAGAAGAGGCTGAGGAAAATTCCATTGTGGGGCAGTTACAACAGCACAGCTTAAGAAATGTAACCCTAACAGCTAGAAATTAGGAAAGATACATTAACCACAAAGAACAACCTGTCAATAACAGGAAAAGCTTGTTTTGCTATATCCCAAATAAGGAAAGCTACCGTTAGAGCTTGCACTATATGCCAAATAAGGGAAAATGCTGTTAAAGGAAGTGTGCTTAACAAATTGTGGTTTTCAGCTATATAAACTCCTGCATTTTCTGCTTATGCAGAGCAGCTATGGCTGACTCTCCCTGTATACGTATACTTGAATAAAGAAAGCCTCAGGCGATTCTGATTTCAAACACAACGCGTGATTAATTTTCTACCACACAAGGTACTAACAAA
Organism: Chelonia mydas; assembly: GCF_015237465.2. NCBI lineage: Eukaryota > Metazoa > Chordata > Testudines > Cheloniidae > Chelonia > Chelonia mydas. Next base: position 48,251,058 of record NC_057853.1, read on the forward strand.
CTTCAACAGGACTTTATTTGTAAAGTGGAAACCTCTTTACCAAGTTGCTGCTGCACCCTCGGTAGCTCTCACTCCGCCTCCTCAACTTCCCCCCCTTCCTGTTTCCTGTCCTTTCAGACTCCCAACAGCCAGTGCTCCCAGTTCTAATAATTACAAGCAGCAGCTAAACACCACATTGTGGTGGTGCCGTTAGCGGAGCGCTCCCTCATGAGGGTAGCAAAGGCACATAGAGCACAGCTGCTGCTGGCTGCTGCTGCCCAGGCCCATGTGCCATGAGCCTGTGCACTGCAATAGTGCCTGCAGACATTATTGCTGGCTGGCATGGGGAAGTGTCCTACCGCAAAGGACGAGCTAAAGCTGCCGTCCCTAGAAACCTTTGGCAGAGGATTGGAGGGGAAAGTCTCAATGAGATCTCTCAGAAGCAGTTAAGGGGCATCCCTGTGCACATAAACAAACTGCTCCCCATGCCCCCTCCCCCCCCCCCACTTAACTCTGCAGGGCAATGAAAAGCTGATAACAGCGCTACCTCTCTGTGTTGTCCCGCTACCTCTCCTAGCATGGGTAAATTAATGCAAAGGAGATAGCTGTGTCCTGCTGAGTTGGGGGAGCCATCGCTGTAATGGAAATACATTTACACTCCCCTGCATCGGGCTCACCCGTGCTCGCCTGCTGGGACTGGCTGGACTGCAGTGGAGTCTCAAACAGGTCCTGGCTCTCAGCATAGCCTGCCCCCCAGTCACTTGGCCCCATCCTCCTCCTCTTCCTCCTCCACTTCTCTCTTTTCCTCACTGGTCATGCCAGGGCTCCTCGGAGGCATTGACGGTGGTCTGTGGGGTGGTGGTGGAGTCTCCGCCAAGTATGGGCTGCAGCTCTTTGTAAAAGTGGCAGGGCTGCGGCTCAGCACCCAATTGGCTGTTGCCTCCCTGTCCTCCTGGTATGCCTGCTGCAGCTCCTTGGCTTTCAGTCAGCCCTGCCACTGGTCCCTGTCGTAGCCCTTCTCCTGCAGCCTCCGAGCAATCTGCTCGTAGATGTCAATGTTTCTACAGTGGGTCCATAGCTGGGCCTGCACAGTCCCTTCTCCCCACAGGCCCAGATCCAGTATCTCCTGTCAACTCCAGGTGAGCACATGACTAGAGCTGTAGTCGGCATGGTCAGCTGGGCAGTGGCACACAACAATGAGGAGCCTCTAGGTGGGCTCACCAAGGCCCACTGCCTACTCTTGTGACCTCCTGGCTCACAGCAAGCCGTCCATGCATCCCCGTCCCATGGACACCTCCCCCAGGATGATGGAAAAGGTGAAGGGCCAGGGGACACGTGGCCCTTCTCATCCATGCAGAAGATGTGCTGCCCCCTGGGGCAGGAAATGCCCTTGCCTGATGGGAAATTGAAAGCCCCGCATGACGGGGGTCGAGCGCCTCACACCTGCAAGCAGAGTCCTGGCTGCTTGGGAAGGAGGCCGGGGCTCTTCCCCCTCCACTGGTGCTCTGCAGCTGGCTCACCTTGCTGGTGTAGACAGTCGCGTGGGCCTGGCTCTTAGAGCCAGCTGATTTTACGGCTGATGTGCTGCTTGCATTGAAAACAAACCTTTCCAGCCCTCCTGGCTGTGAAGAAAAGCTGGAAAATCTGACCTGAGGGGCTGACACAGCAGCAGCTGCAGAGACTATGAGTGCGTTGCTGTCAGAGGGGGGAAGCTGCCCTGAGTGTGACTGACACAGCGACTCCGCCTAGGTCTGCAGAGAGCCTGAGCCCGTTGCTGTGATGGGGACTCCCCCAGTCATGCCAGTGTGAGGTTATCTCCAAGACTCCCTGCCCTGAAGAGTCCTGTGCTGGGAAGGGATGGTGTGTGCTGGGAAGGGAAGGGATGGTGTGTGCTGGGAAGGGAAGGGTCGGTGTGTGTTGGGAAGTGAAGGGACGGTGTGTGCTGGGAAGGGAAGGGATGGTGTGTGCTGGGAAGAGAAAGGATGGTGTTTGTCTGGGGATGGAAGGGATGGTGTGTGCTGGGAAGGGAAGGGACGGTGTGTGCTGGGAAGGGAAGGGATGGTGTGTGCTGGGAAGAGAAAGGATGGTGTTTGTCTGGGGAGGGAAGGGATGGTGTGTGCTGGGAAGGGAAGGGACGGTGTGTGCTGGGAAGGGATGGTGTGTGCTGGGAAGGGAAGGGATGGTGTGTGCTGGGAAGGGAAGGGATGGGGTGTGTTGGGAAGGGATGGTGTGTGCTTGGAAGGGAAGGGATGGTGTGTGTTGGGAAGGGATGGTGTGTGCTGGGAAGGGGAGGGATGGTGTGTGTTGGGAAGGGAAGGGACGGTGTTGTCTGGGGAGGGAAGGGATGGTGTGTGCTGAGAAGGGAAGGGATGGTGTGTGCTGAGAAGGGAAGGGATGGTGTGTGCTGAGAAGGGGAGGGATGGTGTGTGTTGGGAAGGGATAGTGTGTGTTGGGAAGGGAAGAGTTGGTGTTTGTCTGGGGAGGGAAGGGATGGTGTGTGCTGGGAAGGGGAGGGATGGTGTGTGTTGGGAAGGGAGGGGATGGTGTGTGCTGGGAAGGGGAGGGATGGTGTGTGCTGGGAAGGGAAGGGATGGTGTGTGCTGGGAAGGGGAGGAAGGTTGTGTGCTGGGAAGGGAACGGATGGTGTGTGCTCGGAAGGGATGGTGTGTGCTGGGAAGGTAAGGGATGGTGTGTGCTGGGAAGGGGAGGGATGGTGTGTGCTGGGAAGCGGAGGAAGGGTGTGTGCTGGGAAGGGAACGGATGGTGTGTGCTCGGAAGGGATGGTGTGTGCTGGGAAGGGGAGGGATGGTGTGTGCTGGGAAGGGAAGGGTTGGTGTGTGCTGGGAAGGAGAGGGATGGTGTGTGCTGGGAAGGGAAGGGATGGTGTGTGCTGGGAAGGGTCGGTGTGTGCTGGAAGAGAAGGGATGGTGTGTGCTGGGAAGGGATGGTGTGTGCTGGGAAGGGAAGGGTTGGTGTGTGTTGGGAAGGGAAGCGATGATGTGTGCTGGGAAGGGGAGGGATGGTGTGTTCTGGGAAGGGATGGTGTGTGCTGGGAAGGGGAGAGATGGTCTGTGCTGGGAAGGGAAGGGATGGTGTGTGCTGGGAAGGGGAGGGATGGTATGTGCTGGGAAGGGAAGGGACGGTGTTTGTCTGGGGAGGGGAGGGATGGTGTGTGCTGGGAAGGGAAGGGATGGGGTGTGTTGGGAAGGGATGGTGTGTGCTTGGAAGGGAAGGGATGGTGTGTGTTGGGAAGGGATGGTGTGTGCTGGGAAGGGGAGGGATGGGGTGTGTTGGGAAGGGATAGTGTGTGTTGGGAAGGGAAGGGACGGTGTTTGTCTGGGGAGGGAAGGGATGGTGTGTGCTGAGAAGGGAAGGGATGGTGTGTGCTGAGAAGGGGAGGGATGGTGTGTGTTGGGAAGGGATAGTGTGTGTTGGGAAGGGAAGGGTTGGTGTTTGTCTGGGGAGGGAAGGGATGGTGTGTGCTGGGAAGGGAACGGCCGGTGTTTGTTTGGGGAGGGGAGGGATGGTGTGTGCTGGGAAGGGATGGTGTGTGCTTGGAAGGGAAGAGATGGTGTGTGTTGGGAAGGGATGGTGTGTGCTTGAAAGGGAAGGGATGGTGTGTTCTGGGAAGGGATGGTGTGTGCTGGGAAGGGAAGGGACAGTGTGTGCTGGGAAGGGAACGGACGGTATTTGTCTGGGGTGGGGAGGGATGGTGTGTGCTGGGAAGGGAAGGGATGGTGTGTGCTTGGAAGGGAAGGGATGGTGTGTGCTGGGAAGGGGAGGGATGGTGTGTGTTGGGAAGGGAAGGGACGGTGTTTGTCTGGGGAGGAAAGGGATGGTGTGTGCTGGGAAGGGATGGGATGGTGTGTGCTGGGGAGGGAAGGGACGGTGTGTGCTGGGAAGGGAAGGGATGGTGTGTGCTGGGAAGGGAAGGGATGGTGTGTTCTGGGAAGGGATGGTGTGTGTGGGGAAGGGAAGGGTTGGTGTTTGTCTGGGGAGGGAAGGGATGGTGTGTGCTGGGAAGGGAAGGGATGGTGTGTGTTGGGAAGGGATGGTGTGTGCTGGGAAGGGGAGGGATGGTGTGTGTTGGGAAGGGATAGTGTGTGTTGGGAAGGGAAGGGACGGTGTTTGTCTGGGGAGGGAAGGGATGGTGTGTGCTGGGAAGGGGAGGGATGGTGTGTGTTGGGAAGGGAGGGGATGGTGTGTGTTGGGAAGGGATAGTGTGTGTTGGGAAGGGGAGGGATGGTGTGTGCTGGGAAGGGAAGGGATGGTGTGTGCTGGGAAGGGGAGGAAGGGTGTGTGCTGGGAAGGGAACGGATGGTGTGTGCTCGGAAGGGATGGTGTGTGCTGGGAAGGTAAGGGATGGTGTGTGCTGGGAAGGGAAGGGTTGGTGTGTGCTGGGAAGGAGAGGGATGGTGTGTGCTGGGAAGGGAAGGGATGGTGTGTGCTGGGAAGGGAAGGGACGGTGTGTGCTGGGAAGGGGAGGGATGGTGTGTGCTGGGAAGCGGAGGAAGGGTGTGTGCTGGGAAGGGAACGGATGGTGTGTGCTCGGAAGGGATGGTGTGTGTGGGGAAGGGAAGGGTTGGTGTTTGTCTGGGGAGGGAAGGGATGGTGTGTGCTGGGAAGGGAAGGGAAGGGAAGGGAAGGGAAGGGAAGGGAAGGGACGGTGTGTGCTGGGAAGGGGAGGGATGGTGTGTGCTGGGAAGGGGAGGGATGGTGTGTGCTTTGAAGGGAAGGGATGGGTGTGTGCTGGGAAGGGATGGTGTGTGCTGGGAAGGGGAGGGATGGTGTGTGTTGGGAAGGGATAGTGCGTGTTGGGAAGGGAAGGGACGGTGTTTGTCTGGGGAGGGAAGGGATGGTGTGTGCTGAGAAGGGAAGGGATGGTGTGTGCTGAGAAGGGGAGGGATGGTGTGTGTTGGGAAGGGATAGTGTGTGTTGGGAAGGGGAGGGTTGGTGTTTGTCTGGGGAGGGAAGGGATGGTGTGTTCTGGGAAGGGAAGGGATGGTGTGTGTTGGGAAGGGATGGTGTGTGCTGGGAAGGGGAGGGATGGTGTGTGTTGGGAAGGGATAGTGTGTGTTGGGAAGGGAAGGGACGGTGTTTGTCTGGGGAGGGAAGGGATGGTGTGTGCTGAGAAGGGAAGGGATGGTGTGTGCTGAGAAGGGGAGGGATGGTGTGTGTTGGGAAGGGATAGTGTGTGTTGGGAAGGGAAGGGTTGGTGTTTGTCTGGGGAGGGAAGGGATGGTGTGTGCTGGGAAGGGATGGTGTGTGCTGGCAAGGGAAGGGATGGTGTGTGCTTGGAAGGGAAGAGATGGTGTGTGTTGGGAAGGGATGGTGTGTGCTTGAAAGGGAAGGGATGGTGTGTTCTGGGAAGGGATGGTGTGTGCTGGGAAGGGAAGGGACAGTGTGTGCTGGGAAGGGAACGGACGGTATTTGTCTGGGGTGGGGAGGGATGGTGTGTGCTGGGAAGGGATGGTGTGTGCTGGGAAGGGAAGGGATGGTGTGTGCTTGGAAGGGAAGGGATGGTGTGTGCTGGGAAGGGGAGGGATGGTGTGTGTTGGGAAGGGAAGGGACGGTGTTTGTCTGGGGAGGAAAGGGATGGTGTGTGCTGGGAAGGGATGGGATGGTGTGTGCTGGGAAGGGAAGGGACGGTGTGTGCTGGGAAGGGAAGGGATGGTGTGTGCTGGGAAAGGAAGGGATGGTGTGTTCTGGGAAGGGATGGTGTGTGTGGGGAAGGGAAGGGTTGGTGTTTGTCTGGGGAGGGAAGGGATGGTGTGTGCTGGGAAGGGAAGGGAAGGGAAGGGAAGGGAAGGGACGGTGTGTGCTGGGAAGGGGAGGGATGGTGTGTGCTGGGAAGGGGAGGGATGGTGTGTGCTTTGAAGGGAAGGGATGGTGTGTGCTGGGAAGGGATGGTGTGACAGTCCTGGTCCCTTCCAACCCAGGCACATGTTCTTCATCTAGTCCAACCCCCTGCTCAAAGCAGGACCAATCCCCAAATTTTTGCCCCAGATCCCTAAATGGCCTCCTCAAGGATTGAACTCACAACCCTGGGTTTAGGAGGCCACTGCTCAAACCACTGAGCTCTCCCTGCCCACAAATGCCCTGCTGCTGTAGGGGGGGATGGGCAGTGAGGGGGAGGTTGGTGATGGGGTGGCTGGGGATAGGGAGCCTGGAGCCAGGATAGGGCTCCCCCACCTTGTGTCCCTGCCACCACTCTACTCCTTCCCAGCTGAGCTCCAATGGGGTGGGTGCATGGGAGGCCGGGTGGAATTGCTGCAGGGGCTCTCTGCAAATGCCAGGGCCCTTGGCAAGGCTGGCCCAGAAAGCCTACAGATCAGCGAGGTCTGCAGGGGAGTCCGAGGAATATGGGGCCCTCTGCAGCTGCTCTGAAGCCCTGACCCTTCTTCCTGGCTCTGTGCAGCTGGGTCTCCCCTGACTGCAGCCTCCCCGAAATGAGAGTGGCCCATGCAGATGCAATGCATCGCTGTCTGCTAGGAAGCCCCAGGGGAACCTCTGCTGGATGCAAGGGGATACGTGCACCCCCCAGCATGTCTTCCCTTCCCTTCCCCTCCCCGCCCACTGCCTGCCCCATCCTCTCTGCAGAGTCTGGGGCTGAACCCTCTATCTGCATGGGGGAAGGGTGCAGTATGTCCACTCCATGCCTGGATCCCAGGAATACGACTGGCCCCATATTAGTCGTCCTGACTAAGAGTTAGTGCTGGGACATCCATGAGCCAAAGAAATAAACTCAAAGCAGGGGCTGTGCTGCACAGCATCCCATCCCAGGGGGACATGGCTGGGAAACCAAAAGCAGCCACTTCACACCCACCTGGCTCCCATGCACCATGTGGTCTGTAACCAGCCTGGCCCCACCAGAGCCCATGCCTGCCTCCCAATCTCAAGTTGCAGTGGGGGAGGTTTAGGTTGGATATTATGAAAAACTTTTTCGCTAGGAGGGTGGTGAAACACTGGAATGGGTTACCCAGGGAGGTGGTGGAATCTCCTTCCTTAGATATTTTTAAGGTCAGGCTTGAGAAATCCCTGGCTGGGATGATTTAGTTTGGGATTGGTCCTGCTTTGAGCAGGGGGTTGGACTAGATGACCTCCTGAGGTCCCTTCCAACCCTGATATTCTATGGTTCTATGATTCTATGATCTCCACGCCCACCCTGGCCAGGCCACTGGCTCGGGTGCACACCTGTCTGCATGCTCCTTTGGCCATTGGGAGTGCCCCTGAGCACCACCCTGGGGCATCATTCAGTGCCACCAGCCATCAATGCCAAGTCCAATATCTGCAGCCTGTGTCTCTTCTCCCAGTTCACACCTGGCAGGCTCAGCTGGCAGGACATGGCACAAGCTGGAAGTGCCCTGTCCTTGAATCGAGGGTCTAAATTTGGGATCACGCCTCAGTGATGCCATGGGCGGAGGCTTGTCAGGGTCACTGATCTGATCGGCACTGCTACCCGTCCTCCCTGTGGTGCAGCGTGCTGGAGGGAGCACAGTTTGGGGTGTCCTGCAGGGCTGCTGAGGCATGGCATGGAACCATATGCTCTGACACAGCATCTCACTCAAATCACAGCTCATCACTGGAACCGCATTCCCTCAGGATTGGCAGGCATGCCAGAGATTCCCCAGCCGGATGGGCTGTGGCCAGTATGGTTCCAGGGATCGACCGGCTTCCAATCAATGTGCTGGCTGTTGGATGCAGCCCAAGCGGATGGCATGGCTGAAACATCAAGGAGCCACCAAGTCCTCCTGGGAAACCCTTGTAAATCTTCCCCATAGGGACAGCTGTGCTGAGTTGTAGCTTTTCCACCCGGCTCTTCCCTTCAGCTTCCCCAGGAAGGGTGGTTGAAAACAGCTTTGCCCTTTGGTCACCTGCTGATCTCCAAGCACTTTAGCAAAACACGTCATGAAGCCCCATGGACCTCCCTGAGCCCCCCTTTACATCTGGGGCAATAGGCAGAGAGCGGAAGTGACAAAAGGTGCTTTGTAAGTCATTGGTCATGATGGGACAGAGAACCCAGGAGTGCTGATGCCTGGGGTTGAAGGATGGTTGCGTGTGTAATCTACAAGCTGAGCTGGCTCAGTCAGCATCGCTGTGTGACCTCAGCAAACTCCATTCCCACTCAGTGCCTCAGTTTCCCCAACTGTAATATGGGGATAATGAACTGGATCTCATTGTGGTGGGGAGGGCTTTGAAGGGTCCTCACGAACTGCTCAGATGGCCCAGGGCAAGAGGCTGAATCAGCGAAGGTTTGTGGAAGCTCTTCGAATTTGCTGAAGGAAAGGGGTTCCGTGGAATTAGTTGTGCAACAATTAGTTGTGCAACAAGCGATGGAGACGTTCCAGCCAGCGGGGGCCGACTTCAGGCGGGAAGGAAACAAAGCAGAAATGGAGCCGCTCTTAAGAACCCCCGAGTTGGTTTCCATGCAGAAGTCCTTAGGGCATACAGAGCTGCCAGGCCCACAGCAGATGTAGAAGTGGCTGCTTTTCAAAGGCAGGGGGCGGGGACCCTGCAATCCACACAGACCCTGGGTTTTCGGGACACATGAGTGGGTCTGTCTGCAGGGAAGCCAGCCGGTATTCATCAGGCTCTGAGACAATGGGCCGATCCTCCTTAACGAGCCCTGGGGGAGGGGTGGGTTAGCTGCCATGGTGGGGGAGAGGCTCTCATCCTGAATTCCTTGGCAAAGGCCCATGCAGGGGGAAGGGCGGAGTCCAATTGGGCCAGATGTCCTGCCTGCTGTGGGTGGATACCTAAAAAAACTGCAGGGGGCTGGCAGGCAGGTACGGTTGCCAATTTGTGTTGGATGTATTCCTGGAGGGTTCATCACAGGACATAATCTTTAATTGCAAATTAATCTTTAATTCCTGGCCACTCCAGGACAGTCCTGGAGGGTTGGCAGCTCTAGGGTGTTTGCGCACTTGGGGTCTGTTTGCATGGAAATCTCCAGAGGGAGGTGTGATGAAGTGTGTGAGGGGGAAGGGGTTCTTGTTTTTCCTTGTTTCCTATGGAGGATTTTCTTGGTTTTCCTATGGTTTGCATGCAGAGGGGATGGGACTCAGTTTCCCTAGGTTCTACAGGTTTAATGAGGTGACGGAGGGAGGGAGGGAGGAGTTTGTTGTTACAGAGGATCAGTGAGGGAACTTGGGAACCCAACAACTGGCTTGGAGAATGGATACCCCAGCGACTGGTGACCTGGTGACCCGGAGGCCCAGCTCAGGAGTCACAGCTGGTTCTGGCCAGTGGGAGGACAATGGGCTGCAAAGAGAGGAGAGGAGGCCCAGGCAACCCTGTTTACCTGGAGAGAAGACAAAGGACAGAGGTGGCACTTGGGGGCAGGTGATATCAGATGCCGCGGTCTCGGGACTGGAGAGAGAGAGCAGGCAGAGCCCACCTGGATGCAGGGGAGACTTAGATGTACTGTGCTGAGGGAGGCCAGGCCTAAGGCCCTGATAGTTTCCTGTGCTGTGTTCAACGCTCAATAAACCCTCCTGTTTTACGCTGGCTGAGACTCACTCCGGTCTAGAAAACAGGGTTGCATCATCCCCTTCTGGGGGTGGAGGCCCCAGGGGTCCATAGCGAGTGGACTTCCTGAGGGGGCCCAGGGCGAGACACAGGTGTGCTAAGGCTCAGAGAGGTGTGGTTCCAGGATGTGGAGGGGCTTAACCCCAAGAGAGAGTGGACCGCCAGGAGAAGGGCTGGCTCATTGAAAGGGGCACTCCCTACGGACCGCACGGGGCCAAGAGTGGGCACGATCTGTGAGTCCATGACAGGAGGCTCCCCGAAATTCCTGTGTTGGCCACAGGAGAGCAGTGCTGTGGCCTGGATGCACTCTGGCTGTGGTTTAATATAGTGGCTTTGTGTGTGAGATGGTGCCCCCTAGTGGCTGGTTCACAGAGAGGATAAGGGACCTCGTACAAAAACTAGAGGAGGGAGATCTCCTTTATCCCGAGGGGCAGAGGCCTGTGTTTTTGCAACGGATGGACCACAGCTCCCATCCAGCTTGATGGAGGGTGTGTGTATTGGAATGTAGGGATTTGATAGCATTAGGAACTCAGCCCTTGTTAGCGTTACGAGGTCACAGCCAGGGACCCAGTGAGATGGGGAAGAGGGAAGTCTGGCTGCACAGTGCCCCCCTGCACCATGCTGGGGCGTTGAGATCAGCAGTGACTGCCGGGGAGAGCACCCACTCCTGAGCTCCTCACCCTGCTCCCTTCAGCCCCTGGCTTTCCTTGGTCTCCAGCCAACAGTATTCTTTCCATCCCGCTCAGTCGGTGAGAGGCTGGAGCCGTGCCAGTAGCTGGCATGGACACCTGGTGAGGCTCACAAGCCTCTTCTATTCCTGCCCCAGGGAGGGCCTGGCTAGGCAGGGATCAGGGTGATTTGGGATCCATTGTCCACGAGTGAGACAGAGCAACAGCTGCAGGCAGGAGATCCAGCCCAGAGCCCTCACTTGACCCCTGATATCCCCAGGCAAGCCTCATTAGTGCTAATGGGCATGCCAGGGGGACTGTGCAGGAGAGGTGCCCCTGGGAGCAGGGCCTTGGCAACATGGCCCCTGGCAGCCTGCCTGCAGGTGCCCACTAGGGACACTGAGCACGAGAGAGACTGCCAACTGGAACACCAATTACCTCTTTGGAAGCCCATCAGCAGGGTGAGGAGGAGGGGCAGCAGAGGAAGAAAAGGAGCAGTGTTCACCCGCCAGGGATGGGCACAGGATGCTGACAGAAGGGAATGAGGCAGGATACAGCCTCCAAGCAGGCCTCCCTGGCCTGCCATCAGACGGGAGCCGCTTTGCTCGCGCCCAGGGACTGAGCCCGATCCTGCTGTGTGTTTCCGGAAGAACTCGGCTGGCAGTTGAGGTTCCAGTGGGTCACCCCATTGTGGGACCTGCATCCATCCAGGGTTTTAGCAAGGTTTTGGCTGCGCCCTCACTGGTAATGGGGCTTCGTGGTGCAGCTGAGTGGGGAGAGGGGGTGTTGTGCTGGGAGCCCTGCCCCAATGGCAGAGCATCGCTGGGTGGGGGCGGGAGGGGGAGCTCAGGGGACGCTGCTGTAGCAGGGGGAACAGCAAATCCCAGCAGGGAGAGAGCAATCACATCCAGAGGTGCAGCAAACAACCCGGTGCCAGTCGCCTGGGGATGTATGGCCGAGGCACCAACATCATGCCACAGCTAGGCTGCGGGGTAGGGGGAAGGAGGCCTAGGGAGCAGCCTGTGGGGAGGTCCAGGGCAGGTAAGGACCAGAGGCTGCAAGGGGGCTGGGGCTGGCTCCCCAGAGCAGTCACTCTCTGTACCAGACCCCTTGTCCCAGCAAGGCACTCCTGCCTTGGAGGGGACTGGAGGATGGGCGGAGCCTGACACCCACTTCTACTAGGCCTCTTTGCCGGCACAGGCTGGGCACTCGGCCCCACACGCAGAGCCCATTTGGTGCCTGGCTAAGCATCTAGGGTGACTCCCCAGGGAGCTCAGAGTCACAGCCAGAGCGGGAGCCTCGAAGAGAAACATCCAGGCAGAGAGATGGGCACGGCTGGGGGGGCCTCCCTGGCACAGGGTTGGGGCATGTAGCCAGCCGCAGTAGATAGAGACTCCGGAGATCCAGGCTCAAGCCCCATTCTGCCTGTCAGACCTTGGCTGCCTCTCTACGGCCCAGATCCTCAAATGTACAAAGGTGCCTCGCTCCCATTGATGTCACCCGGAGGTGGGGTCTAAATACCTTTGATCTGGGCCTCTAAGGAGTGTGTGAGGACGGGTCCCAGCAGTGGCTCCGCAGCTCAGTTCCTGCAGCAATGAGAAGGGATCTGGAAAGAGATTTCTACCAGCTCCTCTGTCTGTCCAGAGCAACAGCAGTTCTCGCAGTGTTTGCTGCAGATGGGAATTACCAGCGTGGCTGGCCGTCCGCCAAGGACAGGGTTAACGAGACCTCCTTGGGCTCGTCAAAGGGTCAGTTCCCGTTTATTGTCAGTTTCTTTTTCTCTTTCAGTCACATACCGTACTGGACCCTCGCCCCGAGAGAAAGGCTCCAACAACAGGTGTTTTCAGCAGCCCCTAGGGCGACACTGCAAACAAACTTTTGCATAGCTCAGTTTCGTTTTGGGCAACATGTCTGGGACCGGGAAATTTTTTCCGGAAGGGAATGTTTCCGAGAAGAGCCCCCAAATATTTTGCAAGTTTGGGGTTGCCACTGTGGGGTTTTTCCTCCACTTTCTCTTTTTCAACTGGTCATAACAAAAAAACAAACAAAAAAAAAGGGTAAGGCATGGTCAAAAAGTGAGGGGGGGAACACAACTTCATACAGTTTTGATTTTCCCAAAAAATTGCCTACCTGGAAAATTTCAAACAGGAGTTTGCTTCTGACTATTGTAGCCTGGTTTTCCAGCCGGCTGCCCTTGGCATCGTCAGCACAGCTGAATAGGCCTCTCCAGCATGCGCTGAATGAGTAGCGCCGTCAGCAGTAGTAGGCTATTATCTTCTAGTGGCCCAGCCACTAGAGAAAGGCCCAAAGCACACCTCACCAGTGTGTTACATACAGACTCCCCCTAGTGTGCTACCGTATCACAGAGCAGAGGGGGCAGGTGATGGGCCAGCACTCATTCCCCTTGGAAAAGCCAGCACCTGCCTTGCCTCCCGGAATGGGTTGCCCTCTGCCAGTCACTGAGCCCCATCATATTCCTAGAGTTGCCCTTTCTGCCTGGCACAGGGGTGCAGTAATCTGAGCTGGGGGTCACCCCCAAGCCAAGAGCCAACCCTTCCTTTTACACAGGCGGCAGCTGGTCCATGCAGAAAGCAAGGGGAGGCGGGTGAGGGCGGAGGGGCAGGGGAAACAATTGTTTTTTTAAAAGATTTTCCTGTTCCCAAGGAAACCACACACACCCCAGTTTCTGAGTGGCAGCAGGTGGGCACCGAGCATGGCACTTAGTTCCTTCTGGTTGGGGCCAGGCAGGATCCCCCAAGTAATGGGGAGGCTGGAGCCCAGCAGCAGCAACGGGGCGTTTGGAGGAGCAGGGCTTTGACAAAGGATCCGTCTGAGTGGGGGCAGAGAGGAGAGCACCCCACTGGCTGTCCCCACACCCTGCACCAGCCAGCATTTGTCTCCTTCCACTGATGTTGCATGGCGAGAGGAGGGTTTCTGGAGCAGCTGCCAAGTCTCAGAGGCTGACGTGGGGGCTCTCTAACTAGCCAGGGCTTTCTGTGTCATGGCCCCATCTGCTGGATTTGTTCGCCCTGCTCTTGTGATCTCTTGGGGTTAGACTCCACAGGCCTGGCACTATGGAGCTAATGCTCTAGCCTCGCAGACCTGATAAAGCCAACAGCGTGGGATCCTGCCTGGCTGGCAAATGGGTCCTATCAGCACCTCCTCACCCCATTTCACACCAGATCCCACCCTGTCCCACACAGGCTGGCTGCGTCTCATCACCATGCACCAGCAAGGGCCAAGAGCTCACAGTGCTCTGGCTGAGAGAGTCTCGCTAATGCAACGTGATGCAATGTCATCTCCTTGAGTCTGCAGGCAGCCAGCTCTGGGGGTCTCCATGTCTGTTCAGAGTTTTCCCGGCCTCAGACGCGTGATGCTGACAAGACATGGCTGAGGGTCATGGCTCCTCTCATGTAAAGCCCAGGAAAGGACCAGAAATACCTCAGCATCACCCTGCTGGGTGAAACTGGGAGCAGTAGAGTTGGGCCACTGGAGTTTGGATAAGGGATGGCCATCTCCAGCATCACTTGTTCTGAATGCTGGCTAGGCGGTAAATGGCTGGCTGGCTGGAATCACAATGGGTAATATAAACTAATCTATCAAAGAACCAGGTGAGGAGAGCGCTCAGAAATCTGAGATGATGGAGGCTCCTCAGAGGATGGGAAAAGCCCAGCTGTGGACTTGCCCCCTCCCGCAGGGACTTCCCCCCGTCTGACGTGTGTGTGGCGCCCAGGAGGCAGGAGAGAAGCCACTGACAGAGCAGAATGTGTTTGTGCACTGTTGTCAGTGTGTGGCTGGAGCTTTCCTCGCTCACAGGTCTCCTCCAGCTCTGGCCCACTGCCCAGCCCCAAGTCGCTGGGGTCAAGTAAACACAAACACAGCGAATGTTTTCTCAGGCGAGGTAGGGGACCGGCTGCCAAATTCCTGCTGGGCTTCAGAGCATAGGAAGGTGTCAGCAAAGCGTTCAGATAGGAGAGTTGGGGCCTAGAGTGCTCCCTGGCCCTTCTGGCTTCTCCATATGTGAATTGCAATGAACTGGCTAGCATGCTTGGGTGCTGCGCCCCCTGCTGGGTGGAACTGGGATGCCCAGGCTGTGTCTCTTTGGCCCAATACTGCTCCCTCTGATGGGGATTCGCCCATGCCTCTGTAGGGGGAGACCTGTTCAGGAACAGGGCGAGAGACTGCGGCTTTGGCTGAGGGGCACATGGCAGGTTGCCCCTTGGGGTTCCGACTGTCTGACCCTCTGTGGTGCCAGGGAAGGTTGGGGCTGGTAATAGCCATGTCTGGGAGCAGGGCTGTAAGGGGAGGATACCTCCTGTTGGGGGGCAAAACTCCCTGCTTCCCTCCACGTGCCACCCCAGCTCAGCATGTACCACGCTGCCCTCCGGTAGCTGGTCCTGGTGACAAAGACCTGGCAGTGGCTCTGTGAGCTGGGGTGGTGAGAGTGGATGCTGAATGTCCTTGCTGGGAGCATGGGGGTCTGTCTGTGGGGACAGCGACTCCAGGAGACAGCGTGGCCCCCACTGGCGGGTCTCGCCCATGACGTGCCCAGTCCCAGGTGCTGATCACCGTGATGGTGATGGGAAAGTTCCATGCCCCCTCCCCGCCCCGAAGTGAGAAACCCTTGGTATTTCCATAGTTGCCCATAGTCATGAACCACTCCGAAGGCATATCGGGAGTCAGTGTAGATGGTAACTGATTTGTCCTTAGCTAAGGTACATGCACGAGTAAGGGCGACAAGTTCTGCGACTTGAACTGAGCCAGCTCCCGGGAGAGAATGGGCCTCCACAGGTGTATATTGGGAGCAAACAGCATAGCCAGTCACGAGTAGGCCCATAGGCTTTCTAAGGCAGGATCCATCTACATAGAAAAGCAAATCAGGGTTGTGAAGTGGGGTGTCCTTCAGGTCAACTCTAGGGGTGGAGAGCTCCGCTGTTACCATTAAACAATCATGAGGCTCTCCCTCAGCTGCCGTGGGGAGCAGGGAAGCAGGATTGAGGATGGGGAAGTGGATAAGGGTTACATTTAAAGCATTTAAAAGCAACATTTAATACTTAGTTAGTCTGGAATTAGAGAGATGTTGGGTTTTGCTTTTCAAAAGTAGGGCGGTTACAGCATGTGGGATGCCAACAGATAGGGGGGTTTCTAAAATGAGAGTAGCAGAAGCCTCCACAAGAGAAGCGGCGGCAGCTATGGCCCGAAGGCAAGGAGGGAGTCCAGCCGCTACAGGGTCCAGAGGCGTACTATAATATACTACGGGGCATTGTTTATCACCATGACTTTGGGTAAGGACCCTCCTTTTCCCTCCTTTTCATGGCAATAAAATGTAAAAGGCTTCCGATAATCTGGCACGCCTAAAGCGGGGGATCTGGTAAGAGCTTTCTTAATCTGAGTGAAAGCTTCTTCGGCTTTAGTGGACCACTAAAGGGACTCATAGACCCTGTCACATGTTAGCTCTTGTTAGGGCCTGACAATCTCTGCATACCCAAGGATCCATTGCCGACAGTACCCGGCCATACCTAGAAAGCCGTGCATTTGCTTCTTAGTGGTTGGTCTAGGGACCTGGAGGATAGCTTGTCCTTGCACAGAGGACAAGTGCCTTTCTCCAGCTGAAATATCATGTCCCAAATAATGCACCCTGGGCAGACAGAGATGCAGTTTGGACTTGGAGGCTTTATGACCCTTTTGGGCTAGAGCCTGCGATAGTGTAAGGGAATCAATTTTTGAGGGTTCCAATGACAGTGATGCTAGTAGCAGGTCATCTATATACTGAATCAGAGTGGACCCCATTGGGAACTTGATGGCATCAAGATCCTTTTTAAGGGCCCGGGAAAACAAAGTGAGTGATTCAGTATATCCTTGGGGCAGCCTGGTCCAAGTATATTGAAGCCCTTGATACCACATATCCCGTTCCTTCTCCAGCTCATTACATCAGTCCTTGAGTGAATCTATTTCAGTGGTGAGCTGACTTTTTGCTGCCTGCCATTGCCAGCCTGCTTGCCACAGCAACCAGGCGGCTGCACGATCCAGTCCCACCTTATTGGGACTGTATATAAGTACATATTTATCCAACATGAGCTCTAGTTCAGGAATTGTACTCCCAGGTGGAACCGCCCCTGGCATCCAGGGGTCTGCCCCTTTCTTTTGGAGCCATTCTAACAACACCCTGGGTGGCGGCGGCGCTCCCCAAGGGGGGGTATATTCTCACTCGGGCTGCTTCACCTTTTTCTTTCCCTTGCCCCACAGTGGCATACTTAGTAACGGCATCCTTTTCTCCCTGCAGTGGGTTGCTAGCCTACCACCTTTTACCCAGGCTCAAGCCAGACCCGCTCAAGAAGCTATTAGGGGGCACAGGGGATTTGCACCTAATTCTCCCCCTTGCCCTACACCGGCACTCAACAGTGGCATCCTTTTCTCCCTGCAGTGGGTTGCTAGCCTACCACTTTTTCACACAGGCTTGAGCTGGACCCACCCAAAAGACTACCGGGGGGCACCAGGGGACCCCTATTCTTGGGTCAAATCCTCCACTAAGCTGCCTGCATTCTCAACCATTAATGTTACCCGAAATTGGGCCAGGTAGTAAGCTTAGGGAGGATTAATGACCCACCAGAGTTTAGCAGAAAGCAGCATGTTTATTACACTGATATCTAAGCTCCAAAGAAGAAAAAGGTGGAGGGGGGGTGTCACACTCACATCCGCATACTCATGTTCCCAGGACAGGCACAGCACTGGAGATGTCAGGACCCTTCAAAGTAAGTTCCCACAGCGCAGCAATGGATGGTGTGATGAAGGTAAGTCTTCCCAAGGCACGATAAAATGCAACTCAGCACGATGAAATGCTACCCTGGCCAGGTGGTCTGGGCAAAGGGCCTTTTTGGGAGGTACAAGCTTGTGAGTTCACTCCTGAGCACATGGCCCCTTCCCCTTTTAAGGACCTGCTCCTCATGGCCTGCGACTAGAGATGACTTGGCCGCATCTGGTTGGTCACACTCCACCTCAGGCAGTGTCCATGCAGTGTCCATGCATTGGGTGTGTGATCGCTGCCTGATTAGAGTCCCAGACACCTTGTCTACCTTGGAACTCTTCTGAAGCAGCCCATTCATCCCACAAGCATTCCAGGAGGGAGTGGGAGGGGGAAAGCTACTTCACAGGTATTCAAAGAGGGAAAGGAGACAAAAGGGTGGGGGAGTGTAACAGACCTTTTGAGCACAGAGGTTTTACATAGCATAGTCATACAGAGCATACAGATCACTGCTGCTCCTACAGCACTACGAGGCACACACCGGCTACTTATGCCAGAAGAATTACAGTCAAAACTCATACACCTGGCACACGATACTCATCAAGGAATTGTCAGAACCAAACAACGACTACGGGATCTGTATTGGTGGCCAGGGATGGACTCTCAAATTGAAGCACTCATAAAATCCTGTGTCAGTTGCCAAATGCGTGATAAGACAGTAGTGACATGTACTCCTCCCTTAAAGCCTGTTCCTCTTCCTTAATCTGCATGGGAAAAAGTGGCGATTGACATTGTAGGACCCTTTGATACTGCTCCAAGTGACTGCCATAATGCCATCACTTTAACAGACTATTTCAGTAAATGGCCTGAGGTAGCGTTTACATCGCAAATCTCTTCTGCTAGAATAATTAAGTTCCTCTCTTCAGTTTTTAGCAGGGAAGGTAACCCCAAAGAAATGGTTTCAGATAATGGTAGTCAATTTACTTCCCTGGAGTTTAAAACTTTTCTAGCAGAGAGGAACATTTTACACAGAAGGTCATCCCTATATTACCCTCAAGCCGATTGGGAAACCGAACTGTTTAACAGAAGTTTGAAAGAGAGTTTGCAAATGGCTAAGCTGGAAGGGTGATTGTGGATAACCTTCACTACTGATTTCTTGCAAACATACCGGGCTACATGACATGCCACAATGCAAAGATCACCTGCAGAGTTACTGCGTGGGAAACAGATGAATACTGAACACTGCTGATTTGTTAAAGGCATGACCTGATGCCCCAGCCGAGGATGAGAAAAACAGTTGAACAGAACCAAGCAAAGTATAAGACTTTCATAGACAAGCGTCGGGGTGCTAAGGAACCAAAGTTTGAGTCTGGTGCCTTCGTTAGAATACGAAAACCTGAAATTTTATGCAAAGGGGACCATAAATTCACAGCTCCTCTTAAAATCATAGAGAAGAAGGGACCTTACACCTGTCGACTTTCTGATGGGCGGGTATGGAATGCTTCTTATCTTGCACCTGCCTATGCACCAACAGGAGATTATGCCAATACCCAGGCTGCATTGGATGACTTCACCGCAGTATCAACACAACAAGACATTGCACTGGAACTAGGGCTTGAGAGATGGCCTGTCAGACCCAGACGGCCACCTGTCTGGACTAGAGACTATGTTATGTAGTATCTACAGTGTTTTCAGTGTAATATTTCTGCCAACAGTATAGTGTCTTTTTTCATATTTGCTCCTGTGGTTAGAACAACAATGTTTCTTTTAATTGGGAGAGTTTCTTAAGAGAGGAGGGATTGTGGTGTTTGGATGCTGCTTGTAATTATTAGAACTGGGAGCACTGGCTGTTAGGAGTCTGAAAGGACAGGAAACAGGAAGGGGGGGGGAAGTTGAGGAGGTGGAGTGAGAGCTACTGAGGGTGCAGCAGCAGCTTGGTAAAGAGGTTTCCACTTTAAAAATAAAGTCCTGTTGAAGTTTGTAAGCATCTTGCCTGGTTACTATAACCTCCCTAGGTAACCCATTCCAGTGCTTCTACTTAAGTGAAAAAGTTTTTCCTAATATCCAACCTACACATCCCCCACTTCAACTTCAGACCATTACTCCTTGTTCTGTCATCTTGTACCACTGCAAACAGTCTAGATGCATCCTCTTTGGAACCTCCCTTCAGGTAGTTGAAAGCAGCTATCAAATCCCCCTTCATTCTTCTCTTCTGCAGACTAAACAAACCCAGTTCCCTCAGCCTCTCCTCATAAGTCATGTGCTCCAGCCCTCTAATCATTTGTGTTGCCCTCTGCTGGACTCTTTCCAATTTTTCCACATCCTTCTTGAAGTGTGGGGCCCAAAACTGGACACAGTACTCCAGATGAGACCTCACCAACGCCAAATAGAGGGGAATGATCACGTCCCTTGATCTGCTGACAGTGCTCCTACTTATACATCCCAAAATGCCATTAGCCTTTGTGGCGGTTCAATGACAAGACGGAACACAGCTTTTAGCAAGCAAGCGGCTGGTCTGCTAACGGGCTTCTGCCTGTCAGCTTTCCACCTTCCCCTTTATTCTCTCTCTCCCCCCGTGCATTACATTCTCCAACAGATAAAAGGAATACACTGGCTTTGTTGAACATTCTTATTTACCAATTTCTATCTACCGCATTCCTTGCTCTCGGGCCTTGAGCCCAGTCCTGAGAGGCTTCCCACAGTTCATGTCATCTGGGCGAGATTCCAAGGTTCATGCCCTTGAGAGGAGCTGTGTGTGCACAGGTCCAGCACAACACTCCGGGTGTGCCCTGAATGTTGCCAAGCGCATGAACCTTGTATGAATCCTACAAGCCTTCTTGGCAACAAGGGCACACTGTTCACTCATATCCAGCTTCTCGTCCACTATAACCCCTAGGTCTTTTTCTGCAGAACTGCTGCCTAGCCGTTCGGTCCCTAGTCTGTAGTGGTACATGGGATTCTTCTGTACTAAGTGCAGAACTCTGCACTTGTCCTTGTTGAACCTCATCAGATTTCCTTTGGCCCAATCCTCTAATTTGTCTAGGTCCCTCTGTATCCTATCCCTACCCTCCAGTGTATTTACCTCTCCTCCCAGTTTAGTGTCATCTGCAAACTTGCTGAGGGTGCAATCCACACCATCCTCCAGATCATTAATGAAGATATTGAACAAAACCAGCCCCAGGACCAACCCTTGGGGCACTCCGCTTGATACTGGCTGCCAATTAGACATGGAGCCATTGATCACTACCCATTGAGCCCAGTGATCTTGCCAGCTTTCTATCACTTAAATCAGCCTCTGTATCAGGTGACTGTAGGGTAGCTATGTGACCTAAGTTCCTTGTAAGCTCTGCAGCCACGCGGCTGCCTATTAAGCCCCGCACAGGGGCTCAGAGCTGCGGCAGGGAGAGATGTGCCTCCCTGCTGGCCCCAGCACAGACCTGCAACATCAGGGAGAGGCACCCCTCCCAGCCAGCCCCAGCATGGACCTACCCTGGCTGAGGGAAAGGAACCCATCCCTCAGCGCGGCCCAGCTCCGCCGGAGCTGCTGCGGCTGGGGAAAGGTACCTCTCCCCCAGCCCCAAGCTGCTGTGGTGAGAGAGAGCTGGGGGGAGTCCTTTCTCCCCACTGCAGCCCTGGGGCAGCCTGCACCCCAAACCTCTCATCCCCAGCCCCACCCCAGAGCCCGCACCCCCATGCAGAGCCCTCGTCCCCTGCATCCCAACCCTCTGCCCCAGCCCTGAGTCCCCTCCCACACACCAAACCCCTCGACCCCACCCCCACCACATGAATTTTGTTATGGGCACCAATATGAAGGTGACGTGTCACACAACACCTCCCTATTGGTGCACATAACACAATTCATTCCGCACATGGAGGGAACACGGAATGTGACATCTATTTTTTAAAAGAGGCTCCAGAGGCGATCCTGGCAATTACAGGTTGGAAAACTTAACTTCAGTACCAGGCAAATTGGTTGAAACGATAGTAAAGAACAGAATGATCAGACACATAGGTAAACATGGTATGTTGGGGAAGAGTCAAGACAGCTGTTGTAAAGGGAAACCATGCCTCATCAATCTACTAGAATTCTTTGAGGGAGTCAAAAAGCATGTGGAGAAGCATGATCCAGTCGACTAGTTAAGAATTATTTAGACAAGTTAGATGCATTCAAGTCAGCAGGGCCTGATGAAATATATCCTAGGGAACTTAAGGAGTGGGCTGAAGAGATCTCTGGGACATTAGTGATTGTCTTTGAGAAAACTCGTGCAGGACCAGAAAGATACAAGAAGACTGGAAAAGGGCAAATATAGTACCTACCTATAAAAAGGGGAAGAAGAGCAACCCAGGGAATTATAGACCAGCCAGTTTATCCTGGTATCTAGAAAAATAATGGAGCAAATTATCTAACAATCAATTTGTAGGTTTCAGAGTAGAAACCATGTTAGTCTGTATCCACAAAAAGAACAGGAGTACTTGTGGCACCTGTAACAATGCTGGTTCTGGCGGGACCCAACTGAGAGTGCCAATTCAGGACAAATTGCTTAAAGCAGGGTAGTTACAGCCCAAGGCTGGCGTTTTTCCACCTCTAAGGCAAACCAAACCAGCCAAACAGAGCAGACTTTGGTCTCACCCCACTGGCAGACCACAAGTCACACAAACAATTCCTTTAGACACTCCAGTTTCCCAGTATCACCACCAGTGCCACTTGTTATGGGGATGAATGGTTATGAAAACCAATACCCCAGGAAAAGAAAAAAGGTTCTCCCGATCCCAAAGGATCAAGCCCCAGACCCAGGTCAATATACAAATCAGATCTTACCCACAAATCACGCTGTTGCCAATCCTTTAGAATCTAAAATCTAAAGGTTTATTCATAAAAAGAAAAAGATATAGATGAGAGCTAGAACTGGTTAAATGGAATCAATTACATACAGTAATGGCAAAGTTCTTGGTTCAGGCTTGTAGCAGTGATGGAATAAATTGCAGGTTCAAATCAAGTCTCTGGAGTACATCCACAGCTGGGATGGGTCTTTCAGTCCTTGGTTTAAAGCTTCAGTGTAGCAAAGTTCCTCCAGAGGTAAGAAGCAGGATTGAAGACAAGATGGAGGAGCTGCACCAGCTTTTTATAGTCTCTTGCCGTGTGGTCTTTCTTTCTGTGTCCCAAAAACAAGCTGTCCATCACATGGCCTGGAAAAACCTCAGAGTTCTGTCCATAGGCATGTCCCTGCGTGCCTTGCTGAGTACCAACGTGTATCTGCCTTCTCTCAATGGGTCAGTTGTATAGCTGGTGGTCCTTAATGGGCCATCAAGCAGGCTAGGCAGAGCTGGGGTGTCACCCAGAAGCATAGCACAAGTTTGAACTACAGACAGTACAGAGCCAACGTTCATAACTTCAACTACAAAAATGATACACATATACAGATAGCATAATCATAACCAGCAAACCATAACCTTGTCTTAGACACCTTATTTGACCCCCTTTATACAAGATTTAGTGCCACTATAGGACCTTGGTTGCAACAATGTTCTATATGGTCCCCATTCAAGTCAATAATGTCACAGCACCTTAGAGTCTAACAAATTTATTAAAGCATAAGCTTTCATGGGCTACAGCCCACTTCATCGGATGCACAGAATGAAACATAGAGTAAGAAGATATACATATACTTACAGAGAATATGAAAAGGTGGAGTAAGAGGCTAATTAATTAAGATGAGCTATTATCAGCAGGAGAAAAAAACTTTTGTAGTGATAATCAAGATGGCCCATTTAGACAGTTGACAAGAAGGTGTGAGGATACTTAACTTAGGGACATAGATTCAATATGTGAAATGACCCAGCCACTCCCAGTCTCTATTCAAACCCAAGTTAATGGTGTCTAGTTTGCATATTAATTCAAGCTTAGCAGTTTCTCATTGGAATCTGTTTTTGAAGCTTTTCTGTTGCAAAATTGCCACCCTTAAATCTTTTACTGAGTGGCCAGAGAGGTTGAAGTGTTCTCCTACCGGTTTTTGAATGTTAGGATTCCTGATGTCAGATTTGTGTCCATTTATTCTTTTGCATAAAGACTGTCCAGTTTTGCCAATGTACATGGCAGAGGGGCATTGCTGGCACATGATGGCATATATCACATTGGTAGATGTGCAGGTGAACGAGCCCCTGATAGTGTGGCTGTTGTTATTAGGCCCTATGATGGTGTCCCCTGAATAGATATGTGGACACAGTTGGCAACGGGCTTTGTTGCAAGGATAGGTTCGTGGGTTAGTGGTTCTGTTGTGTGATGTGTGGTTGCTGGTGAGTATTTGCTTCAGGTTGGGGGGCTGCCTGTAAGCAAGGACTGGCCTGTCTCCCAAGATCTGTGAGAGTGATGGGTCGTCCTTCAGGATAGGTTGTAGATCCTTGATGATGCGTTGGAGAGGTTTTAGTTGGGAGCTGAAGGGGATGGCTAGTGGCGTTCTTTGTTATTTTCTTTGTTGGGCCTGTCCCGTAGTAGGTGACTTCTGGGTACTCTTCTGGCTCTGTCAATCTGTTTGTTCTCTTCAGCAGGTGGGTATTGTAGTTTTAAGAATGCTTGATAGAGATCTTGTAGGTGTTTGTCTCTGTCTGAGGGATTGGAGCAAATGCGGTTGTATCTTAGAGCTTGGCTGTAGACAATGGATCGTGTGGTGTGTCCTGGATGGAAACTGGAGGCATGTGGTAAGTATAGCAGCCAGTAGGTTTCCGGTATAGGGTGGTGTTTATGCGACCATCGCTTATTAGCACAGTAGTGTCTAGGAAATGGACGCTTGTGTGGATTGGTCTAGGCTGAGGTTGATGGTGGGATGGAAATTGTTGAAATCATGGTGGAATTCCTCAAGGGCTTCTTTTCCATGGGTCCAGAAGATGAAGATGTCATCAATGTAGCACAAATAGAGTAGGGGCATTAGGAGACGAGAGCTGAGGAAGCGTTGTTCTAAGTCAGCCATAAAAAAGTTTGCATACTGTAGGCCATGCAGGTACCCATAGCAGTGCCGCTGACTTGAAGATATATATTGTCCCCAAATGTGAAATAGTTATGGGTGAGGACAAAGTCACACAGTTCAGCCACCAGGTTTGCCGTGACATTATCAGGGATACTGTTCCTGACGGCTTGTAGTCCATCTTTGTGTGGAATGTTGGTGTAGAGGGCTTCTAAGTAACAATCAGCCTGGATTTGTCAAGAACAAATTATGTCAAAGGAACCTAATATCCTTCTTTGATAAGGTAAAAAACGTTGCGGACAGGAGGGAAGCAGTAGATGTGATATAGCTCAACTTAGTAAGGCTTTTGATACTGTCTCACATGACCTTCTCATAGGCAAACTAGGGAAATACAGCCAAGACAAACCTACTATAAGATGGGTGCACAACTGGTTGGAAAACACACTCAGAGAGTAATTATCAGTGGTTCACAGTCAAGTGGAAGAGCATATCAAGTGGGGTTCTGCAGGAACCAGTTCTGGGTCCGGTTCTGTTCAATATCTTCATCAGTGATTTACATAATGGCCTAGAGAGTACACTTATAAAGTTTGCGGATGATACCAAGATGGGAGGGGTTGCAAGTGCTTTGGAGGACAGGATTATAATTCAAAATGATCTGGACATAAAGGAGAAATGGTCTGAAGTAAATAGGATGAAATTCAATAAGGACAAATGCAAAGTACTCCACTTAGGAAGGAACAATCATACATACAATCATACATACAAATCATACATACAAAATGGGAAATGACTGCCTAGGAAGGAATACTGCAGAAAAGGATCTGGGGGTAATAGCGGATCACAAGCTAAATATGAATCAACAACGTAACAAATGTAACAATGTAAAAAAGCAAATATCTTTCTGGGATGTATGAGAAGGAGTGCTGTAAGGAAGACATGAGAAGTAATTCTTCCGCTCTACTCTGCGCTGATTAGGCCTCAACTGGAGTATTGTGTCCAGTTCTGGGTGCCACATTTCAGGAAGGATGTAGACAAATTGGAGAAAGTCCAGTGAGAGCATCAAAAATGATGAACAGTCTAGAAAATATGACCTATGAGGGAAGATTGAAAAAGTTGGGTTTGTTTAGTCAGGAGAAGAGAAAATTAAGGGGGGGGGGGAACATGATAACAGTCTTCAAGTATGTAAAAGGTTGTTATAAAGAGGAGCATGATAAATTGTTCTCCTTATGATCGTACATCAGTGGGGCTCTCATCAGACCTGCTGACAGTGTACAGGTACATAGCCATAAGCACCACAGGCGTAATAAAATACAGAAGTGGGAGTTAAGTCACTAAATGGCACTTGCTCACAGGAACCCAGTTTACATACTTTGAGCGGAGAAAGGAGGTCCTGGGAAGGAAGTGCCTGGAGACTAACTGAGCTGTACTTTCAGCCCAACCACAAATAACAGGAGGCATCAAGTACAATGCCAGGAGGAGGTGGAGACAGACAGAGGTACGGATTTGATCCTGCAGGTTGGGTATCTAAGGGACCAGGATGGGATAGACCCAGACCCTAATGAGAATGAGCAGAACCCTCAAGTTGCCCCTACATTGTCCAAGGACAAGGAAGAAGTAGCACAGGAAAGAGATGGACCTAGGAGAATAGAAGAATGAAATGAACCCACCGCACTGAGGTCACAGAGACTTAGACTTAGAGATGACTATGTTATTGGTTGCATGCACTGAGCTGATAAGCGATACTGTGTGCATGTGAAGGCGTGCAAACAGAACGTCTGGCACGTTCCGTGCTTGTCAGGGATTGTTAAAGCTTTTGGGATATGATCTGGTGTCTAGAATTGCCATGTGCTGTGTTATAGGACTGCGGGTGTGGGTGCGAAAGTCCTGCTGGTGGCAGAATTTCAGCAAGCAGCAATGTAAGGGGAGCAGCTGTCCCCTAGAGACACATCCCAGGCTAGGATGCCGGGGCCCCCTGTTGGAGGGACCAGGTCCTTCCCTGCCCAGCTGATGGTTGGTGACAGGGGGTGGGACGTCCTGCACGTGGGAGCCCATGGAAAGAACACTGGGGTCACTGTTTTTTTCAGGGAGCTGAGTGGTACAGCCCAACACCCCCCCTGCCCCCCCACTGAAGATGCAGGGAGGACATGTTCCTGTGCTAGGCGCCACCCAATCCACAAGGCAGGAGATGGTCTGATGACGCTCAGGGCAGGTATATATGCCTCATGGGAGAAACAGCAGCTCGGTCGGCCCAGCATCCCTGCGTGGCTTGGAACCCTCCCTGCCTGCTCGGGGTGTCAGTCTCCACCGGCCTTCACCTGATCCAGCCTAGCTGCCAGCCCTGCTCATCCCTTGTTCCAACCCTGCTCTTGGCTCCTGATTCCGGCTCCCACCCACCCTTGGCTCTGACCAGCCTCACCAGCCGCTCCTCCGCAAGACAATCCGCCTGACCCCGGCAGTGAGGGGCAGCAGGACAAGGTCGGGGAGGAAGCTATGTGGGGAGCGGGTGTCCGAGCGCTGATCAGCAGGGTGACAGCTGAGGTGAGAGCTGGCGGCACAACAGCCAGAGCCGGGGAAACTGAGGCCCCTGCTCTCACAGCAGCGTTGTATGTGCTGCGCTAAGGAGAGACGGGCCCCTTCCCAAAACAGCTAGAGTGGGCACCTGGGCAGTCGGGAGACCAGAACTGCAGGTGCTGAACAGGTTCTGTGGCACAGAGCACAAGTCCATCCTGGGCAGTGTCACCCCAGCCAGCACATGCAGGCCCAGGAAGATGACACCGGACTCGCAGCTGTGAAGTTTATTGCACTGGCGAGACTGCTGCACGGAACCTCACCCCAGCCAGGTCCTCACAAAGCTGGTGCTACAAAGGTTCTTTGGCCCCCAAAGACACAGTTCTGGTGCAAATCAATTGTCTGTATGTGTAAGTGAATTGCAGTGATTCTAGGCTACAAGGGTGACAGGTGAGTTCGGAGTGTCCTGCCGTAGAGTTGCCCACGGAGAGATTGAGGTGAACCCCCATGAGCCCCTGGGCTCAGTCCTTCCTGCATGGTGGGAGGCCTGCTCACGCGGGCTGGATGGGCAGGTACCTGGGTGAAGTAAATCAGGGGGCGTGACTCAGCCCCTGTCGGCGCTTGGTTCAGCCAAGGTCCCGTGGACAGAGAGAAATCCCTCCCCCTCAGGAGGACAAAACCCCTGCTTACATTCTGGCTTTCTGAGCTGCCCCATTCAGTGAAATCAATGCACGTCCCATGCAGGCAATGTTTCCAAGGCACCAAATCAGAAACATACAAACATTTTGACCAAAAGTGTTGCCCAGCTCTACCATTACATGGCAGGCAACTGGCCTTTCCCAGCCAGCATCACAGCTCATTTCCAGGCCTGGCCAGGGAGCATGCTCTAGTGGTCACAGACCCGTCTGCCCCAGTCCCCAGCCTCTCCTTCTCCTAGAGTATCAGGGTTAGAAGGAACCTCAGGAGACCATCTAGGTCCAACCCCCTGCTCAAAGCAGGACCAATCCCCAATATTTGGCCCAGGTCCCTAAATGGCCCCCTCAAGTATTGAACTCACAACCCTGGGTTTAGCAGGCCAATGCTCAAACCACTGAGCTATCTCTCCCCCTCTCCCTCCCCTTTGTGCCCTCCTCATATCAGGGTCTCCCCTCCTGGCTCAGGAAAGACCTCTGCTCTCAGCCCACACTCAGCCCGGCAGACGTACCATCCCTACTCTTACCCAGAGCAGCGGGCATGGGATGCGCAGGCATGCACTGAGTATGTTAGCAACAGCCCCAGACATGCTGTAATACCCAAGCTGTGGGGACAGGACCCAGTGTCTCCAGCCCCAGCCTGTAGCTGAGAGTGACTGTAAGGTTCTAGCACCCTGGGTGCCCTGCTGGGTGGGGCGAGGACCCAGCACCCCAGGCTAGGCCAGGCGATGGGGCCGGGGCTGCTCTGCCGGCAGTGACCGCCAGACAGACCAGCCATTAGAGCTTCAAGCAGGGAATTCCAGCACACTGGATAGCAGAGGTGGAGGCAGGATGGGGCAGGGGGCTGTGGGTCAGGATTGAGCGGAATCCGCAGAGCTGTGGGGGGTGGAATAGCAGGGGCTGCATGGTGGGATCAAGGGGCATTCGCAGAGCCACGTGAAAGAAGAAAAGTCCTTTGTTTAAAAGCAAATCCATTTTCCTGGAGAGAACCTGCCCCCAGTTCTGCTATGTGCTCCTGGCTGCTACGGCCATTATGACTGCATTGGGAGACTGAGGTAATAAGGGTTTCTCCAGCACTGCAGAGTTGCTCATTGACCTCAGGACAACTGCGCCCTAGTTAAAATCTCCTAGTTAATGAGAGTGTTTCAGAGAACAAAGGGGAACACCATTTGCACACTCGATTTTCTTCCAGCTTTGGAATAAATTTACCTTCACAAAATGCCATTGTTCCCTTACAGCTCAGATTGCAGAGCGCGGCAGTGCAGGTGAGCCGCCAAACACGTGGGGATGGAGAGAAGGAGGAAGGGAAAGAAAGAAAGAGCTGTGCTGTAGCTAGGAGCTGTGCAAAAGGTCTGGAGATGGACAGATGTGCATGGGGATGGATGCACTGATGGAGTGGAAGACAAGGTGAGCAGGATCCCAGTGGGACAAGCTCTAGCGAGGGGGATGGTCTCACAGAGGGAGCGGTCTATCTCCCCTGAGGAGCATCTCTATGGCAACTCCCCACAGAGCGTGCTGATTTCACTCTGCTCAGCAGGGGGGTTAAGAGAAATGTCCTGACAACTCATGGTGAGGCCAGTTGGCTCAGCCCCACCCCCACTGCAGGGGGAAGCCGCCAGACACCAGAATCTGCAAGTTACTCAGGCAAACAGACTTGGAGACAGCCATGGGCCCCAAAGTCACCTGGTGAAGTCTGTGGCCTGACCCGTTGCATCCTCCAAGGCTGTAACAGACTCGCACACCTCGTACAGAGTGCAGTCACTAGAGGGGGGCAAAGCTCTGCCCGAGTGGGTTAGCACAAGTCCAGTGTGTGGTCCCTGCAGCTAGAGCCCTGCAAGGCGATAGGACACACGTGGTGTGGTCTCTAATCTCCCTCTCCTGCCCGTGGGACTGGCCTAGCGGTGGCTACCTGCCCCGGCCCTGCCTGTGGCTGCCGCCTCGCTGCTCTGGGGGGCTGTGAGCGAGTGGGCCATGGTGTCACAACACCTCTCACACTGCAGTGAAGCAGGAGGCAGCGACTGGCAGGAGCGGGGCATGCACGCCGACCCCATGGACAGGAGGGAGATAGGGAAAGGGCATCGTGACTGGGAAGCAGCCACCAGGCCGAGCGCCAAGGACAAGGCGGCGGGGCATTGACACAGGCTCAGGGGAAGCGTTGGGTTGGGTCTGAAAACATCTTGACATTCTCAGGTCATGTTGGGACCAGCTGTGGGGCCAGTTCTAGCTGCAGCCCCTGCCCGTCCCAGGTGTGGCCAGACCAGGTGCAGATGGGCAGGAATCCAAGCTCAGTGTGTCCCTGGCCCAGCTAGAGAGATCAGAAAGGCTGGCAGAGGCTCCCAGAAGCTGCTGAATGGCTGGGGGCTTTTGCAGAATGTTATTCCAGCAACTAAAGGGTTAATGGTCTTAGCTTATGCAAGTCCCAGTAGGCGCATGTGGGTGGGTATTGCCCTCCAGGGACTGGTCCATGTAAGAGGATAAAAGTCTACTACAGCTGGCAGCTAGAGGAGTTCTCCTTTAGATCAAGCAATATAGGTTTAAGGTCCAAGTGACAATCCAAGAAGTCTTGGGAGTCATTAGATATGCAAACAGGCTCAGCTTGAGTCTGTATGAGCACCCGTGTCCCTCTGAACTGGAAGTAAAAAGCAAGCCATGGTGAGAACAGTAAAAGGGGGATGTTGGACATAGTTGCAACTGATGTTCTAGCCAGAACCTGGAATAACTGCCAGAGCTATGCAGGAGAGCAGCTTGAGATAGCCTGGGGGGAAGTCTGTGGGCTTTGTAATTTGGTAGATTCTAAGGGGCGCCTTGTAATGCTCCAACACACGACATCTCACAGCAAACTGGGCATGGGATATTCTCAGGGGGCGCCCAGGATGAGTCACCTTGTTACCTCTAGTCCAAGGGAGGCTTGCTTGTGTTTAACTGGGTGTCTGCTCCCTGCCCCCACCAGGCTGCCAGCCACCCATGCACTCTCGTCTGGGCTCTGCCAGCCCCCATGTTGCCTTGCAGGTTAACAATGGCGGCATCCCAGTCCCCGAGCACCCTTTGAAGTGTTCCGCCCTGTAGGTCCAGCCCCTGGAAGTGACCAGGTTGTCTATGTCCAGCAGGACAGTTCTCACACATGTTGTTTTGACTCCATTGAGAATCGGCAGCTGGGTAACATCGCAGCACAGAGATAGATTTACAGTGAAAACACTCATACGTTTCTCAACGAAGATTAAAGTCAGCAAACTTGTGAGTAAGGCTAATGAAAACAGAATGGCTACCTCTAGAACAAGACCATCCAGCACAAGTGGTTACCTTTCCTATGTAACAGAGTAGATCTTCCCCCGACAAATTCAGTCTGGGGCAGAACTAGCTGGTTTTCAGCCAAACCAGGATCCAAGCAGCCATAAACGCTCTCTCCATCTTCCAGGGGTGCTCCACTCACTGAGGAAACTAAGCATCTTTTTGCTTCTCCTTATATTTCCTCAAACTCCTTGTGTAGGCCCCAGAGTGGGGCTGACCCTGCCGTCACGCCCTTCCTAGGGTGCTCACTCCATGGTGCTTTCATGTCCTTGTGTGGACTCCCTGTGTAAACCAGGCCTGCCAGGTGTTGCTGTCCTGCTGGCACCAATGGGCCTGTGTTTCACTGGGCAGGCTTCAGGAAAAATCACGCCACACAGAAATCCCTCCCAGGAGCTGCCAGTCCCTCGCCTGGCGTGAAATTCATGAAAGAAATGGGGGAGGTGGGAAATGGGGGGGACACAACTTTGGAGGCACGGAAGCAGCGGGCTTGACACAGTGACAGCTGAAATTGCAGGTAACGGCTGACACTGTAATGACTAATCAGGGGGCGATTTCAGAGGCAGATGCTGTCAGCTCCTGCCCGATCACCCAAATAAACCAACAAAGGAGAGCAGGGAAGAAAAGGCGCTTTCATGACACAGCTGCGCTGTACTTCCCGGCAAAGACTTCGCAGCAGCTCTCAGGCTGGTGCCCCCCTCGCCAGCTGGGCACACTCAGAGCTCCTACTCCTCACTCCCCAGGCTCCCCACGTACTGCCTCACCAGGGAGCTACTGGCAGCAGGCAGGAGCCGGGGGCTTTGGAGTCAGGGGCTGCCAGACCCTGGGAAGCAGGCTGCAGGGACTTCTGCTGTCAGTCTCAGCGCTGCCCCCGGGGGACAGAAGACAAAGGCAGATGCCACCACATCCCCTCAGTTCAGATGTGCCAGGCACGGCCTTTCTGCAGGTGGTATCCAACGAACCACGGTGACAGGGCATGGCACTGCCACATAGACAGCCAGAACCACAGGGTGCCCTTGGCATGGCCGTTCCCTGCCCAGGGGTCCCGCAGCCCCTGCAGGGAAACAACCCTACAGGTGGCAGGGAGACTGAGGTGGCTGAACTCATGGAGTGGCCTAGATACCTACTCTCCCAGAGGGGGCAGGGGACAGGTAGGAGTGCTGAATTTTCCCTGCCCTCCCCGCCCTCCCCCCCGCCCAAAGGAGCTAGGAGTTCTGCCCCTATATCTCAGTATCTTATGCGCCCACTCTGCTGCCCACCTCTCTCCAACACCTGAAGAAAGCTCCCACCCACCATGTGACCCCCTCCCCAATTGCCCTAGTGTAACCCCTGCTCCTAGCCCTCTCCCCTTTGCCAGACCTGGGCTGGCTCTCAGTGGCCCAGGGTGGCTGCTTTGCAGGCCAGCCAGGTCAGTGTTTCCAGCAGGCAGGAAGCCCAGGCAAGCAGGCAGGACCCATGGCTAAAGGGCAGAAGGATCATGGTGTGTGTCACTGCCTCGTGGCCTGGGCAGGGGCTGGGAAGCCAAGACTCCCTCTGTGGCAGGCGGGGCGCTGTGTGGGCTGCAAGTGCTGGGTCTGGCCGGGTCCTGTCCTGCGCCCACCTATAGAACAGGCCCATAGGAAGAGACTGGGAGCATGGCCACTCCAAGGTGGGCACCATTATTCTCGGTAGGAGGCGGGCTCACAGCAGGGGGAGCTGTAGCCTTGTTAACCCCTAAGCTACTGGTGCACCTTATTCATTCAGCCATCCCAACATGCACTGGGCAGGTGTCAGCTGCACGGAGGGCAGGGCAGAGGAGAACAGTTCCCCTCCCCCCAGTGAGACATGGTGGGGGTCAATGCATGTGGGAGTTCCCCCTGCCCCTCATTCTGGGGAGAAATGCATTCCCTAACACCCCTCGCTCTGGGTGACCCCGCTGCAGATCCAGAACGGGTAGAGCAACTGCGGGTTTACACCAGAGTAAGTGAGAGCAGAATCCATGTGCACAGCAGCCCCTACTGGTGTAGGAATGGTGCATCAGTTAGAATCATAGAATATCAGGGTTGGAAGGGACCTCAGGAGGTCATCTAGTCCAACCCCCTGCTCAAAGCAGGACCAATCCCCAATTAAATCATCCCAGCCAGGGCTTTGTCAAGCCTGACCTTAAAAACTTCTAAGGAAGGAGATTCTACCACCTCCCTAGGTAACGCATTCCAGTGTTTCACCACCCTCCTAGTGAAAAAGTTTTTCCTAATATCCAACCTAAACCTCCCCCACTGCAACTTGAGACCATTACTCCTTGTCCTGTCCTCTTCTACCACTGAGAATAGTCTAGAACCATCCTCTCTGGAACCACCTCTCAGGTAGTTGAAAGCAGCTATCAAATCCCCCCTCATTCTTCTCTTCTGCAGACTAAACAATCCCAGTTCCCTCAGCCTCTCCTCATAAGTCATGTGTTCCAGACCCCTAATCATTTTTGTTGCCCTTCGCTGGACTCTCTCCAATTTATCCACATCCTTCTTGTAGTGTGGGGCCCAAAACTGGACACAGTACTCCATATGAGGCCTCACCAATGTCGAATAGAGGGGAACGATCACGTCCCTCGATCTGCTCGCTATGCCCCTACTTATACATCCCAAAATGCCATTGGCCTTCTTGGCAACAAGGGCACATTGCTGACTCATATCCAGCTTCTCGGCCACTGCCCTAAGTCCTTTTCCGCAGAACTGCTGCCTAGCCATTCGGTCCCTAGTCTGTAGCTGTGCATTGCGTTCTTCCGTCCTAAGTGCAGGACCCTGCACTTATCCTTATTGAACCTCATCAGATTTCTTTTGGCCCAATCCTCCAATTTGTCTAGGTCCCTCTGTATCCTATCCCTGCCCTCCAGCGTATCTACCACTCCTCCCAGTTTAGTATCATCAGCAAATTTGCTGAGAGTGCAATCCACACCATCCTCCAGATCATTTATGAAGATATTGAACAAAACCGGCCCCAGGACCGACCCCTGGGGCACTCCACTTGACACCGGCTGCCAACTAGACATGGAGCCATTGATCACTACCCGTTGAGCCCAACAATCTAGCCAACTTTCTACCCACCTTATAGTGCATTCATCCAGCCCATACTTCTTTAACTTGCTGACAAGAATACTGTGGGAGACGATGTCAAAAGCTTTGCTAAAGTCAAGAAACAATACATCCACTGCTTTCCCTTCATCCACAGAACCAATAATCTCATCATAGAAGGCGATTAGATTAGTCAGCCATGACCTACCCTTGGTGAATCCATGCTGACTGTTCCTGATCACTTTCCTCTCCTCTAAGTGCTTCAGAATTGATTCCTTGAGGACCTGCTCCATGATTTTTCCAGGGACTGAGGTGAGGCTGACTGGCCTGTAGTTCCCAGGATCCTCCTTCTTCCCTTTTTTAAAGATTGGCACTACATTAGCCTTTTTCCAATCATCTGGGACTCTCCCCGTTCGCCACGAGTTTTCAAAGATAATGGCCAATGGCTCTGCAATCACAGCCGCCAATTCCTTTAGCACTCTCGGATGCAACTCGTCCGGCCCCATGGACTTGTGCTCGTCCAGCTTTTCTAAATAATCCCTAACCACCTCTTTCTCCACAGAGGGCTGGCCATCTACTCCCCATGTTGTGATGCCCAGCGCAGCAGTCTGGGAGCTGTCCTTGTTAGTGAAGACAGAGGCAAAAAAAGCATTGAGCACATTAGCTTTTTCCACCTCCTCTGTCACTAGGTTGCCTCCCTCATTCAGTAAGGGGCCCACACTTTCCTTGGCTTTCTTCTTGTTGCCAACATACCTGAAGAAACCCTTCTTGTTACTCTTGACATCTCTTGCTAGCTGCACCTCCAGGTGCGATTTGGCCCTCCTGATTTCATTCCTACATGCCCGAGCAATATTTTTATACTCTTCCCTGGTCATATGTCCAACCTTCCACTTCTTGTAAGCTTCTTTTTTATGTTTAAGATCCGCTAGGATTTCACCGTTAAGCCAAGCTGGTTGCCTGCCATATTTATTATTCTTTCGACTCATCAGGATGGTTTGTCCCTGTAACCTCAACAGGGATTCCTTGAAATATAGCCAGCTCTCCTGGACTCCTTTCCCCTTCATGTTAGTCCCCCAGGGGATCCTACCCATCCGTTCTCTGAAGGAGTCGAAGTCTGCTTTCCTGAAGTCCAGGGTCCGTATCCTGCTGCTTACCTTTCTTCCCTGTGTCAGGATCCTGAACTCAACCAACTCATGGTCACTGCCTCCCAGGTTCCCATCCACTTTTGCTTCCCCCACTAATTCTTCCCTGTTTGTGAGCAGCAGGTCAAGAAAAGCTCCCCCCCAGTTGGCTCGTCTAGCACTTGCACCAGGAAATTGTCCCCTACGCTTTCCAAAAACTTCCTGGATTGTCTATGCACCCCTGTATTGCTCTCCCAGCAGATATCAGGAAAATTAAAGTCACCCATGAGAACCAGGGCATGCGATCTAGTAGCTTCTGCGAGTTGCCGGAAGAAAGCCTCATCCACCTCATCCCCCTGGTCCGGTGGTCTATAGCAGACTCCCACCACTACATCACCCTTGTTGCTCACACTTCTAAACTTAATCCAGAGACAGTCAGGTTTTTCTGCAGTTTCGTACCGTGCAGTTCTAACTGCCCTTCCTTAACAATCCATCAGAGATCTCCCATTGACTGGCACACCTTCCACTAAGAGTGTTACTAGTGCTGCCAACGTGCTGGGTGCTGTACAGCCCCAGAAGGGACCAGCTCCCAGGAGCTTGCCATTGACCAAACAGAGCTAGCCCACTGACCTCAAGGTAATCACCAGGCTCTCTTCTTTCGGTTTGATTATCTGCCACGTTATCATAGTCCTACTGATCACCAGGCACACCCTGACCGTCTCTAGCCATGGACAACCCTCTTCTCCCTCTACTTAATGTCTCCTTCTGTCAGTCATCGTTCATCGAGTATCTGCCGTTCTGCTGAGCGTATCCCTCTCTATCTAGTCTAGTACACAGCTCTCAGCCTAGCACCATGCACCACCCCTTCTCTAGCTCAGGGGTCGGCAACCTTTCAGAAGTGGTGTGCCGAGTCTTCATTTATTCTCTCTAATTTAAGGTTTTGCGTGCCAGTAATACTTTTTAACCTTTTTAGATGGTCTCTTTCTATAAGTCTATATTATATAACTAAACTATTGTTCTCTGTAAAGTAAATAAATTTTTTAAAATGTTTAAGAAGCTTCATTTAAAATTAAATTAAAATGAAGAGCCCCCTGGACCAGCAGCCAGGACCCGGGCAGTGTGAGTGCCACTGGACATCAGCTCGCGTGCTGCCTTCGGCATGCGTGCCATAGGTTGCCTGCCCCTGCTCCAGCTAATAACACAGATAGTCTGTAAAGTCCTCTCCAGGGTAGGGCATGAGCTCTCAGTGCATGGGAGCAGCTCAGATCCAATGAGCACTGCACGTCACCTGGAGCCACCTCGAGCCTATTGCATTCTCTTTGGCTCAAGCTACTGATGCTCAGACCTAGAGTTCCTAACATAACCCTGCATAATTTCTTTGGGGAGGATTCAGAGCCAGAGTTTGTACACCAGAAATTAGAACAAGTTGGTTTTGTAAAATGCAGTTTTTAGGGGATATGTATCTCAGAAATCCCTTGCTCAAACAACCCCAACTTTGGACCACTAACCCTACCCAGTACCCCCATGAGGTCCAGCAAATAGCAATACAAACCTAAACAGGAGGCCAATTTTAGAGGGCTTAGAATAGTCCACTGTTAAATGGAAAGCTACATTCAACCTCAACTACATTAGAGCTGGCACTACTATAATCTATCTAAATAGACACCCCTCTATCTATTGCTATGCATACCCATCTAACCTATCTCAGAAAGTGTTACTGTACATCCAACCCAGGGGAGTTCTATATTCGATTACATCTTGACAGATATGGAGGAATTGATCAAAGACCTGTGTAGAAAGAATAGTAAATATGGCAGGTGACCAGCTTGGCTTAACAGTGAAATCCTTGCTGATCTTAAACACACAAAAAAAAACCTTACAAGAAGTGGAAGATTGGACAAATGACCAGGGAAGAGTATAAAAATATTGCACAGGCATGCAGGAGTGAAATCAGAAAGGCCAAATCACACCTGGAGGTGCAGCTAGCAAGAGATGTTAAGAGTAACAAAAAGAGTTTCTTCAGGTATGTTAGCAACAAGAAGAAAGTCAAGGAAAGTGTGGGCCCCTTATTGAATGAGAGAGGCAACCTAGTGACAGAGGAGGTGGAAAAAGCTAATGTACTCAATGCTTTTTTTGCCTCTGTCTTCACAAACAAGGTCAGCTCCCAGACTGCTGCACTGGGCAGCATAGCATGGGGAGGAAGTGACCAGCCCTCTGTGAAGAAAGAAGTGGTTCGGGACTATTTAGAAAAGCTGGACGAGCACAAGTCCATGGGGCTGGATGCGCTGCATCCGAGAGTGCTAAAGGAGTTGGCGGATGTGATTGCAGAGCCATTGGCCATTATCTTTGAAAACTCATGGCGATCGGGGGAGGTCCCAGATGACTGGAAAAAGGCTAATGTAGTGCCCATCTTTAAAAAAGGGAAGAAGGAGGATCCTGGGAACTACAGGCCAGTCAGCCTCACCTCAGTCCCTGGAAAAATCATGGAGCAGGTCCTCAAGGAATCAATTCTGAAGCACTTAGAGGAGAGGAAAGTGATCTGGAACAGTCAGCATGGATTCACCAAGGGCAAGTCATCCCTGACTAATCTAATTGCCTTCTATGACGAGATAACTGGTTCTGTGGATGAGGGGAAAGCAGTGGACTCAGGCCAGTTTTGTTCAATATCTTCCTTAATGATCTGGAGGATGGTGTGGATTGCACCCTTGGCAAGTTTGCAGATGACACTAAACTTGGAGGAAAGGTAGATACGCTGGAGGGTAAGGATAGGATACAGAGGGTCCTAGACAAATTAGAGGATTGGGCCAAAAGAAATCTGATGAGGTTCAACAAGGACAAGTGCAGAGTCCTGCACTTAGGACGGAAGAATCCCATGCACCGCTACAGACTAGGGACCGAATGGCTCAGCAGCAGTTCTGCAGAAAAGGACCTAGCGGTTACAGTGGACGAGAAGCTGGATATGAGTCAACAGTGTGCCGTTGTTGCCAAGAAGGCCAATGGCATTTTGGGATGTATAAGTAGGGGCATTGCCAGCAGATCGAGGGACGTGATCGTTCCCCTCTATTCGACATTGGTGAGGCCTCATCTGGAGTACTGTGTCCAGTTTTGGGCCCCACACTACAAAAAGG
This sequence comes from Chelonia mydas, assembly GCF_015237465.2. Lineage (NCBI taxonomy): Eukaryota > Metazoa > Chordata > Testudines > Cheloniidae > Chelonia > Chelonia mydas. Next base: position 48,288,712 of record NC_057853.1, read on the forward strand.
ATGTGGAAAAATTGGGAAACGTCCAGTGGAGGGCAACAAAAATGATTAGGGGACTGGAACACATGACATATGAGGAGAGGTTGAGGGAACTGGGATTGTTTAGTCTGCGGAAAAGAAGAATGAGGGGGGATTTGATAGCTGCTTTCAACTACCTGAAAGGTGGTTCCAAAGAGGATGGATCTAGACTGTTCTCAGTGGTAACAGATGACAGAACAAGGAGTAATGGTCTCAAGTTGCAGTGGGGGAGGTTTAGGTTGCATATTAGGAAAAACTTTTTCACTAGGAGGGTGGTGAAACACTGGAATGGATTACCTAGGGAGGTGGTGGAATCTCCTTCCTTGGAGGTTCTTAAGGTCAGGCTTGACAAAGCCCCTGGCTGGGATGATTTAGTTGGGGATTGGTCCTGCTTTGAGCAGGGGGTTGGACTAGATGTCCTCCTGACGTCCCTTCCAACCCTGATATTCTATGATTCTATGAAAGACCTAAAACATAGTTGTAGCTTAGATACTAGTGATCATGATTTGAATACATGTGTTATGTGTAAATTGAATAAAGTCCAAACCAATAATATAGATACTTGGTGCTGAAAACAATTATGCACCAAATCTATTTGGAGAGAGAATTTAAATAGAAAAATGTGAATGATAATTGGGAACTATTTAAGAACATTTTACTAGATGCCCCAAAAGCCGCAATCCCATAATTGAGAAAGAAGGGTACATTGGTTAAAAAGTAATACTGGCTTACAGAGAAAGTCAAAGCAGCTAGTGTATGTGTGCATGTGTGTGTGTGTGTATCTATAAAATACATATAACAAATGGAAGACAGGAAGTTGATAGTAATCAATATAAATCAGAAGCTAAGAAGTGTAAAAAAAATGATAAGGGAAGCAGAAGAACACAAAGAGAAATCTATGGCCAGCAGAGATGAGGACAAAATGGAGTTTTCCAAGTATATCCTAACAATGGCATTGGTTCATTACTAGATGGAAATGGAAATCAGTAATAATGCAGAAAAGGCAAAAATGTTCAATAAATATTTCTATTCTTTGTTTAGGAAAAAGCCAGATGATGTGGTCATTTCATATGAAGAAACACTTTCTATTCCAGGGGTTCTCAAACTGAGGGTTGTGGGAGTCGCAAGCTGTCAGCCTCCATCCCCAAACCCCACTTCACCTCCAGCATTTATAATAATATTAAATATAAAAAATGTTTTTAATTGATGGGGTCGGGGTCACACTCAGAGACTTGCTGTTTGAAAGGGGTCACCAATACAAAAGTTTGAAAACCACTGCTCTATTCCAACAGTAACTCAGGAGAATGCTATTAAAGCTAAATATTTTTAAATCAGCAGGTCCAGGTTACTTGTCTTCAGAAGTTTTAAAAGAGCTGTCTGAGGAGCACTCTGGACCATTAATGTGGATTTTCAATAAGTCTTGGAACTCTGGGAAAGTTCCAGACAACTGAATGAAAGCTAACATTGTGCCTATATTTAAAAAGGGTAAATGGGACACCCGACTAGTTATAGGCCTGTCAGTCAGACTCTGATCCTGGGCAAGATGATGGAGCAGCTGACATGGGACTCAATAAAAAATTAAAGGAGGGCAATAAAATTAATGCCAATCAATATGTGATTTTGGAAAATAGATCCTGTCAAAGTAACTTGATATCTTTTTTGATGAGATTATAAGTTTGGTTGATGAAATCAAAAGTGTGGATGTAATAGATTTAGAGATCTGTAAGGCATTTGACTTGGTACCGCGTGACCACTGAGAACAGTCTAGATCAGGGGTGGGCAAACTTTTTGGCCTGAGGGCCACATCGGGGTTCCAAAACTGTATGGAGGGCCAGGTAGGGAAGGCTGTGACTCCCCAAACCCTAATCCTATCTGCCCCCTCCCACTTCCTGCCTCCTGAATGCCCCCCTCAGAACTCCCGACCTAACCAACCCCCGCTACTCCTTGTCCCCTGACCACCCCCTCCTGGGACCCCCTGGCCCTAACCGCCGCCCTGGGACTCCACCTCCTATCCAACCCCCCCTCTAAAGCCTCTTTCAGAATGCGGCCCTGCGAACATGGGCAGAGGATGCAGGAGGAGGGGCAGCCGCGCAGCCAGAGAGAAGCGGCAGTTTCCCCTTCAAAGCACTGCTTCTCTCCGGCCAGCTGCGCAGCTGCCCTGTGCTCCTCCTGAGTCCTCCACCTGCGTTCGCAGTTCTCCCGCCACCCGCACCTCCTGCCTGCTCCCCTGTGGCTGCAGGTGAGCCTCCCTTCCTGCTCTCCCCTGCCCCCGCAGTGCAGCCCCCTCCTGTGCTCGTGGCACAGCCAGCTGAAGCTGCGGGGGACGGGGGAGAGCAGGGTTAAGGGCCAGGGACTAGCCTCCCCGGCCGGGAGCTTACGGGCCGGGCAGGATGGTCCCGCGGGCCGTAGTTTGCCCACCTCTGGTCCAGATCTATCCTCTTTGGAACCCCCCCTTCAGGTAGTTGAAGGCTGCTACCAAATCTCTCTCACTCTTCTTTTCTGCAGACTAAATAATCCCAGTTCCCTCAACCTCTCCTCATAAATCATGTGCTCCAGCTCCCTAATCATTTTTGTTGCCCTCCACTGGACGCTTTCCAATATTTCCACATCCTTCTTGTAGTGTGGGGCCCAAAACTGGACACAGTACTCCAGATGAGGCCTCACCAATGTCGAATAGAGGGGAACGATCACATCCCTCGATCTGCTAGCAGTGCTCCTACTTATACATCCCAAAATGCCATTGGCCTTCTTGGCAACAACGGCACACTGTTGACTCATATCCAGCTTCTCGTCCACCATAACCCCTAGGTCTCTTTCTGCAGAACTGCTGCCTAGCCACTTGGTCCCTAGCCTGTAACGGTGCATGGGATTCTTCTGCCTAAGTGCAGGACTCGGCACTTGTCCGTGTCGAACCTCATCAGATTTGTTTTGGCCCAGTCCTCTAATTGGTCTAGGGCCCTCTGTATCCTATCCCTACACTCCAACGTATCTACCACTCCTCCCCGTTTAGTGTCATCTGCAAACTTGCTGAGGGTGCAATCCATGCCATCCTCCAGATCATTAAGGAAGATATTGAACAAAACCGGCCCCAGGACCGACCCTTGGGGCACACTGCTGCCAACTAGACGTGGAGTCATTGATCAGTACCCGTTGAGCCCAACAATCTAGCCAGCTTTCTATCCACCTTATAGTCCATTCATCCAGCCCATATTTCTTTAACTTGCTGGCAAGAATACTGCGGGAGACCGTATCAAAAGCTTTGCTAAAGTCAAGGAATAACACGTCCACCGCTTTCCCCTCATCCACAGAGCCAGTTATCGCATCACAGAAGGCAATTAGGTTAGTCAGGCATGACTTGCCCGTGGTGAAATGATGCTGACTGTTCCTGGTCACTTTCCTCTCCTCTAAGTGCTTCAAAATTGATTCCTTGAGGAATTCCTGCTCCATGATTTGTCACAGAATCATAGAATCACAGAATATCAGGGTTAGAAGGGACCTAAGGAGGTCATCTAGTCCAACCCCCTGCACAAAGAAGGACCAGTCCCCAACTAAATCATCCCCGCCAGGGCTTTGTCAAGCCTGACCTTAAAAACTTCTAAGAAAGGAGATTCCACCTCCTCCCTAGGTAACGCATTCCAGTGTTTCACCACCCTCCTAGTGAAAAAGTTTTTCCTAATATCCAACCGAAACCTCCCCCACTGCAACTTGAGACCTTTACTCCTTGTTCTGTCATCTGCTACCACTGAGAACAGTCTAGATCCATCGTCTTTGGAACCCCCTTTCAGGTAGTTGAAAGCAGCTATCAAATCCCCCCTCATTCTTCTCTTCTGCAGACTAAATAATCCCAGTTCCCTCAGCCTCTCCTCATAAGTCATGTGTTCCAGTGCCCTAATCATTTTTGTTGCCATCCGCTGGACGTTTTCCAATTTTTCCACATCCTTTTTGTAGTGTGGGGCCCAAAACTGGACACAGTACTCCAGATAAGGCCTCACTAATGTCGAATAGAGGGGAACGATCACGTCCCTCGATCTGCTGGTAATGCCCCTACTTATACACCCCAAAATGCCATTGGCTTTCTTGGCAACAATGGCACACTGTTGACTCATATCCAGCTTCTCGTCCACTGTAACCGTTAGGTCCTTTTCTGCAGAACTGCTGCCGAGCCATTCGGTCCCTAGTCTGTAGCGGTGCATGGGATTCTTCCGTCCTAAGTGCAGAACTCTGCACTTGTCCTTGTTGAACCGCATCAGATTTCTTTTGACCCAATCCTCTAATTTGTCTAGGGCCCTCTGTATCCTATCCCTACCTCCAGCGTATCTACCTCTCCTCCCAGTTTAGTGTCATCTGCAAACTTGCCAAGGGTGCAATCCACACCATCCTCCAGATCATTAAGGAAGATATTGAACAAAACTGGCCCCAGGACCGACCCTTGGGGCACTCCACTTGATACCTGCTGCCAACTAGATATGGAGCCATTGATCATTACCCGTTGAGCCCGACAATCTAGCCAGCTTTCTATCCACCTTATCGTCCATTCATCCAGCCCATATTTCTTTAATTTACTGGCAAGAATACTGTGGGAGACCATGTCAAAAGCTTTGCTAAAGTCAAGGAACAACTCGTCCACTGCTTTCCGCTCATCCACAGAACCAGTTATCTCGTCATAGAAAGCAATTAGATTAGTCAGGCATGACTTGCCCTTGGTGAATCCATGCTGACTGTTCCTGATCACTTTCCTCTCCTCTAAGTGCTTCAGAATTGATTCCTTGAGGACCTGCTCCATGATTTTTCCAGGGACTGAGGTGAGGCTGACTGGCCTGTAGTTCCCAGGATCCTCCTTCTTCCCTTTTTTAAAGATGGGCACTACATTAGCCTTTTTCCAGTCATCTGGGACCTCCCCCGATCGCCATGAGTTTTCAAAGATAATGGCCAATGGCTCTGCAATCACATCCGCCAACTCCTTTAGCACTCTCGGATGCAGCGCATCCAGCCCCATGGACTTGTGCTCGTCCAGCTTTTCTAAAAAGTCCCTAACCACTTCTTTCTTCACAGAGGGCTAGTCACCTCCTCCCCATGCTGCGCTGCCCAGTGCAGTTGTCTGGGAGCTGACCTTGTTTGTGAAGACAGAGGCAAAAAAAGCATTGAGTACATTAGCTTTTTCCACATCCTCTGTCACTAGGTTGCCTCCCTCATTCAATAAGGGGCCCACACTTTCCTTGACTTTCTTCTTGTTGCTAACATACCTGAAGAAACTCTTTTTGTTACTCTTAACATCTCTTGCTAGCTGCACCTCCAGGTGTGATTTGGCCTTCCTGATTTCACTCCTGCATGCCCGAGCAATATTTTTATACTCTTCCCTGGTCATTTGTCCAATCTTCCACTTCTTGTAAGCTTCTTTTTTGTGTTTAAGATCAGCAAGGATTTCACTGTTAAGCCAAGCTGGTCGCCTGCCATATTTACTATTCTTTCTATACATCGGGATGGTTTATCCCTGTAACCTCAATAAGGATTCTTTAAAATACAGCCAGCTCTCCTGGACTCCTTTCCCCCTTATATTATTCTCCCAGGGGATCCTGCCCATCAGTTCCCTGAGGGAGTCAAAGTCTGCTTTTCTGAAGTCCAGGGTCTGTATTCTGCTGCTTTCCTTTCTTCCCTGTGCCAGAATCCTGAACTCGACCATCTCATAGTCACTGCCTCCCATGTTCCCATCCACTTTTGCTTCCCCTACTAATTCTTCCAGGTTTGTGAGCAGCAGATCAAGAAGAGCTCTGCCCCTAGTTGGTTCCTCCAGCACTTGCACCAGCAAATTGTTCCCTACGCTTTCCAAAAACTTCCTGGATTGTCTGTGCACGGCTGTATTGCTCTCCCAGCAGATATCAGGGTGATTGAAGTCTCCCATGAGAACCAGAGCCTGCGATCTAGTAAATTCCATTAGTTGCCGGAAGAAAGCCTCGTCCACCTCATGCCCCTGGTCCGGTGGTCTATAGCAGACTCCCACCACGACATCACCCTTGTTGCTCATGCTTCTAAACTTAATCCAGAGACACTCAGGTTTTTCTGCAGTTTCATACCAGAGCTCTGAGCAGTCATACTGCTCTCTTACGTACAATGCAACTCCCCCACCTTTTCTGCCCTGCCTGTCCTTCCTGAACAGTTTATATCCATCCATGACAGTACTCCAGTCATGTGAGTTATCCCACCAAGTCTCTGTTATTCCAATCACATCATAATTCCTTGACTTGTGCCAGGACTTCCAGTTCTCCCTGCTTGTTTCCCAGGCTTCTTGCATTTGTGTATAAGCACTTGAGATAACTCGCTGTTTATCCTGCTTTCTTAGTATGAGGCAGGAGCCCTCCCCTCTCGCACTCTCCTGATCGTGCTTCCTCCTGGTATCCCACGTCCCCACTTACCTCAGGGCTTTGTTCTCCTTCCCCCGGTGAACCTAGTTACAGTGCGAGCTGCAACTCACCACAGGACTTGGGCTGCTCCCCAGCCCAGCCCCCACTGAGTGGAAGAGAAGCAGGCAATGGTGAAGCACCAGACCCCACCACATGAGTGCCTCCTTGGGGACCCTGGGAGATTGGACCTACTGGATAAGTGCATGCAGCACCAGTGCTGGGGAGCATCCCAGTGGCTGGTGACCACTGATCTCCTCCTCCCATGTGGCTCTCGGGATCCTGCAGGACCCTCTGGTCCACGGCCTTTGCATAGCAATACCCATTAAACCATGAGCCCTGCCAGGGCTTGTAACAAACCTGCAGGCCCAAAGGCAGGAGTCCACAGTGGCCACCCTGCTGCCCATCATGGACATGTGGACTTTCCCAGGGATGGCAAGGACTGTTCCCGTGTCGCCATGCCCGCTGCCCCAACCCCTTCCACTCCAGCTAAATGGGAATCACTCCCACCCCTTTGCCACAGAGGGGCAATGACACACATCTGCCCAGTTCTGATTCCATCCAGTAGAGGGCAGCAGTGCATCACAATGAGGAGGGAGAGGGGTTGCTCCATCAAAATGATAAATTGCAGGCTAATCTCCCACAATGCTCTGCAGCAGCCGGCCAATCAGGAGCAGCAGTCAGAGGTGAGGGAGCTGCAGAGGAATTCACATGCCTCCCAGTGTAATAACCGCGTTTCCTTGGGGAGAAGGGCCAGAAAATGAAAAGCACCCAGAGGAAAGCAGCATCAGGGAAGCTCCAAACGGAAACACCTGCTGCGTCTCCAGCCGTGCCGGGGGCCGCGCCGGAGTGGGCGGAGGTTGCACTGCATGGGGGATTGGGCCCTGCTGCTCAGGAATGCTGGAGCAGCATATTTGCTGGGAAGCAGCTGCATTCTGCGCCAGCCAAGGTGTTAATAGAGACGTGAACGGATGGGGCTGCAGCAAGGAGACACAGAACAATGCAGCAAGAAATAGGTCACACCTGCCCCTGCTTTGGCTTGCAACAGAGCGCATGCCAACCCGTTACACACATACATTCACACACATTCCCTACACACACTGCACATACACACACACACTCTACACATTACACAATGCACACACAATTCCTACTGCACACAAACACCTGCACCCGCCCAGGCATGTGCATATCCAGCCACAAAACACTTTTAACACATCCACCGTGCGCATGCACCCACCACACGTCTCCCATGTACAGCCACGCACATTTGAAACTTTTGCCCACAGCACATGCCCGGAGCGGTGCTCACTGTCTGTGCATCCACATCCAGCACAGCTCTGGCAGCACATAAGTGCAATCACAATGCTAATGCTGGAGGACCCTTGAAGGGGGGCCTAGAGCTTGAACTCCCCCCGCCCCCCAGCTTGTATAGCCCTGCCTCTGGGCTGCAGCGGCTCTGAGTGTCTCCTGACTATTATGGGGAGCTGGCAGGAGACAGACTGAGCCCTCTCTCAGTGACTTTCCTGAGGACGCAGAAAGCAGCCACCACAGACTCACCCCCCAATACCCTACCTCAATGGCTGGTGGGTTCTGGCTACAGTCACAGGGATCAGCGGGACAATGGCCCGGTGGGATAGCAGCTTTGCCAGGGAAGAGGGAGCCACCCTGGCTGAGCCTCCACCAGCCCCCTCCCCAACAGGGGGCCCCGCTACACAACAGGGCCCTTGGGCCGCAGTCCCAACTCCCAGACCTGAGCTGCTCCACGGTCTCCGCCCACGGGCTGAGTGTGGACCTATGACTGGGCATCACTGCACCAGCCACTGGGGGTGCAGGGGCCAGGCTGGGTGCCCCACCTGTGGCCCAGGGGCTGCTTGTGGATCTCGAGGGCGACTGGGCTAAGATGCACTGAAAGCCACGCCCTGCAACATTTAAACAGAAGCATTGGGCTCAGCTGCGCGGCTAGTGGGAGGTGACAGGGTCGCTGTCTCCCTGCAGCAATGCTGGCGCCAGGAGCACGCTGAGCAGCAGCTGTTCCTTCCCTGCTCTGCAGCACCCCTCCTGGCCACCTGCTGCATTGCAAGGGTGGGAGGAGAGCTGCCCCTGGCTGCAGCGTGGGAGCTCATCCTCACCCCAAGCAAGTGTGGGCCTAAACCAAAACCTTGCACCCCTCCACCCCAGAAACTTGAGCATGGAACCAGATTAGGCCAGGTGTTTAAACAGCCAGAGGCCAGAGCCAGCCACTGGTGCCATTTGGCTGGGGAGGCAGGTAAATGGTCCAGAGACCAGAGATGAGATTTTCAATGGGAACTGAGGACCAGATCCTCAGTTAGGTGCCCAACTCCCATTGCTACTGAAATCAATGGGAGTTGGGTGCCTAAATACTTTTGAGGCTCTGGTGCCTGACTGCCCTCAAAATCTCCCCTAGATTTGACTGGGCCCAGTGAACTCCCCAATCTGTGTTGGGACTGACACCAGGCTCTGGGTCTGAACCTATCTCACAAAAACTGCCCAAGCCTGACGAAGGCACAGGGGGGTCCCCCCCACAGTCAGACTTGATTCTGCAGGAAGGTTTCTAGTGTCTGCCCTCTGCCTGCAGTCCCAGCTGGGAGCCCAGTGCCATGCAAAGGCAGAAAGGGAAACGAGTGCACAGAGGCTAACACAAGGCTTCCAGTGACTGGCTGAGTGGGGGGATTGCCCTCCCTCATCATACACAGGCAGACCTCCCGGTGGAGCATGCCAAGAGGTGCACCGATCCCCTGAACTGGGGGAGGAAGCATGCCGGAGTGAATGGCAGGTGGAGGGATGGAGTGTGCGGAGGAAATGGCTGTCCCCACCAGGCAATAAAGTTCCACCAGAAAAATCCACCTGGCTAATTGCGCTGGCTTAGCGAGAGCGCTCTGCTGCGCCCCAGGGACCCGCGCAGGTGGGTAACCTTGGCAACCAGGCGTTCTGGGGCTCCGTGCACCAGCTGAAGTGGGTGGGAGATTTTAACTGCATCCCCTCCCCCCATGTGGTGGGGAACAGAGCAAGGGAACCTCAGCGGAAAGGTTTCTACTCCAGGCCCCAGTGGGACAGATAGCCTGCTCTGCTGGCTGAGATCACTGGCGGATCAGGGGCTCCCGCGACCCTCTGCAGGGGCAGGACCTCAGGGAGAGGAAACGGGAATGGGAGGCCCAAGGAGCATCGGTTATGGCAGCTGCAGCCCAGCTGTGTGGTGCAGTGGGCGCGCCTGGCAGAACAAACTGCACTGCAGGATGCCTGTGACAAGTGCAAGGTATCAACCCACCCCCAGAGCCGGGATTCCGGAGCACATCTGTCCCCGCATAAATGGCTTGAGTCCCCCAAAACACCTGAGGGAGGCTTCTGTGCTCAGCGTTACAAAGGGGCAAGGAGCAGGAAGATGGGGCTCACTGTGATCGAGACAGTTAGGGTGGCTCAGCTGTGAACAGCACTATTTATAATCCAGTAACCCCGAGAGGCCGGAGTCGAGATCGAGAGCCCCAGCACACTCGGTGCTGTACAAACACGTAGTGAGAGAGAGAAAGTCCCTTCTGCAAAGACCTTACAATGTGCCTAAGCATGAAGGCCCAGCTGTTCAAAGGTATGAAATGCCCAGCTCCCACTGAAATCTGGTAGGGCCTAAATGCCTTTGAGGTTCTGAGCCCAAGTGGCTTGCCTATGGTCACCCAGCAGGTCAGTGGCAGGGCTGGGAACAGAGCCCAAGTCTCCTGCTTCCCAGGCCAGTGCCCTGCCTATTGGGCCCTGCTTCTACTGGCAGAACCCCTGCAGCTGTTCCAAGGGAGATGACAGCTGGCTCTGCCCTCCGGCACCCACCCTGCCACTCATCAGCAAAACTCGTCCCCTCCGACTTGCTGGGCACAAAAGCAGCTGAAAACGCTCGTCCCTCCCAAACGACAGCAACAGCCTTTGTGACCAAACAGCACAGGTCAAACAGCCACTGGGTCATTTCAGCTGCCAGCACCAACCCCTCTGCTCTCCCCATTCCTAACTGAGCTTTGTCTGCCAGACCCACACATCCAAACTCCCAGGAAGGAGTTAAATATCCAACCCCTTTGCCTGTAACCCCAAGTTGCAGAGTAAGAAACACCTGCTCTTGCCTCGCACCGTGTTTTAATGCATCTGATAAAAATATATGAGCTTCTGGGGACTCACAGGCAGACAGATTTGGCAGCACTTCTGCCTGCGCTTGGCCTGGGCGACAGGCTCGGAACTGGGGCCTGGCTCTCCCTAGCAGTACATTCTTGGTTCTCTGAGTAAGGTTCTGTACGAGGGGATCAGTGTGCAATAAGGTGATTATGATGGCTCTTGGTTAAGCTATAGAGTGTTCTGTTTGCAGCCTGCCTGGGGTGTCTCTGCTCCTGTGCTCCCCAGCACCACCTCTGGCAGTTTTAGAGCATAGCTGAGCCCGCAAATACCAAATGGGTCTCAAATGTTTACCAGTGGATATCTAAAGTATTGTGACCACAGGTACAATTGCTGAAAACATCTAAGTGACTTGGGAGCCTGAGTCCCACTGAAAGTCACTTAAGTACTGTTACCCCTTTTCCTCTGAGTGGTTAGTCAGCATTGTGTGTGTGGGGGGGGGTGTCTTGTGGGTGGTCTCCATCAGGAGGAGAAAACGACAATCCTGTTCATTTACAAAGAAAGTTTCCCTGACCACAGCAGGAATCAGACAGGAGGCAAGTTCTTTGCTTATGATTCCAAGCCTCTTTCCAGCCAGCCCTCTGCCCAAAAAGCTCCCTCTTCTGCTGTCTCTCAGCACCACGTTACCAGCACTTTTTTTTGCTTCTCTCTGCCTGCCACTGACCACTTCTAACACAGACATGCACAGCTCCCTGCACCATTTGTGTGCCGACCCCAACGAAACCCCTCTGCCTACATCACTCAGCTCCTGATTAGCCCGGTATGTTGGGCAACAGCTCCTATTGCTTCAGCTCTCTGACACCAAAAAGGTGCCTAACTGCTTATTATTTATATTACCATAGAAACGGGCTGAGATTTTCATTTGGACAGGAGACAGGTTTGGAGAAGAGGGATCTGAGCGTCGTCAGCATAATGATGGTAGTTGAATTTGTGTTTGCAGGTGAAATTATTCAGAGATAAGGTACAGAGGGAGAAGAGAAGGGGACCAAGAATCCAAACAGAAACCTGGAAAGGGGATGAGGAGGAGCCTGTGAAGAATACGCCAAAGGAGCTAGTAGGAGGAGACCCTGGAGGGGACAGAGTCACGGAAACCAAGGCAGGACAAGTTCACAACCCAGTTTTAAATTAAATGGAAGGATAGGGTTTGGCTGTACTGTTCTATAGTTGTCCACGCTGCTCTGTGTTTCTATCGGAGATGGCAAGGAGGCTGCCTGGCATGTGGGATAGATGGTGGGAAGGTCGGTAGGGCGCAGATGCGACCCCCACAGCACAAAGCAAAATGCCACTTTGGACTTGATCGCGAAGTATGAAAAAACTCACCTCAGACCTGAAGTCTTTCCGCCATTCCAGCAACTCCCAAACTCAGTGGTTCTCAAACTGTGGGTCAGGTCCCCAAAGTGGGTCGCAACCCCATTTTAATGGGGTCACCAAGGCCAGCATTAAATTTGTTGGAATCCAGGGCTGAAGTTGAAGCTTGAGCTCCACCCCCACCCAGGGTGGCAGGGCTTGGGCTCTGGTCCCCTCTCCGCCCACCCAAGACGATGAGGCCTGGTCTCTGCCCCCCTCCTGGGGTCATGTAGTAACTTTGTTGTCAGAAGGGGGTCGCAGTGTGATGAAGTTTGAGAACCCCTGCTCTAATTAACTGGTCCAAAGGCCCCCCAAGTACAGCTGAGGACTAGAGACACTTGATTTGGATAAAAACAGGTTTTCTTGTTGTACCGTCATAAAGTTGAAGGGCCCATCAGCTTATCCAGTCTGACCTCCGGCGTATCACAGACCACCAGCTCCACCCAGCACCTGAGTACTGCACCCAACACACGAACTGTGTTACCACCCAAGCGGAGACGCAGGAAGCACCTGGGCCATCCACCCACCACAATGGCATGATAATGCCCAGTATTCCTGCGGAGCCCTCAGAGGGATATTTAGCATTTATATCATGGTTTTCATGGCCAAGACACTTTGCAGGTATCCACTAGTTCCCCCCTAAGAACACCCCACTCCCCAAGAGCCCAGAGGGGGCTGTCAGGCACAGGCCTGCGGATCAGAATGCCTGGGTTCTAGTCATGGATCCGCCACAGACTTGCTGTTTTGACCTTGGGCAAGTCACAGGGAGCCAGACTTTCAGAATTACATGCACCGTTTCGGTGATGGTACACCCAGGGGCAAACAGCCAATTCTGGGTCTCGTTGGCCATTTGCACAGACAGCTGTGGTGAGTGTCTGTGCAAAGGAGGCAAACTGATGCATGTACATGTCTGAAAATCTCTCCCCTAAGTGTCCCGTGCCTCAGTTTCCCTGTTAACTACCTCAGTGGGGTTTGTGTTTGAGTCACTCATCCAGGGCTATAAAGCAGGCTGAGATCTTCAGGTGGGGGCACTACAGATGTGCAAAATGCTCCCATTGTAATCCCAATTTTACGGTTTAGCTTCCGTGTGTGCGCTCAAGGTGACTCGCGCTGTGCTCAGGCTATGCTGTGTGTTTAGCTGTGACCTGCAGTGGGTGCTGAACTGGATGTCTGCCCTTTCTAGCTTCTTAAGATGTAAAATAAAAGGACTGAATGGTTATTTTGGGGCAGCTTCTTTTTTTTATTTTTATTTTTTTTTTTGCCTTAATCTCAAGAATACCAGGGTCTATATTCTTGAGATTACAGAACAAGTCAAAAATTCAAAAAGCCTCTAAAAAGATTGGGGTTTTGATTGCTAACATAAGCTATTTGCCTCACTACATTACCCAACACTTTCAACACGGCAGTGAAGTTAGCTCCATGGTTACACACACGGAAAAGCCCCTCGAAATCTGTTGTTTCAAGCCCAAACACTTTTTTTGTGGTTTACTTGTTTATTACAAGATGTGTGTTACAAACCCCCCTGGGAGACTCACAACCCTTCATCAAACTGGCTAACTTATGCTCACTGCCAGCCCTCAGTAGGCCTATTTCAGGGTGCTTTATAGTGTATTCCCCCCTCCTTGCATTATAGCATCTCCACTTATCCTAACATATAACTGACAAGACAAAAGCCTCCCCCTAAATAAAGGCTTAAGAGCTCAGGTCAGGGGTCAGAGGTCAATCATGCTAAGGACAAGGTTGGCACAGGAGCAAAGGGATATAAACTGGTCATGAACATGTTCAGGCTAGAAAGGAGGGGTTAGGCTCTGGAGCAGCCCCTCTCCACCCCTCCAGATGAGTTGTGGGCTCAAACCATTGTAGTTAGTTTGGGATGCAAGCTGTCTGAGTTCAGTTGTATGATGGGGCTGCGTGCGAAGGTGGGGGGCAGGGGCTCACATCTGATTCACATCCCTAGAAGCTTATATGTCAGGGTGTCAGTCACCTCCTGCAGGAAGCCGGCTGGGACTTTCCCCTCTCCAAACGTGTTCAGTTTTGGTTTTTTACTTCCTCCCTCTAGGTGGCTGTGGCCAGAGATGGAACACAGGTCAGCGCTCCGAAGTGGCACTGATCCTTGTCTCTCTCTGGTACGTGGCTGGTGGGTCGTGCACCCAAGATCAGGGTCTGACACTGGCCAGGATTATCTGGGTATTGGATGCTTCCCAGGGTACCTCACCCCCACCTGCCCTTAGCAGGAGGCAGACTCATCTGTGCCTGCTGGGGAAATCCACCAGCTGCTGGCAGCACCAGCCCTGCTTCCCCGGCCCCTGCAGGCCTCGTGCTCTCTGCACAGCTATAGATAGGCAAACACCAGCCTCTGAGTCCTCAGAGCATCCCCTGCTTTGTCCAGCTCCTCCTGCACGGGGCACTCTGCACTTTGCTAAACCCCACCGCTGAGATATATGACTAGGCGAGTTTATCACTCCAGATTAGAGTTTCTAGTAGTGAGTGAGAACACTGGAAACAAATGGTTACATAGCGAGCTAAATCTTAACATGCTTTCTGAGACTCAACTTTTGTCACAGGCCGCCGCAGGCCCCACCCAGTGAACCATAGAATCATAGAAGATTAGGGTTGTACGAGACCTTAGGAGGCTGTAGGGATTGGTCACCAGCGAAGGTGAAAATTGGGTTCTCTGTTAGCTGAGTACACATCTCTTGTTAACCTGCTGACATGTAAAGTGAGTCTTGTTCCATTCACAGCGGGTCTCCTCTCACCCACCTGAACTGCATGTAAATGAAGGGCTGTAAGAACAGCATTTTCGTTGCCCTCCGCTGGACTCTCTCCAATTTGTCCACATCCTTTCAGTAGTGGGGGGCCCAAAACTGGATGCATTACTCCAGAGGTGGCCTCACCAGTGCCAAATAGAGGGGAATAATTAATTCCCTCGATCTGCTGGCAATGGTCCTACTAATGCAGCCCAATACGCCGTTGGCCTTCTTGGCAACAAGGGCACACTGTTGATTCATATCCAGCTTTTCATCCACTGTAATCCCCAGGTCCTTTTCTGCAGAACTGCTGTTTAGCTAGTCGGTCCCCAGCCTGTAGCAGTGCATGGGATTCTTCCTTCCTAAGTGCAGGACCCTGCACTTGTCCTTGTTGAACCTCATCAGATTTTTTTTCGCCCAATCCTCTAATTTGTCTAGGTCACTCTGTATCCTATCCCTACACTCCAGGGTATCTACCTCTCCCCCCATCTTAGCCCTGGTCTACACTAGGAGTTGAGGTCGAATTTAGCAGCATTAAATCGATTTAACCCTGCACCTGTCCACGTGACGAAGCCCTTTTTTTCGACTTAAAGGGCTCTTAAAATCGATTTCTTTACTCCACCCCTGACAAGGGGATTAGTACTGAAATCAGCCTTGCCAGGTCGAATTTGGGGTACTGTGGATTCAATCAGACGGTATTGGGCTCCGGGAGCTATCCCAGAGTGTTCCATTGTGACCGCTCTGGACAGCGCTCTCAACTCAGATGCACTGGCCAGGTAGACAGGAAAAGGCCCGCGAACTTTTGAATCTCATTTCCTGTTTGGCAAGCTGCAGGTGAGTGCAGAGCTCATCAGCAGAGGTGACTATGCAGAGCTCATCAGCAGAGGTGACCATGATGGAGTCCCAGAATTGCAAAAGAGCTCCAGCATGGACCGAACAGGAGGTACGGGATCTGATTGCTGAATGGGGAGAGGAATCCGTGCTATCAGAACTCCGTTCCAGTTTTCAAAATGCCAAAACATTTGTTGAAATCTCCCAGGGCATGAAGGACAGAGGCCATAACAGGGACCTGAAGCAGTGCCGCGTGAAACTGAAGGAACTGAGGCAAGCCTACCAGAAAACCAGAGAGGCAAACGGCTGCTCCGGGTCAGAGTCCCAAACATGCTGCTTCTATGATGAACTGCATGCCATTTTAGGGGGTTCAGCCACCACTACCCCAACCGTGTTGTTTGACTCCTTCAATGGAGATGGAGGCAACATGGAAGCAGGTTTTGGGGACGAGGAAGATGATGATGATGAGGTTGTAGATAGTTCACAGCAAGCAAGCGGAGAAATCATTTTTCCCGACAGCCAGGAACTGTTTCTCACCCTGGACCTGGAGCCAGTACCCCCCGAACCCACTCAAGGCTGCCTCCCGGACTCGCCAGGCAGAGAAGGGACCTCTGGTGAGTGTACCTTTTTAAATAGTATACATGGTTTAAAAGCAAGCGTGTTTAATGATTAATTTGCCCTGGCATTCACGGCCAGTACAGCTACTGGAAAAGTCTGTTAACGTGTCTGGGGATGGAGCGGAAATCCTCCAGGGACATCTCCATAAAGCTCTCCTGGATGTACGCCCAAATGCTTTGCAAAAGGTTTCTGGGGAGGGCAGCCTTATTCCGTCCACCATGGTAGGACACTTTACCACGCCAGGCCAGTAGCACGTAGTCAGGAATCATTGCAGAACAAAGCATTGCAGTGTATGTTTGCTGGCATTCAAACAACATCCATTCTTTATCTCTCTGTGTTATCCTCAGGAGTGTGATATCATTCATGGTCACCTGGTTGAAATAGGGTGCTTTTCTTAAGGGGACATTCAGAGGTGCCCGTTCCTGCTGGGCTGTTTGCCTGTGGCCGAACAGAAATGTTCCCCGCTGTTAGCCACGGGGAGGGGGAGGGGCAAGCCACGTGGTGGGGGGAGGGAAAATGAGACCTTGTAACAAAAGCACATGTGCTATGTATGTAATGTTAAAAGCAAGGTTTACCGTGAAAGAGTGTACCCATTGTTCTAGAAAATGTGTCTTTTTAAATACCACTGTCCCTTTTATTTCTCCACCAGCTGCATGTGTTTCAAGGATCACAGGATCTTCTCCTTCCCAGAGGCTAACGAAGATTAGAAGGCGGAAAAAACGCACTCGCGATGAAATGTTCTCTGAGCTCATGCTGTCCTCCCACGCTGACAGAGCACAGACGAATGCGTGGAGGCAGACAATGTCAGAGTGCAGGAAAGCACAAAATGACCAGGAGGAGAGGTGGTGGGCTGAAGAGAGGGCTGAAGCTGAAAGGTGGCAGCAGCGTGATGAGAGGAGGCAGGATTCAATGTGGAGGCTGCTGGAGGGCCAAACTAATATGCTCCAGCGTATGGTTGGGCTGCAGGAAAGGCAGCAGGAGCACAGATCGCCGATACAGACCCTGTGTAACCAACCACCCTCCTCCCTAAGTTCCATAGCCTCCTCACCCAGACACCCAAGAACGGAGTCGGGGGGCCTCCGGCCACCCAGCCACTCCACCCCAAAGTATTGCCCAAGCAACAGAAGGCTGGCATTCAATAAGTTTTAAAGTTTTAAACTTTTAAAGTTCTGTGTGGCCTTGTCCTTCCCTCCTCCACCACCCCTCCCGGGCTACGTTGGCAGGCAAGGAACCAAGCGGGGGCGCGTTTCATCAAGGAGAAACAAACAGAATTTTCACACCGTAGCCTAGCCGGTCATGAAACTGGTTTTCAAAGCTTCTCTGATGCGCACTGTGCCCTCTTCTAACCGCCCTGGTGTCTGGCTGTGCTTAATCAGTGGCCAGGCAATTTGCCTCAACCTCCCACCCAGCCATAAATGTCTCCCCCTTACTCTCACAGATATTGTGGAGCGCACAGCAAGCAGTAATAATAGTGGGAATATTGGTTTCGCTGAGGTCTAAGCAAGTCAGTAAATTGCATCAGCACGCTTTTAAACGTCCAAATGCACATTCTATCACCATTCTGCACTTGCTCAGCCTACAGTTGAACAGCTCCTGACTACTGTCCAGGCTGCCTGTGTATGGCTTCATGAGCCATGGCATTAAGGGGTAGGCTGGGTCCCCAAGGATAACTATAGGCATTTCAACATTCCCAACAGTTATTTTCTGGTCTGGGAAGTAAATCCCTTCCTGCAGCCGTTTAAATAGACCAGAGTTCCTGAAGATGCGAGTATCATGTACCTTTCCCGGCCATCCCACGTTGATGTTGGTGAAACATCCCTTGTGATCCACCAGTGCTTGCAGCACTATTGAAAAGTACCCCTTGCGGTTTATGTACTCGGCGGCTTAGTGCTCCGGTGCCAAGATAGGGATATGGGTTCCATCTGTGGCCCCACCACAGTTAGGGAATCCCATTGCAGCAAAGCCATCCACTATGACCTGCACATTTCCCAGGGTCACTACCCTTGATATCAGCAGATCTTTGATTGCGCTGGCTACTTGCATCACAGCAGCCCCCACAATAGATTTGCCCATTTCAAATTGATTCCTGACTGACCAGTAGCTGTCTGGCATTGCAAGCTTCCACAGGGCTATTGCCACTCACTTCTCAACTGTGAGGGCTGCTCTCATCTTGGTATTCTTGCACCTCAGGGCAGGGGAAAGCAAGTCATAAAGTTCCATGAAAGTGCCCTTACGCATCCGAAAGTTTCTCAGCCACTGGGAATCATCCCAGACCTGCAACACTATGCTGTCCCACCAGTCTGTGCTTGTTTCCCGGGCCCAGAATCGGCGTTCCACCGCATGAACCTGCCCCATTATCACCACGATGCCCACAATGCCAGGTCCCGTGCTTTGGGAGAAGTCTGTGTCCATGTCCTCATCACTCTCGTCACCACGCTGACGTCACCTACTCGCCTGGTTTCGCTTTGCCAGGTTCTGGTGCTGCATATACTGCTGGACAATGCATGTGGTGTTTAATGTGCTCCTAATTGCCAAAGTGATCTGAGCGGGCTCCATGCTTGCCGTAGTATGGCGTCTGCACAGAAAAAAGGCGCAGAACGATTGTCAGCCGTTGCTCTGACGGAGGGAGGGGCGACTGATGACATGGCTTACAGGGTTGGCTTACAGTGAATTAAAATCAACAAAGGGGGTGGCTTTACATCAAGGAGAAATAAAAACAACTGCTACACAGAATGGCCCCCTCAAGTATTGAACTGAAAACCCTGGGTTTGGCAGGCTAATGCTCAACCCAATGCTCAACCCACTGAGCTATCCCTCCCACTGGTATTTCAGGCATGACTGAATCGCTATTAAACTTTTCACGGTGCCCCTGACAGACCACACTGAAATAATTGTCGGCCGTTGATTTCACGGAGGGAGGGAGGGGGAAGCAAATGAATACAAAACAAATCTGGTATATTTCTTGTTTGGATCCACTCCATCTATCTTTTACATCTTTGGCTGGCAGCAGACGGTGCAGTAGGACTGCTGGCCATCCTCATCTCCTGCCTGCTCGCCATAAGACGGTACAATAGGAATGCCGGCAGGACTAAAGAGAATGGCCTGGTCGAGTCACTCCTATTTTAGTCCCTGCACCCATGTCTGCCCAAGCGCTCCTGACCAACCTTACCTAGGCGGCCAGGAGCACCTCAGACATGACAATGATGGTTATCAGGCCTATTGCACCGTCTGCTGCCACAAGGCAATGAGCTGCTGCTGTGTAGCAATGCAGTACCGCGTCTGCCAGCACTCAGGAGATGTACTGTGACAGTGAGCTGAGTGGGCTCCGTGCTTGCCATGGTATGGTGTCTGCACAGGTAACTCAGGAAAAAAGGTGCAAAACAATTGTCTGCTGTTGCTTTCATGGAGCAAGGGAGGGAGAGAGGGCCTGACGACATGTACCCAGAACCACCCGTGACAATGTTTTTGCCCCATTAGGCATTGGGATCTCAACCCAGAATTCCAGTGGTCAGCGGAGACGGCGGGAACTGTAGGATAGCTACCTACAGTGCAATGCTCCAGAAGTCAATGCTAGCCTCGGTACTGTGGAAGCACTCCACCGAGTTAATGCACTTAGAGCATTTTGTGTGGGGACACACACAAGCGACTATATAAAAACGATTTCTAAAAAAATGACTTCTATAAATTCGACCTAATTTCATAGTGTAGACATACCCTTAGTGTCATCTGCGAACTTGCTGAGGGTGCAATCCATCCCATCATCCAGATCATTAATAAAGATGTTGAACAAAACCTGCCCCAGGACCGACCCCTGGGGCACTCTGCTTGATACCGGCTGCCAACTAGACATCGAGCTGCCTGGCCAGTGCAGATACACACTGGGCTGTTTATCTTACCCCCTGGGGTGTATTAATTTGCCTCTCACATAGTAACACCAGGCAATACAGGCTTACAGCCAAGGTAGGCTTCCCTGGAGCCCTCACTCCCCAGCCCATGTTCATCCTCTGAGCTCCTCCTGAGCTGCCCCTTGCTTCCTTTTCCTCCCCAATTACCTGGCTAGCCCAGTGACTGTCACCCAGGGGCTCATGGCCCCCACCAGAAAATGTAGAACTGCCCTCAGCTGGGCCTGCAGCCTACCCCAGGGTGCTGCTGATCGTGCCTGCCACAACCTCACTAATGAGTTAACATCCTGTCAAAAAAGGTTGACCTCACCTAAAGTTCTCGTCAGCATTTTTGGCCAAGCCCAGCTAAGATCGCTTTCTCTTTGGGATTACAGTGGACGAGAAGCTGGATATGAGTCAGCAGGGTCCTTTTTAGCCACAGTAATTACATTTCAGATCCCTCAAGTCGCACGAGGGGGTCGGCCTGCCCCAGCTCAAGGGCACCCTTGAGTTGGGCTTCCTGGAGTCCCACCTTTGAGAGGTCTCTGGGTGACTCCCCTCCTCCCCCTGATCTGCTGTCCACAAACTCATCTGCCACTGAGCAGATCTTTAGGCTTCCGGTCCCCTTACCACATCTTAAGGTCTGGAGGGCAGATGTCATACAGCTACTTTTTCACTAGGAGGGTGGTGAAGCACTGGAATGTGTTACCTAGGGAGGTGGTGGAATCTCCTTCCTTAGATATTTTTAAGGTCAGGCTTGACAAAGCCCTGGCTGGGATGATTTAGTTGGGGATTGGTCCTGCTTTGAGCAGGGGGTTGGACTAGATGACCTCCTGAGGTCCCTTCCATGATTCTATGATTCTGTGATTCTATGATACTCCAACTCCACCAGGTTATACAAGTCCTCGATGGTAGTGGCCCCTCTGCCCTTTCCCAACTTGCGGAGATATTCCCCCAGCAGGTTGGCAACCTCCTTGTAGGTGATGCCTGAGGTCTTGTGTACACCCGGAATCATTTCCTGTATGCCTCTGGGGGTAGAACAGGTCATAGTCCCCCGTCTCAATACCACCCATTTGGCTGAATGCCTCTAGGGCCTTCGGACCCAGCAACGGGGGTTAGACAGTGGAGCCTCTCTGTGGGGTCAATCTGGTTCAGATCACAAGCCTTCTCAAAGGCTGTGAGGTAGCCATTAATATCCCTCCCCCACCCCTCCTTAAACTGGGGCAGCAGTTTGGTGTCTAGATTCCCCGCAGAACTGGCATTTCAGGGCCTTTCCCCACTTACCACCCCCAGCAGACCCTCTTGGCCTGCCTCTCCTCCAACTGCAGCTCATGTTTTCACTGCCCCAAGCAGTCAGCTAGCCTCTGCTCCTCCGGCTCCAGCTCCTTCACTCTCAGCTTCAGTTTCCATCTCTTCACATGTACTGGGGGGAACCCAGGTGGGAAGCCGCCATCCTGGCTGGGGAACTGGGTCCATTGGACCCCCTGCCATTACCCCAACTGCCCCCCTGCTACTCCCAGGAACTTGGTCCATAGACTGGTCACTCACTACCAGCCAGGCAGTCAGCTGCTCCTAGGTGAGCCTCCCAATGCTCAGCCCTCTCTCCCTGCACAGAAGTGCCAGGTCCCTCTTACGGAGCTGGTTATAGGCCATTTCCATGCTGGTTCCTTCCATTCCCTCATTTTATCGCTGGCAGCCACTCACTGCAAAGTGCCTGCACTCACAGCCACCTATCTACAGGGTGCATCCACAAACCATTCTTTGCTACCACATTGTCACAGACTTCCAGTCGTGCCCACTCTTGGCCCCTGGGAGGAACCCCCTTCAGTGTGACAGCCCTTCTCGGTGGTCCACTCTCTCTCGGGGGTTAAGCCCCTCCACCTTAGAATCATAGAATCATAGAATATCAGGGTTGGAAGGGACCCCAGAAGGTCATCTAGTCCAACCCCCTGCTCAAAGCAGGACCAAGTCCCAGTTATATCATATACCTTCTGGAACCGCACCTCTCTGTCTGTCTCTCGCCTTGGGCCCCCTCATGGAGTCCACTCCCTCTGGACCCCCGGGGCCTCCACCCCCCAGAGGGAATAATGTAACCCTGTTCTCTAGACCGGAGCGACTCTCAGCCAGCTTAAAACAGGAGGGTTTCTTGAGCGTCTGAACACAGCATAGGAAACTCTCAGGGCCCTCAGGCCTGGCCTCCCTCAACAGCACAGTACGTCTAAGTCACCCCTGCATCCAGGTGGGCTCTGCCTGCTCTCTCTCTCCAGTCCTGAGACCCTCCTCTTTCCAGCTGGGCATCCGATATCACCAGCCCCAACATCTCCTCCCCTGTCCTTTTTCTTCCATCCAAGGTAAACAGGTTGCTGGGGCCCTCTCTCTTCCGTCCTTTGTTCCCCTCTGGCTGGAACTGGTTGGTCAGGTCACCGGGGTCTCTCTCCTCAGCCCTTTGTCCTCCCATTGGTCAGAACCGGCTGACTGCCAAGCTGGGAAGGGCCTCTTAGTCACCAGGTCACCAGTTGTTAGTGTTCCCCATCTCCAAGCCGTTGTCTGGGGGTCCCAGCTGCCAGGCGAGGTCACAAACCCTCTGCAACAACAAACCCTCTCCCACCACCTTGTTAAACTTGCAGCACACAGGGAAACTGAGGCACACACACATTGTTCATGTAAAACACTACACCAACTTTGTCACACCCCCTACCCAAGAGTCCTCACAGGGGCTGGGTGTTCCTTGCCCAGCTGGGCAGCTGCATAATAGGTCTGCTTTATCCCCTCAAATCATCAGCGGGCAGTGTGGTCTAGCAGATGGAGCCTTTAACTCTGGAGATGGGGGTTTTGTTCCCAGCTCGGCTCATGCCCTGCTGGGTGGTCTGGGGCAAATCACATCCCTGCCCTGTGCCTCAGTTTGCTCATCTGTAAAATGGGGATAATTATGCTGACCTCCTTGATAAAGTGCTTTGAGCTCTCCTGATGAGAAATGCTTGGTATTTGTATTAGCCCAGGACACACACACCCATCCCAGGGAGGACATGCCTCTCCAAGCAGATCTCTTGGTTTCCGTAGGAAATACACTTTGTCGTCCCCACTCAAAGCAGACTACTGCAGACTCCCTTCCATAAGAGATGTTCTTGGATGCGGGCCCCTTCCCCTCCGATTCATGATCCCATGACATCCCTGTGGATGCCGCAGCCAGGGCTGACATGAGCAAGCCGTGTTAGCAATATCGTCAAGAACATTGGCACTGAGAACGTGTTGGGTCTTTTGTCCTTTTGGCTTTTTATTTCCTCTGGCCAGAACCTCCTCCCCCCAACTCCATTCGTCTCCTACCCTCTGCTTCCCCACACAACCCGTCCAGCTGCCTCTAGCCCTGGCACCCTGCTTTAGCCCTGACAGCAGCTCTCAATCCCTCCCCTTCTACATAGCAGCAGCTCCTAGAGACGGCAGCACGGCTGCTCCTTCTGGCTTTCAGCCGCGTTTATAGGCCTGGTGGTTCTTCTTTGCAAGGAAGAGCTGGAACATCTGTAGAAACAGCTGGAAAGAAGAAGGAGGAACCAGCAGCATACAACCAGCCAGCCAAGGGAGTTCTCTACAGACCCCAGTGAGAGAGACACCGGGCAAGACAGTCACCCACACCACCATGCTGTAGCAGAGATGGTGGGATTGCATGACACTATCATCACTAACCGTGGGGTTCTGCCCTACCCGGACATGGCCCTCTGGACTTGCAAGTCAATTGTTTCAAACTTGGGAACATTACAATGCCTTTTCCTTGCAAACGTGCCCTGGTTTTGGGGTGGTTGCTACTTTCACAGCTCCAGGGGAATCTGTCAAGAACTTTCTTTTCTTTCCCAGGGAACAAGACAAAAATATATGTTTGTAATTTCAGGTAGATTTTTTTTCTGTCACTCATATGGGGGAATAAAGGTTGATATTTGAATGTACATAAAAAATAGCTCGTTATGTCCCGATTGGGGCCCTCAAGCTCTACCAATTAATATTAACCAATTAATATTGTTAATTATTATCATCTGATGACAAGAGAACCTCACAAGTCCTGGAATTTGGGTTCAGTTCTGGGAAGTGCCCTGCAAAGGGCGTGACTTTCTGTAGCTTAGCCAAAGAAGAACATGTCTTCAGAATTGCACTGGGACTTCCATAGCGGCTTTTCTTCTGGGTTTTCTGATGCCAGTGCATCTCTGCAGTACATTCATCTCTCATGTAAGAAGTCTATTGACTTCAACTTCCATCAACTTCAGTTCCCTGTGACTAGCTTGTTCGAGAGCTTATTCCTTCACTCTCCCACTTCCCTGGTCCTTCTCGCATGAACAGAGAGCAACAATACCCGAAGTCTGAAGGTGCAAACAATTCAATATTTATTGGGGTGAACTTCCAGCAAGCTTAAATCCAAGTTCCTTTTTCCTTACTTTCGAATCCCAACTTAATTCCTGTTTGCCCCTAATTTATATAGTAATATTCTTAGCTATACCTTAACCAATCATTCTACTGAAATTTACCTAAGCAATCCTAACATATTGTAATATGATTAGCTAACCAATTATATCCAACCACCTTAATTAGTTTACACCCAGCAAAATTAATTATACAGCAGACAAAAACAATCACAGAATCAGACAGAGACCATGCAAATAAACAATAGCAAAGTGGGAACTATAATAACAAAACAATACAGAAGTGAGGATTTCACAACTACATCTATGACGACATAAGTGTTTCCCAGCTGTGTCTATTGATAAGTGAGTTCTTATCAAACAGAAAACTATCAAACTAAATTTCCTTTTACATCTTTTAGGCTCTTCCCTTTCTCTGGAGGTGATAGATCGGATCACCTTCCTAACAGCCCCAGATTGCCTGATTTCAGTGTGACTAGTTTGGGATGTGAGGATGTGACCGTATGCTTCCCAGCTTATGTCTGCTTAAAGGCCTTAGCCTAAGGCCTGGTCTACACTACAAGTTTATGTCGGATTTAGCTGCATTAAATCCAAATTAACCCTGCACCCGTCCACACAACAAAGCCATTTTTTCGACATAAAGGGCTCTTAAAACTGATTTCTGTACTCCTCCCCAATGAGGGGATTAGCACTGAAATCGACATCTCTGTTTCCAATTAGGGTTAGTGTGGATGCAATTTGAAAGTATTGGCCTCCGGGAGCTATCCCACAGTGCACCATTGTGACTGCTCTGCACAGCACTCTGAACTCAGATGCACTGGCCAGGTGTACAGGAAAAGCCCCGGGAACTTTTGAATCTCATTTCCTGTTTGGCCAGGCAAGCTCATCAGCACAGGTGACCATGCAGAGCTCATCAGCACAGGTGACCATGCAGTCCCGGAATCGAAAAAGAGCTCCAGCATGGACCGAATGGGAGGTACTGGATCTGATCGCTGTATGGGGAGAGGAATCCGTGCTGTCAGAATTACGTTCCAAAAGATGACATGCCAAAACATTTCAAAAAATCTCAGAGGCCATGAGGGACAGAGGGTACATCAGGGACACAACACAGTGCTGCGTGAAACTTAAGGAGCTCAGACAAGCGTACCAGAAAACCAAAGAATCAAACGGCCGCTCCGGGACAGAGCCCCAGATGTGACAGAGCCCCTACGCTGAGCTGCATGCAATTCTTGGGGGGGGGCCGCCACCACTACCCCACCCCTGTCCGTGGACTCCGAGGATGGGATACTCTCCGCAATGGCAGAGGATTTTGCATATGGGGAAGATGAGGAGGAGGACAAGCTTGGCGAGAGCACACAGCACACCGTTTTCCCCGACAGCCAGGATCTTTTTATCACCCTGACTGAAATACCTTCCCAACCCAATGAAGTCGGAGAAGGGACCTCTGGTGAGTGTACCTTTTTAAATATAATACATGTTATAAAAGCAAGTGTTTTTTATTTTTTAAGTAGCCCTGAGGACTTGGGATGCATTCGTGGCCAGTACTGCTACTGGAAAAATCTGTTAACATGTCTGGGGATGGAGAGGAAATCTTCCAGGGACATCTCCATGAAGCTCTCCTGGAGGTACTCTAAAAGCCTTTGCAGAAGTTTTCTGGGGAGAGCAGCCTTATTCCATCCTCCATGGTAGGACACTTTACCACGCCATGCTAGTAGCAAGTAATCTGGTATCATTGCATGACAAAGCCTGGCAGCGTATGGTCCTGGTGTTTGCTGGCATTCAAGCAACATCCGTTCTTTATCTCTCTGTGTTATCCTCAGGAGAGTAATATCGTTCATGGTAACCTGGTTGAAATAGGGGAATTTGATTAAGGGGACATTCAGAGGTGCCCCATTCCTACTGGGCTGTTTGCCTGTGGCTGAAAAGAAATCCTCCCCACAGTTAGCCACGCGGTGGGAGGGGGGGCCACTTGCTCTGAGCTGTTCATGTTTGGCTAGCCGGGATCTTCCCTGATACCAGCCATGCGGTGTGGGGAGGGGAAAAGCGATCATCCCAGAGAATTGGATGCGGGGAGGGGGTTAGTTTGGTTTCTGCTGCTGCACATTAACAGGAAAACTGCAGCAGTAAATGGCCAGCTCAATGGGCTTTGCTTGGTATGGGGAAGGAGGGGGCTGCTGTTATGAAGGTTGCAGAAGCCAAAAGGCTATGGCTTACCATGGCCACCTGCAAGCCGAATTCTGTTGCCCGACCCTGCATGTGTGATCTCTAACACCAAAGCCGCAGGCACTCAATATAAGATGCAAAATGAGACCTTGTACCAAAATCTCATGTGCTATGTAATGTGAATAGTGTTGTTCACCGTGAAAGAGTATAGCCATTGTTCTGTAAAATGTATCTTTTTAAATACTTCACTCCCTTTTTTTCCTCCAGCAGCTGCAAATGTTTCAAGCCTCCCTCCTCCATCCCAGAGGCTATCTCAGATAAGGGGGTGAAAAAAACGCATGCACAATGACATGTTCTCTGAGCTCATGCAGCCGTCCGGCACTGACAGAGCTGTGTGGAGGGACACAATAGCAGAGTACAGGATGGCGGCCAATGAACGTGACGAGAGGTGGCAGCAGGAAGATCAGAGGAGGCATGAGGCAACGCTGGGGATACTGCGGGATCAAACGGACATGCTCCGGCGTCTGGTGGAGGTTCATGAAGATCAGCAGGATCACATACTGCAGCTGCAGCCCCTGCTTAACCGCCCTCCCTCCTCCCCAAGTTCCATAGCCTCCCCACCCAGACGCCCAAGAACGCGGGATGGGAGGCTCCGACCACCCAACCACTCCACCCCAGTGGACAGCCCAAGCAACAGAAGGCTAGCATTCAACAAGTTTTAAAATGGCCTTTTCCTTCCCTCCTACCCTCCTCCCACACCCCACCCGGGCTACCTTGTGAGTTATCTCCCTATTTTTATAATCAATTAATAAAGAATTCATGTTTTTTAAATGATAGTAACTTCATTTCCTTTGCAAGCAAGCTGTGATCGAAGGCGGGAGGGCAGGTAGCTTACAGGGAATTAGAGTCAACCAAGGGGGCGGGTTTTCATCAAGGAGAAACAAACAGAAGTGTCACACAGTACCCTGGCCAGTCATGAAACTGGTTTTCAAAGCTTCTCTAATGCGCACCGCTTCCTGCTGTGCTCTTCTAACCGCCCTGGTGTCTGGCTGTGCGTATTCAGCGGCCAGGCAATTTGCATCAACCTCCCACCCCGCCATAAACGTCTCCTCCTTATTCTCACAAAGATTGTGGAGCACACAACAAGCAGCAATAACAATGGGAATATTGGTTTCGCTGAGGTCTGAGCGAGTCAGTAAACTGCGCCAGCGACCCTTTAAATGTCCAAATGCACACTCTACCACCATTCTGCACTTGCTCAGCCTATAGTTGAACAGCTCCTGACTACTGTCCAGGTTGCCTGTGTACAGCTTCATGAGCCAGGGCATTAAGGAGTAGGCTGGGTCCCCAAAGATAACTATTGGCATTTCAACATCCCCAACAGTTATTTTCTGGTCTGGGAAGTAAATCCCTTCCTGCAGCTGTTTAAATAGACCAGAGTTCCTGAAGACGCGAGAGTCATGAACCTTTCCCGGCCATCCCATGTTGATGTTGGTGAAATGTCCCTTGTGATCCACCAGTTCTTGCAGCACCATTGAAAAGTACCCCTTGCAGTTTATGTACTGGCTGCCCTGGTGGTCCGGTCCCAAGATAGGGATATGCATTCCGTCTATAGCCCCTCCACAGTTAGGGAATCCCATTGCAGCAAAGCCATCCACTATGACCTGCACATTTCCCAGGGTCACTACCCTTGATATCAGCAGATCTTTGATTGTGTTGGCTACTTGCATCACAGCAGCCCCCACAATAGATTTGCCCACTCCAAATTGATTCCTGACTGACCGGTAGCTGTCTGGCGTTGCAAGCTTCCACAGGGCTATTGCCGCTCGCTTCTCAACTGTGAGGGCTGCTCTCATTTTGGTATTCTTGCACCTCAGGGCAGGGGAAAGCAAGTCACAAAGTTCCACGAAAGTGACCTTACACATCCGAAAGTTTCACAGCCACTGGGAATCGTCCCAGACCTGCAACACTATGCGGTCCCACCACTTTGTGCTTGTTTCCCGGGCCCAGAATCGGCTTTCCACGGCATGAGCCTGCCCCATTAACACCATGACCTCCAAATTGCAGGGGAACGCGGTTTTAGAGAAAAGTGTGTTCAGGGCCTCATCACCGCGCTGCCGTCATCTCCTCGCCTGGTTTTTTAGGTGCTGGTTCTGCATACGCTGCACAATAATGCGCGAGGTGTTTACAATGGTCATAACTGCTGGGGTGAGCTGAACGGGCTCCATGCATGCTGTGCTATGGCATCTGCTCCTGCTCGGGCAATCCAGGGAAAAGGGCGCGAAATGATTGTTTACCGTTGCTCTGGCAGAGGGAGAGGTGACTGACAACATGGCTTACAGGGAATTAAAATCAACAAAGGGGGTGGCTTTGTGAGAAACAAAATGGCCCCCTCAGGAATAGAACTCAAAACCTCAAGGATAGAACTCAAAACTGGATTTAGCAGGCCGTTGATTTCACGGAGAGAGGGAGGAGAAAATGAATACAAAACAAATCTGGTCTATTTCTTGTTTTGATCCACTTCATCTATCTTTATACATCTTGCTGGCAGCAGACTGTGCAGTACGACTGCTAGACATCGTCATCACCTGGGTGCTCGGCAGAAGACGGTGCAGTATGACTGCTGGCCATCATCTTCTGCTGGCTGCAGATTAAAAGACAGTGCACTGCCGGTAGGACTGAATCACCATGAGATAAAACTTAAAGGGAAATGACCTGGCTGAGTCACTCCCATGTTTGCTCAGGCGCCCCTGACCTCATTGAGGTCGGTTAAAAGAGCACCCTGGACTACATCAACAATGGCTCCCAGTCATACTGCACTGTCTGCTGCCAAAAGGCAATAAACTGTTGCTGTGTAGCAATGCAGGAGCACGTCTGCCAGCACCCAGAAGATGTATGGTGACAATGAGCTGAGCGGGCTCCATGCTTGCCGTGGTATGGCATCTGCACAGGTAACTCAAGAAAAAAGGTGCAAAACGATTTTCTGCCCTTGCTTTCATAGAGGGAGGGAGGGAAGGGGGGCCTGACGATATGTACCCAGAACCACCCGCAACAATGTTTTAGCCTCATCAGGCAATGGGATTTCTACCCAGAATTCAAATGGGTGGCGGAGACTGTGGGAACTATGGGATAGCTACCCACAGTGCAACGCTCCGGAAGTCTACGGTTGCCTTGGTACTATGGACACACTCCGCCGACTACATGAATTTAGAGCATTTGTGTGGGGACACACAAAATCGACACTCTATTCGACACTGGTGAGGCCTCATCTGGAGTACTGTGTCCAGTTTTGGGCCTCACACTACAAGAAGGATGTGGATAAATTGGAAAGAGTCCAGCGAAGGGCAACAAAAATGATTAGGGGTCTAGAGCACATGACTTATGAGGAGAGGCTGAGGGAGCTGGGATTGTTTAGTCTGCAGAAGAGAAGAATGAGGGGGGATTTGATAGCTGCTTTCAACTACCTGAAAGGGGGTTCCAAAGAGGATGGCTCTAGACTGTTCTCAATGGTAGCAGATGACAGAACGAGGAGTAATGGTCTCAAGTTGCAATGGGGGAGGTTTAGATTGGATATTAGGAAAAACTTTTTCACTAAGAGGGTGGTGAAACACTGGAATGCGTTACCTAGGGAGGTGGTAGAATCTCCTTCCTTAGAGGTTTTTAAGGTCAGGCTTGACAAAGCCCTGGCTGGGATGATTTAACTGGGACTTGGTCCTGCTTTGAGCAGGGGGTTGGACTAGATGACCTTCTGGGGTCCCTTCCAACCCTGATATTCTATGATTCTATGATTCTATGACTGTATAAAAACGCTTTCTACAAAACCGACTTCTATAAATTCAACCTAATTTCATAGTGTAGACAAGGCCTAAGAACAGGGCCTCAGACTGTCACAGTGAGAGAAGTTCCTTACACAGATTCTTTCTTTTATACCTCTATAACCAGCTAAATGATAAACATATATCTAAATTCATAAAGTATAGGCCTTTACAGACAGGCCTGAATATCTATATCCTAGCATCGCTGATAAGGGATCAGGGACTCTGCATAGTTTTGTTTTATAAAAGTTTCCGTTTCATTTAGGAGCTGCTTTAGGAAGCTCAATCTTCTCTGGCCCAGAGCGAGGTATCAGACAATGCTCTTCTCCAACAGAGATCCACCTTAGCAGGGCTCGGCTAAGCGTAATGAAATCAGCTCTGACACAATGCGATAAGGGGACTAGCTGACACACAGAAACTCTCTTCCAACCCAGCAGATCCTCGGAACGTGTCTGGGATTTGATCAGAAATGGCAGTGCGCTGAGATGTGTATTTAACAGTCCTCAGTGAATTAACTCTTAGTACCCATTCATGTACCCTTTGACTCCTCAAAAATGCTAGTGAAATTTAACCCCTGAAGTGCTTTTTATTGTGTGTATGAGTCCATGAGGCATAAGTCTTCCAAGGAAACTACAGAATATAAAAGAGGCCATACTGGATCAGACCAATGGTCCATCTAGCCCAGTATCCCATCTTCTGACAGTGGCCAAATCCAGATGCGTCAGAGGGAATGAACAGAACAGCGCAA
This sequence comes from Chelonia mydas, assembly GCF_015237465.2. Classification (NCBI taxonomy): domain Eukaryota; kingdom Metazoa; phylum Chordata; order Testudines; family Cheloniidae; genus Chelonia; species Chelonia mydas. The sequence goes on from NC_057853.1 coordinate 48,319,845, forward strand.
TTTCAAGTGATCCATCCCCTGTCATCCAGTCCCAGCTTCTGGCAGTCAGAGACTTATGAACACCCAGAGCATGGGATTGCATCCCTGACCATTTTGGCTAATAGCCACTGACAGACCTTGTGGCGGGTTTTCCCCCCCTCTCCGGGGTGCCACCCGATGTATGGGGGTTGCACTGAGAACTGCCTGTTCCACCAGCTTGGGCTCCCTCACCCTGTCCTGCTGCACACATACACACAAGTAGGGATACACCCAGGTATCTTCATGGGAAGAGTCAGCTCAGGGATTGCCCAGTACTCAAGTGCACACACCCTCTGGAGTGTAAACCGAAAATTATATTGTCTTGCGCTGTATACAGATCTATACAGCATAAGCTCATGAAATTCGCTCCCTCACTCATTGTTGAGGAAGATATGCACAGCTTTTTGCACCCCACCATGAATTACACAAACTGGTCATAGAATAAACAAAAAACAAGTTTATTAGCTACAAAAGGTAGATTTTAAGTGATTATAAGGGATAGCAAATAGATTAAAGCAGATTACTGAGCAAATAAAACAAAAACGCAAACTAGGCTGAATACATTAAAGAAATTGGCTACAAATAGTAATTTCTCACCCTAAATGTTATTTTATGCAGGTTGCAGAGTTTCTTGAAGGCAAACTGCACTGTTTGCATCCTAAATCTCCAGGTATTCCTTTCACAGGCTAGATCTTTCTCACCTGGACTCAGCTCCTACCCCCTGCCCCCACTTAGTTCCTTTGTTTCTTCAGGTGTTTTCAGCAGTCTTCTTTCTTGGGTGGGGAGACAGTGGAGAAGAACCTAGATTAACTCACTCCCCAGCCTTAAATAGGATTTCCATATGGTGGGAATCCTTTGTTCCCCAGTTTGACCCCCACCCCGTCCTAGTGGAAAAATACTAGCAGTCCAAGATGGTGTCTGTGATGGGTTAAACACCTGGGGTGTCACCTGATGTGCTGAGATACCACTGAGTTGACCTGTTCTGCCAGCATGGGCCCCCTTTAACCTGGCTTGCTGAGCCAGGCTCTTATAACCTCCTCTAACACACACACACACACAGGCAGGGCCATACCCAGCTGCACAGAGAGACAAAGATCTGCTCTGAGAAGGCTCATCTTAAGCAGCTTGCCACAGCACCCAGATGTCCACCCCTGCACCTCCTTAGAGTACAAAGCCAAAATTATATGACATTTGCCTCTTCCCTCAATGTGGAGGAGGGTATGCACAACTTCTCACCCCCACCCCCAGTTAGAAATCACATAAACTGGGTTATATTGTATATCAGAAATAAATTTATTAACTATAACAGGTGTATTTTAAGTAGTTAAGGAGGTAGCAGACACAACAAGGCAGATTACTAAGAAAATACAACAGACAACGCAACTAAGCTTTGGTCCCCCCATGTGGACAAATTGGAGAGAGTCCAGCGGAGGGCAACAAAAATGATTAGGGGGCTGGGGCACATGACTTATCAGGAGAGACTCAGGGAACTGGGCTTGTTTAGTCTGCAGAAGAGAAGAGTGAAGGGGGATTTGATAGCAGCCTTCAACTACCTGAAGGGGGGTTCCAAAGAGGATGGAGCTCGGCTGTTCTCAGTGGAGGCAGATGACAGAACAAGGAGCAATGGTCTCAAGTTGCAGTGGGGGAGGTTTAGGTTGGATATTAGGAAACACTATTTCACGCGGAGGGTGGTGAAGCACTGGAATGGATTGCCTAGGGAGGTGGTGGAATCTGCATCCTTAGAGGTTTTTAAGGCCTGGCATGTCAAAACCCAGGCTGGGATGATTTAGTTGGTGTTGGTCCTGCTTTGAGCAGGGGATTGGACTAGATAACCTCCTGAGGTCTCTTCCAACCCTAATATTCTATGATTCTATGATTCTAAGCTTAATACACTAAAGAAACTGGTTACATGTAAATTCTTATCCTTATTCTAATCTTCTTCACAGGCCAGACGCCCTTCAAGCCAGCATCCCGTTCTTTCCCCCAGTTCAGTCTTAGTTGTTTCCAGCAGTCATCTTGGGTGGAGTAGCAGGGGAGAACTGACAACTTGGATTACCTCACTCCCCACCCTTAAATAGGATTTGCATAAGGTGAGAGTTCTTTGTTTCCTAGTTTGATCCCCCCCTTGTGGAAAAGTACAGAATTCAAGATGGGTCCCAGTATCCAGTGACATGGTTACATGCCTCTGGAGGGCCCTTGTAGCCATTCTTCACAAGATGACCCACACGTTCAGGAAGACTAAGCACTTTTACAGTCCATTGTCTTTTGCTGATGGGCCATCAGCATTGTTTCATTGTTGTACCTGAAGTGTTAGCAGGGGGCATCACCCAAAGTAACATAGTTGAAATATAGATACATAGTCAGTATTCCTAATTTCAGATACAGAAATGATACATGCATACAAATTGGATAATCACATTCAGTAAATTATAACCTTTCTAACGATACCTTACAAGAGTTATCCTGCATAAAGCATATCTTAGTTATGTCATATTCCTATCACAAGCATATTGTAATGTCACAGTGTCCAGTACCAAGTGACTTGGTACTGACCCTGCAGTGTCAAAGCAGCATCCCAGGAAACTTCTCAGGAAGGAGGGAGATCAGTATCTTCAAAGTCCTATTGTTCTTCCTAATGGCCCATTCCAGACTAATTGCATACTGTCTGGTGGGCGTTCCCCAGGTGAAAACAGTTGTAATTTTTACATAGTCAATATTCCTAACTTCAGATACAGAAATGATACATGCATACAAATTGGATAATCACATTCAGTAAATCATAACCTTTCCAATGATACCTCACATGACCCTTCTTGTAGGTGGGGGGGGAATGTGGGAGTGCAGAGGGAGTGCCGTTCCGCCAACTCTGCTACAACCAGAAGTTGAGCTCCCTCTGCCTCTCCTTAGCTAGACGAGGCAGCACTCCCCTCTTCTGGGCTGATGCTGCGAAAGCTGCCCCTCCTGGTTCAGTCGGCCTGCCTCATGGAGGTCAGGGCAGCATGCAGGAGATAAGTGGGACTGTGGCTGTGGCTGGACCTGCTGGCCTGCCCTTGGCTCACTCAGGCAGAGTCTGCAGACCAGGGTGGGGGCAGCAGGGGGTGGGAAGTGAGAAGAGGGTGCTCAGATAATATGGAGGCACTTGGATACTGCACTCAATCCCAGGACTTTAGGAGAATAAGGCTACAGTCATTACTGAAGGGAAAACCAAGTGCGAGCCGGACTGGTGGATTCTCACTGGCTCCCCAGAGATCGGCTAACCAGCACTAAGGTGACTTGACCCTCCGGCCAAGCCACATGTCCCCCAGCGCCAAATGTCCCCATTGCCTGGTGGGCCATGTGGCCTTTGATTAATTTAGAGTGCAGAATGCAAAGTCCCTCTCAACCGGTTCTTTTACTGAGGTGGCTACGGAAATGCATTATAGATGAGACGAGTAGATCACACAGGGAGACACAAGGATTTTATTTAGTACTTAAAAATGGATAAGTAAACTGGAAACCATAGAAAAGCAATGTAAACACAGCAAAACTGCTCAATGTCTAGTAGGCAGCCGGTATCAAGCGGAGTACCCCAGGCAGGGCCTGCTCTAGGATTTTTACCGCCCCAAGCAAAATAATGTTTGGCGGCCCCCACTTTTTTTCGTGCCACCCCCCGCCCCGGCTCTGCCCCAACTCCGCCCCTTCCCAACCCCTTCCCCAAATCCCCGGCCTCACCTCCTCCCCGGGGCATGCTGCATTTCCCCGCCCCCCCATTGCTTCCTTCGACTCCCCCCCGCAACCCCCCGCCCTAGCTCACCTCCGCTCCGCCAGCTCCCCTGAACAAGATGCTGCTCCGCTTCTCCCTCCCCCCAGGCGAGGGAGAGGCAGCATGTTCAGGGGAGTAGGTGGAGCGGAGGTGAGCAAGGGTGTGGGCGGAGAGCAGGAAGTAATGTGGGGGGGTAGAGGAACTGCTCCCCGCCCCAGCTCACCTCCGCTCCACCACCGCTGCCTCCCCCGAGCGCGCCACTGCTCGGCTTCTCCTCCCTCCCTCCCAGACTTGCCACACAAAACAGCTGTTTGGCACGCGGCAAGCCTGGGAGGGAGGGAGGGAGAGGGGAGAAGCGGAGCGGCAGCGGAGCGTTCAGGGGAGCAGGCGGAGGCGAGCTGGGGCGGCGGGGGCACATTTCTAGGGGCAGCATGGCCGGCACCGGAACGCCGCCCCTAGAAATGTGCCGCCCCAACCACCTGCTTGTTTTGCTGGTGCCTAGAGCCGGCCCTGACCCCAGGGGTTGGTCCTGGGGCCGGTTTTGTTCAACATCTTTATTAATGATCTGGAGGATGGTGTGAATTGCACCCTCAGCAAGTTTGCAGATGACACTAAACTGCGGGGAGAGGTAGATATGCTGGAGGGTAGGGATAGGGTCCAGAGGGACCTAGACAAATTGAAGGATTGGGCCAAAAGAAATCTGATGAGGTTCAACAAGGACAAGTGCAGAGTCCTGCACTTAGGACAGAAAAATCCCATGACTGCTACCGAATGGCTAAGCAGCACTTCTGCAGAAAAGGACCTAGGGATTACAGTGAATGAGAAGCTGGATATGAGTCAGCAGTGTGCCCTTGTTGCCAAAAAGGCTAACGGCATATTGGGCTGCATTAGTAGGAGCATTGCCAGCAGATCGAGGGAAGTGATTATTCCCCTTTATTCAGCACTGGTGAGGCCACATCTGGAGTACTGTGTCCAGTTGTTGGGCCCCCCCATTACAGAAAGGATGTGAACAAATTGGAAAGAGTCCAGCGGAGGGCAACGAAAATGATTGGGGGCTGGGGCACATGACTTACGAGGAGAGGCTGAGGGAACTGGGCTTATTTAGTCTGCAGAAGAGAAGAGTGAAGGGGGATTTGATAGCAGCCTTCAACTACCTGAAGGGGGGTTCCAAAGAGGATGGAGCTCGGCTGTTCTCAGTGGAGGCAGATGACAGAACAAGAAGCAATGGTCTCAAGTTGCAGTGGGGGAAGTTTAGGTTGGATATTAGGAAACACTATTTCACTAGGAGGGTGGTGAAGCACTGGAATGCGTTACCTATGGAGGTGGTGGAATCTCCTTCCTTGGAGGTTTTTAAGGCCTGGCTTGACAAAGCCCTGGCTGGGATGCTTTAGTTGGGGATTGGTCCTGCCTTGAGCAGGGGGTTGGACTAGATGACCTCCTGAGGTCTCTTCCAACCCTGATATTCTATGATTCTATGGAAACAATCCCCTGCATTGCACACACTCAGCCTCATGGAGCTCATTGGATGAGAGAAGATGGAACGAAAAGCAAGTGGAGAACATCATCAGTAGGATGAGACGATCCAGGCTTCCACCACCCTCTTACCCAGATGTAAACACACGGGGTTGGTCTGACAACCTTTTTACACGCCTTTTCCTTACATCCCCCACCCATCTGGTGACCAGATTGCCCCCTCCACGTTTCCAGCAAATGCAGACCACCTGACCACTGCAGAAAGTGTGGAAGGATAGAGGATGCCACGGAGAATGGAGTCCTACTTAGCAAAGGGGTGTGTCGATGTCCAGTTCATCATCAGCTACACCCAAAATCTCCACTCCCATGTCCCCATAAGTGCTCCGACCTCTCGGGCAAATCTACAGCATCCTAAGGAGGCAGCCCCTGGTCCATCCCCAACTCTCCCCAGTCTCAGTCACTTTCCCCCAAAAGTGATGGCCCCTTCTTCTGCCCCTTTGGGAGCTGGTTTTCTCACTGACCCTCTTGGGTGTTATCACTCTTCCTCCCGGATTGAGCTGGGTCTGGTTTATACAGGCCCAGAGCCAGCCTCACAGAGGATTGGTTAATTGGAGTCAGGTGACAGTTCCCTCTGTCACACAAGACCCCTGGGACTGCTGCCCCAGCTGGAAATAAGGGGGCTTTGGAGCCAGGCTCCAGTGCCCTGACAGCGCACCCCTGAATGGGAACAGCTCACTGCACACCCCCACCACAGCTGTACTCACACAAGGGGTCATGGGAGGTCAGGGGCTGGAACTGGCATCCTTTTCCCAGCACCTTTGTGGTGCTGCTGTGCAGCGTGGAGGCAAGAGGGGATCACACACCCAGGACAAGTATTGAGGAGTCTCCAAGAACCACGTCTCCAAAAGCAGGAGTGTGGGTTGGTTGCCCGCCCCCGGCATGTGCCTTTGGGGAGGGAGGGCCATGCTTTCTCCCCCATGCTGCTGAACATGGATACATCATAACTCTGAACGCATCCGTTCTGCCCTAAACACGCGCCTGTGGGCAGCAGCTGTATGTACAGAGGTACAGAGACCCAGGGCTGCACACATGCATCACACCGGTCCACAGGGATCCAACCCAGGACCGTCAGCACCCGAAGCACAAGGAGCCGCTCCGGTAGAGGTGAGAAAGACTTTGTGCCAGCAGGGTACATGATCGCAGGCACTAAGCCAGCACCATACCTACAGCAGGTGAACAACAGGGTGCACTACCCTGCACAGACCTTTCCTGCTCTGCTGCCCGCGGTCAAGTGCTGGGCTGCAGCTCTCAGGGCAGGGAGCAGGGAAGGGAAGAGCGTAGCAATGGGCCATGCTTCTGATTACTCAGCCGTGCATTTTGGCAGCTGTGAGGTATCACCTTTCATAGAATCATAGAATATCAGGGTTGGAACGGACCTCAGGAGGTCATCTAGTCCAACCCCCTGCTCAAAGCAGGACCAATCCCCAATTTTTGCCCCAGATCCCTAAATGGCCCCCTCAAGGATTGAACTCACAACCTGGGTTTAGCAGGCCAGTGCTCAAACCAGTGAGCTATCCCTCCCTCCAGCTATCCCTTTCATAGCCCCGGGGCCCCATCTACATTAGGGAAGTGCTGCCAACAATTCTTGGCAGTGGCTCTGCTAGCAAGTGGGGTTTAATTGCTGAGCAAAACCATACCCAGCATAGTCCTAATGAAAGTGAGCACGAGCAGGGGCCCGAGCCTTGGGTCGTGCCAGCCCGGGCTCTTCCACATGGTGGCTAGCTGGCAAGGGGGTCCCAGCCAGATCCCAGCTAGAAGGGAGGAGGGGCTTGGTATGGAAAAGGCCGAGAACCACTGCTCTAGACCATGTGCCAGCAGCATTGTGAGGGTCCTGCTGGAAGTGTGAACTCTGACCCATAAGGAGCCTCAGGAGCCCCCCAAAACCAGCACGCCTGGGGTATTGGAAGGGCAGGGAGCACTGTGCACAGTTAGGATGGACGTATTGGACTGAGCATGTGCCCTGCCAATCCCCGTACACCAGCCAGGTGCCTGCACCACTTGCCCCTGCCCCCTTTTCCCATGGGGACCTATGGAGGGCTCCCTCCACTCACACACCAACCTTGGCTCTCCCACTCTTCTGCACACATACACGCTTGCTCCTCTTTGCATGTGTGGTGGGTCCATGCTGGTATCCACACAGCCTTTTGCCTACACACATATACACACCCCCTCGCTGTACACACACACGCGCGCGCGCACATGCAGCCCTCAGTGTCAGCTCTCCTTAAGCAACTGCTATGGAGGACGGAGCGGGAAGGGGTCACAAGGAAATCACTTTCTGACTGTACAAATAGTAAATGCGCAGGGATTAGGTTGCCGCTCTGGCATCCCGCAGTTGAATGGCACCTCCGCCTGCTGAAAAGCCGGACAGCAAACACCAGAGGTGTCTGCTTCCCTCCCACCACGACCCACCTGCCCTTGTTAGGGCTGCATGGCAGGGGCAGCTTGCCAGGGCTCTGCTGCAAAGGCTGTGCCTGTGATGATAGATCGGGAGCGTCAGCAGGCACCTGGCTGGACCCAAAGGCCTGATTTATATGCAGCCCAGAGCCAGAAAAACGCCGTCTGCCTGACGCCGCTAGAGCGGGCACCATCGCACTGGGCCCTGGGGATGGCCTGTGCACATAACTATCACGCACACCCAGCGATCAGCTCCACGCATCTCAGCCAACAGAGAAACAGATGGTGGGCTAACACCAGCTCCAGCCACTGCCCTTCTAGACAGGCAGCATGAGGTGCTGCAGCCTATGACACTGCTGGGGCACTGGCTTGGCCTGGTTGTGCTGTGTGTGCAGCCCCTGCCTCTGAATCCCATACAAATTAACAGCAGCCTGAAAACAGGACCACCAGATGCCAGCCCTCGGGCCTGGGCTCCAGCTCGCCCACCACGTCTCCAGCCCTCGGGCCTGGGTCCGGCTCCCCTGCTGCGTCTCCAGCCCTCGAGTCTGGGCTCCGGCTCCCCTGCTGCGTCTCCAGCCCTCGAGTCTGGGCTCCGGCTCCCCCGCTGCGTCTCCAGCCCTCGGGCCTGGGCTCCGGCTCCCCCGCTGCGTCTCCAGCCCTCGGGCCTGGGCTCCGGCTCCCCCGCTGCGTCTCCAGCCCTCGGGCCTGGGCTCCGGCTCCCCCGCTGTGTCTCCAGCCCTCGGGCCTGGGCTCCGGCTCCCCCGCTGCGTCTCCAGCCCTCGGGCCTGGGCTCAGGCTCCCCCGCTGCGTCTCCAGCCCTCGGGCCTGGGCTCCAGCTCCCCTGTCGCGTCTCCAGCCCTCGGGCCTGGGCTCCGGCGCCCCCGCTGCGTCTCCAGCCCTCGGGCCTGGGCTCCGGCTCCCCTGTTGCGTCTCCAGCCCTCGGGCCTGGGCTCCGGCTCCCCCGCTGCGTCTCCAGCCCTCAGGCCAGGGATCTGGCTTCCCCGTCGCGTCTCCCGCCCTCAGTAGGGTCACCAACTTTCTAATTTCAGAAAACTGAACACCCTTGCCCCGCCCCTTCCCCGAGACCCCACTCTATCCCCCCTCTTCCGTCACTCGCTCTCCCCCACCCTCGCTCACTCATTCATTTTCACAGGACTGGGGCAGGTGATTGGGGTGAGGGAGGGGTTGAGGGCTCCGGCTGGGGGTGCAGGCTCCAGAGGCGGTGGGGCCAGGGATGAGGGGTTAGGGGTGCAGGAGGGGACTCCGGGGTGTGGCCAAGGGGTTCAGAGTGTGGGGGAGGGGTGTGCAGACTCCAGGAGTGAGTTCGCATGCAGGAGGGGGTGTGGGGTGCAGGCTCCGGGAGGGAGTTTGTGTGCAGAAGGGGGCTCCAAGCTGGGGCAGGGGATTGGGGTGCAGGAGAAGGTTCCGGGTGCAGGCTCCGGGTGGCTCTGGCTGGTGCAGTTTGCGGGGGCTCCGGGAGGTGCTGATGTCAGACGGCCTCTTAAATAGTAGCCACACCAGTGCTGCCCGGGCATTTCCTGGGCCTCAGAGGCTGCTCTGTCTGCCATGAATCCTGGACAAATGGCTCAGCCAGTGCACCAAAGACAAAGGTTTTTCCTGTTCTCTGGAATGGGGGGGTGGGGGGAAGAGAATTCCGCACAAGTGACACACGCACCCCCTGCTCCCCCAGCATAGCCCAAATCACAGCAGCTCTAGGGAGAACGCTGCTGCAGGCCCCCTCCTCCTCCTCCCCCCACTGTTTAAGTGACCCCCAACCCCTCTCCGTCCCCCCCTGCCTGGCCGCTGGCTAGGGCCTCCACGCCCAGCTGCTGCCCAACTCTGCTCAGACCCGTTCCCGGGAAGAGCAGCCCAGCTTTAGCCCCAGGCTTCCGTGTAGCCCATTCATCCCCAGGAGAAGACTGACCAGCCCACAGCCCCTTACCTGTTGTCCGCATGGTCCCGAGACGAGCCTGCCGCAGCAGCCCCCATGGAGAGGGCTACTGGGCCCAGGGCAGGTGGCAGCGGCTCGCCGTGGCCCCCACCCCTGACGCCAGCTGCATGCAGCCCCCAGGGAGCCGAGCTGGCTCCTCTCTCCGCTCCCACTGGCTGGGAAGCAGCGGGACAGGTAGGGAGGGAACCGAAGGCACTTCCTAAAGGCCAAAATGCCCGCTTCACAGGGAGCCCCCGGCCACTGTGGTGGCTGCTGCCCAGGGTTAACCCTGCTGGCCCCAGCCTGCAGCCAGGTGCCTCTCCCAGCACCTCCGCTGAGATCCAACCCCTGCCCACCAGGGCTCTCATGGCCCCCGAGCTCCACAGAGTGAGCTGCTTCATGCCCCCTTTTTTATCCCCCCACCCACGACCAGACTTTTAACAGCCGACCGGAGCTGTCAGGGTCCCTTTTCGACCATGCATTCCGGTCAAAAACCAGATGCCTGGCAACCCTAGTACTCAGGCTTCCCCGCTGTGTCTCAGGCCCTCGGGCTTGGGCTCCGGCCGTGTCTCCAGCCCTTGGGCCTGGGCTCCAGCTCCCCTGCTGTGTCTCCGGCCCTCGGGCTTGGGCTCCGGCCGTGTCTCCAGCTCTTGGGCCTGGGCTCCAGCTCCCCTGCTGTGTCTCCGGCCCTCGGGCTTGGGATCCGGATCCCTGATGCATTTCTGGCCCTTGGTCCTGGGCTCCAGCTCCCCCACTGCATCTGAAGCCCTCAGGCCTGGGCTCCGACCACATCTCCGGCCTATGGGCCAGGGATCAGGCTCTCCTGCCGCGTCTCCTCTCCCAGGGTGGGGGGACCTGCTGCTGAAACTCCTGCCCCTCATTTTGATGCTACCCCAATGGACCATCCTCTGCTTTCAGCTGTGCCTTCAGCGGAGCGATTCAAAAGGGGCTGTGGGGCAGCTGGCAGGGGGTGGCGGGAGGGTCGGGGAACCACAGGAGAGGGAGCTGCTGCCTGCCAGGCACTGAGGCCAGGGAGCTGGGGAGAGGAGCTGAGGGAAGTGGGGATCCAGCTGGGGGAGAAGACAGGTTAATGCAGTCCAGCGGGAGAAGGAGAGGAGCTGGTAGGTGGGGGGGTTGTGTTTTGGGGTGCTGGTGGCGGCGTGTGCTGTGCTAATTGATGCAGACTTTATGCCTAGTTGATGCAGGTGTCTGCCTGGGGCAGGCAGGTTGCCCAGTGCCCCTCCAATCCGAAGTCCCCAGCAGGAGCACGCAGCATCAGTGGCGTTATATGCATGGCAATAGCACCGAGCACCCTGAGCCAGGCCCAGCCATGCTGACAAGGTGGGGGGTGGGTCTCTGATTTCAAGAGGAGCGCCTGTGGTGAGCCGTCTCTTGCTTTCCGAACATTTGCAAGATCTCCGCTTTCCCCAGAAAAGGAGCCAGTCCATGGTTCTTCCTCTATGTTCTGCTAAAGGGAACTCCAGCTCCTTAATTGCTTGTCACCCCTATCTGCACGGGGCGGGAGGCTGCATCCAGCAGTAAGTGGGAAGCTCTCTGGGGTGAGCCCTAGCTGTTTGTTTGCATGGCCCAGTGGTGAGGGCTCTAGCTTAGAACCTGGGAACCCTGGATTCAAACGCCTTCTCTGGTACAGCCTTCCTGTGTCCCTCAAACCTTCTGTGCTTCAGTTCCCTGGCTGTAAAACAGCGATAACTACACTGCCCTAGCTCCCACGGGGTACGAGGTGCCAGCTACTCCAGTAATGGGGGGCTAGATAAGAATGCAGAGATAACAAAGGTGGGCTGTCTCTACAGTGCCTAGCATAAGGGGGCTGATCCAGGACTGGGGCCCCCAGGCCCTACCAAAATGCAAAGAGGAACTGACGACACAATTCAGGCATTTGATCGAATGTGTCCAACAGCAATGTTGGGGGCGGGGGATATTAATCCCAGGCTCTTTTGACAAGAGAACGCTTGCTGGCGTCTCCAGTTGCTGACAGCAATGTTGTTGGTTCAGTGGTTTTCCTCTCACGCTGCACTGGTCACATCCAAGCTCTGCCTGCTGAGGTTTGTTTTTCTCTGTTTGCTGTCTCTCAGAAGAGGCGAGATGACCTGTTCCACTGGATGGAGGTTTGGAGCCTGGTGTCAGAGCGTTCCCAGGGGCTGCCTCGGAGAAATTCACTGAAGCTGCGGCTGAGAGGATTCCACACCTATCTCGTCCCAAAAAGTAGAGAGCATGTACCAGGACCTTCTTCCTCCTCTTACAAAGCAGAGGAACAGCACAGGTGGCAAGTTGTGGAAAGGGCTCAGGAGCGTAAGATGCCAGAGAACAAAGGAATTTGCAGAACTGGAGTGATTCAGGCACTGGAGCAGAATTTCTGGGTTCAAAACTGAAATCCCTCTCTAATTTTCCAGTCCTGAAAGCTGGGAAAGTTCTGCCACTCCTGGAATCTAAAGGAAGCTCCTTTCTGTAGTGGAAACTACAAGGCTGCCCCTTCCTTCCCATAACATCTCGCCCACTTGCCAACTCAACACCTGCGCTCTACAACAGCCCCCTTTCGAGCTCTCAGGCAGGGAGGGGCTCGGAACAGAAGGAGGAGAACCCAGCTCGAACACAACCATTAAGGTAGTGTCAAGGGCGGGGACTTGTCTTCAAGTGCGTGGGTCCCTGGTGGCAGCATCTGTTGAGCGTGTTCTAGGTCAGGCATTGGCTTAAGTGGCCAGCGGAAGGGGAATTACCCAGAGAACTCCACTAAGCAGCCATTTAATACATTCCAACAGCTGCAAAGGGGAAGCTCTTCACATGCGTTTCTGATGAAAGGCGGGCTCCAGACACCTATCAACCAAAGTGCTGTAACAACAGGGGCAGGAGATTTTTTTCCTCACAACTGGGATATTAGATGAGCTGAAGCTTTTCTGATGATTCCCCAGAGTCCACAGATGTTATTAAAACCACACACGCAAGGAAGCCCTTAAGTTCCTGGGCCTGGCAGACCGCACCAGGACTCCGCTCTTTCTTCTGAAGGCGACGGGCAGTTCGTTCCCATGAAGAGTGAGTCTCGGGTCCTAGATGCATCGTTGGCCTGCCCAGCCCTCTCTCAGGGTCTCTCAATGGTGATGAAAAGATAGTCCTCGAGCGAGGGGAATCTATCCCAGGGGTGGGCAAACTACAACCTGCAGGCCGGATCCGCTCTCAGAAGTGGCCAGCACCAAGTCCCTGGGGCCCCCGGGGGGGGTAGGGGGCAGAGGGCTCCATGCGTTGCCCTTGCCTCCAGGCACCGCCCCCCACAGCTCCCATCGGCCAGGAATGGGGAACGGCGGCCAATGGGAGCTTCAGGGGAGGTGCATGGAGGCGTGGCAAGGGCAGCACACGGAGCCCTGTGCCCCCTTTCCCACAGGGGCTGCGCAGGGACGTGGTTCCGGCCGCTTCCCGGAACGGCACAGCCTGCGGCCAGGTAAGCGGCGCCAAGTAAGCGGCGCCCGAACCCCTCCTGCACCCTGCCCCCCAACTCCCTGCCCTAAGCCCCCCACCACACCCCTCCTGCACCCCAACCCCCTGCCCTGAGCCCCCTGCTGCACCCCACACCCCTCCTGCACCCCAACCCCTGCCCTGAGCCCCCTGCCTGCACCTTGCACCCCTCCTGCACCCCAACCCCCTGCCCTCAGCCCCCTGCTGCACCCTGCACCCCCGTGCACCCCAACCCCCTTCCCTGAGCCCCCAGCTGCACCCCAACTCCCTGCCCTGAGCCCTCGCCACAACCCGCACCCCAACGCCCTTCCCTGAGCCCCCTCACACACCCCGCACCCCTCCTCTGCCCCAGTCCCTTGCCCTGAGCCCGTTCCTGCACACCGCACCCCCTCCCACACTCCGCACTTCCTCCCACACCCCAATCCTCTGCCCCGGCCCTGCATACAATTTCCCCACCCAGATGTGGCCCCTGGCCAAAATGTTTGCCCACCCCTGATCTATCCTGATGCTTTCGCCCAAGCCGAATAGCACCTCCCCTCCCGCGTGGTCCCATTCCACTTGGGTTCCATTCCTGTCTCTGCCACACACTCCCCTGTGTGAGCTTGGCCAAGTTACCTGGTCTCGCTGTGCTTCGGTTTCCCCATCCATACAAGGGGGACAATAGCCCTGCCCTGCCACACTAAGGCGATGGGAAGATAAAAGAGCTCGTGTGTGTGAGGTGAGATAAGCACTATGGAGAAGCCAATAATCAGCTACCAGAGTGTCGTGGGATGATCTCCATTTTAATTCCATTAAGGCCCAGACAGAATGGTAAGAGGAGAGCTGCCATAAGTCTACTCCGGTATCTACATGGCTCCCTCCGCTGGAGTATCTGGGCACCTCACAATCTATACCAAGTTTATCCTCCTTCACCCCTGTGAGATCAGGCTACCCCTCATTATACCACTGGGGATCTGAGGTCCAGAGAGGTGAAGGATATGGCACAGCTGGGAACTGCATTCAGATTGCTGGAGTCCCAGGTCAGCCCCCGAACCTCTGCACCATCCTTCCTCTCCAAGAAGAGGAAACAGGGTCTAGTGGTTAAAGCACAGGCCTGGAAGTCAGGAAATCTGGAGCCATTCCTTGTTCTGCCACTGGTTCACCATGTGACCCCAAGTCACCTCCCTTCTCTGTGCCTCAGTTTCCCCACGAAAGGATGAAAGGAACTGAAAGATAAGGGCGTTAGGAACAAACATGCCATGAGCAGAGTCATCCCAGCTACAGGCTGCCTTCAGGGGAACTGGCAGGCTCGGCCCAGAAAAATGAGGCCGAGAAGCCAAAACAAACATCAGGCTGCAACAACAAGGCCCAGAACAGGGTGACAACCTGCCCTGCCACCAAGAGGCTTGACAAGCAGCTGGCAGCCAGCCTGGCAGCCTCAGGTCTGTGGGAAACACATGCACTTTCCAAACTCAGGGACAGAGGCCTGGCAGTGCCAACTCCTGCAAGGAGTGCTTCCGGCTCAACATCCACCACCCCTTCCCACCCGGAGGTTCCACGGCAACAGGACACATCCCACCATGCAATGGCTTTGTGTCCCATCAGGGCCCAATTCTACCAGGGGCTAATCTCCCCTAGCCCTTGGGAGAGCAGAGTGCATGCAGCACCCTCCCCCCCCCTCATAGCACTCAGCACCTTACAAGGCCAGGAGTTCGGTTACCCACACCCAACTGGTATGGGATGCCCCAGTGGTCCCATACTCTCTCAGCTGGTGTCGCACCGGCTGACCAAGCAAGGTGTGATGCGTGAATGACTTTCCCAGTGCTGCTTCCCATGCTGCCATCACACCTTCCGTCCTGATTTTTGCAGGTGTAATTCTTTTACATGTTTTAAATAAAATTCTTCTTTTGAGAACCTGATTGATTTTCAGTCTCCTAAAACCTAAGGGGTTTGGTCTGTGCTCACATTGTACCAATTGGTGGTATATTATTCTCAAGCCTCCCCAGGAAACGGGTGAAGGGGCTTGGGGGAATATTTTGGGGAGACAGGGACTCCAAGTGGCCTTTTCCTAAATCTTTGGCTAAATCTCTTGGTGGTGGTAGCAGTACCGTCCAAGGACAAGGAAAGGATTTGTGCCTTGGGGAAGTTTTAACCTAAGCTGGTAGAAATAAGCTTAGGGGGTCTTTCATGTGGGTCCCCACATCTGTACCCCAGAGTTCGGAGTGGGGAGGGAACCCTGACAGGGTGTCTCTTTTTTCTTCTGCTTATGTCCCCAAAGTTCATTGTCTGTCCTCAGAGGCAGGATAACCACCTGTGGCTTGTTTGTTCTGCGTGCTCCTTCCCCGTTGACTTCACTTCTCTTCAATAACTGCATGTAAATGGGCATCCATTGTATTAGCTTATAATGTTTAATTTACATCCAACAGAGAGACAGGTCAATATGCATCTCATGTCTGACAGCAAACCTCTTCTTTCCTCTCTGCCTATGACTCAGACTTTCACACAGGCTCTAAGAACAGCTCTTCGGCATATACACATCGCTCCTGACATAGCATCTGTACGTACATTTCACAATGCTATTAATGACCAGCATGACCTCAGTTGTCATTTAAGACCTCACGTGACATCCTCTGGAGAACCAGAACGTACACAGTCAGGACGTTCCTGTAACCCCCTTTCAAGTTGGCATTAAGGTGTCCTTAGGTCACACCCACTTTAATCTGGGCCAAAGAGGCATGGGGAAAGGGGCCCACTCCCAGTTAGGGCTGCTGCAAGAGGCTAGGGTAGGTAACACACAAGGAGAGTAGCCGTGAGACTAAAGGAGTGTAAGTTTTTTGGGGCAGGGACTGTCTTTTTTCTGTGTTTGTAAGTGCCTCATGCAAGGGGGTCCTGGTCAATGACAAGGTCTCCTGGGTGCTACTGAGTAGGAGTGTGTGGCAGTGTGGCAGCAGGCACTGGCCCTGGGCACTGACCCACAGCTCCAGCTGAGTAGCTGCGGGCTCCAATCCCTGGCTCCAGACACACAGTTCCTGTCCCCAGCCCCGGCCCTGGCTGCATGGCAGCAGACACCAGGCCCTGGCTCTGGCCACGCAACAGTGGGCCACTGCCCCAACACCCATCACTGGCCCCCGGTGACTCCCACAGCCCTGTATCCATCCCCCCAGACCCTACTGCGTCCTCCTATTCATGTCCCCGCAGGACCCAGCTGCCTCCTCCAGCCCCCCATCCATCCCCACATTGTCCCGGGGCCCCGCTGCCTCTCCTGGCCCTACATCCATCCCACCATCACCTCTGGCCCCTGCTGCCTCCCGCTTGGGCCCCCCACATCCAGGGCTTAATGGGTCCTGGGGCTTGCTGAGAAAAGTGATATTAACAAACATGCAAGTATCACTTTTCCCAGCAGACTTACTAGCTATCTGTGAAAAGTGATACTTGTATGTTTGTTAATATCACTTCTCACTTTTCATAGCCTCCCAGGTAGCTACTAAGTGTGCTGTGATATTAACAAAGATACAAAGATCCCTTTTCACAGCAAGCCCCAGGACCCCCTAAGCCCTGGATGGGGTGGGGCGGGGGCAGCATTATTTTTGTTATTGAGTCTGCCAAAAACCCCCACAAATACACATTACACTGATGTGGATGTGTCTCTGTGCATATTTAATTGGTTTTCCTAAAGTTAATTAAGTATTTTAGGGGAAAAGCGTCAGTGCGGCCACCAGTGAGAGTTGGTGGCCGCACTCTGAGGCCAACCAAAAATGTGCTGCGAGAACCCCTGGCCTAGAGTGTACGAGTAACAGAGAATTTAATGCAGGTAACAGCCCTACCTGTCATAGGAGAAGAGCCGTGTGGGACCCAGATGGGGCTGGGCCCACCACCTCTTAAAGGGAACTGTCACCTTGTGACAGGGTGCAACCCCCACCTTCTGCCCCCAAAAACCATTTCCTTGCATGACTGTGACACACAGCTGGATTGCTCAGGGAATTGCTGCCCTCCAGAGGGCAATGGGTGGGAAATGAGTCAAACAGCCTCGCCAGCTGCTCTGTGCAGTGGGGCTGGTCAGTCTGGAGCAGGGCTGGGATAGCGTGCAGGTGCTGGGAGTGGTGGTGGCTGTGACCTACAAAAGGTCAGACCCAATGGTCTATGGGGCCCTTCTGACCTTGGACTCTGGGACTCAGGGCTTATCCTGGGTTGGCCGGCACGATGGGAGAGAAACACTTTGACATTTGGCTTCACCCGGGCTCCAGCCAACCTCGAAGCAAAAACCTTCCAGATTTCAGCAGAGCTGAGCCAACCTACCCCATCTGAGGCTCCTGGCTGGTAATTGTCCTAGGAGGTTTCTGGATGGGCAAGGCTGGGGTTTCCAAGAAGTGCCCAACTCCCATTAAATTTCAAAGAGATTTGGGGCCTAACACCCTTGGCCATCTTTGAAATTTCCAGGCTACAGGCCAACTTCAGTGTCTTCCCCTCAGACAGTGCACTGGGCATGGATACACCGAGTACGGCAACCCCTTTCATAGGGCTCCCAGTGCCTCTGAGCATACTGCCCACAGGCTGCCTTTCTTCTGCTAACAGGCAACCAGGGAGAGGCAAACTCTGGGCAGGAAGATACTCATACTGACCTGCGATCGGTGGGGAAAGCCCTGGACTCTGATCTCGGCATCCTCAGCCCACAGCCCCACCCCTCCCACCCAGCCACCTAATCTCCGCTCTGCCCAGTCCCACCCGCCCAGCTTGCCTGGGGAGCTGGCTGAGTATGGGAGGAGATATGCACAGAGTGGCACCAACCTGCAACCCTCAGGCAACTTGACTATTCTGTGAGGTGGCCCTGTGATCTATTGGGGCTGCTTCTTTGGGCTGCAAAGAGGGGCCCAGGGCAGAGCAAAGGGAGTACATTTGCCAGGTCAGTCAGGGCCCCTTGGCAGTGACCTTTCCCCACCCCGACTTGGTGTGGGGCACAGGCTGCTCAGTGCCTCATGATGGGGACAGGAGGAGACGTGGGGGAAAGGCAGGCTGGGGGCAGCAGGGCCAGCACTATGCCCCCGGCGACTCAAAGGGAGGAAGGTGGGTTTGGAAATCTGCCTGCCCGTGCCCCAGCCATGGGCCCCTTTCCCCTCCGTTCCCAGCCTTCTGTCCACAGGGCTCCCTGGACCTGTACCGAGCCTCACCCCTGGAAGGCGCTGGTCCTTGGGGGATGCTGCTGCCACTGGGGTCTCCCCGATGTGTAGAAAGAATAGTAAATATGGCAGGCGACCAGCTTGGCTTAACAGTGAAATCCTTGCTGATCTTAAATACAAAAAAGAAGCTTACAAGAAGTGGAAGATTGGACAAATGACCAGGGATGAGTATAAAAATATTGCTCGGGCTTGCAGGAGTGAAATCAGGAAGGCCAAATCATACCTGGAGTTGCAGCTAGCAAGAGATGTTAAGAGTAACAAGAAGGGTTTCTTCAGGTATGTGAGCAACAAGAAGAAAGTCAAGGGAAGTGTGGGCCCCTTACTGAATGAGGGAGGCAACCTAGTGACAGATGTGGAAAAAGCTAATGTACTCAATGCTTTTTTTGCCTCTGTCTTCACGAACAAGGTCAGCTCCCAGACTACTGCACTGGGCAGCACAGCATGGGGAGAAGGTGACCAGCCCTCTGTGGAGAAAGAAGTGGTTAGGGACTATTTAGAAAAGCTGGACGAGCACAAGTCCATGGGGCCAGATGTGTTGCATCCGAGAGTGCTAAAGGAGTTGGCGGATGTGATTGCAGAGCCATTGGCCATTATTTTTGAAAACTCATGGCGATCGGGGGAGGTCCCAGATGACTGGAAAAAGGCTAATGTAGTGCCCATCTTTAAAAAAGGGAAGGAGGAGGATCCTGGGAACTACAGGCCAGTCAGCCTCACCTCAGTCCCTGGAAAAATCATGGAGCAGGTCCTCAAGGAATCAATTCTGAAGCACTTAGAGGAGAGGAAAGTGATCAGGAACAGTCAGCATGGATTCACCAAGAGCAAGTCATGCCTGACTAATCTAATTGCCTTCTATGACGAGATAACTGGCTCTGTGGATGAAGGGAAAGCAGTGGACGAGTTGTTCTTTGACTTTAGCAAAGCTTTTGACACGGTCTCCCACAGTATTCTTGCCAGCAAGTTAAAGAAGTATGGGCTGGATGAATGGACTATAAGGTGGATAGAAAGCTGGCTAGATTGTCGGGCTCAACGGGTCGTGATCAATGGCTCCATGTCTAGTTGGCAGCCGGTATCAAGTGGAGTGCTCCAAGGGTCGGTCCTGGGGCTGGTTTTGTTCAATATCTTCATAGAATCATAGAATATCAGGGTTGGAAGGGACCCCAGAAGGTCATCTAGTCCAACCCCCTGCTCAAAGCAGGACCAAGTCCCAGTTAAATCATCCCAGCCAGGGCTTTGTCAAGCCTGACCTAAAAACCTGTAAGGAAGGAGATTCTACCACCTCCCTAGGTAACGCATTCCAGTGTTTCACCACCCTCTTAGTGAAAAAGTTTTTCCTAATATCCAATCTAAACCTCCCCCATTGCAACTTGAGACCATTACTCCTCGTTCTGTCATCTGCTACCATTGAGAACAGTCTAGAGCCATCCTCTTTGGAACCCCCTTTCAGGTAGTTGAAAGCAGCTATCAAATCCCCCCTCATTCTTCTCTTCTGCAGACTAAACAATCCCAGCTCCCTCAGCCTCTCCTCATAAGTCATGTGCTCTAGACCCCTAATCATTTTTGTTGCCCTTCGCTGGACTCTCTCCAATTTATCCACATCCTTCTTGTAGTGTGGGGCCCAAAACTGGACACAGTACTCCAGATGAGGCCTCACCAGTGTCGAATAGAGGGGAACGATCACGTCCCTCGATCTGCTCGCTATGCCCCTACTTATACATCCCAAAATGCCATTGGCCTTCTTGGCAACAAGGGCACACTGCTGACTCATATCCAGCTTCTCGTCCACTGTCACCCCTAGGTCCTTTTCCGCAGAACTGCTGCCTAGCCATTCGGTCCCTAGTCTGTAGCGGTGCATTGGGTTCTTCCGTCCTAAGTGCAGGACCCTGCACTTATCCTTATTGAACCTCATCAGATTTCTTTTGGCCCAATCCTCCAATTTGTCTAGGTCCTTCTGTATCCTATCCCTCCCCTCCAGCGTATCTACCACTCCTCCCAGTTTAGTATCATCCGCAAATTTGCTGAGAGTGCAATCCACACCATCCTCCAGATCATTTATGAAGATATTGAACAAAACCGGCCCCAGGACCGACCCCTGGGGCACTCCACTTGACACCGGCTGCCAACTAGACATGGAGCCATTGATCACTACCCGTTGAGCCCGACAATCTAGCCAGCTTTCTACCCACCTTATAGTGCATTCATCCAGCCCATACTTCCTTAACTTGCTGACAAGAATGCTGTGGGAGACCGTGTCAAAAGCTTTGCTAAAGTCAAGAAACAATACATCCACTGCTTTCCCTTCATCCACAGAACCAGTAATCTCATCATAAAAGGCGATTAGATTAGTCAGGCATGACCTTCCCTTGGTGAATCCATGCTGACTGTTCCTGATCACTTTCCTCTCCTCTAAGTGCTTCAGGATTGATTCTTTGAGGACCTGCTCCATGATTTTTCCAGGGACTGAGGTGAGGCTGACTGGCCTGTAGTTCCCAGGATCCTCCTTCTTCCCTTTTTTAAAGATGGGCACTACATTAGCCTTTTTCCAGTCATCCGGGACTTCCCCCGTTCGCCACGAGTTTTCAAAGATAATGGCCAAGGGCTCTGCAATCACAGCCGCCAATTCCTTCAGCACTCTCGGATGCAATTCGTCCGGCCCCATGGACTTGTGCACGTCCAGCTTTTCTAAGTAGTCCCTAACCACCTCTATCTCTACAGAGGGCTGGCCATCTCTTCCCCATTTTGTTCTGGAGGATGGTGTGGATTGCACCCTCAGCAAGTTTGCAGATGACACTAAACTGGGAGGATACACTGGAGGTAGATACACTGGAGGGTAAGGATAGGATACAGAGGGACCTAGACAAATTAGAGGATTGGGCCAAAAGAAATCTGATGAGGTTCAACAAGGACAAGGGCAGAGTCCTGCACTTAGGATGGAAGAATCCAATGCACCGCTACAGACTAGGGACCGAATGGCTCAGCAGCAGTTCTGCAGAAAAGGACCTAGGGGTTACAGTGGACGAGAAGTTGGATATGAGTCAACAGTGTGCCCTTGTTGCCAAGAAGGCCAATGGCATTTTGGGATGTATAAGTAGGGGCATTACCAGCAGATCGAGGGACGTGATCGTTCCCCTCTATTTGACACTGGTGAGGCCTCATCTGGAGTACTGTGTCCAGTTTTGGGCCCCACACTACAAGAAGGATGTGGAAAAATTGGAAAGAGTCCAGCGGAGGGCAACAAAAATGATTAGGGGACTGGAACACATGACTTATGAGGAGAGGCTGAGGGAACTGGGGATGTTTAGTCTGCAGAAGAGAAGAATGAGGGGAGATTTGCTGCTTTCAACTACCTGAAAGGGGGTTCCAAAGAGGATGGCTCTAGACTGTTCTCAGTGGTAACAGATGACAGAACAAGGAGTAATGGTCTCAAGTTGCAGTGGGGGAGATTTAGGTTGGATATTAGGAAAAACTTTTTCACTATGCGGGTGGTGAAACACTGGAATGCGTTACCTAGGGACGTGGTGGAATCTCCTTCCCTAGAAGTTTTTAAGGTCAGGCTTGACAAAGCCCTGGCTGGGATGATTTTGTCGGGGATCGGTCCTGCTTTGAGCAGGGGGTTGGACTAGATGACCTCCTGAGGTCCCTTCCAACCCTGATATTCTATGATTCTATGATTCACTGTGTGTGGCTGGAGGCTGCTCCGGAGAACCAACACCAACGATGGGGCCAGGCAGAGGGTTCCCTAAGCAGGCTGGACTAGGGGGGACATTTCACCCACTGGATGCCCCTGGTCCACTCTCTATACAAGGCCTGGCACCCTCCTTCCCCTGTGGGGAGGGGCCGGTGTCGTGCTGGGGTTTGGTCCCGCCCATGGCAAACCCCATCGGCCAACAATTACGTGTGGGTACCCAAAGCATGACTGCCTGGGGCTGTGACTGCATCTGGCTGCCCCCCCTCCACCCCCAGCTGCTGGATAGGCAGCCTGGCTGGGAGAGCCACGCTTCCCTGGTGGGTCACAAGCGAGTCCGTTGGCACAAGCCCAGAACACTCACTTCTTTAAACAACAAAGAGTGTGAAAACGTAGAGCATTTGTTCCTCTTTTAAAATGTTTTCTGTTTATTGCCATCAATATGGCTCCATTAACACAGATTCCAAGGCAAAAAATGATATTGAAGTGGAATTAAATGTTACAAGTATGTATCAGTGACGTGCAATAAAACCATTGCCAGGATGTCCTGGCTAGACCCAAACCAGGCGGTCCAAACCCAGAACATCAGAGTTAAGGTCACACTTACAAGAACCTGAGATGTGTTGAAGTAAAAAACGCAACTAGGCAGGCTTCTCTCTCCCAGGAAGGGAGAAGAATATGGGCAAAAAATATCTATTCAAATCAGTTTCATCTCCTTTGTAAATATCCTCCCTCCATCATGAGTTCAGTTTGCTGTCATCAGCGATTTCTCATCTTCTAAAGCACATAACGTTACTAGATACAAAGGTAAGGTCTGTGTGGCAATTCTGTTGTCTAATAAAACATGCCCAGCTCACCCCCATCCCACCTCTTCATGACTCCTCCAAGTTCATCCGGAGTGCAGAATGGGCAAGAGAAGCGGGAAGCTGCTGCTGAATGGTATATGGGGAGGGCTTAGTGTAGCAGGCACTGGGGTGGAGGGGGTCAGTGGGGGGGTCAGAGCTGGGGGTGGTGGTTCAGAGCCCTGCGTGGGATGGTGAAGCAGTGTAGGGGGCGTAGGAGCTTGAGAGACTGCAGGGTGAGGAAACTGCCCCTTTGCCAACCTTTGTCCCTAAGGGCTGGTGGCAGGCAGTTCTGGCAGGCCCAGCACAGCCCTAGATCCTGACTCTGACTGGCCGAAGGGCCCAGCCATACACTGTGTTTGGAAACATTTCCATGGCTAGAGCTCTGATGAAAAATTGGGGGTTTCTAGTTCCCAAAGAGCCTTTGCTGTCTGGGGGCTCCAAGGTGCTGACGGAGTAGAACCATAAAGGCAGGGGTGGGGAGGAATTGGGCACCTTCCCCAGCAGTGACATATGGGCAGCGGGGAGAAATGGAGCCATCTGTGTCCTCCATGCTGTACATGTACCCAAACAACTCCCCCCACATTGGCTGCTCCTCTTCCCTCTGCAGCAGGGGAAGGGGCTCAGAACTCTCCTCCTTCCCCTGTCCTGCCCCAGAGAGTGGATGAGACCCCAGGCTCAGCCTTCCCCACAAGGGGCTGCTGCTTTTAGGGGCTATTAGAGCAGCGCAAGGGGGGGAAAGGTTAAGGGCGGGGTTCAGTTCTGCCCCCCCATCCCACCTCCCCATTTCCATCCCTCCTTCCAAAAATGGCCCCACTGACTCCACATCAGCCCCTGCATCCTCTCCCAAGCTCACCATCCTGTGAGGTCCTGGCTCCCTGGGGAGGAGGAAGAGTCAGGCTGCGCTGGACAGGCAGGGGATGGGAGGTGAGATCTGGGCAAGGAAGGACCTAATATGCCGCCAGAGCATTGTGTGGCTAGCGTCATCATAGCCAAGGAGCCAGAGGCAGTGGAGGAGGGGAGAGGGGCTGTGGAACATGGGAGTGCTGAAAAATTATTTTAAAAAACCTACCACAAAGAAATTAACTGCCCAGAAACTTTGTAAATGCAGAGTTAAGGGTGCCCAGCAGTGCCCTATGCAAAACATAACAGTGTGCACTAGTGGCTGTAACCCCCTGGCAAACAGGGGTTAATAGGTCCCAGGCAGGTTCAAAGAGAGGACGATTAGCAAAATAAACATGGAATGCATGCCGAACACATCATCAGTAGGATAAAACACCGGCAATAGTATTTGGAACACTCTGAATCACTTTTAAACAACAGCTGTTAGACAATACAAAAGTATAACTGGGCTCACAAGAAGAATGAGATGGATGGGGTCCATCAGTGGCTATTAGCCAAGGTGGTCAGGGAGGCAACCCCAGGCTCTGGGTGTCCCTCACCCTCTGACTGCCGGAACCTGGGACTGGATGACAGGGGATGGATCACTGGATAATTGCCCTGTTCATTCCCTCTGATGCATCTGGCACCGGCCACAGTCAGAGACAGAACACTGGGCTAGATGGACCATTACTCTGACTCGGTATCTCCCAGTGTACCTTATACAGACTTCCCAGCTTTTTTTCTGTCACAAATATTCAAACCTAAGGTTTCAACATCACATTTTGTATACTTCAGCACACACATCAAAATCCCTTCCTGTCCAGGGCCCTCTCTTTTCCCCATAAACCCAGCTAAGTCAGGCAAGAATTTACAAACCGTCCCTTGCCCCATTTGCTCTCCTTCGCGAAACAGATTCCCAATCTGGAGCAGGTAGCTAGTAGCTAAATGTAAATGCCACAGGTCTATAGCCTCTAGGGGTCATAAATGTTACCCCAGGTCTCCTGCTAGCCCCAGAAAACACCCCAAGATGGATCAAACCTTCTCACATAGGTAACGCTGGAGGAGCCATCCCTGTATCCACAGTGGGACCCACCAGGGACATCTCTGGATCCTGCGTAGATCAGCCGCTGAGTCCCTTGGGCTGTCTCTAACTCTTGTGTTTATCCCCCTTCCCCTGTGGCCTCCTTCTGAGGCATTGCCTTCACTTACACCTCACCAGGAGACCTGTGCCACGTCTGCTTCCAGGCTGCTCATAAGGCCCATGGCAAGGGGGCCCTGTGCCAGGCTACTGAAGCATAAGAACAGTCCATCTAGCCCAGTGTCCTGTCTCTATCAGTGGCTAATGCCAGGTGCTTCAGAGGGAGTGAACAGAACAGAGCAATCGTCCAGTGATCCATCCCCTGTCGTCCAGCCCCGGCTCCTGGCAGTCAGAGGCTAGGAACAGCTAGAGCATGGGGTTATGTCCCTGCTCAACTTGGCTAACAGCCACTGATGGGCCTAACTTCAGTGAACTTATCTAGTTCTTTTTTGAACCCCATTATAGCTTTGGCCTTCACAACATCCCCTGGCAACGAGTTCCACAGACTGACTGCGTTGTGTGAAGAAATACTTCCTTTTGTTTGTTTTAAACCTGCTGCTTATTAATTTCATTGGGTGACTCCTCTTTGTGTGTTAGGTGAAGGGGTAAACAACACTTCCTTATTTACTTTCTCCACACTATTCTCAATTTTATAGACCTCTATCATATCCCTCCTTAGTCGTCTCTTTTCTAAGATGAATAGTCCCAGACTTTTTAATCTCTCCTGATACAGAAGCTATTCCATACCCCTAATCATTTTTGTTGTCTTTCTCTGTACCTTTTCCAATTCTAATACATCTTTTTGGAGATGGGGCAACCAGAACTGCGTGCAGTATTCAAGGTACGGGCATTTGAAGATTTGTAAATTCTTGCCTGACTTAGCTGGAGGGTTCTGTCCTGCCCTGGGGGTTGGAGGTTGCAGAGCCCTGTGGGGCGGCCTGGCCAAATCTGAATGGCACTATAATCCTGTGTGCTAGGTTTCAGAGTAACAGCTGTGTTAGTCTGGATTCGCAAAAAGAAAAGGAGTACTTGTGGCACCTTAGAGACTAACCAATTTATTTGAGCATAAGCTTTCGTGAGCTACAGCATCCAATGCTGCATTTCGTGATGCATCTGATGAAGTGAGCTGTAGCTCACGAAAGCTTATGCTCAAATAAATTGGTTAGTCTCTAAGGTGCCACAAGTACTCCTTTTCTTCCTGTGTGCTAGGTCACATTGCCCAGAGCAGGGAGCCATGCCTAGCCCGCACAACAGGAGCTGCTGCTGCAGGGAGAGGTTTTTCATTCTATAGGGTTTTTTCCCCATATTTTTGAGAAAAAAAACCAACAACACAGGCCTCTAATTATTGCCCCATTTTTCAGATGGGAAACTGAGGCACATAAAAATTCAGGACTGGGTCAAAATGGGATTGGAACACCACTCTTGTGAATGCGCTAGGTTAAGATCTGAACCTCAAGATCAGCCTTCTTCTGGTGTTTAAAGATGCATCCTCCTGTTCCACCAGCACAGACCCTCACCATGTGCACTAGAGGAGAATCACTGTTTGCTCTCAGCAGTATAGGGCTTATGACACCCAGCTGAGCAGTTCTGAGTCCATCCTGAAGAAGGCAGCGTCACCCTGATGCACACCAGCAAGAAAGTCCCAGCAGCACCTGGCTCCTTTCCCCTCCCTCTTATTCAGCAGCTGGGTATTATTAAATCCTCAAAACCCAGCAAAAGCTCTAAACAGAACAGGGCTGAGCAGTCATTTGCAGAGGGTAGGACGGGATTTGCAGGTGGGAGGGGAGCTTGGCTGACCAGAGTTAAATGGCATGGGCAGTTACTGGCCCACTCTATCTGCTGAGATAAAAACTCTCTGAGGTCACTGGCAAAAGAAAGCTCTCAAAAATAATATTTTTGGAACGATTTCGGTGGCCATGGTAATGCTGCGCAGTTGGGGCTTTACCCCGGTGACATCAGGTGTTGGCATGGGTTCCTGGCTGGAGCAGGGGAAGGGGAAAGTGCATTTGAGCAAAGGACTCCAGTTTCTTTCTGCCCTGCAAAGGAATCGCATTTCCCAAAGCCGGCTGCAAACAACTCCGTTGGTTCGCTGTGGCATGGCACGCTCCCCATGAGCAAGGAGCAAAGGCAGGCCTGTCCCGTTTGTAGGGGAGGGCAAGGCGTAGCATTGGAAATGCAGCGTGCAGAGCAGATCTCTCACCCACATCCTCCCCGCCCCGGGTATCTCTGAAACACCCTGCACTTGTATCTGGCCAAACAAAGCTGAGCCCCGTGCCTGTCTCCCCACGAAATTTCGCTCCAGAACTCAGGATTAATGAAGGTGTCAGACTCCAGCCTCTCTGGGGCATGGATTATGCGGACAGGAAGTTTTGATCCCAGTTTTGTTACTTAGAGCAGAATCTAAACTCTGTGCGAAGTTGCTCTCATTTTTCTGAGCCAGGGGCAGGGGCATTGTAGGGGAGCTCCCAGCTACTCCAGTCCCAGCCTCTCCCAGCAGGGGGCGCTGTGAGGAGGGGGCCAGAGCACTGGCTGTGGGGGGAGCACCCAGCTACACTAGCCACAGCCTCTCCCAGCAGGGGGCACTGTGGGGAGGGGGCAGGAGCGCTGGCTGTGGGGGGAGCTCCCAGCCGAGCCTGGGACACGTGGCAGGGCCAGAGAGGGGAGAAGGGAGCTGCGTAAGGGGAATGGAGGATAGGAAAATCGCTGAGCCCTGCTTCGCTGTCCCTCACTAGCTGGAGTGGGGCAGCCAGGCGGGGCTGGGGAGGAGAAGGTAGGTGGAAGAAGGCTGGAACCAAGAAACAGGGAGGCCTGCCCGTACTGTCAGCGCCACTCCGTGGGCCATTCTCCCCGAGGACATTCTGAGCGCTAGGCCCCATGTCAGCCACACCCTGAAACAAGCAACCCTATGAAGCATCACCCCACTGAGCCAGGCCCCAAAGGGGGAGGGGAGCCAGACCCTGCCATCCACATGCAGAGCCAGCTGCACACTCCCAGGCACCAGGGGCACTGGGCAGAGAAGCGCCTTTGGGGCCACCTTCCCCAAGACCCATCATTAGGGACGCCCGAGATGCTCTGTGAGGCACGTTCCCAATCAGTCCCACAATCGATGCTCCAGCCGAGCCAGGGTGGGACCAAGGCTGCAGTTCAGTCCCGGGGGCAAGCGTTTACCCTTGGCCTGGATCCCGGGGGGGTGGGGAGATGGTGTTGGATATGCCCAGTGGGAGAGCGCTGGCTTGTCTCTCCCGGCCCCTGTCGTGTATTCACCTGCCATCCCCTCTCCTGACATGGCCTCAGAGCCTGCCAGGACTGTCAGCCACATTCTGTGTTTGTGCAGTGCTCAGCACAGTGGCTCCTACACCTACCGTAATCCACCTAATAAACAGTCATAGCAACAGGGCGCAGCCTGGCCTGTTGCTGACACCCAGCTGCGCAGGAGAGCCCTGCATCCCATGGCTGGCATGGACTCGGGCTCACCGCCTGGTACTGAAGCCACTACAGAGGAGAGGAGCAGGATTGCATTCTGATTTGGGAAACAGACCAGAGTCACCCCACGGGGACCCCCCAACCACACGTCCTGGGGCAGCTGTGAGATCCCAGTGCAATGGGCACAACTGACCAGGACAGGAGATGGATGCGCCACTAAGGGCCGGGAGGACGGGGTCGGGGGCTATGCCTGGCACTCATCCCCTCCCTCCCAACTGCTGAGTCCCCCCATGGCATGCAGTTGTTACCCCATCGACTCACAACACTGTCAGGGCAGCCAGGCGTCCAGCCTGAGGCTGGGACTAGTGCAGTAACTTGTAGAGATGGGCTGGTCCCAAGGATCAGAGTCCAAGTCAGGTTGCAGGTTAGGAGGCAAAGTCCAAATCAAGGAAGGGCTAAGCTCAGGCATGGGGATGTTCACAGCAATCACAGGAGATCTGGATGCTTCCTAGAACACCCCTTGGGTTTATATAGGGCAGGGAGCCAATCAGGAGCCAGGAGGTTGCTGTCTCTCAGATCCCATGAGGAGGGACTTCCTGGGTCTGTGTCCATAGTGGGCAGTGGAGGGCAAGCAGGGTGGCAGCGTGGGGATGCCAGCTGCCTGGCAGTACTATAGGCCTGGGTTCTAGGCCCATGGGGCCTGACAGAAACCTCCTCTGAAACCGTCAGTCTGACAAAGCCCCTCTCTGCCCAGCCAAGTGTCAGGAGTGTGGGCTCAGCCCAGCCTCCGGCTGGTGGTGGTGCTACAGCCTGGGCCCTGGGGTGCTGATTTTCCAGTGCCCCCTGCTCTAGGGCCAGGTCTCTCGCTGGTCACCAGGCTTGTGTTTCAGGCACCCTCTGAAGGCCCCCAAGGTGACTCAGGAGTAGCTACACTGGGATTTACCAGAGGAGGGATCTTCTGGAACAGCTGCCCAGTAGGGACAAAAAACCCTAACTGGCTTCAAGACTGAGCTTGGTAAATTCATGGAGTGGAGGGGATGATGAGATGGACTACAATGGCATGTAGCCAATCCATGACCACTACTAGCCAATTCCTCCAATGGCTGGAGATGGGACACCAAATGGGGAGGGCTCTGAGTTACTACAGTGAATTCTTCCCCAGGTGTCTGGCTGGTGGGTCTCACTCTCAGGGTCAGGAAGGAATTTTCCCCTGGGTCAGATTGGCAGAGATCCTAGGGGCTTTTCACCTCCATCTGCAGCATGGGGCACAGGTCAGTTGCAGGTTTAAACTAGTGTAAATGATGGATTCTCTGTAACTTGAAGTCTTTAAACCACAATGTGAGGATGTCAGTAATTCAGCCAGAGGTCAGGGATCTGGTACAGGAGCCCATGGGGGAGGTTCTGTGGCCTTCACTGTGGTGGTTGAAAGATCAAACTCAAAAAGTAGTTTAGCAATAGTTCGCTGTCAAACTGGGAGGACGTATCTAGTGGAGTCCTGCAGGAGTCAGTCCTGTGACCTGTGCTAGTCAATATTTATGACTTCGATAATGGAGTGCAGATTATGCTTATAAAATCTGTGGATGACACCAAACTGGGTGGGTTTGCAGACATTTTGGAGGGCAGGATTAGAATTCAAAATGACCTTGCCAAACTGGAGAATTGGTCGGAAACCAACAAGATGAAATTCAATAAAGATATGTGCAAAGTACTTAACTTAGGAAGGCAAAATCAAAGGCACAGCTACAAAGGGGGAACAACTGGCTAGGCAGTAGCACTGCTGAAAAGGATCTGGATGTGATAGTGGATCACAAATTGAAAATGAGTCACCAGTACGGTGCTGCTGTGAAAAAGGCTAATATCATTCTGGGGTGTGTCAAGGTTCCTTCCCCACTCTGAACTCTAGGGTACAGATGTGGGGACCTGCATGAAAACCTCCTAAGCTTACTTTTACCAGCTTAGGTTAAAACTTCCCCAAGGTACAAAATTATTTTACTCTTGGATTTCCACTGCCACCACCAAACTTTATCTGGGTTTACTGGGAAAACGTAGTTTGGACACGTCTTTCCCCCCAAAATCCTCCCAACCCTTGCACCCCACTTCCTGGGAAAGGTTTGGTAAAAATCCTCACCAATTTGCATAGGTGACTACAGACCCAAACCCTTGGATCTTAAAACAATGAAAAAGCATTCAGTTTTCTTACAAGAAGACTTTTAATAGAAGTAAAGGAATCACCTCTGTAAAATCAGGATGGTAGATACCTTACAGGGTAATTAGATTCAAAACATAGAGAATCCCTCTAGGCAAAACCTTAAGTTACAAAAAAGACACACAGACAGGAATAGTCATTCTATTCAGCACAGCTCTTTTCTCAGCCATTTAAAGAAATCATAATCTAACACATACCTAGCTAGATTACTTACTAAAAGTTCTATGACTCCATTCCTGTTCTGTCCCCAGCAAAAGCAGCATACAGACAGACACAGACCCTTTGTTTTTCTCCCTCCTCCCAGCTTTTGAAAGTATCTTGTCTCCTTATTGGTCATTTTGGTCAGGTGCCAGCGAGGTTACCTTTAGCTTCTTAACCCTTTACAGGTAAGAGGATTTTTCCTCTGGCCAGGAGGGATTTTAAAGGGGTTTACCCTTCCCTTTATATTTATGACAGGGTTTATTAATAAGAGTGTTGTATGTAAGACATGGGAGGTAATTGTCCCACTCTGCGCTGCACTAGTGATAAAATTAACAGGCATCAGGTTTAAAACAAACAAAAGGAAGTATTTCTTCACACAATGAAGTCACCTGTGGAACTCATTGCCAAGGGATGCTGTGAAGGCCAAAACTATAACTGGATTCAAAAAAGAACTAGGTAAGTTCATGGAGGACAGGTCCATCAGTGGCTATGAGCCAAGCTGGTCAGGGATGCAACCACATGACCTCAGCTGGAGTACTGTGTCCTGTTCTGGGTGCTACACGTCAGGGAAGATGTGGACAAATTGGAAAGAGTCCAGAGGACAGCAACAAAAATAATCAAAGGTTTAGAAACCTGTGGGGAAAGGTTAAAAAACTGAGCCCGGTCAGTCTTGAGGACAGATGACTATGGGGGACCTGATAACAGTCTGCAAATAAGTTATGGACTCCTATAAAGAGGATGGGGATCAGCTGTTCTCCATGCTCACTGGAGAGAGGACAAGGAGCAATGGGCTCATTCTGCAGCAAGGGAGAGAGAGGTTAGATATTAGCAAACACTTTCTAACTCTTAGGGCTGTTCAGTTCCGGAACAGGCCTCCAAAGGAGGTTGTGGAAGGCCCATCACTGGGGGCTTAAGAACAGGCTGTACAAACCCATCAGGGCTGGACTAGGGTTACTGATGTAGCACAGGGGGCTGGCCTCTCAAGGCCCTTCCAGCTCCACATTTCTATGGTCCCATGCTCCACTGAGCAGGCGCAGGCTCATGCCAGGCTGCCAGGAGGCCAGGAAGAGGCCGACTGTGAATCCAGGAACCTCCCTTGGCGCCCAGGAGACCATCCATCCATCCCCAACCCTTACACATAACTTGGATCCCAGGAGCAGGGGGTTCCCTGGGCCCCTCCATTCCCTGGGCACCCCCTAAGTGCTCTAGTCCATGTGCAGCACTGTCTCCACCTGAGCCGTGGGGCTGACAGGCTGGCTGGCCCAGCGGGCTGGGCACTAGCATGAGCGCTAGGTTCAGTCAGTCCCTTGCTCTGTCACAAACTCCCTGTGTGGCTTGGGGCCTCGGTTCCCCCTCGGTCCTGGGGATGGCAGCCCTGCCCTGCCCCTGCAAGTGGGTGAGGGTGAGTACCGGACACCGAAGGAGCCCCCAGAGACTCTGGAGGTGGGAGCCAGGTACGTACCATATACAAATGGGCTCTCATGTAACAACTCCCCTCGCCTGGCTAGGGGTGACTAGTGGCTCGCCTGGCTAGGGGTGACTACAGAGAGGGCCGGGGGCTGGCTCAGATTGGTGCTGGGCACTGCCAGCGCCCACTGGGATTAGTGGAAGCTGTGGGCAGTCAGATTGGAACACCCTCCATGCTGGGAGGGACGGGCCTCATCTCCACTCCTGGCTGTGGTCCCCAAGCGTCAGCGCCACAGCGTGCCCGCCCTGTGCTCAGAGTGGTTTGAGGCCCCAGCGGGACCTTTACCCCTCTCAGCACAGTGCCCCCTCAGCGCCCAGGGTCTCTCTGTCACAGAGCCAGCTGAGCAGCCCCCCAAGGGCCGGGCACCAGAAGCAAAGCGCAAAGCCTGGCAGGGAGCTAGGGGACCTGGCTCATGCCCCAGAGCTCTGTTTGCAGACCCTGTACATGATACCCAGCCAGCTGATGTGGCCAGAGCCAGCCAGCCACTGCCCCAAACCCTGCCAGAAAGCGTGGGAGTCTCAGGGCTCTCTCCCTCGTCCCGCACCAGGGCTGGGATCACAGGGGTGCCCCAAACAAAAGCTGGGGGCCTAGGCCTCTACCTCAGCTCCCCCAGTAATACCCACAGGTGAGTCTCAAACCCAACGTGGCACAAGGGGAAGAGTTGCCTGCTCCTCTAGTGCAGGCCTTGCCGCTGAGCCAGCCCCACACACCTTTCTGACTGCGGGCGCTTGCTCCCCAGCCAGGACTGCTGTGAGCCAGAGCTCAGTGTTCCCATGGCTTCAGAGGTGCTATGGAGGCGGTGAGCGGGACTTTGTAATTCTCTTTGGCTTGTCAATGTGGCTGCTCTCGATAGTTCTTCGCAAGGAGCCAAGTGCCTCCCTGCCCATGTAGTGTCGGGGCCCTGAAGGACTGGGCAGGAGAAGAGGCTGCCTCCTAAACGTTGTAGCCCTCAGAAATATTCCACGTTCCCCACCTGGAGACTGAGGCCCGTGAGGCGTCTGACTGTCCTCTGGCTACTGAATAGCAAAGGCTGAAGGAAGCGCGGGGGTTTGAAAGTCTTTGACCAGGTCTCTGTAGCTTTTGCGTCATCCTCTCATACCTAAGGTACGCCCCAGCTTCTCCGTGGGGTGTGTGGGACTCGCTTGCTAGCTAAGGAGCACAGTAGCCACCTTGGGAATAAGGGGCACATTTAACTGTGAGGCAAAAGGTATAGTAACAGGGGAAGTGGGATCTAGTGGTTAGATCTGGTGGGACTGGGAGCTTGGACTCCTGGGTTTTCTTCCCAGCTCTGGGAGGGGAGTGGGGTCTAATAATTACAGGGGCTGAAGGCTGGGAGCCAGGACTCCTGGATTCTATCCCCAGCTCTGGCAGGGGTCTAGTGCTTAGAGTGGAGGGCAGGGGGTCTCCTGGGAGTCAGAACTATCCTTCACTCAGGGTCTCCCTGAAGTGCTGGAGCCGGAGCTAGGAGGGAGCCAGTCACCTTCCAAACAAATGCCAGGGCCTGGGTTTGCAGACCTCAGGACGTAGTTGCTTGTGGCCAGAGGGGTCACTCCTGCCAGCAGCTGGAGCTTCAGGGCACAGAGGCTGCACTGAGGCATCCGTGCTCTGATCCCCAAAGCTGATCCCAGTCCCAGGGGGGACATGGCACTGGGCGTGCTGCCTCTGCCCCTCCCCCATACCCTCTGGCTTCCCCACCTTGCTGCTGTACAGAAACCCAGCTCTGCAGTGTCATTGGGGGCTGGGGATGCACAGGGCCAAGACTCTAAAAGGGGTCACTGAGGGGCATGGCTGAATAATATCAGGCCCAGCACAGAGGCTGAATTAGGGGAGCATGGTCTAGTAGCTAGAGCAGGGGCCTGGGAGGCAGGACTCCTGGGTTCTATCCCCAGCTCTGATACTGGGAGGCTGTGTGCCATGGGTCGAGCTTTGTCATTCAGTGCCTCAGTTTCTCCATCTGTAAACTGGGCTAGTGTCACTGCCCCAATGTCACAGGACCTTGCGCTACCCGGGGCTGGAACAGACGAGAATTCTGCCACAGCTTCTGACCTGACGGTGCCCCCTGCAGGGAACTTCCTGGTTAGCACACACCCCCTCCCCGCCCCCGCTGTGCAAGGCCCGGCTGGCAAAGGGCCAGCAGTGCAGCAAAGTGCTTTGATCCTCTGGGTGATGGTTTCTAATTGGAGGGGAAACAATTTTCAGGCCAGGGTTTCCCATCACGGCGATTCAGCTGGTCGATAAAATGCATTTCCTTGTCTCTCTGCCTTTGGAATCTATCGATTTCGCTCAGAAATAGCCTGATGGCAAAGGGGATGAGTCAGACCTTGAGCCTCCCTGCTCCCCCTGCTTCCAGAAAGGAAAAGGGTGGTCTGGGGGGACCTGCTGAGAGCAGGCAAAACCTCTCATGGCTGGGTGCTGATGCTGGCCTGAGGTGGGGAAAGGAACTGGCATGGCAGTACAGGGCTGAGGCCTCGTCTTTGTGCCAGCACAGCACCTACGTCCCCCACCCCCACAATGCATCGCACTGATTATCTCTGGCATAAGGTGGCAGCTCCAGGGGGGTGGCCTGCTCGGCTGCCTGCTCCAGGGTAGGCCATGGGAGCCAGGCAGGGGCTTCAGCTCTGGAGCTGCTGCCTGTGATGGTGCTGGTTTCAATCCCGCTCTGGCTGGCACTGAGCAGACAGGAGGAGCACGGGTGCGACAAAACCCTCCACGCTCAGGCCCAGGACCCAACTCAGGCACCACCCGCTGAGCCCTGGGGAAGGCAAGGGAGGGCATTGCTAGGGAACGGCTGCCATCTTGTGGCCGTCGTGCATCACCCCTTCACACACAAACCCTGCAAAGCTGCGGCTGTGAGTTAGAGGTTTACAGCTGCAGACCAGCTGTGGGACAGTGGAGGTTCCCCTCGCCTCTATTTCCCGTATTCTGCCATTGCAGGATCAAGAGATTTTCCTTGCATGCAAGGTTGTCTGGGAGGGGCCTCATCCCTGTTCCTGGCTCCTTTTCTCCCTGCATTCTGAATGCCAGGGAAATGCAAAGGGACAGCCTTGTGATCAAGGTGCAGCAGAGCTCTGCAACTTCTCACGGGGGCTGTGTCTACATGCAAAGGCTGCAGCGCATTAACTGGCCTGGTTAATGGAAGCAGCACAATCCCCAGGGCAGATTCATGATTCCAAGGCCAGAAGGGACCATGGTGATCATGGTCTGACCCCCTGAATAACCCAGGCCCACAATAATCCCTACAGCTGAGCTCTAAGAAAAATAGCCAATTGTGATTTAAAGATTGCCTGTGGTGAACCCACCACAGCCTCTGGTAAATGGTTTCCATGGTTCATTACGCTCAGGATTAAAAATGTACCCCTTCTTTTCAGTCTGAATGTGCCTAGCATCAACTTCCAGCCATTGGGCCGTGTTAGACTTTTCTCTGCTAGACCGAACAGCCCATTGTGAAGTATTTGTTCCCTGTGAAGGTACTTTTATAGACTGATCAAGTAAGCCCTTCACCTTTTCTTTGCTAAGCTAAATACCCAAGGAGATCAATCACTGTAAGGCAGGCTTTCGAATCCTTTAATCTTTCTCATGGGCCTTCTCTAATTTAACAACAACCTTTTTGAATTGTGGACACCAGAACTGGACCCAGGATTCCAGCAGCAGTGTCAAATACAGAAGTTAAAATAATCTCTCTGCTCCTACTGGAGACTCCCATACGAATCCCAGGGTCACATTAGCCCTTTTTACCACAGCGTCACACCGGGAGCTCACATTCAGCTGATTATCCACCACATCCACCAAATCTTGCTCAGTCTCTGCTGCCCAGGATCAAGTCTCCCATGTTGTAAGGAGGGCCTGCATTCTTTGGTTCTAGATGGCATGCATTTACATTTAGCCATATTAAAAGGCCGTTTATCGAGCAATGCAGATCATTCTGTATCAGTGACTGGATGCAGTTACACTGGTGTAAGAGGCTGAGGCCTGTACAGATTAATCCTGGATGGGCGATTCACCTCCGTGGAAGCAGGGAGACCCTGGCATTTCCTTCCCATCCTGACCCTTCCTTCCAGCCCACAGCCTGGAGCATTTTGTTGCCAATATTGCTATGGTTGATGCCATCTTTACTGGGCTGCACGTGAGTCCATATGGGAATAAGCTACAAAGGAATAAAGCTCCTTTTGCCTAGCATGGTTGCATCCATACTAGGGCTTGGGTTGCTTTAACTACATGGTGGGGGGGGGGGGGGGGGGGAAGGGGTGAATAACACTCCTATCATGGAGACCAAGCCTCAGGAGAGGAACAGGGAGAATATGGCCCTGGAGCACATGGAGAACATGCGCTGTGACTGTTCAACAGAACCCAGCCCACAGGAGGGGGCCTGTAGGGAAGGAGCAGAGATGCAATGCAAGGAGTACTCTGGGCTCTTTTCAAGCTCTGTTAACAATTCTGCAAAGACACAAACGCACAGGTAGGCGCACGCGCACACACCCGCAGCGCTGGACAGATTTCTCTGTTGGCTCCACTGGCTGACTTGAAAGCTGCGTGAAAATTCTTTCCAGCAATTGGTGCTAGGAAAGGTCAAAGGGGAGGAGGGGTGTCATTTCCCAAGCAGGTGGGGGACATGGAAAGGATCCAACACAAAGATGCAGCCACTTCTTTAGGACCAAAAAAATACATCCTCATAATACTCCAATGGTTGTGGAATCCCTACCCCTGTTCCCTCCCCCCGCTTGAGAGTCCCCTAATTTATTACAAACTTTTGAGAAAAAGTTTGCTACAGTTCTGAAAGCAGGGCAGAGGAGCAGTAGAAGCTGCAAAGGTGGCAGTACGAGAAACAATAGACATATACATGTGTCATCTTCAATCACAGGTAGGGAAATGGAGCAAGCCTCAAGCTCCGCCCACAAGACAAGCTCCACCCACCCAGATCAGTAGGAGATTCCACTTACAGCACATTGTGCACCTTCAGAATACACCCACCCCCTCCTTTGTTGCCAGCACTGAAATAGTTAATGACACTGACAGCCAACATTAGGTTTCAGAGTCAATATAAAGTAGAGACAAGCAGGGGAAGGTCAAGCTTTCAGAGCTATCATTCCAGCCTCTCTGCAGACCCAGGTACATACATGGTGCTGCATTAGTAGTTTTTCTTCACAACCAGACTTAATTCCAGAGCATGAGTTGCCAACTCTGCCAGTCACCCCCCCAAACAGAGCCCTGGGGCTCTGACAGATCTGGGAAGAGGAGAGGCAAAGTCACTGTTGCAGCCCTTTTTAAAGACTGGATTCACTGGCAGGGGGGCTGGAACCTTTGTCCATTGGCTTATGGAAGATAAGCTGGAGCAGTAACAGCAGGTGTGGTATAATGGGGCTCGACAAAGAGCAGGGAAAGCCGCTTGGTGTCCGCACTGGGCTGGAGAGCATCTCTTCAGAAGCCACTAGAACTTCTGGAAACCCAGGGGCTCCTTAAATGCAAAGCCCACCCCAAGCAGCCTGAAGGCATGGAAAGGGCCTGCCCCAAGTGGGGTGTGGCTAATTCATCCTTCCTATGTCAGGAGCCACCCATTCCAGAGCGCAGCATGCTAGAGGCCCAGAAACCTGCACCACCCTCTGCAGCTTCATAAGTAGTAGCTGCATCAAGCTCTACAACTGGATGGTGAGAATCCAGCACAGGCTACAAAGGATGACTTGAGCCCATGAGGGTGAACTGGAGCTCCCTCCTGCTCAGATTCTGCTTTTACTTGCTTCAGTGTAGAGATCCCCTAACCTCGGCCTGCATTGGCAAGTTCTTCAGACTGAGTTTAGTTGCAGCCACACTGATGCTTATGGTTGATTTCTCTCCTTTAGCATCAGTGTTGTTGGTTGAAAAGCAGAATGCATACATTTGTTATTAACAATTGAAGAACATGGTGGTTTACAGTGCCGCTCTTCAGAGTGGAGCCAATATAACTGATCACAAAGAAAATTCAGACCATTAGCTGTGATGTAACATGCTTGAGAATCAGGAAAGAGGACAGAAGCCAAAGAGTAAGACGAGGTCTCAGGTGACAACACTCATCACCACAAAAGACTGACTCATGGGAAGTTGCTGGGACCCTGGGAGGATGTGGATATTCTTCACCCAGCCCACCGATAACCAATGACAGGGTCAGTTTTGAGTGTTTTTCTTGTGGAAAGAAGCCAAACTGGCAACTAGAATCAAAATCTTCAAAAAGTCTATACAAAGGTATATCATACAAAATATACAGGAAAGTTGTGCCAAAAAAAACAAGACAATACAACAAAGGAGAGCACAGACAGTGTCAAACCACAGCTAACACATCCCTCACCTGCTCCAGAGACCTGGAGTGACATTGACACTACGCACTCTGAACTCAAAATACATTATATTACACTATGTACAAGAATGTATAAAGATGCAGCATCCCCTTTGGCCTGGCCATGAGCTCCCCAGCATGAAGGTATAGCAATTCAGACAGTCCCTCATGGAAGCTACATGGTGGAAGGGAAGACAGTCCAAGGGAATGAAATGGTTAATTCTAACCCATACTCAGAACACAGCACTGCCACCAAGGTCCCAAGGTTTAACAGTCAGTTCCAGGTAACAGACAAGTCAAGTGCTTTGGTAGCTCATAAGCCTCGAGGGTGTAGAACTCATCATTCCATCTCAGTGAAGCGAGCAAACATGGCTTTCCGCACTGCATCCTTGTACGAGTCGGCTGTGGAGACTCCATAAGAACTCCCCTTGGCTCCCAAACCAGCTCCTCGCATGCGCACTTGAGCCTGGAAGGAAAGAGGCACTTTAGGATTGGGTGCACAGTATCCTGCACACCACACCCACTACAGAAATCCCTATGCTGGCTACCTAAGGGAATCTACCACAGTGGTAAGTATAATTCTTATCAGGTTATGAGAGAGCTGAGATGAGAGATTTGTTGCATTCTTTTAACAGCTATTTAAGTCCCTCTAGTAGATTTATTACTAGGAGGCCTGTCTCTGGGAGAGGCCCCCCAAGTCCACAGATACAGCAAGCTTAGCTTTCACCTGTACACAGCTGACCTGCTGCCAGGAAACACGCTGTAACAGGATGAGGGAATGTGCCTGACACATTAGCCAAGCTGCTATTCAAAACAGAAAACATGGCAGACCCAGCCCCGCTAATAGAATCAGAATAGATGTTAGAACCATGTGCATAGAAGTGACCCACCTTGGAGCAGTACAATGCGATAAGCACCTCTAGCCTTGCCCACTTCCATGTCATCTTAAAGTCAGAGAAAACTAGATTCTGAATTACAGTAAATTTGGTGAAGTGCAAACTGTTCTAGCCCTTAACTTAACCCATGACCCCAACACTGACTGCTGCACTACATACATGCACAAGTTTACCTTCCTGTTAAAACAGCTTTTCAAAACTACATGTATGCCACCCTGTGCACACAGCTGCGGGACAGTTTCAGGAGCCCTAATCCCACAATGGTGCAGATCCTTGGTGACTGGGGAGGGGTGTCACAGCTGGGGGTTCATGCCAGTTCAGACCTTAGTTGCAGCATATTCTGCTCCAACTGTCAGGAAAGTACTTCTTCAGGGCATCTAATTGCTGGGGATAGCCTCCACTGTAATTAGCAAAGCCAACAGATCATACAGCCAGTACCTTCTCTCCTCCTACACCATGCTTACCTCAATGGGAGCTGTGATACCCTGGCATTTCCTTCCAAGTCCCGAACCTTCCCTCCAGCCCATGGCCTGAAGCATTTTGTTGCCAATATTACTATGGTCAATGCCATCTTTAGTGGGTTGCTCATAATTCCTACACAAGAGAATAAACCATTAGATTAAGGAAAGCTTGTTATGTACTCTAGAAAGGCACTACAGTGCCTGGCAAAATACATACACTGTGCCAGCATCAAACACCTTCTTGCGCTTCGGCTCAGGGGGTTCCGGGATACCATATTTCTCTCGCCGTTCAGCAGCTCTGTCTCTGTATTTCATCTGCAATGAGATATATTCTGTAGGACTGAGTGCAAATGGCTGTAAGTGGGATGCCAACTCCACCAGACACCCAAAGTCAAAGAATTCCCTCTTGGCACTTTGAGACAGCAAGAGCTAGGTGCTCAGAATACTACAAGTTACTGTTGGTTTGCACAGCTGCAGGTGCACCAAGTTCTGGGTTAATTGTTTAAGCCACCCTCATCTTTCACAGTCTATAATACCAAGTACAAGCATTAGAGATGCTGCTTTTGGAGCAGGCTGAACATTAACAGGAAACACTTTTTCTCTGCACATAAATACCCAGTCTATTCAACTGGGCAGTTTTGCCAACTGAACGGAAGATAGTTGGGAAGATTCACAGAAAGCCACAAATAGGAATCTATCGTTCTGAAAAGCTTTTAGCAGTAAATAGAGGATAGGAGCCGTGTGTTTGATGACTTTGCATTAGCACAGAGGTTCTCTCACATACTCCACCTGTGACACCCAAACCAGCTCAAATTTTGCATCATGACCAAAATGCAGTTTATAGTCACTCCACTAAAACTGAGGGTTGGTTTGGTTGAAGGGCTTCCTTTTCTCCCCTCCCTAGTGCTTGCACTATGCCCTGGACTTGACACTTAATCATGGTGAGGAGCAGGACAAGCAGGATCAAGGAAACTGGCTCCTCAAGATGTCTGAGCTGTGCATCCCTGGAGCATAACATGATGGGGCACAGGGAGTAATTACACTGGGGTGTGACTAGCAGGGCAATGAGGTCACAGCTACTCCCCTCCTGAGTCCTGGCAAAATAAACAGAGCTCAGCAGTTGCTAAGATCCCCCACGTCCCAGCCCACCTTAGGGTCACTACCTCCAGTGTGGGAGCCCATACATAAAAACACTGCTGTATAGCAAAGAGTGAAAAAGTCACCCTCCCTTCCCCGATAAACAGAACTTATGAGCACCTGACTATTCAGGTCTTATTCACTGGGAAAGCCCCCAAACTTGTCACAAGGCAGATGTTTAGGATAATCTAGCTCCTGGTTATCCCCAGCTGGTGACATGGAACTGGAAAGAAACATCCCATCCATCACAAATGCATGTTCATCTCTGGATCCTATCTTGCCACATGGCCACTGACCTCTCTCTCACGCAGCTCCAGTGCTTCAAGTTCCTGCTCCGACAGCCTAGATCGCCTGTAGATATCCATGTTTTGCTGTGTCAAAGGAAGCACATCACATTAGGAGGATGCTCAAGGAGACCACATGGCTGCTGTTTTAGAACAGTAACACCTTGGTGGTATACCTGACGAACAGATGTTGGTGGTTTCTGGAAAGCAAAGCTTTCTAGTACAAGCAGTGCCACAGTACTTTAACTCCATTGTAAAACACTGCAACCAAGCCCACCTCAGAGATGGGAGCTGCTCCCACAAACAGTTACCTTGTGCAGGTCAGAGAGCTGCTGGTGTCGGACCAAGGCATCTTTGTTTGGAAACTGCCTCCTACACAGCAGACAGGCCAGCTTCTTCCAGTCAGTCAGCTTCTCTTCCTCATTCTCAATTCTTTCCAGCAGGTCCTCCTCATTATCGCTATCTCCACTGTAGGCAGCCACCAGGCCACGCTGGAAGGCAGGCAGGGCCACCATTAGCAAAGGGAACATTGTACAGGAAGGCAACTGCAGCAGGTGGAAAGATCCTCAGTTTAAAGAGTGGGTATCACAGAAATGGGCACAACTGAAGGAAGTGCATCTCCTCACCCGCAAAGTTCCTGACAGAGTAGGGCAACAACATCATGCAAGATCTCATGCCCTCCCCAATGGGCACAACTCTTCAAGGTAGTTCCACAGCTTAACATCAGGGACACCACATCTAGAGCCCTGCAAATCCACGGACATCCATTTTATATCCGCAGATGTGGAATCTGCGGACCATGTTTGTGGACCGGATGCGGATACAAATTTTATATCCACACAGGGCTCTAACCATATCCTAGAAGTGGGAATGCAGCAGCCCTGAAAGAACTAATTATTCCTTCCAGCTGGTCTGCTACAACACTAACTAAAAACTGTCTGCAGGGCCAGGACCCTTACCTGAGTCTATCCCTTTGCACAAAGGACCCCAGGACTTCAAAGCAGAACAGTATCAGCTGACACTCAGATAAAAGCTGGCTGCCATGTTCCCAGCAGCATTATCCAAAGCTGCAGCAGTATGGGAATGAGCTGAATGTGTGTACACTTACTTTGAGTGGATTCTCCTCCTCTCCATTCTTTACCACCTCTGGCATGACCTGCTGTCTCTCAGACAATGTGCCCTAGGAAAGAGAAAGACATGAGCTCTGGGCTCTGCACAGCTTGCCCTGCTCTGTAACCACGCTCCTCCACATGACTACCTTTTTCTCGAAAAGAGCAAAGCCAGCATCTGCTGCTGCCGATTCCCTCCTTTCTTCCTC
Organism: Chelonia mydas; assembly: GCF_015237465.2. Classification (NCBI taxonomy): domain Eukaryota; kingdom Metazoa; phylum Chordata; order Testudines; family Cheloniidae; genus Chelonia; species Chelonia mydas. The sequence continues at coordinate 48,362,265 of NC_057853.1, forward strand.
CCTGGAGCAGAGTGGCTGGAAGCTATTCTTAAAATTCTCTTTCTGTTTGTTTAAGCTCTTTGCCCAGCGCTCCATGTCTTTAGCAATCTGAAACACACAACAGGGACTGAGTCAGACAACTCACTTTGCACGATGCCTCCTGGGACTTTGGATCTAGTCATTCCAACATCTTTACTCCCTGTAGGAGGTGACACACACACACACACTTTGACCCTATGATCTTTTGGGATCTTAATAAAGCCCTGTTATGGGATCATATCATCATCCCACTTTTACAGTGCTTTCCTTTGAAAAGGAATTTTCACTGTCCACAGTATGCCACAATTGAAATTTATCCATTGCCACTTGAAAGCCTTTGAGGAATCTAGTAACCAGCTTTGACTCAAGCTACAGTGAAAGCAACAGCTTACAATTACCTCCTTAGCCCAGACACCAGCCCCTGTAGGCTGCTAGTCAAAGACTGTGGGGTGCTCCTGTTATGCTAGAACCCCTTGGTTTTCACAAAAGTTTCCAACTCCTCCCCAGTTCTCTACTATGCCTACTCTGAGGTGCAGCTACCCATCCACATGGCTCAACCCAGATGTCCCCTGCTTCAAAAAGAACCCAGAGTTTAAGAGGTTACATGTGACCATTCAGTTCCAGAAAAGCTCACAGATTTCCCATCCCAGCTGTGATCTGATTTTATCTCCTCACCTGCTGAGCGGTTTTACTCTTGGGTTTCTCTTTCTTCTCCTTCCCTTCTTTGCTGGAAGGTGCACTAGTTTGCTGGTATGTTATACCCTCTGCAGCAGGCATGTAGGTCTCCTTCTCGCCATCCCAGTAAAGGTACTGCTGGGTTAGGGCATTGTAGTAATACTGAGACAGAAGTGAAAAATCAGACAGTTATCCATCTGAGATGAGCTAAGTGTACAAGGGACAACTGCTACTCCCCAACCAAGAGGAATGTTAGATTCAGATTGTTAGATTTGAGTCAGAGCTTTTCACAGTATCCCAAATCTCCACAAAGTGGTCAACCAGGTATCAGCCTGTTAAATCCCCTGCTTGCAACCACATGCATTCTAACCAGGTAGCATTACAGGAAGAACCTTCTCCTCTACTTCACAATTTCTTTTGGGACACCCCACTAAAGCCCAGAGCTAGACAAGTTTAACTAGATTCTGCAGAGCTAGAAGTCACACCAATAGGATCTATGGTTAGAGGCCTATACTCATATGGGTTGTTCAGGGGGGAAAAAAAGCAATGTGAAAAACTGCTACACTGTCGGGAACGCACAGCAGCCCTGAATCACTGCTGAGGGAGTGCGCAGCATTCACTATTTTACCCCCCTCCCAGGAATGTCAGTTTCACTCACAGTTGATGAGGCATGAAACTAACAGACCTCAAAAATTATGATGGATGGGAAGAACTTGCGTTTACCTGGGAGTTAGGATCATAATAGAGCCCTGTTATGGGATCATAATAATATCCTGAAGACTCATCGTATTGGTAGGTAGAGGTGTCAGGGACAGCTGTAAAAATCAAGATGTGGGACATGATCGTTCCAGTTGAATTGAAACAGGTACCTTTTCGTTTCAGTTAAGACAACTGTGATGATAGCAACTACGAGGATAGAAAAGGCTATAAAGCACTGCCATCTCATCAACACACATTGCATTACCCCCAGGGATGGCTTCACTGCCAACAACATGGGAAGGAAACACTAAATCAAGGGAATATATTTATCTACTGCCACACAATCACAGATGTGCTTCTGCCAACAAGAATGACTCAGCTTTGCTTACCACATTTGGTGCCAGGGACCACACCAGTTGGAGAAGCTGACTGTGCCTGGGTGCTGGTGCTTGGCTGTGCTGCTTCAGTCTGGAAAGAATTGAAACCTCATTCAGGATGTCCTTGCAGCGTCCATGGAAATCAAGACCAGCAAACCCAGCCACTAGCAACATATTAGTATGCACACCAGCTGTTCTTGACCCACATGCTCTATATATTCTCTCTCTCTCTCAAAGAGAGGAATCAAAGCCAGTGTAGAAAAATGGCAGATGGCTGCTCTTTTGTAACTAAAAGTTCCCGACAGACTAATTTCAGTCTACAGAGAGATTAAAGTTTAGGAAGAAATGATTCCCCAGTTTTGCTACATGCTCAGTTGCAAAGCAGCACAGGAATGCCCCATGATCAATTCCAACCCTGCCTGCACAGAAAGTCAGTTGCAAGAGCTCTACAAAGTTCTATATTTACCGGAGAGTCAGGAGAGTTGGGCTGTTGATTATATAGCTGAGGACTCTGGGATACAACAGCTGCTGTAGTGGTGGTAACTGGAGCACCTGCCAATGTATAGTTTGTCAGTTGGTCAGTGAACTTATTTCCTGGAACTGTTGGGACAGCACCTCATGCCAGAGCTAGAGTAATTCCACTTACTGAAGTGTGTATCAGCTCCCATTATCACCTCCAATAGTCCCTTGGGCAACAGCATTCAGAGAATTGTCACAGATAATAGGCATATAATTCAATCTACACAGACGGGGAAATACTTTCTTTACAGAAGGAGATATAAACAGACTCTCTGGGAATGGAACAGTTAATACAGCATGGTCAATACATGCAGGATCTTTCTTAGCATGAATGTTAAGCATTTACTATGCCAGAAGGCAGCCACCTTGCCTACATGCAACAGTAATTCCTGGTAAACAACAGCTGCTAGCATCAAAGATTAGGCTGGAGCAGCTCAGGTGTGGCTTTGAGACAAATGTAGATCTGAGTTCTATAGGGGAGTCCATAGCTGCCCTCCATTTTAAATGAGTTGCAACCAGAAGATACTAGAGGTCCCTACATGCTCCATCTTGAGCAGACCTTGGCCACCCTGGTTTACTGGAGATCAGAGACTCCTTTATTCCAAATGGCAGAATCAGTTAGAACTGCTGAAGCTAAATGGGATTCACTTGATTCTGCAGAGATTAATACTGCTACACGACTCACACAACCCAAAAAAGAGCTACTCGGAAACGTAAAGAAGATATTACCTGATATAATAGCTGCTTCTGTGTCCAACGCTCCAGCCTGACTCTGGTAGTACTGCTGGTAGTCCTGCGAGTACTGTGAAGGGAAGCAAACGACAAAGCAAGCATCCAGTTGAACAGACTTTTGCCTCAGACAACGAGTAAACACTGTTAACAACATTAACCAACATTACCCACCTGTGCATACTGGGTATAACCATCTTGCCCTGGCTGGAGATAGCTGTAGTCAATGGTGCCCCCTTCTCCACTATGAGGCTGCAAATTCCGGCAGAGAGTTTTATCAGAGACAAGTCAGTTCCTTTATGTCACTGTTTCTAAAATGTGCTAATACTGTATCCAAGCCAACAAGCTCGCTAACTGTAGTGACCATTTCCTTAGTACTCTGCTCTATATCTCCATTTAGCCAAGTCAGGAATGTTAAACTGTCATTAGCGGGACTAAGAATTCTCTAGTTTCATTTTAGCAAAAGTAACGTGCTAGTGTATGGAAGCCTCCCCACCAAATCCTACCTGGGTAGATGACCACTGAGCTGCAGCGATGGCTGTGCTTGCCACAGAGAAGGCACTGACCCGGTTACCATCTGGGAGAAGCAAATCTCTGAAACCAGGAAGATCAAGTCACATGAATGAGCAAGTGATGCTTTCTCTCAGTCAGCCTCCGCGCAGGAAATCTCCCTGTATTCTATTGTTCCAAGGGGATTCACTGACCACGATACATGTGGATCTCTAAAGATACCTACAAACACCCTCTCAGATGTCCCAGCCAGCTAAAGTGCAGCCTGGCAAGTTTGGGGGAACAGGGGAGTTACTTTGAGGCTCACAACTGTGCAATCCAGAAATAGCGAACAGAAATTATTTTGGGGAAATAATTCTGCATCTCTTAAAAAAATCAGTAGCAGTGGCAATGACGGGCTTGAAATGCAGAGGAATAAGCAGCCGGAGTTGATGATCGTATTTTCGCTTCATGTGATATGATGGACACGCAACAGCAGACACTGGTTGAGTGAGCAGAGCCATTTCCCCAAACAGAATGTTGTACTAACAGGAAAGGCCATGATGACACCTGCAAGTCTTAGGCCTGGTCTACAAAACAGGGGAGGTGTACACACTACAAAGCTACTTTTGGCAGCAAAAGTCTGCTGTTTTACCGACAAAATAGAACCACCTCAACGAGAGGCATAAAGTTCTTTGCGGCAAAGTAAAAGCGACAAAGCATCAGTGTAGAGACTCTGTTTGCTGACATAACTGGCTTCCACCAGTATCCCATAATGCCTGCCGTGACTGATCTGCTCACTGTTTTGATCTCTGCTGCCCTGCAGGCATGCGCCCCTCCACTTTCAAAGCTCCAGAAGTATCTGACAGCTGAGCATGCTGCTCTGGAAACTGACCATTAACCTGGAATGCTCCTGTTCTGCCCTGCATTAGAAAGTGGAGAGGGAAGAACTGCTGTGACATTCCTCAGCAGGGAGAGCTCACAGAGCTGCTCAGGATGCCGTTCCCTGCAGCTGAGGAGGCTGTGGGAGAATTTGGAGGAAACTACAAAACCATGATGAGATAACTGGCTCTGTGGATGAGGGGAAAGCAATGGACGTGGTATTCCTTGACTTTAGCAAAGCTTTTGACACGGTCTCCCACAGTACTTTTGCTAGCAAGTTAAAGAAGTATGGGCTGGATGAATGGACTATAAGGTGGAAAGAAAGCTGGCTAGATTGTTGGGCTCAACAGGTAGTGATCAATGGCTCCATGTCTAGTTGGCAGCCGGTATCAAGCGGAGTGCCCCAAGGGTCGGTCCTGGGGCCGGTTTTGTTCAATAGCTTCATTAACGATCTGGAGGATGGCATGGATTGCACCCTCGCCAAGTTTGCAGAAGACACTAAACTGAGAGGAGAGATAGATACACTGGAGGGTAGGGACAGGATACAGAGGGACCTAGACAAATTAGAGGATTGGGCCAAAAGAAATCTGATGAGGTTCAACAAGGACAAGTGCAGAGTCCTGCACTTAGGATGGAAGAATCCCATGCACTGCTACAGACTAGGGACGGACTGGCTAGGCAGCAGTTCTGCAGAAAAGGACCTAAGGGTTACAGTGGATGACAACCTGGATATGAGTCAACAGTGTGCCCTTGTTGCCAAGAAGGCCAATGGCATTTTGGGATGTATAAGTAGGAGCACTGTCAGCAGATCGAGGGACGAGATCGTTCCCCTCTATTCGACACTGGTGAGGCCTCATCTGGAGTACTGTGTCCAGTTTTGGGCCCCACACTACAAAAGGATGTAAAAGAATTGGAAAGCGTCCAGCGGAGGGCAACAAAAATGATTAGAGGATTAGAACACATGACTTATGAGGAAAGGCTGAGGGAACTGGGATTGTTTAGTTTGTGGAAGAGAAGAATGAGGGGGGATTTGATCGCTGCTTTCAGCTACCTGAAAGGGGGTTCCAAAGACTGTTCTCAGTGGTAGCAGATGACAGAACAAGGAGTAAAGGTCTCAAGTTGCAGTGGGAGAGGTTTAGGTTGGTTATTAGGAAAAACTTTCATTAGGAGGTGGAATCTCCTTCCTTTGACGTTTTTAAGGTTAGGCTTGACAAAGCTCTGGCTGGGATGATTTAGTTGGGGATTGGTCCTGCTTTGAGCAGGGGGTTGGACTAGATGACCTCCTGAGGTCCCTTCCAACCCTAATATTCTATGATAGGCAGGCAGACAAAGACAGCTGCTTCGGGAGAGATAGGTGTGCCTGCCGAGCAGAGCCAGGGGCTGACATGGGGAGCGCTGGGAGTTGTGAAAAGTCGGTCAGCCTGCTGTCTCTCCCTTCCCCACCTCAACCCTTCAGTTGAAAAAGTGGCGGACAATATACTAGTATGCCCCGGAACAAAGGAATTAAGAAACCTGTACCATGTGATGCTGTACCTGCACCATGAGGCACTGCAACCCCTTCCCAAAGCACCCTGCTCTCTGTGTCGATGCAAGAGCTGTTAGTGTGGATGCACTTTGCTGACACAAGGAGCTAGTGTGGACATGCAACAGTGTTTTTAATTAACAAGCTTTAATTAAAGCGGCATAACTTTTGCCGACAAAACTTTGTAGTGTAGACAAGGCCGTAACAGAGTTAGGAAAAGTTAAGTGCTTATAACTCACTTTCTGGCACTCTTTGCAAAATCAACACCAATTGTTTTGCCATCAATTTTCAATGGTGGCTGAAGACTTTGTAAAATCTGCAACAACTGAGATGCATCCTAAAAAGAGAAAATACCTGTCAGCACAGTACAAGCTACCAACTGAAAAAGCAAGGTATTATTGAAGATTCAGTAGTGTTCATCCCAATTAAGTATCAAAAGTGCCAACCTCTAAGGAAAAGATGGATAAATTACATGCAATTGCACATACTATTTGCAAGTAGCTAAGAATACAAACATTTCCCCACTCCCTTCATACTACATAAGGGTAGATTTAGTGCTCTTGAAAGATGACAGCACTGATCAAAACCATGGTCTGTGGACAAGCTCTGAAAGACTTCCAGACGCAGCTTTGTCAACGTACCTTCCTCCTGATCTGCAAAACCCCTGGCTCTTCAATTCTCAATTGGTCAAAATGGTCTGTGAAATGAGGTCCACAGGGAATTTATCAGAGACTAAACTACCTGTTTTTAGTAGACATGATCAGGATTCAAACCTAGTCTACAGAAACCACAGCACAGATCCTACCCTCTAATACCAAAAAGCTTTCTTTTCCCCTGTATGTACATGTTTCATTTAAGGATCTCTAGGTGCTTTTTCACCGCCATGAGGATAACGAAGAAATAAGCAAATGGTTAAGTGATACACTCACTGTTACAGTGAACCGGGCAGACCAGGAAATAGCAGCCAAGGTCCTAATTCCTCACTTCAGTCACTAGCCCATGTTGGCAATGCACCTCTCACAAGGCTTCCTTCATATTTTTAAATCAAAGTGCATTATTAATATCTCACCATTGCAGAAGACAGCTGCACAAATGCAAAACCCCTATTCTGCTGGGTCTGCTTGTCTTTGATAAGGCGAATGTTATTGACTGCCAGCGAAGCATATGGAGTTAGTGCAGTCATGATGGAATCCACCACTGTGTGGGGAGCTATGTTTCGTAAAATGATGGCTGAGGAAGACAGACACAAAGAGTTACAACAGTTATAGTCATAAATACTCCTCACAATACTTTTAGTTATTATGAAACCAACAGCTGTTGGAAGGTACCTCAGCATTAGACCTTAAATAGCAAAAAGAAATGACTATTTTTAAAGAAAATTTATGAGAAATCTCTCTTTTCTAGGAAGAGAAGGGGGGTAACTTTTTTCCAAAGTTTTATGCTACATGCAGATAAAACCTGCCTACACACATTATTGAATTTCTCCTATAAGTCATACCTAATGAACATGCGTCATGGAGCACACTACGCTGAACAACCCGCATTGAAAAGGGAACAGGAAGTGGGTCCCAAATACATAGTACAACACAGACACTAGAGAGGATTTTTAGCACTGCTGTATCTCCTGCTAGATCATACTGTCTAACACATGAAGTCAAAGAAAAAGCACAGACACTAACTTACTATCGCAGTAGTAATCCACAGACTGAACAGCCTCTGCTGATCCAGGTGGTACCTCCTGTTCTGAATCTTCATGGGAAAGAGGAATAAATTGCTGTTAGTCATACAGCATGGACCTCTCACTCAAAGTTAAAACAGACTCTTAATGAGCCAGCCTAGGACCTGTGATTCCATTTAGTTTCCAACTGTGACAGGAAATATTCCACGTAACAAAACGTGCTCAAAAAGCTGAAAGTGACTTACCAAATTTATCTGCTCCACAGCGGAAGCATTTTAACCGTCTCCTGAAGTTGTAAAGGCAGCACTAGGGGACAAAACAATTGTACTGAGATTTTACAGAGTTCATACCCTATCTGGCATGCTATGAAATGTCCATATGATGTACTGTATATCTTCATTATGATGCTATAGTCAAAGAGACTGAACATGCCAGATTAGATTTAAGATGCATCACAGCTGCTACGCCACAAAGTATTAGAACAGCAGTTGTTAACAGGTGATTCTACCTTAAATTAAATTACTCAGGTATTTGATAGCCTCCAGTCTATGATCCCAGACATGTAAAATATCCATGTACTACTATTACAGGCTCATGACTGTCACGCTAAGCCATCCCTCTCTGGTAGGCCACAATGTGCTACTATTGCTTACTTCCTGATTAACTAGACATGTTTTGATTTGCCATGGAGTTTTGGCAGCTTGGTCTTGGGCAGCCCAGTCTCCGCTGCAGATTACAGCATGCACAGGTAAGTGAGAGGCAGCAAGCACTGGCTGGTACAACCCAGGTCTCCATATGGTTAACTCGTATAACTGCCAGAGAGAGCTGAGAACAACTTTTCTGTAAGAGGCAAGAAACAAGCTAGAGTGATGTAAAGCTTGTGTGGAATCAGCCCATCTCAACACTGCTGCGGGTAGACAACAGACAAAGCATTTTGAGTTTCAAAGACTGGTCCACTGAGCTCCACAGAGTGATCGGAATGGTTCTTTGGGGGCACAAACATGTTGCAACAGAAAGATCTGAAAGTTTAGTTTCTCCATTAAAAGCTGGTATTTGAGCCTAGCCTAGCCTGCTCAAGGCAGGCATCTTGCTGCGAAGCAGCATCAGAGTAGCTCCCATATGGGTGGGGTCAATGAAATCTGGCCTGCAGATTACCATTTTAAGACTTGTTATTTACACAAGCGTCACAGAAAGTTACATCAGCATTAAGAGAGACTGGAAACAGATTTATTGTAACTGCTGCTTAGACAGATCGGCTATCACCACCAACTCATCAAATTTAGTTTAGTGACCTATGTCTTAAATACATCATTTAAACTGTATGCTATTTGCCGTGCAACTTGGAACAAAAGATAAATATGAATGGAAGCTTTCTTTAGTGCCATGAAATGCCATGCTGCCAAACGTGTGACCCTGGAGGCTGCTCAGTTACAACATCCTGCCTGCGGGCCAGAGATCTAGTCATGCTCAGACCCCCTTTAGATAGTGTTTTATTAAAATGGGGGTACAAGGCTGGGAAGCAATATGGACAGAGCAATCCGGTTTTTGTTCTTGCTGGGTCATTTCCACTTTGGGCTCAGCAAAGAACATGAGAACATTTACTACTGAATAGTAATTCAGTACTGGGTTACGGCGTTCATATCCTACATTAGCACTCAACCTCTACTATAGTAGAGGAAATATAGAATTCAGCTGACGAATTCTTAAATCTGATGTCAGATGAGAGTCCCATTAGCTCATCTCAATCCTATGCCACGATACTCAACCGAAAATCCTAGATCAAGATTGGATGCCTTTCTGAAAGATACACTCCAGTTCAGCCACAGGTTACTAGACTCAATGCTAGAACTGCTGGGTGAAATTCCATGGCCTGTGTATGAAGGTCACTTTATAGTAGTCCCTTCTGGCCATAATCTTTGAATTGCTGTCCATGTCACTCCAGGTCTCTCTTGACTGAGCACCTCCCTTTCATTTGAAAGATGTTTCGTTTTATTTGGCCCCAGAGATGACACATTTTAATCTTATTTTGTTCCTTAGTATCATCTGATCTCACGTGAATTGGCAACATCTGCAAGGTTAACATACCTCTTTTCCCATATCATTAACAGTGGTAAACAGAACAGAACCCCAATGTTGATTAGAACTCTTTGCAGAAACCATACATCTTACCTTGTTACAAAGCCAGTCTTCAAATTTAGGCCTCGGGTTGCTGTAGTGCATTGCAATCTGCTTCCCTTGAATCACCAGTTTTTTCTGCAAGAAAAGCAGGTTTAAGTTATCCCTGTATCGAGGCACACGTGTCCATTTTCCCATGGCAGAGCACACTTCGGAGGAATCAGTGCTCCTGAATTAAATGGACAACATATGGGGAGGACGTGGAGGACCAACCACCGCCACCTACGCTCTGCCCATCCAATCCTGCAGAGAGGAGGACGTGGGCAGTAAGAGAATGGGATGTGGAATAAAGGTAAACGGAATCAGGGAGTGTTGACCAAGCTGTCAAATACTAAACGCTGACATGGAACAAGGAAGTGTCTCGAAGGAGACAGAGTCCTAAACCTGCTGCATTCAGTATCGCCAGATTTTAGGAGTTTCTTGCACCCAAGTATTTCTACTTCTGGTATACCACTGAGCAGCTTTTTAACCGTGTCCTTACTGCTTCACTTCTTACCCTACTCCAAACACCTACAGCTTTAAATGATAGCATTTTGAATCTTTTTTCCCCCTCAAGTGCTTTCTTCAGGATGTGTCCCTTGGAAATACAGTAATTTTCCCAAAGAGACCCTGCTTAGACTTCTTAGAAGTTGGATTATAAATGCCATCAACTGAAAAATAGCTCAAAATGGATGCCTTTGACTAATGCACCAGTTCATGTGAAAGCCTGTGTAAGAGGTTTGTGTTCTTCATTCAGACAGCCAGGAACTCTCTTCAAAATGAGTAACTAGACTGCGAGTAAAGTTCTCCAAGGAGTAAGAAGAGATCATACTGCTTTCATCAGTGTCCTCTCAGTCAAGAGTGTGACATTACAAAGGGGTTGGGAGTTTTAATCTATTTCAGCAGCCAAGGTTCTGAGCTTCAATCATTTCTGAACCCTAGGTATACAGAGTGCCCTTTCAAAGTATGGCCATTTACAGGCTTACAACTTAATAGTTAATTCAGCTGCCTCTAAGTGTGGCCCCGGGGACATGTGTTGAGGTAGCATGGGCCAAACCCCAGACATTTTATTCAACTGAAACTCCCCTCCCCCCCCCCATGAGGGTTAAGCTTTATTATACAGGCACTAAAGAAACATCAGGACCAGTCCTTTTGATAACAGGATCTGACAGATCTAGGGTGTAGCACATGAACAGGGCTCTCAAGTTCTGTACTGCTAGACAGGAGAAAGCTAATCTTGTCCTGTGGGCGGAAGGGAGGATTGGAGGGCCCAGTACTCGCTGGATATGCACACATATGAAACAAAGATGCTCGCATTTTTACAATACATCATCTTTTCGTCTAACAGTCAGCAGCAGGGTCACTGGGGAGTCTCAGCTACTTTTTTCCCTACTGCTAGGGTGGCTCTGGTTCTTTCGGAGTGAATTTGGATTGTATCCATCTCAATAAATAATACATTAACACAGCTTTGTATACATTAAAACTGGGGTGATTTAAAAATTTTTTTTTTGCTAAAGTTAATTTCTTGCCACCAGTAGTTCTGGTGCATATGCTGCAAGCAATAGACATTACGTCAGGAAAATATTACTTGAACATTTTGTTGCTGTGGGGCTATGATATGAAATGCATGACACTCTACTCTAGGAGGCTGCATGTTGTGACTTCTGATTACTGACACAAGAAGTCTCAAAATCCAACATGAATTTAATTTAAGTGTTAAAAATAAAGGACTATAACATTACGTGTGCCTCCCTTTAACTTTAATTGTTTTCTAACCACACAAACAGAGCTCTCATATTTTGACTCAATGTGAGGAGAGCAATTTGATGAATTTTGCTGCAAGGACTGATAACCAATATCAAAATGCAGCAGAACTAAACATTCCCATTCATGTGCAGTGTAAAAGGAAAACTTAATTGTAAAATGGAATGAACTTTTAACAGACTATCTATTCTGGTTTTCAGCTCCTATTATTCTCAGAAAAGAGGCCACAAATACACAATATCACTTTGAGAGAACTGAACTTCTAGAGGCCTTTAGCAGGTCCCATGATTTGATTTGAATGGACTCCAATAAAGAGTTCCCCCACTAGAGAGGGAGCTAGGGTCTGTCAGTTTACAATCAAATGTCAGTGCCTTCAGGGCTAGTACCAGTGATGCAGATATTCAACGTTACTACTGCACTCCTTTTAAAAGGTCTGGTACTTTGTATGGCAACAGTGATATGGGAAATGTCAGGTAGGAATAAAGAAGGATGTTTCAGAAGACTGGTCTAGGTAAGAGTTTTAAGAGCCAATTAGAACTGTACTATGTAATTAAAACACCAGCACACAATTAAAGCAGTGGTTTATGCCTATTTGTTTAACAAGGGGTGGTTCAGCATAGCCAACTATTTTTCTCCTCATACTATCCTTGTTCCACTGTTACTAATTTTAATATATACAAAGCCTTTATTCTTTTAAGTCACTGTTTTGGAACAAACCACTCCTTCCACCTTTTGTTTATTCCTTTTCTTTTCTTTTTTTTTTTTAAACTGTACAGACTCGTTCCATTTTCAGGAATATCTAGACTTGGTGAGTGAAGCAACCTGATTGGCTTCCATCCAGCTGGTAGCATCTTGAAAGTGATAAAACTCCACGAAGGCGAAACCACGGCTTACACCTAGAGACAGCATTCAGATATAGACGGGATACTTGTGTTAGTCAGTTCCTTTAAAACAGGTGAATCTCTCTCCAACTGCTTCATTACGTCATGATAAAGCAGCTTTACAAATGCGACGTCAACTGCTGGGATCTGTTTATTTTGCCATGGCAAGGAACCAAGCTGCCTTAACTGGCTACATTTTGCTTGATTTGAATCCATGTTTAAAGGTAACCATGCAACAGACTACATAACTGTCAAATGGGTTTATACTAGTGTTACTTACCGATACCTTTTAACAAAAATCCCTGAAGACAGAGGTCTTTTACAGTGTTCTTCAGCTATCTAAAACCTATCAAAAGGCCACATTCCTTAGCCATGGCAAACCTTTTATTTTGGTTTTGTGTGCTTGCAGATTTGGGGTAATTCTGGATGTTCTTGTGTGTCTGGGGGTGAGGGGAGAGGAAAATGGCACCAACAGTCAGATTAGAGCACTCACCTGTCTTTCTCTTCATCAGCCTCACGTCTGCAGGCTGAGGGCCTTCGAAGGACTCAATAAGCTCTCGAATCTGTATGGAGTTTAGTCATCACAGACAGTTAAAGTTTCAAATCTTGACAAATATCCTTTTTCTCACTGTGAACTGATTTGCAGCCTTCCACCCCAAATATTTACTCTGAATGAGAATCATTGTGCAAAATCACACTTGTGATTTTACTTTAGACTGAACTGAGAGAAAAGTACCACCTCTGTGTAGGAACTAATTTAAGAAAAGTAATACTTACTACACCCAACCAATTCTCCCCTTATTTGTATTTAAAAAAGTAGTGTCTAGGAGATCCAGTCATGGACCAGGACTCCATGGTGCCAGATGCTGTATGAACAAGATGACTGTCTCTGCCCCCAGGAATCTGCAATCCAAGATATAATCTACAATACTCTTGTCTGCAAAATCGCTAGACCTGTCTCCCTTCCTCTCAAACCCAGAACACTGAAGGGTATTTATATAAATACTGATCTTGGCTTGCAGCCACCTGCTTTTTTTGACCTACTCTCTTCACATTCTCTCAAGGGGAAGAAAGGGATTTGTGCAGAATACTAACATCAAAGAACAAGGCTAACAGGTTAACAAGGCACCACTTCCTCAACTGTACTGAACCTGCTTAAAGCTCCAGAGATGCCCAACGAGAAAGACGAAAAAACCATCATATTAGTAAGAAGTTCCCCAGAAGGGTGAAGAAAAAGGTCACTATTGGCAGAAATGTTAGAGAACGTATTAAAAATAGATGAAAGAAATCCCAACGTGGCTCAAAAGGAAGATATGCAACAGTTCAAGAACAGCCCTTACAGTACAGGGAAACCCAAAGGCAGATTTGAGCAACAACACACAAAGACAGTACATGGCCATCCTGTAGCTCTGCAAGTCAAACTGACCCATGGTTGACTATTGTTGACAGTGGTGTCCTTTGGAGCTGACTTTTACATACATCAACATGCCAAAGAAAAATTAAACAAATAAAGATAGCCATTGCAACTGTCTTCCCTAACCACAAGGGAAGGGCTGCAAATTTGTATAGCAGTAGTTGTTGCATTTTGGAAAGTGCAAACTCAAAACAAAATATGACTAACTGGTACATAAATTAAAAGCCCTACTTACACATTAAAGATTTGTTCAAATTAAATTCTGATCCTAAATGACTCAACATTATTCAAAGAAACTACACTACAGTCATTTTAGCTGTTAGCAGGCATACAAATCAATATTTAAAAACTGTTCAATACAGCTCAGCTAAATCCATTTAAATGCCTCAGAACAAGCAGCAATTTTACACACCATTTATGCCCGATACTCAGGATTCCAACAAAATAAACATCAAACTTAAGTAAAAGCATTTACTGAAATTTTATAAAATGAATTGTGTTTCATACAAAGCATACATATACTCACATCGAAACTAACCACTATAGCATCAGACTAGTGCATGAAAATCAGAAAATAAACTGGGCTGGCTAGTCACTACTTTCCTAGCTAAGTGAAATGCAAAAATTTAAATTGTAAAAATGGCACACACACACAAAAATCTTGGTTTTAATAATCCAGGGAGACATTACTAGAACAGACACTTCAGAATTACAGATGTAGTCTGGTTAAAAATCAAATATGAACAGTTCTGCTTTTGTGGGTTTGGTATTACTTTAACAGGTATTAGGATTAGATTATTTTGGTTACCTGGCCAACCTGGCAGAAACAGAAGAGATAAAAGAACACTGATAACTAATCACCTCCAAAGACTATTGGAATTTGCATGAACACTAACGGCTCGAGAGTTATCCCCCCCAAAAAAATCTAGCTACCAAGCCCACTTGTACTCCCATCAGCATTATGGCAGCCATTTTACTACTCCAACAGCTGTTCTGACGGATTATGCTGGTGCAGAGATATCTTAACAGGCTGAGAAGATAAGTAAATTGGTGTAAAACAGCCAACACATTATCTTCGGCCTCCATCAAAACAGGAAAATAAATTCATATTTTGTCCCTGGAAAAAATCTACGTCAGCTGCCTCTTCCCTACATTTATGGAAAAGTAAATAAAGAAAAATAAGCAGAATTAGCCCTGTAAGTAGTTACTTAATAGCATCTTTTCCATGCCTTAGCCAGGGATGGCTAATAACCACATGCAAAAGGCTTATTTTTAGATAGTTCTATTTTAAAGAGGCACACACGGCCTTAGCTGACCCTTCCACTTATTTAATATACAACAGCTACAGTTTAAACCCCTTCAAAATCCAAGGTTAATAATGGAAATATTAACCAGCCCTTCAAGATAGGATTGTTATCTTTGCAACCTTCAGGAAAGAGGCAGTGATAAATTGTACCTTTAATATGGCATAAGTAAGGCTAAGTTTATGTCATAGATGTCACCTGACCTCCTTGACATTCTCTGCTTCATCCCCAGTGGCTGCTGGACTCTGGAGCTGGCAGCCAACAGGGGCCCCCTGCAAGATTCCAGCGACAGGTGACAGACTCCTGAGGGGGCCCTCCTCAGGGCTCCAGCAAAGGGTGACAGCCTTGTGCAGGGGGAAAGGGGGGCCCCTCAGGCGAGCTGCTGGGGGTGTCCCGTTTTCTCCTTGGGAAATAGGGTTACCCTGCAGCTCCCAGCTGCTGTGGGTAGAGGGAGAACCCCACAGCTCCCAGCCACCAAGGCGGCAGGAGAAACATGGAGCCACAGCAGCAAGTGCCACAGACAGATCACAGCTTATGTGAATTTTTGTTTATTGCCCATGACTTTTATTAAAATTACCATGACAAAAATCTTAGCCTTAGACATAAGTAAACCAAACCGATTTGGATCTCTTGGTAGCCTAGGTAAGCAAAGCCATTTTCTTTGGATACTTACATCGTTTTCTGTAACAGTGATAGGAAGGCCACGCAACATGATGGTCTTGCTTTCTTTCTCATCATTAATGTCATTCCTGTAGTCGTGCTCTCCATAATCACCATCAGAATGGTACCCATCTTCTGATTTATCACTATTCCGTCTCTCACGCTCCCTCTCCCTGTCCCTCTGGTGAGTGAATATCCAGATTAGCAAACATGCAGACTGCTAATGGAGAAAGCTTATCACCCAATACAGAAAAAGAAATCCTAACAAAACTGGAACAAGCTCCAGCAGATCTGGAGCTTTAATTTGCAATCAGACGGTAATTCCAAAGAAACAGTAAGAGATGTATCTTAAGTAACCAGCGAAATTCTATTCCTGAGGAGAGTGGGTCTTACACGACTAATAAAAACTGTACTGGAAACCTTAGGGATGCTCTGAAGTGGTTGTTTAAAACCAGATTTGGTTTCTATCATCTCATAATGCCTTCTCCATAAAAGCGAACCTATCAGTTCTGCCAGGAAATCAAGAATAAGAATGTGTTACTATATTTAGGGTTACAAGTTTTGAAGAAATTGGATGCTCAACAATAACTTTTCAGGCCAGTACATTTCATCACTAACAGTTTGCTAGATATGTTACTTATGATCCTCAATTTTTGCCTGTTTACAGGAAGGTAGAATTGTGTTGTATTTTCTATTGTCAGCTACCTTGGACTCTTAGCCAAACAGAAAATATCCAACTAAGACACTTAATCAAGTTAATTGTATATCTGATTAGTACTTGCAATGGCAAGACATTTCATTGATTACAATAGACAAGTGGCAAAATCTATACTATGCTTATTACTGTGTTATCAGAACACTATTACAAAATT
Source organism: Chelonia mydas (assembly GCF_015237465.2). Classification (NCBI taxonomy): domain Eukaryota; kingdom Metazoa; phylum Chordata; order Testudines; family Cheloniidae; genus Chelonia; species Chelonia mydas. The sequence goes on from NC_057853.1 coordinate 48,378,902, forward strand.
CACTCACAGTCTGAGTGAATGCAAATGTTTTCACTTACCTCAGGGCTGTCATAGTCCCGGCTGTCATAGTCCCGGCTGTCGTCATATCTCTCGCTCCTGCGCTCCTCACTGGATCTCTTGTAATCAGAATCCCTTCGCCTGCTTCTAGAGTCCCGATCATCCCGATCCTCTCTATCTATGATAGAGCCGTACCTTCCACTCCGTTCAGTCCTACTCACACTGCAAAAGGGAGGTTTGTTCAGTTTGAGAATTCTCTCTCAGGGAAACGCCATGGTTCAGTTTACTTTCAATACCATATCATCTGCGTCAGCTCAGGAAATTCTAGCGTTATCAGTTCAAAATTAACCGAATAAGATACAACACTGCCAAAAATGAATCAACTACCACCCACTCCTCCATTTCATAGCATCAGGTTATTCAACAACACAATGGTCAAATTTGGATGAGAAGCTCTTGTAAATATGGAGAGTACACTAGTGTACACATTATGTGGAAGTGCAGTAATGTGTAAACTGAAGAATGTGTATAACAAAATATACAGATGAGAAATGCACTGACAGAGATAAGTTATTAGGCAACCTAACAGGTCTCTTCCAAACAACTCCGATAACCTCTGTTTTGCTATTTTTCTAATAAACTCTTTTAGATAAACAATTTTGTATAGGTCACCAAGCCTCAATAAAACAGGTACAAAACATCGCTCAGATGAGAGATCCGAAATCCAAAAATACATTCAAGTTAAGGTTTTTAGTAGAAAAATATTTATCAGGTTAAAATGTGATAACTGGATATAAACCAGTCACATCAACTGGAGACTACTTTTCAAATACAAGAGTTGATGCTATTTTTATTATTTCCTTCAGAGAGAAGAGCAAGTGCGCTGCCAGTGAGTGATTTCAATTATTTTGGTGGCACTGACTGCTTCTCCAGAGCTGTTTTCCTCCAACCCACATGTACAGGGTATGTGGAGGGTCCACATCATCTGACATTTTAAGCAGTAGTGGCTAAACTATTATACTAAGTGGAAGGTATTTTCTTTCTCCAATTCCTAATTAATCAAAGCTGCTACTAAGAGTATTCTCAAAAGGTCTTACTGATCTGAAAACTTAAGACACCCTAATGGTTCCTTAAAACTACTAGATCCAGTTATTGAGCTGTATTCACCACTAACCCTGCCCCATTATGTGCTCCTCTAGAACCGCACCGCATATAAATAAAGATTACTACAGTCACACGCTCTCCAGCACCAGTAGCTAGCTTTTTTTTAAATACCGCTAGGGGCTTCCCTCCTAATAGCCCATATAGAAGAACCCAATGCCAAACTAGTACCAATTTAACACGTAGTTCTGTTAACAGGCTTCTCTCCTTTTGAGAGAGCAATTTTCTTTGCTTTAGATTGTAATAAAATTCTCACTGGCTTGTGACCTGCCCCTCTCGTGAATCCCGGGGCGCTGAGGAACACTGCCCTATAACAAGTGCATTTCCCTACGTATTGGCGTGAGAATAAGTCCTGCTTAAGCTCTAAAGAGAGCAGAAAGGTGGCCACAGGCTGCCCCATAAACTAGCGGATTTAGATCTCATTCAGCCATCGGTGTGCTCGCGGGGATGGGCCCGGCTCGGGGAGCTGCCAGCGGCCTGGGCGGCTGCTCGGCGGCGGACTCCCAGTGCCTGCCCTCCGCGGCCCCACGTTCAGGGCGGAGAGGGGGAGCTCATCGGGCACCACCGATTGCTCTCAGGCGAGGGGGGCGCTACCTACCGTTTATCGGAGCCCATGGTCCCACGGCCAGCTAGCCTCCCAGCCCGGCACACGGACAATCAGCCTAGGGGACAAAGAAGAACTAGCGTCAGACCGTGCGCACGGGAGCGCGCATGGAGAGCGCTCAGGAGCGGCGCGCGAGACCAGGGCCGGGGGAGGTGCTACGGACAAGCGCGCGGGACTGGGGGCGGAGGGGCTCCGCAAACGCGGTGGTCAGGACCAGCGCTGGCCGGGAAGAGGGGAGCCCCTGCCAGACAGTGAGGTGATGGGGGGGGGTCTCAAGGCCGGGCTACCCGCACTTACCGACTCACAAGCTCTGCCGACCCTTCTCTGCCGCTCCGTAAAATGGCGCCCAGGAAGCTCACCGTCTCCTGCCCACAATGCACCGCGCCGGCCGCCTGGAAGCTTCCAGCAGCTACGCGGGCGCAGTCCCCCTCAGCCGCACGGCATGCTGGGAACTGTAGTGCCGGCGGCTGGAAGCCTGGCCCCATCCCAGAGTTGCTGCAGGAGGCTCCCTGGGGAGACCCGTTCGCAACTGAGCCCAAAGAGGCGGCGGCCCCTAGCCTGTCCCCCGGGATCTCGCTCCCCCCTACCGAGCTCCCTGGGTCTCCTCCTGCCCCATACCACCAACCCCCACGAGGCTGACCACTGGATGGCCACCAACAGGCACGAGGCGCCCCAGAAGGCTGGGGAGGCTAGAGGGGTCAGCCCACCCAGTGCTTGATTTGTGCCGGAGCCGAGCCCCGGGCTTGGTCGATCACAGCTGGGCACTTCTGGCTTGGCGCATCAGTTATGGATTTAAATATATTGCTTTAGCCCAGCCCCTCTTCCATTACACACGAAGCCTGGGCAAGGCCGGAGCTCGCAGGGTGAGGGCCACCCGCGACACTGGGTCGGGGCCCTGCGAGAGCAGCAGTCGGTGAGGGGAGACGCCAGGAAGCTGCAGCCTGGTGTGAGCTCGATCCTGGGGCGGTCTGTCAGTAACCCGCCGGGGCCAGGCACGGTTCCCGGAGCAGCAAAGCGGACAAGACCGCAGCTGTGTTAGCAACTCGCCCCTGCTCTTGGCTACCCTGGCGTGCTTAGCCCTACCCAGAGCTCGCTGCCCGGTGGCAAGGGCTCAACAATGTGGCCCTTTGCTCCTCCTTGCGCCAGGGCCCGGCCCCAAGGTGGTGGCGAGCTACAGTGGGGCCTGAGGCCAAGGCACGGGGCTCTTCACCTTGGGAGCCGCCTGCCATCGGCCGCGCCTATTGCCCGAGCTGCGCACAAGGGAGCTGGCAGCCGCCCCTGTGCCACGAAAGCAGAGGCGAGACTACAGGTCCCAGCCTGCAGTGCGGCGAGGCGGAGCATTGCATGCCGGGAACCTTCTGGTGTCCGCGTGCCGGTCCGCGCTAGTACTGCACTGCAGGGGGCAGGAAACGTGCCACCAGAGCCACAGAAGGGAAGTGTTGGGGGGAGGGGGAGAAATGCATCGGCCCTCAGGTGCGGGCGGGGGGCTGTGTGCCCCCTCCTTCCCCAGTGTTGTGCCCACACCTGCAGAGTGGGGCAGTGCCTTCCCCTGGAGGGCGAGAACATACAGCAGCCCCTCCCTTTCTGTGCACGTACGTGAAGCAGAGAAACCACTGCAGCAGCCTATGCTCCTTCCAGCAGGCTGGCACACCCCATAAAGGAAAATAGCTAGCTGCACCCCGAGTTCCTGGGCACCCCGAGAACAGTCAGTGCTGTGCAGAGCAGCAGTGGGGGTGGGGGGACGTGTGCAGTGTCATTGGCAACCATGGATTGGGGGATGGAGTTAGGAAAAAACACTGGAAATAAGCCTTCTGGCTTCCTGTCTCCCCCAGGGAGAAATCGCTGTAGGCTGCTTAGATTCAGCTGTATAGGAGCTAGATAATAAAACCTGCAGAGCCTATAGATTTCATACACAGCAAATCCCCTTTGGCTATTCCCCTCCCCCAAAAAACCTAGGAAGCTGCAGGGAGAACAATAAATACTGTACCGGAAGAGACAATGTAGTAGCTTGTCAGCCCCTGGTTGTGCGAGTCATCTTGCTGTCATTCTAGTGGCGGGTTTGCAAAGCAAGAGCTATGTTCATTTTGAGGAGGCCCCAGTCTCCAGCAAACTCACCAGGAGAAATGATGATGTTACAGCCCTCCTCACTCTGGTGTCTGAGACCCTCACTCAATAGTGAATTTTAGCCTCAAAATGCCTATGGGAGCTAAAGAAGTATTGTCCCCATTTTACAAGGGGAAACTGAGGCCCAACTTAGGTTAAGGGACTCGTCCACAGCCAGGCAGGGACTCATTGGATTGGCCAGGAACTGAACCCAGGTCTCAAGTTCTAGGGCCACTGCCCCACCTACTAGCCCATCCCTCCTACCTCTATACTAGGAGGGGGACGTGGATATGAAAAAGCAGCCAGACATGGCCTGAGTGACCAGGCTTCAGAAACATTGCAGGGACAATACCACAATCCTTGACACTTCTGCTGTCATGTGTATCTTATTGTATCACCACCACTCCCCTCTCAAAAGCTCTTTCACCACCTCCATGAAACAGCACAGGTTAAAGTTACATCTTACCAAGCTCCTGGGCTGCGTAGCAACAGCAGTATAATGGCATTAAATCCAGCTATGGCCATTCCCTTCCATTTATAGACAAGTGACTACATAGTGTGGCCAAGTTTAAACGTTCCAAACTCATGAGATTAAAAGGAAAAAAAAAAGAGAGATTTTTAAGCCAAAGTAAACGTTTGGGCTGTTTTATTTGCTGGTCAGGTGCACTTGATTGGGCACTTAACTTGCAAATTCCTTTCTAAAGAAGCTGACCAAATGCCTTACTAAAGCTATTTAAAATCAAAGTACACAGCCAACATTCATAACTTCGAATACAAAATGACACATACAAATAGGATGAATATATTCAGTAGATCATAACCTTTGCAGAGATATCATTCCTCCCCTCTGTCTGCCAATGGCCTTGTGGCATACCAGTCTCCCGGATCCAGGCAGGGGATGATGGAAGCCAGGGAGACCACGCAGAACTTCAGTTTCGCTAAGGGCAGGGCTACACTTGCAAATGTAGAGCACTTTGAGTTAAACCAGCCTTCGTAGAGCGCAGTAGGGAAAGCACTGCAGTTTGTCCACACTGACAGCCACAAGCGCACTGGCGTGTCCACATTTGCGGCACTTGCAGCAGCATCGGGAGTGGTGCATTGTGGACAGCTGTCCCACAGAGCACCTCTTCCCATTCTGTGGCTTGTGGGAAGGGGGCGGGGCATTCTGGGTCCTGTCCCAATGCCCCGTGATGCATCGGTTCGCATCCCAGCAATCCCTCTGCTTCTGTCCACTATTGGCGCAATCTTTCAACGGTTTTGTACTGCGCGCTCTGTCTTCCCTTTTGGTCTGCGGGAATGGAGCCCGAACTGCTGAGGAATATGCTGACAAGTCTCACCAGCACGTTTGGCAGTCGAGTTACTCCTTAAGATCCAAAGTGACAGTGAGGACTCTGATGATGTTGACGCGAGTAACGCACGACATGAGATTGCTTGTGGCATTCACGGACATGCTCACCACCATGGAACGGCGCTTTTGAGCTCAGGAAACAAGCACTGAGTGGTGGAATCACATTATCATGCAGGTCTGGGATGACGAGCAGTGGCTGCAGAACTTTTGGATGAGAAAAGCCACTTTCATGGGTCTGTGTGAGGAGCTCGCCCCCCATCCTGAGGCGCAAGGACACAAGATTGAGAGCTGCCCTGACGGTGAAGAAGCGGATGGCTATTGCAATCTGGAAGCTGGCAACTCCAGACAGCTACCGATTAGTCACTAACCAGTTTGGAGTGGGGAAGTCGACCGTTGGAATTGTGTTGATGCAAGTTTGCAGGGCCATTAATCGCATCCTACTCAGAACCGTGACTCCGGATAACGTGCATGACATTTTGGCTGGCTTTGCACAAATGGGCTTCCCTAAATGAGGAGGGGCGATAGATGGGATGCATATTCCAATTCTGGCACCAGCCCACCTAGTCTCCGAGTACATAAATTGGAAGGGATATTTCTCTATGGTTCTCCAGGCATTTGTGGATCACTGTGGGTGTTTCGTTGACATTAACGCAGGCTGGCCTGCAAAGGTGCATGACGCACGCATCTTTCGGAACACTGGCCTGTTCAGGAAGCTGCAAGCCGGGACTTTTTTCCCAGACCAGAAGATCACTGTCGGGGAAGTCGAAATGCCCATTGTGATCCTTGGAGACCCCGCTTACTCTTTAATGCAGTGGCTCATGAAACCCTACACAGGGAGCATTGACAGCAGCAAGGAACAGTTCAACAACGGGCTGAGCCCCTATAGAATGACTGTGGAGTGTGCTTTTGGCCATTTAAAGGGCCCCTGGCGCTCTCTGTATGGGAAGCTGGACCTGGCCGATAACAGCATCCCCGTGGCTATATCCGCGTGCTGTACCCTCCATAACATTTGTGAAGGGAAGGGTGAAAGATTCACTCAGGCATGGAACTCGGAGGTTCAACACCTGGAGGCTGAATTTGAACAGCCAGAGAGCAGGGCTATTAGAGGGGCCCAGCGTGGGGCTGCAAGGATTAGGGATGCCTTGAGGGAGCAATTTGAGGCTGAAAGCCACCAGTAATGTCTGGTGCCCTGCACGGGAGTGAATTGCAGTGGTTCCAATGTTCGTAGGAATCTGTGTTTGCTATGTATGATACATTGACTTGCAGTGCCTGTTGCTTTCCTGGGCTAAGGTAGCTTTTATGTTAGGCAATAATAAAGAATGTTTTCAAAGCAAAAAAATCCATTTAATGGAAAGAAAATGCATTTATTGAAAAGAAACACAACTGCTTGGGAAACACAAAGGGCAAGGGGTTGGGGTGGGGAATGGTGCAATCACAGGTTTGCAAGTGTCCTGTTATCATACTCAGCCTTCCTGTTTGGAGTGCTGTGCAATGAGTGCTGCATTTTAGGATGGCTATACTGCATGGTGATGGGGGTTGACTGCAGTGGGTAAGGGTTGTAGTTTTCAGGGCTGGGTGGTGAAGCTTCAGGTGTTGGAGGCAGCTGATGCTGATAAGAACCCGGAGATTGGGGAAAGTGGGTTGGAGGTGACATGGAGGCACAAGGGAAAGAGTTTTGGGACAAGGGCTGCAGGGGGGGGGTGGGGGGGGGGGGGGCAGGCGCACGAGGTAGTGCTCCGCCTGCATGGCTACGAGCGTCTAGATCGAGTCCGCTTGGCGCTCCATGATGCTTATCAGCCTCTCTGGGTTTTGCTGCCGGTGATCCGCATTCTGCTGGCGGACCCTCCTTTCACTCTCCTGCCACTCCTGCACTTTTTGATTTTCATTAAGGGAGTGCTGCATGACTTCATGGAGCATGTCCTCTTTGCTTCTACCTGGCCTCTTCCTGATTCTTTGCAGCCTCTCGGCCGGTGATAACATGGACAGCTGAGATCTTAAGGTTGCATCTGTAAAGGCAAAATGCAACACTTAACAGAGGCAGCATTGTTCACATCAGACAGAGCAATGATTTAAGGGCAAGCACAGTCTTTAAGCACCGTATTTAAGGGCAAGCACAGTCTACACAATAGCATAATTTGCCTGTCCCAAAGCAAGTGCACATAACCCACGGGAGCCCCAAAATGGTGAGTAAGCACAGCATCAAGGGGGACTGATTCTTTCATGGCTGTACCGTCCTCTGGGTTTCTGTGCCTTGGGGAGAGCCAACAGCTGCAGGGGGCCCCTATACTGAACACTGTCCCCCACATTTTCCACAGGAGTTCGTCCTGGAAGATATCTTGCTGCTGAGGGTGACCTACTAAAATGCGGCTTCTGCCCTGGCCCATATGCAGCTTGACTGTGTGCAGCAATGGTCCCCCCACCCCTCACAGCACAGTGGCGCAGACATGTTAGCCTGACTCGGACAAGGACCACAGTGGCTCTCCCACGAAACTTGCGCAAGCACATTGCCCAAGTTCTGGATGAGACCTTTGAAGAGATCACTGAGGCCGATTACCGCGATGTGAGAGAGCACATCAACGTCCTATTCTGCATCTAGGCATGCATGCAGCCCTACCCTCCTCGCCCCAAGAGCCCACACCAAATAACTTCCTTCCCAAAATAAAAGCCGCTTACAGGGATCCTCCTCTGGTGTTTGTCCTTCCCCAAGCACCGGCCGCCGCGACTGGCTACCTTCCTCCTGGCTTGAGAACAGCTCCGGGCTGCATCCATCTAGTGATGCTGGGATGTCTTCCTCCTCGTCAGCACCCTCGCTCCCACTTTGCTGCTCCTCCTCCTGCCTTGTAGAACTGTGCTCTAAAGTGTCCATGGTGGTACTCAGAGTGGAGGTGGGGCTGCATCTAGCTCTTTGTAAAAATGGCAGGTTGCGGGGGCAGCACCAGAGTGGCTGTTTGCCTCGCGGGCTTTGTGGTAGGCAATCCGCAGCTCCTTCACTTTAATCCTGCACTGCAGAGCATCCCAGTCATGGCCCCTTTCCATCATATCCCTTGATATCTGCCCAAAGGTATCGTAATTCCTAGGGCTGGAGCACAGCTGGGACTGGACAGCTTCCTCCCACCAAACACTTCCTCCCACCAAACCAATGGCGAGGTCCAGCACCTCGCCATTGCTCCATACTGGGGATCGCCTGGAGCGTAGAGGCATGGTCACCTGGAAAGATTTGCTGAGAGCACTCCACGCCTGGCTGAGCAAACAGGAAGGGGATTTTCAAAATTCCCAGAGAATTTAAAGGGCGGGTCTGACGGTTGGTCACTTGAGGGCAGGGCAGTAGAGTTCAAAGTGATGACCAGAGTGGCTAGAATAGGCATTGTGGGACACTTCTGGAGGCCGATCAGAGCGCATTAACAGACCAGGGTGTCCACACAGGCGCTGTGGCGCTTCAGCAGGGGCGCATCAAACGTTATTCCACTCGCCAAGGTGGAGTACCAGCAGCGCTCTAGCCACAGAGTCAGAGCGCTCTATGTGCCTTGCCAGTGTGGATGCGTCGTGAGTTAGAGCGCACTGGGCTGCTTTAATGCGCTGTAACTCACAAGTGTAGCCATGCCCTAAGTAGCAGTTCAAGCCCCGCAGGTCTACTATGGGCTGCAGACCGCCCTTGTCTTTGGTGATTAAAAAGTATCAGGAATAGAACCCCTTGTTCCTGGACTCCACAGGAGCTACTTCCACCACACCCAGCTGTAGTAGACCCTCCACCTCCTGTACGAGAAGATTCTCATGAGAGGGGTGTGACATTGCACCCCATAATGCTTTATGGAAATATGCTTACGAATGTAAATATGTCATGACTGGAATATGTTTTATGCTACATATGCCATGTAACATATCTCTGCAAAGGTTATGATCTACTGAATACATTCCTCCTATTCGTATGCATGTATCTTTTTGTATTCAAAGTTATTAATATTTTGGCTATGTACTTGTTTAATTTTAAATAGCCTCAGTGAAGCAGTTGGTCAGCTTCCTGAGAAAAGACTATTCTCAGTAAGTGCCCACTCAAGAAACACTTAAGCCAACAATGAACTTGGAGACACCAATCCACATCTGAGCTTTCCCAGGCATGTGGCTTGGCTGGTAAGGAACTCAGTCATGCATGGACATGTGACTTGCCCATATGACTCCAAAAAGAAACTGGGACAAAGGACAGTAACTGCAGGGGGTGTGAGTGATTACGGGACCCAGACTAGAAGGAGGCTAGTCTGTAAAGGAGGCTTATTGGAACTTCTCTGAGGGTGAGATTTTATCTGTATTCAGCTTCTTACTGTATTAGGCATAGGCTTGCATGTTTTATTTTATTTTTCTTGGTAATTCACTTTGTTCTGTATGTTATCACTTGGAACCACTTAAATCCTACTTTTTAATTTAATAAAATTGATTTAATTTAATTGATTTAATAAAATCACTTTTTACTTATTAACCCAGAGTATGTATTAATACCAGGGGCGGGAAAACAGCTGTGCATATCTCTCTGTCAGTGTTATAGAAGGCAAACAATTTATGAGTTTACCCTGTATACACTTTATACAGGGTAAAACAGATTTATTTGTGGTTTGGACCCCATTAGGAGTTGGGCATCTGAGTGTTAGAGACAGAACACTTCTTACGCTGCTTTCAGTTAAGCCTGCAGCTTGTGGGATGTGGTTCAGACCTGGGTCTGTGTTTGTAGCCGGCAAGCATGTCTGGCACAACCAGGCAGGGTTCTGGGGTCCCAAGCTGGCAGGGAAGGCAGGGGCAGTCTTGGCACATCAGTTGGCAGCCCCAAGGGGGTTTCTGTGATCCAACTCGTTACAGGGTTAGAGGGACGGGGAGGGTGGGCGTGAAGGGGGGGTAGAAAGTAACTGAAAGGTGTAACCCTGTGCCACCATATTGAGGACCCATCGGTCCAATATTGTAGACGCCCATGCAGGGAGGAAGGAAGAAAGGCCTGTGATGGGTTGGATCACAGAAAACCCCTTGGGAACTGCCAACTGATGTGCTGGGACTACCTCTAAGCCATTTTCCCTGCCAGCTTGGGACTCCAGAACCTTGTCTTGTTTGAGCCAAACACTCTAGCCTATTACAAACCCAGACCCAGGTCTGAACCACATCCCCCAACAGCTGCAGGCTTAACTGAAAACAGCTTAAGAAGTGTTCCTGTCTCTAACACTCAGATGCCCAGCTCCCAATGGGGTCCAAACCCCAAATAAATCCGTTTTACCCTGTATAAAGCGTATACAGGGTAAACTCATAAATTGTTTGCCTTCTATAACACTGATGGAGAGATATGCACAGCTGTCCCCCCTGCCATTAATACATACTCTGGGTTAATTAATAAGTAAAAAGTGATTTTATTAACTATAAAAAGTAGGATTTAAATGGTTCCAAGTAATAACAGACAAAACAAAGTAAATTACCAAACAAAATAAAATAAAACATGGAAGTCTATGCCTAATTCAGTAAGAAAGTGATTACAGATGAAATCTCACCCTCGGAGATGTTCTAGTAAGCTTCTTTTACAGACTAGTCTCCTTCTAGTTTGGGTCCAGCAATCACTCACACCCCCGTGGTTACTGTTCTTTGTTTCAGTTTTTCAGGTATCCTTTGGGGGTAGAGACGCTATCTTTTAAGTCATCAACACAAAACGGAGGAGTTTCCAGGGGCTTAAATAGACTTCCTCTTGCTGCAGGACAGTGACTCTGCGTCTGCAGAGCTGGCGAAAAAATCACGTGTGCAACATTCTGGAAGTATCACTGAGACTTAGGCCCATCTCTGCCACTCTAGTCCTGCGCCAGTCACCCAAAGGGCAGCACGAGCCCCAGGAGAGATGAGGAGTCATCGGCTGGAGAAGTCTTGGGAAGGTTCCAAAGTGAGGTTTGTTTTTAAAGCAAAGACTTTGGGGAAGGAGATAAGGAAACAGCACTGACAAATTTTCCATTTTATTTAAAAAAAAATTCTAGCAGCAAAACCAGTAACAATTTGAAAACAAAGAGAGACCATGACACAGAAAGAGAGAGAGGGTTGGGTTTTGTGGGATTCCACTTCATTCACTCAAGTTCCTTGTAGCGGGCAAACATGACTCTCCTGACAGCATCCCGGTATGTTTCATTGGACTGTCTTTTGCTGGGCTTCCCTTGGGTTCCTAAGCCAGCTCCCTTCTTCTGACCTTCTGCCTGAAAACAACACAGACAGCTTGTTTTCACAATTCTTTGTGTTCTCCTCATCAGCACAGGCTGCCAGGGAGATTGCGTTGGCTTTATTTGACAGCTGTACTAATGACCTGGAAAAGGGGTTACATGGTACACACACTAACATGCCCAGAGGATACAGAATTGAGAGGAGTTGCTGATGCTGCCGTGGACAAAGAAAGCCAGACAGCAAACAATCTAGGAAGACAGACTCCAAAGCATGGGCAGTCAGTGGGGAGGGAACAATCCAGGAAGCAGCGATGCTCAGAGCACCAGGATGGGTGGGAGCGGACAAGAGGCAGTGGCAGCATGTAATACAGCCAGTAATGGAGGCAATCAGAACCAATTTGATTTGAGGAGGACACTGAGCAAAGAAAAAGAGGCTGAATCTCAGATCTCACAATCTTTCTCATTAACCTGTCTGAACATCACAACTCTCAGTTGCTCTCCCATCACATGGGATTCCCACAGGCTCTCCTAGCTTGCTCTGAATTCTGACCTTGTGAACGATCAGTATCATAGAGCCAGTGATTGTATTATGCAATACTGCCTGCCTAGAGCGACCCAACTAAATATTTCCCACAGCGCGGGAGTTGTGTTTACTTTTCAATGCTAGTTATTTGGATGCCGAGGGTCTGATCAATTCAACCAAGGGATCCAAGTCTCCAGAGGCTGAATGAAGCACAAGGCCCTGTATTAACATGAAATGGGAGGAGAGGACCTTCCACCTTTGTAGCTTCTCCTTGAGAGCTTGACAGGATTGTCATGAGCTGAGAAATCTTGTTTGCAGGTCAGCCTCCCAGGGCTCATCTGAGCTGGCTTTTCTACAGTGCCAGGGGGCAGCTGCAGCGGTCTCCCAGCCAGGGCAGAGTGAGCACCTGGGGACATTTTCTGACCATGTTAGAATTGGAGAGGGAATGGTGTGTTTGCTGCCTGGGACAATGAGCGTTCAAGCACATGCGTTACATTCCAAGCCTCAGATGATCTGCTTTGAATTATACACTGGATCGGAACATGCAAAATTCACAATGCATGCTATGTTGGGGAGTTAAATACATCCTCCATTCAGGGGACAGAAAAAATACCATATGACATAGGTAAACAATACCACACATATTTCACATATAGCAGCCAGCTAGTCACGTGCTAGTCTCATAAGGCAAAACATTTCAAAGAAATCCCCACATTATTTCAAACAAATGCCATTTGAGACTGCTTGAACTGCAAGGAGTAAAATGCAATGACTACATTGTTCATTATGGCAAACTCCCTCCACTGTACTTGTCAAGCACCACTGGCACATGTGATTGGGCTCAATGCAAGTGAACCAGAGTGAAATTTCAGGGCCTGTGCTATACAGGAGGTCAGACCAAAGGATGTAATGGTCTCATCTGGCTTTGAACGGTACAAATCTACGAATAGGGGCTATTTCCCTCTTTCAGAAGCTGTGCACGATTCTGATCTCACCAGGCGGATCCCCTACCCCCACATTTCTTTCAGATGGGCATGGGAAATGCTACCAAATTCAGGATTGTACTATCTGATTTTAAAAGGAAAGGAAGGTGTTTCACCTCTACTGGCGATGTCATGCCCTGCTGCTGGCGTCCCAGTCCTGAGCCTTCCTTCCAGCCCATAGCCTGCAACATGCGGCTTCCTTTGTTATTACTATCGATTCTTGCTTTACTCACAGGGTTATGGTCACTACAAAAAGAAAACAACTATAAGTATCCATACACATCGCTTTATTCTATTTTCCAACATGGTACCATGGATTTTCAACACAGAATTGATTGCACCTTGGATAACATCAAGGGCTTTTTGCAAAGATGCTCCCAATTGCGTGCATGAAACATGCTGTTTGAGGCTTATTTTGGGTTCACTATGATGCATTATGCATGCATAATTCAGGCACATTTTGGAAAATGTAGCTCCTGAAATCCAGCTTCAAGGTGATCTGCAGGGGAGTGGGAGGGGAAATGGGTGCGTATCCTTAACAATATATTCTTTAAGATACCCAAAGAAGGCCTGAAAAGTTTTACGTACACACGCGTATACGTACAGGGTTTGGTTTTTATATATAAACTTTGGAAATATCAGGAATGGGAAGTCTGGCCCCTCCTTTCTTGCTGGAGCTTTTCTTCTGAACACTGAGCTGGGAGGAATTGGGATCACACTCTCAGATCTGAGCTGAAGGGGTAAAGGTGTCCAATTTTTAAAAAGGAGAGCTTTTCTTTCAACTGTTCTCACTGATCATTAGCAAGAACATACAGCTTTCAACAGTCTGAACAACAATCACTTCCCCTTTCAGTCAGGTTCCACTTTTTAGGTATCTATGCTTTCACACACACAGTAAATTCTCCAGTCATCTAATCTCTTCCAGGAAGAACGGAGAAGACAAAGACCTGACCTTCTGATCCACAAAACACACAGGGAAAAGCCTCCTTCCAAACCTTCACATATCAAAAAGAAACACGGAGCACAAACCCATTTCTCCTCTTTGAAGGTCACTTTTAAGCCAGCCTAGCAAACCCAAGGGCTTTATTCTGCCTAGGATGCCTTGGCACCTGCAGACACACCATGGCGCTGTGCCCCAAGCACAGGCAGTGCTCTCTTTGTTCAGCCACTCTGACCGAGAAGGAAAAATGCCAAGTGTGTCTGTCTCAGCTGGAGCAGATGAAAACATGGCCCTGCTCCTCCTCCTCCTACAGCCTGTTCTGCTCCCTTCTCTCTCTCTGTCGTTCCAAACTACAGACAGGAGGACAAGGAGAGAACCAGTTGTAACAACATCCCCCGAGGAGCCTGGGAAGGGACACTCACCTGCCCCAGATACCTGGCTCCCAACTTCCTAGGAACAGGGTAGCCAGGCTCCTCTCTTCACCAGCAAGGATCTGGTCCCAGCTTTAAATCCCCCCTCCCCTGCCAGCACATGTTGCTCATTTCAAAGGGCCCCACTGTACAATTGGCATCGAGGCCACTGAAAGGTCAGAAAATTCATGAAAGGCTAAAACTCCACGTTGCTTTACACAGAGAATGCAGCCAGCTGTCCAACCCTTCCCCCCCTTCTCCGGCTGCCCTGTTGGCCTCATCTCCTCCAACTACACACAACGTGACAGTCTGGCGCACCCAGCTGCTGACAGCGCCAGCAGCTCTGAGGAGTCCCGGATGCCCTGAAGGAGGCAGAAGAGCAGCTGGTACCTCTCAGAGTCCCAGGCCTCCTTCAGTCGTTTTCTCTCTGGTGAGTCCAGGCGCTGGAATCTCTCTCTCCGGTCATTTCCCTTGTCTTTAATCTTCCCCTTTACAGTGAGCAGAAGAGAGTTAGCATTAGTAGAGAAGCTATGACTGAGTCACTGCCCTGCCTGCAGCTCCACGGGGAGCAACAGTCTAGGTAATTGACGTGCTCCCCATCACCGTAAGACCCAATTGCCTCCAAGTATTTGTAAAGCCACAAAAGAGTCATCTTCTCCGCCCTCCTTCCCTTCCAGCCTGCGGGGAGACGCCTGGTTAGTGAGCAGGGTGATATGTTCGCAGCATACAGCTTTTTCTCAATAAGTCATTGCCCTTCGTTCTGAGGGCAGTCAGGCCCCAGCGCCACTTTTGTGGCATGAGTTCCACAGTCTGGGTCTGGTCCTGTGGAAATTCGGTTTCTCACACTCACAAACATCCCTCTGTCGGGGAAGGAAAAAGGCTCTCAGGTAGCTGGGACCAACCCCAGGGAAGATTTTGTTTATTAGACAAGAGAGCTGGATTCTGGGGAGCAGGCACAAAGGGGGACCTGGTACACACTCACCAGTGGGTTAGAGTAGCATACTGCATGTGGCCCAACAAAGCTAATAGATGGGACTGTCCTTCTGGGATTCCCAGGGATCAGCTGGAACTGCTGCTCAGTGCACAGAGAACTATCAACATGCGGCACCTGGGGCCAGAACGCTCCTGGCAGCTCCTTCGCTAGCCCTTCCCTCTGTTCAACCTCCAGTCCGGTGCTTGGGGACTTGGGCCTCCTGCGCTAAACCACTTGGCAATCTGGGCACAATTACAGAGCTGGGGGCCTGCTCAGAAGGGCCCCTCACTCAGCTGCAGAGATGTATGGGCAGAGATACTATGGGGCAGGGTGCAAGTCTAAGACCAGAACAGTATGGGCGATGGGCTGTATCGATCAATAACGCTGAGAAGGGGGCCCAGGACTGGAATAACAGGGGGCTGCAGGTCAGGACTGAGCTGCACTGGCAGAGCTCTGCATGCTCCTCCCAATCCAGACTGCTGGGTGACAGAGCTCTGCCATGGTTAAATCTTCTGGCCTGCCTTGCTGCACCTCCCTGGCTGCCACCTTACTGTGGCCAGCTCTTCTCGCTCTCTCTCAGCCTGCACGAATAGCCTCTGCACGGCCCGACTGTCCTGCGAGAGAATCAACAGCTGCTGCTCGTGGGTACAGATCACAGCTGGTCCTATGACCTGGAATATTTGTCCTCTCAGCCGCCCCACCATCAGACCAGGCTAACCATGACATGTTCTAGCCATGTGGCTGGGTTGGTGGAGAGCCTTCTCAGACTGGCATCCTTACGCACATGGAGCTTGGCTGGAAGCACTGATATATCATCAGCTGGGCAATGCAACCAAGGAATTGAGTCCAAGCCCCTTGGGATTAAACAGGCCTGCAAGCTTGGCCCATTGTCAGTCACCTGCACTGATACCCTGTGTACAGCTGGGCTCTACCAGCCTGGTTTGCATCCAAATCACATCTGTGGGCAGTCTGGAGTGTGGGGCAGGGGAGCCGGGGTGGGCTAGAGCTCTCTGGCAGGGTTTGCAGCTGGACTCCAGCAGGGCCTAAGCAACCTCTGACATCACAATTAAACTATTCTAGAGGCACGTCTAGGGCTCCTGTCCTAACAGTGCAAAGGTGGAGCTGCAGCCCTGCAAATCCATGTCCCAAGGCTGATGGGGGCTCTGGAAACTGTCACATGCTTTGAACGGAGTAACTGACCAGCTGGGGTAGAACAGAAGAGGCTGGAGTTGCCCACCACCTTGATCTCATCTCCTGACTCCAGGGGCAGGCATTTCTCACTCCAGTCTATCCTGGGAGTAACCCCATTCTAATGATTGAGATCAACGTAAGAGATCCCTGAGATAGAAGAGATACATTGGATCCAGCCCATTCCCTTTCCTGAGCAGGGCTGAGAGCCAAGCTAGCAGACACAGCCACTTAGTGTCTGATACTCTAAGCCAGCAGCTGAAGAGCTGCTTTCTTGGCCTACTGACTGACTGCTGGATAAATAGAAGGCTTTTATAGCCCTGTGTCTGGCACCATTCCACGGGGCCTCCCTCACCATGTCACAACATTGCTCCCAGCAAGTCCAGCATCCAGCCCACTTGGGATCAGACCGGAGCTTAAGCTGTGGCTGACACTGGATGGGGAGGGAGGAATATGGACATCAGCCACCCCTCCAGCATTGCAGACACCAAACTCCTGCTGCTCCCCACGCTCCGTAGGGTGTGTGCTGGCCCCTGCTTCACAGACTGGAATGCTCCAGCTCACATGAGCACAGGGGCAGCCTGCAGGGAGCCCTGTAAGGCACAGAGTGCTGGTGAAACAAGAACCACTTTACATCCAGGTGGGCTGATGGAAATCAAAGCAATTGAAATCAGTGATTTCAAGCCTTGATGTAACCCGTCGATTTTAATCATGTTTTGCATCCGTACTTCAGTTATTGCCCTAAAGAGAGGCTGATTCTCATTGGTCAGAAACCACTAAAACATGTTGATTTGCAGGTAAACAGCTTTTTCACTAAATGTGGTGCTACTTCTCGCTAACCCGGAAGATACCCAATATTTATATGCCTTTATTTAAGCCACTCGACAGCTGCACTAATTTTGCATACAAGTTAGGATACCCTGAACATCCCACCAGCTCCAGTTGGAACCTCCTCTTTTTGCAAGGACAGCACCACACCAAGGCCATGCCCAGAGCCATTTGAGAGGAACAACAGACTCAGGCTGTCGTCTGGCCGACATACTCATCTCTAAGGTCATACCTTTGTACCAAGGGCCACAGCATAAGACTCCCCAGACTGCACATGGTTTGCAGGCTGAACTCTGGATGCTTACAACATGTGCATGGTGGGGGCGAGTGAACACTGGGGGTTGGCTGTGGGCTAGCGCAGGATCCTGCTTCAGCAGGGTGACAGATGTAGCATGCTGAGCTAAAGCCTCCCCACCCCCACACGCACACACCTCTCGCTCTCTCCTCTCCAGATATGCCAGCTCTTGCTCGGATCGTTTGATCTTCCTGTGAATCTCCAGGTTTTGCTGGAAGGAGGAAAGCAGAAGTCTCTGTCAGCGGAGAAAGCAAACAGCTGGAATCATGGATTGAATCTAGATGATTTGATCTTTGATTTTGTGCCCAAACAAACTTAACCTGTGACCTCCTGCCTGAACTGCATACATTAGGCCACAACCTCCCACGCTGCTCAGCATTGCTGCTTTCACAACTCATTTAATATCCATGCACTGGTTCCTGCCCTTGGACAGTCAGACGTCTTTCCTTTCTCTTCCCAGCAAAGCTGTAGAGCATAGAATCACCGTCACTGCTTCATAGCCTTTTGTGTTCAGAGAGCATGTGAATTTGTACTTACTGAAGTGAGCTGGCTGAAGCTGTGCAGAACGCAGGCAGGTACTGTCCTCGCTTCTGTCTCTGCAACTCTGCCTGCATCCCCCTCTGTGGCCCACCCCACACCCTGAACTGTGTCGCTGTGTGTAGAAAATAGTGTCTAAAGATTCAGGTAGTAAGTGCTAGTTTGTATGGAACACCCTCAGAAGTACCCAGCCAGGAATCCACATCACCCAACAGCAGGCTCCCTTCATCCACCCCATCAGAGAACTAGCTGGTAACACATCCCAGGACAGGTATGCTCAGCCTTATCCCTTTAGCACCCCAACTTGCTGAGGCAGGTTAGCCAATAACCACCCTACAGCACTGATGACTTTCTATACCTCATCTTCACACTATGTCCCAGGTGTAAAGGCACACAACTCTCCTCAGGAACCCATGGGAGAGAATGCTCCTGTTAGCCTGCTGGGTTCTGCAGCCCATAATACCTCACTTCAGCTAGTTACAGAGCATCCATACATGTTGTCCACACACAAAGGCTCTGAACAGAGAGGCATTGCGGGCTACTGAGACAGCATCCGATCAATTCCACCCACCCAACTCCTTCCCCTTCCCTCTAAAATCACAGGCTAAGTCAATTGCAGCCCCGAAGAGTGGGACTAGCTGGGGCCCCCATAGGCCCTCCAGTACCTTGTGCAAGTTGGAGAGTTGCTGATGCTTGATCAGCACTTCCTTATTGGGGAACTGCCTCCTGCACAGTAAACAGGCCAGCTTATTCCAGTCGGTCAGCTTGTCCTCGTCAAAGTCAGGCTTCCTGGGCTGCTCCTCCCGCTGCCTCGGCAGATGGGGAGGCTGTGGCGGCTGCGATTGCACCTCCTCTTCCTCCTCCTCCTCGTTGTCGCTGTCTCCTCCATACTCGCCCAGGAGCCCTATCAGAGGGTTCACTACCTTGGGCTGCAGACAGAGCAGCAGAGGATAATGCCACTTTGTAACCCCAAGTCTGTTCCGCCCTGCCAGGCCCTGCTGCCTCATGTGATATTCCCACCTCAGTCTCTGCCTGAGGAGAAGGGGGTGGCATTTCAGCAGCATGGGCACCACATGGAAGGAAGCTAGCAGCTAAGTAGTCAAATGTCCCCTGTATTCCCAAGATGGGGTGCCTGGCCATTAGCCACCCAGCCATATATTTAAGCACAGGGGATTGCCTCTCCAAGTCAGGAGGGACTAGGGATGGGGTGTGCAGCAGGATGGCTCTTTCCTGTATGCCAGTTGCAGTGTCACTCTCCCTGGATTTCCCAAGACCTTAAAAAGAGGGAAGGGTGGGTGAGATTCCTGAGTGTTGGCTACAGACCTCTCTGGTCCACGAATCTTGAGCAAAACGAGTTCTGAGTTAAACAAAACCAAAAAAAACCTCTGCAGTTCTCTGAATGTTCCTTTCTCTGGCTGATGAGCACCAGAAGCAGGAGTCATCCTAAAGCCAGGGTGTAAATCAAGGGGGAGCTAAAGAGATGCTAGGTGCAGAGACAGCAGCCTCCAACCCCACTCCATCAGAAGTCTGCATAAAGCTAAGCACACAGCATGGGGGGGTGGGGAGAGGAGGAGAAGGAGGGGGCCAAGGCTTTGGGGTCTTTGTGCAAATGGAGGGACCCCTGGCTGCATTCCTCTGCATTCCATACCATGAAGCAACGGGGTTTGTGCCAGGAAAGCTCAATAGAGGATCAGGTCAAGATTCTATCTAGTTTAATTTTTCACCACTAACAAGCCAAACAGCAACACACGCTACGGAGCGTCTTACCGGGGCTGAGCTCTCTTCCTTCTTCGCTATGGGAGGCAATGGTTTTTTAAAGATGTCTTCCACAGGGGGCTTCTCCTCTACAAATTCATTCTGAAACATCCAAGATCGGCAGTTAAACCAACAGTGTCCCGGAGAGCAAAGTGAGAGTCTCCAAAGAGCGGCTGGGAACTCACTTAGCGAGCATCCCTGACAGTCAGTCAGTGGAAGGACGGAAGGGTTTAATGTTGCAGACACACCTTCTCTGGGCTCAGCAGAGGCTGTGTGTCCCCCAGAGGTAATGTCCTTGGAGTCTGACACAGCAGCAGCAGCACTCCATGAAACCCCTCCCTCCCCACCAGTTTGTTGAGCACTTTCTGCTGGATCAATCCATTGCAATAGTGACAGCAGCTGCGTGTCCCTGCTACAGGCAGGCTGGGGTCTGGGAGCATGACAAGAGCAGGATTACCCATTCAGACACCTTCAGTCCCAGAGGTCTATGCAACCTGCTGTACTGAACTCGAAGTGAGGGAAGATGCTGAGCGCCCACTGTGCTCGTCAGCAACAGAGCTGCGTAATCTGCCTTCAGAGTGTTCCCTGTTCAGGGAGCAGCTCTCTCCCACAGGTGCACTGCAGCACGGTAAGGACAGGAGAGGAGGAGAGCGGTTTCTGGCTGCACTCATGTCAAAACCCCCATGCCCATCTTTCCCCTTCTTGCTGGCATTTTGTTACAGTAGCTCCCAGAGACCACAGTCAGGATCAAACCCCGTGTGCTCAGTGCTGTGCCAAACACAGCCTGCCTACGTACGTTTCTCTGAGGTGGATCATGGCTCCCAGCTGGTTCCATATTGCAGCTCCCCTCTGGGCACAGAGGTTAACAACTGTTCGTATTGCAATAGCACTTCGGGGCCACAGTCCAGATTCGGGGCCCCACTGTTCTAGGTGCTGTACAGAACAGTAAAAAAGGATGCCTGCCCCTGTCAAAGTTCCTTCCCCACTCTGAACTTTAGGGTACGGATTTGGGGACCTGCATGAAAACCTCCTAAGCTTACTTTTACCAGCTTAGGTTAAAACTTCCCCAAGGTACAAACTATTTTACCCTTTGCCCTTGGACTTTCGCTGCCACTACCAAACCTCTAACACCGGTATTATTATTATTAGGAACGAGTTCGTTTGGAAACGTCTTTCCCCCCAAAATCCTCCCAAATCTTACCCCCTTTTTTCTGGGGAAGTTTTAACCTAAGCTGGTAAAAGTAAGCTTAGGAGGTTTTCATGCAGGTCCCCACATCTGTTCCCTAAAGGTCAGAGTGGGGAAGGAACCTTGACATGGTGGCACAGCGGTGGGATTAACTTGAAATCATTTTGAGATCAATTTTCTGAACCAGAAGCACAGATTTTAAAAGGGAATTTTTTTTTCCTTTGGGCTGCTGGAAAGCAGGTTTCCAACTGAAAGCCGTTAAGAGTTTTTTTCTCTGCTTTGGGGCCAGAGCAGAGACAAAAGGGAATTGTCTTTTGTGAGCTGGAGTTTTCTCTACCTAAAGGCAGGGTAGTTAACCTCCTGCAGGGAAATTCACCAGTCTTCACAGACCTGAAGAAGATTTTTTTTTTTTTTTTACCTAAGAGCAACCAGAGGGGTTTTCTGCCTATTTGCCTGGAGACAAAGGTGTTAGGGTTTATTTTGTTTGTTTTTTTTGGTTGTTGCTGTTGGTTTGGTTTTTTTAGGATTTTTCTGTAGGCTGACAATCACTATCAGAGAATATAGGTATCATATTACAGCACAGCAAAATTTTACAAGCCAAGGTTTTTTTTTTGTTTTCTTTCTAACTCTCGGGTATAAAGTTAGTTAAAAACAGAGAGGTTAGGATGACAGACTCCACAGTTCAATAAAAGCTGGAATTAGCCAGATTTGAGGCTGAGGAAAAACAAAAGGAACATGAAAGACAGGCAGAACTCAGACAGAACAGGAATGGAGTCTTAGAACTTAGTAAGTAATCTAGCTAGATATGCGTTAGATTCTGTTTGTTTAAATGGCTGAGAAAATAAGCTGTGCTGAATGCAATGGATATTCCTGCCTTTGTGTCTTTTTGTAACTTAAGGTTTTTCCTAGAGGGAGTCTCTATGTTTTGAATCTAATTACCCTGTAAGGTATTTACCATCCTGATTTTACAGAGGTGATTCTTTTTACTTTTTCTTCTATTAAAATTCTTCTTTTAAGAAACTGAATGCTTTTTCATTGTTCTTAAGATCCAAGGGTTTGGGTCTGTGGTCACCTATGCAAATTGGTGAGGATTTTTACCAAACCTTCCCCAGGAAGGGGGGTGCAAGGTTTTGGTGAGGATTTTGCGGGGAAAGACGTTTCCAAATGGGCTCTTTCCTAATAAAATAAAACCAGTTAGACGTTTGGTGGTGGCAGCGAAAGTTCAAGGGCAAAAGATAAAATAGTTTGTACCTTGGGGAAGTTTTAACCTAAGCTGGTAAAAGTAAGCTTAGGAGGTTTTCATGCAGGTCCCCACATCTGTACCCTAGAGTTCAGAGTGGGGAAGGAACCTTGACAGCCCCAAACAGCTTACGATCTAAGCTCTGCCTGAACCGGCTGAAGAGTTTGTCCCCTCCTCCCTCCAGCCCAGGACTGCTGCCGGGCTCTCCTGTCCATGTGTGGTTTGGGGATATGGGCTGGTTGCTCAGGGCATGCAATTGGGCGGGACGCAGAGATACATTTGCTGGCATGTTGTCTTTATGTACCATGGGGATTTTGGTGGCAGTTCTGTTACGATGCCCAGGTGCCTTTGGCATTAGGGGCCTATGGGTTACAAAAGATTCCTAGACTCCAGGGCCTGCAGGGACCATTGTGCTCATCTAGTCTGACCTCCTGGAGAACACAGGCCAGAGAACGCCCCACAGTCGTTCTTGGAGCAGAGCTTTTAGAGAAACAGCCAGTCTTGAGTTAAAAATGGTCAGGGATGGAGAATCCACCACGGCCCTGGGTAAACTGTCCCAATGGCAAATGACTCTCCCCGTTAAAACATGTACGCCTTATTTCCAGTCTGAATTTGTCTAGCTTCAACTTCCCACCCTATGGCTGCGATCTAGCCATAAAGAACGGGAGGGTGGTCGTGACTCTCAGGTGGAGAACCCACACTCTGCAGTGACTCTTCTGCTCTTTCACTGCCCCTGCTCTCCCTCCTAGACCTTCAGGAGAGCCCCTCTTAGCTCCTTCTTCACAGCTCAGCTGCCGGGCCTTAGACACTGGACAATTCTGATCACAGAGACGATTTACCTTCACTGAAGTACTTCTGCCTCTCTCCTTTCTGTCCCTGCTAGATGTCTCCTTCCTTTCGCTTGTCCTTTCATGGCTCCCATGCCTCCTTCCCCGGCCGTTCGTAGGGGATGACACTGCTTCTTGGCCCACTGTGACTTGTTTCTGAAATGGAGTGTGTGCAAGAAAGTTAGCGAAAAGCAAACGCCTGGATCCCAGCATTAGACTGATGAGATGGAGACAGCAAAGGAAAGAGATTGCAAAGGCAAAGGGACCGAAGGAGAATGAGACAGTGGGAGTGGTACTGTGGACTTGGCTGGAACGGGGGCGGGGAGTCTATGGCACAGTAACCCTGGCCACAGCCACAGGACGCTGATGGCTACTGTCCGTGGGTAAACAGCCCTCCATGGGGTTGGGAAGACCTGCTCTGGATAGCGCTTTCCCAGCAGGGCTGTAGCTAGCACTCTAGGCTCTATGGACACAACAATGGCTCAGCCGTACAGCCAGAAGACGGAGCAAGCGAGAAGACCAGAAATAAAGCTTGGTTTTCACTGTCCATCACATAATGGTGGCAGTCATGTGCTTTCAGTCTCCGGTGAGGTCCAGCAAGGGCACTCTGCCTATGGCATGTCTGATGAACAAAGCAGGGACACAGACCTCTGAGGTGGGACTCTAGGGGACAGGGAAGAGCATAGGCTGGAGCGAAGCACCCTTTAGAGCAGTGATACTCCGACTGAGGCTCAGGAGTCGCAAGTGGCTCTTTAACATGTTTCCTGCGATTCTTTGCAGCACGTGATATTGAAACACTGTGTGATTTCATTATTAACCAGTCTAAGTTATTAACCAATCACGATGCTTTTACTATGTTATTAACCAATTGTAGTTAATAAAATAATACTTGGTCAGTCATTTTGCTGCAAGAATTAGACAGATTAGAAAGATTGGATTAAAAACTAAATATTTTCCCCGTCATACTGTTTAAGTATGACTATATAATACTATAGTAAATGAAACAATGAATTCACACGACTGTGGCCCTTTTAGGTAATGTCGATCACTAATTCGGCTCCTGAACCCCTGAGGTCTGAGTATCGCTGCTTTAGTGAGTTAACTGAACCAACGTGAATCCAATCAGTTCCAAATCTCTCCTCCCACCAAGTCAGTGCTGTGGACTCTCCTGGGAAGGCAGAGCTTCTTGAACTTTCAGGGGCACTAAGCAGGGGACAGGACGTGGAAATAAAGCCCAATCTGTATTCCCACATCCCAGACCTCCCTCAGCTGCACCATCTGACTCCACAGGGGAAAGCGGCACCAACACTGTGAAATGTGCTTCTTAGAGGAAAGTTCACACAACCTGCTATAAAACCAGCTAGGTGTATACTCCCCTGCCTACCCACTCACCTGTGTCTTGGGGTCGTAGTATAACCCAGCTATAGGGTCATAGTAGTTCCCAGTGTCAGGATCATAGATGAAAGTGGACACATCTGACGGAGCTAAATGGGAAGAGAGAAGAGCCAACATCAGATTCGCCCTAGGAGAAACTTTTACAAAAATACAGGTGTGCGCAAATATTGAGCTGGTGGAAGGACGACCAGCCCCGGAGATGGAAGCCCTCTCTCCACAGAGCACATACAGTGCAAGCTTCCCCACACTGCTCTGCCAATATCTTTCACTCCTCTAAGGCCGAGAAGATGAATTCGTTTTCATGACCCATCCAGCTCCGACTCTGGTGGTGCCAGTTAATGCAATGCAGGCATCTGCCCACTGGCACCTGGACTGAGACCACCAGCTGATTTCATTTAAAGGGACACAGACAAGTTGAAATCTGGTCAGTTTCAAAAGAATGACTTAAAAGTGGTTTGAGAACCTGTCCTTGCCCCTACTTGACAAGGTGTGCCTCTACAATGAAAGCCGCTCAGACACAGGAGGGGAAACACTGATCCTACGGGGCGCCCATGAAACGGGCTGCACACAAAGTGCTGTCAAAGGTCTCAGGCAGGCACATCAAGGCATATGAAGAATTTTTTTTCTCTCTAATCACCATCAGTAACAGTGATCTGAGATGTCACAAGTAAGGACAGTCAATGCCACACAGAAGTACAATTTTTTACATGCTATTTGTACAACCCTCCCATACAATTCCTGTAACTAAAAGAGATCAGGGGGAAATATTTCTCTATTTTTTACACTGGATGATTGACTGGGTACAGTCAGTTTTGCTACTTTCCTTGTACAATCAGTTGGTTTCCCCTGTCTGTGTGGGTCTTTTACACACAGCAAGGGGGAGAGAAAAACCATAATAAAACAGGACAATGTGATTGTAAACCCAACAAAACTGGTAGGGGAACTGAGAGGCGAGAGTAGGACCAGAGCCTACTTTCAGCTCTTAAAAAGTTGATTGATTCAAGTTGACAGTGCTCCTTTAAAGCACCTATAAGAAGAAGAGAATCCACTGTAAAAGCAAGGTAGAGCTTAGCCTTACACTGCGCTCGGCTGTGTCTCTGCGATTCGGCACCTCTCCTGTCCCTCATGCCCCTTTTGCCCTGGAACAAGAGAGCTGTTTAGACACAGGTCACAAAAGGAGACTATCTGGCAAGCACTCCTCTCTCACATGGGCTCCAAGAATGCAGGGTGACATGCCTTCAGCCACTTCAAATGGAGGAAGAGCCGGCATCGCTTTTCCTCTAATAAGGGGACAGATGTACTCTCCCAAGGCCTGATCCAAAGCCCACTGAAGTCAAGAGAAAGACCCATTTACTTCGGTAGGCTTTGAAAAGGGCCCCAGTTCAACATACACAGTGATCTCCAACCTGTGCTGTACACAGAGAACATTCCACATCCCATCTTCCCTATGCCATACAGAAGAGATCCTGCCCCCACCTTGGATTGTCTGTAGCTGTTTTTTTAAAAGGCTCTTACAGGTAAGTACTTTTCTGAAGTTATGGCAGATAATGAGACAAGTATTGATTAATAGACATAAGCCAAGAGAGACTGATTAACTCTGTGAAGGCATTTCAGAGTACAGGCAACAACAAGTTCAGCAAACTTTGTCCTTGGACAGGAAATTGGCTAAGCAGAACAATACAAAAGCTACTGAATTTCTGTTGTGTGAACTGTAGACTAGTAAAGAAGATAGTTGCATTAGTCAGACTAGATGATCACAATGGTTCCTTCCAGCCATGGACTCTACAAGGAAAGAGTTAACATGATTACAATTCTTCTGGGAGGTGGTTTCTCGCAGTATGCTCAGTTCACCTTACACAGGAGGTGCTTTGAAATAAACCCCCAAACCACTTACATTTATAGCACATTTGCTTACAGCTTACAAATCACTTTATACATCTCTGATGATCCAACACACCTGTTTGCACCAATCCATTAGCTTACTGTTCTGTACCTGTCCTTATGTCTCTTCTGGACACTACATTTGAAACCAGTTGCCTGTGAAGGTACTTGTCCTCCAACGTAGAATGAATGTATTTTGCCTTTGACAGGCTTTTTCTTTGCTAATGTCAAAAGCTACGTTTAGCTTTGCGGAGTATTGTAGGATATATATATATCTTGACAAGAGTGAGCCAAGTGGACAGAATTGTGGGAAAGCCATAATATAATATGGTATGCCCTATGCTCAATAAGCGTGAACTGGCTAATACAAGCCAGACTATTCGATCCCTTCAAGTGTCTTCCCTGAACCCCTCTGCCCTAGGTACTGAAGGTCTGACCACGGTGTTATAGACTGAACGGTGCATGTTGCAATGCCTAGGAGTTTGGAGCAGAGCAGAGCAAAATGTAAGTTTCGCCCTTGGCTTAGTGTTCTGCCTTCAACTCGGGGAGTTTTTGGCCGTTCAAAGGAAGCGGTTTGGCAAAGGAAAGCCCAGTCCCCCTGCTGGGCACCAGCAGCCCAATCTCCCCTTCAGTGTGAGTGCAATCATAGCCAACGGCACAGATGACGACAACCACAACTAGCCCCTTTTGCTAGCTACAGGTAAGTCACTCCAAGATGCAGCACTGGTGCAGACCTACCGGGTTGTAGTAGAGTTTGTTGGCCTGCTCCCCGTAGTCATTTCTAGTGAGAGAGAAACAGAATTTTCTAATTAAAACTAGGTTAGCTTCATTTTAACCTCAGCATCTTCGAGAAGACCAGCAGGGCCACAAAGAGAAGAGGAAAGTCCTCTCAACCCACATGCCAGAGGTCATATTATAGCCACCACGGGTCTGCGGGGCTGCTCCTCTGTCAGATGTGGGGGGTCATTCCAACTCCAGGAAAGTTGTTGACTCAGCAAAGTCTCTGGGTACAAGCAATGTATTGAACTGGATAACCTTGCCCCCGATGCCCTCGGAAATGCCAAAGCCCCATCTCCTAACCCCCAGGAAATGGGAATTGGTCAGTGGACACCAACTTTAAAGGCCACTTGACTAGGACAGTGATTCTCAACCAGGGGTATGCCTTCACATAGGTCTTCCAGGGGTTACATCAACTCATCTAGATATTTGCCCAGTTTTCAACAGGCTACAGAAAAAGCACTAGCAAAGTACAAACTAAAATTTCATACAAATGACTTATTTATGCTGCTCTATATACTATACACTGAAGTGTAAATACAATATTTATACTCCAATTGATTAATTTTATTTGTATATGATAAAAATGAGAAAGTAAGCAATTTTTCAGTAATAGCGTGCTGTGACACGTTTTCATGCCTGATTTTGTAAGCAAGTATTTTTAAGTGAGGTGAAACTTGGGGTATGAAAGACAATCCAGCCTCCTGAAAGGGGAACAGTAGTCTGGAAAGGCTGAGAACCACTGGACTAGGACTCTTGCCATTTGTTTTTCAGACACCCAAGTCACCTTGTCAAACTTGGATGACTAAAGTTACCCTCTTAAACTTCTGGGAAGGTACCTAATTACCTATCCAGGCACCTGTGAGCTATTTGGGTGCTTAAGCTTTAGGCATCCAAGTATGATAACGTGGCCCCAACTGGAAAGACTAAGGCACCACAGCCCGTCGTACACTGGATAGCATTGCCTCTCATCTTCTCTCACCTTCTCTTTCCTGTGGCTAGGTTCACAATTACGGTGTGCCCATCAATGCAGATTGGGGGATCCAGGTTTTGCAGAACCTTCACCAACTGCACTGCTTCCTGGGGAAAGAAGAGACAAGCTTGCATTCTTCAGAAGGAAACAGAAGCCCACTTCCAAAATCCAGCCACAACGGAATGAACTCTGAGGTTGTTCGGGGTGAGATGTTTGAGGCTGAACCTTGGTGAGAATACAAGTCACCCACCACACAGTGTAACAGGTTCCAGAGGTGACTGGATATGAACCAGGTCTTATAGTTTGATTACTGAATTCAGTAAATCCATATCCACTAGGGTCTCTGAGCTGCTAGGGAGAGTTTTGCTGGGCTGGAGGACTCGACCCAGACCCACCAGGGAGGGAGCCCTCTGAAGGATGGTTTGAGCTGTGCAAGTAGCAGCAGGTTGGAGTACCGCCCTGGGACAATAAACATTACAAGAGCCCCGTCTCTTTTAAACATGTTTCAAAGACTCTTCGGATGTGAGAAAGGGGAAGTGCATATTTGGGCTCCCTGCCCATCCTCCTGCCCCTTCACCAGCCAGGGAGTGACCTTGCCTGGATCTTGCTTTCCCTGAGGGCTGCTGTTGCCACTAGCCTCTGTGCAAGGCAAGGCCGATAAGGAGGGAGTATTGAAATGGTTCAGCCTGATACAAAGGCAGATCCCTGCAGCTGGTTGGTATGTGAAAGTTTGCATCTCCTAGAGCAGAGGTGGGAAAACTACGGCCCACGGGAGCATCCTGCCCTTGAGCTCCCAGCTGGGGAGGCTAGCTCCCAGCCCCTCCCCCGCAGCCTCAGCTTGCCATGTGGCCAGCGCTCTGGGTGGCGCAGCTGTGAGCTTCTGCCGGGCAGCATGGTGGCGGGGCTGGCTCCAGCCGGGCAGCGTGGCTGCCAGTCCTGGTGCTCTGAGCAGCATGGTAAGGGGGCAGGGGGTTGGATGAGGGGTAGGTGGTCCCAGGGGCAGTCAGGGGACAGGGAGCAGGGGGTGGTTGGATAAGCGTGGGAGTCCCGGAGGGCCTGTCAGGGGTGTGGATGGGGTTGGGGCAGTCAGGGGACAGGGAGCAGGGCGGGTTGGATAGGGGGTGCGGTCCCAGGGGGCGGTTAGGGGTGGGGGTCCCTGGAGGGGGCAGTCAGGGGACAAGGAGCAAGAGGGGTTGGATGGGTCAGGAGTTCTGAGGGGGGAATTCAGGGGGCGGGAAGTATGGAGGGAGGCACAGCCTTCCCTCTATACAGTCTCAGAACCCCGATGTGACCCTCAGGCCAAAAAGTTTGCCCACCCCGTCCTAGAGCTACTGATGCAAGAAATTCACGCAGCTTAACGGTATCTATGATGGACTAAAGCTCAGACAGTTTGTACTGGAGAGCAAAAGGAAAGATGAAGAGCCGTCAGCCATTCCCCACACCTAGGACTAGGGACTCAGCTAGACAGACCAAAGCGGAACTAGGGAAGGCTGAGACTGGCCTGAGACTGTTGCTTCTGCTAGCAAGACAAGCCTTTCCAAGGTAACTGTAGCATGAACCTGGATGTCTATGATAGGACTATGTATGTCTCTTGCTCTTTCTCTGCACAGACCCTGGAGAAGGGTCAGGGCCACTTACAGCATGCGAGTCCAGTTCCACAAAGCCATAGTTGTCACTCCTCTGGCTAGCCCTTTTCTTAATGATGCTCACGCTGGAGGTGGAGAGACGAACAAATGGTGCCAGCAGCCCCACGATCACTTCCGGAGGGGTGAAGCGAGGAATACGCTTCAGCATAATTGCTGCAGCAGCCCAGACAGGGGCAGGGAGAGAAGAGAAGACAAAGAACATTGCATGAAGCCAGCCTCTTACCACCACAGTGACGGCAAAATGAAAATAAACTTGTCTGAATGACTCTGATACAGCTGCTTACACAGACAGGCTGCTCACTTCCTCCCCCAGGTATAGCTTTACATGGACGAAGACCCAATCTCCTCCCATTGTCTGTGCCCCTGCTATCTCCGGGCCCTGTAGAAATCTGGGTCTGCCCCTCCTGATTTTGGAATCACGCACAAATGCAATCACTGCTGAATTCATGCCAGTGAGCCCCTGGCAAAGACAGACAAGAAGCAGCCAGGGCAGAAGGAGTTGAGGTCTGAGCTGGTCACTGGACCCCCTAGAGGAAACCTGAGCCAGGCTATGATTAGCAGGAAGCCTCCCTATTTGAGGACACAGATGGGTCCCTGGGAGGGAAAGGAGGGTGGGTGCAGAAGGGGGAGAGCAGAAAGCAAGGCAGGCCCTGACCTGCTAGGCTTTTCACAGGCCCTGTGAGCAATGAACCATCCCAGCTGGCTGCCTCCAATCTCCCACCTCCTCCCTGAGCAAACCGGGCTTCCAGGGCAATTGGACTCGCTCTCTGTGCTCCTCAGAGCAGAGGGGGAGAGAGGAACAGGGCCCCAGAGCCACTCCAGCAGCACAGACCTCCTTGGGGCAGCAGGTCTGGAGCACAGCACAGAGGCGGGGCTGAGACCACGAAATTAATGGTATGGGGGTAGGGGCAGCTTGCCCTGAATTAATTTCATCGAGGGCAGTTTGGCCAGGGACCACTCTCTTTCCCCAAATCCTCTCTGAGAAACCCAAGCAGGGCCTCCCTCCCCAAATCCACCAGTACCTGAGCAAGCCAGGCAGAGACACCCCACTCCCCATCAACTACCCCACCCTGCAACAGATCATGAAGCTTACCGAATTCATACTGAGGAAGCATCCCTCAGACAGTGGCATAGGGAAAAGCCATTGCACTCTGTCAGTGACGGCCCAACCCCCAGCCAAACCCGGGTGCTCTGCACTTTGGCCCTTTGTCTGAAAGCCTGAGACTCAACTTACTTTTACTCTCGCCCTCCTGAGGTGCGGTCTGCTCAGCTTCCCTCCTGGCAGCAGGCTCCTGGCTCTCCTTCCAGGGAGGGTACCTTTTCTCCTGTGAAGGCCATCGCTCTCTGCCTTCGTCTCTCTTCCGAGGCTCGGGTTCCTGGGGCTGGCTCTGTTGCGGAGGAGCCGCATGCTGGGGAGGCTGTTTCTGAGGCTTCGGGTGTCCTGATAGCTCTTGCTCAGGTTTTTCAAGCTTGGTTTCCGTTACTGGAGAAAAGAAATGGAATGAACCCATTTTCAGTGTCCCCCCCGGCACACACTACAAACCTTGTATTTTCTCCCAACCACCGGCAGTGGGCTGGCAAACTGACTCTGCTGTCCTTTGATTAGCCACGTTTCTGAACATTTAGCAGGAACACGAAAGCTTCCTAGACTTCAACAGACAAGACATTAAAGCTCACATCATCACATCCCTGCTCCAAGAAGGAGCTCATAATTTGGCCTCCCTTTTGCCTAGGCCTACTTTCAGGTTCAGCTGTTATCTGAACAATGGAATCCCAGATGGGTTTGGAGGCTACCTCCCGGATCCGGCACAGGATCAAGCCCACCCCTTACACTAATCACCCGAGACTTTTATCTACACTTTTATCACCCGAGACTATTCTTGAAGACCTGTAGCCAGGAAGTGTGAGTGATTGGCCACTGATTCTCCGACCTCAGTGTTCTAGAACAGCTGCGCGTTAATGGACTTGTGTAACTACAGCACTGACAGGCAATGTAACGAAATTAATTATGAATTTGATAAGTTGCCTATCCATCCCAGGTGAGGAATAACCCCCCCCCCCTTCCAAAAACCCTTCTTTTGATTTGACTTTTAACATTTCTTGTACTAATTAATACTTCAGACTTGCCTCCCCTCCCCTATAGGCTGGATCATGTCCCCTCTAGCTGCTAGGATGGAGGTGAGGGTGGCAGCAGCTCATGCTGCCTAGACAGGAGCAAAGGAGACACGTCAGGCCCTGGCCATATTCACTGCTAACACCTGTACTCCTTACTTGATAAGATCATGGTCTCACACCTTCCTCCCCTCTCACAATGTATTTCGTTCACATGTGTCACAGGGACAAATGCACCAAAGATACACATTAAATGAGCCAGGAATGTCAAGATTACCCAGACTAGCCAGTCAGCCAGTCTGAATGCCGTGTAAACCATATCAGGGTGGTGTGAGGCCTGTGGAATTCTCTATCTCCTGAATTTGGGCTGATCATGTTACAAGTTGCAGAATCAAGTCCACAGTGGACAGGGATGAACTGTCTGGTTCCCTGGTTACAGAGTAGTGTCTGGAGAGTATGATCTTCAGTACCTGGATTTAGGCCAGTGTCACTCCCTGAGGTATTGGAGGGATTGGAGATACTGAGTACATAACTGTACTTTGGATCCATGTCCTTCCAGGCCAGAGAAGGGTTGATGGAGATTGCTTACATCTCCTCCTTTGGAAGGCTAGGGTCTTAGCTTCAATAAAGGAAGATCTTGTGCCACCAGCCATCCCACAAAAGAGACACTTGGTGGTAACAACCCAGCCAACTACCAAATCTCCTGCTCTTGGCGAACATTAATGGGAAGGCTGTGGAAGACAACTCTCAGAGTGCATGGTCACCTCACATCTCTGACTTATGTCAGTCTGGGGCCAGTCCTGCGTGCAACACCAACTGCTGTACAGACAGATCTGTCCGCTGTCTTCAACACTGGGGATTGTGAGGAGTGGCTGACTTGCCAGCAAACCCTGGCAGGAAGCAAGGGGGTTGCCAGTCAGGGGTTTTGTCCCTCTCTCTTGGAGACCCTCTCTGGTTTCTGCTGTGCACGGTTCCACAGAGCTCTGTCTCGTTCAGGGCGTACAAGGGGCTCTTAGCAAGGCCAAGCAACAAACACGGAGGATCA
The DNA here is from genome assembly GCF_015237465.2 of Chelonia mydas. Taxonomy (NCBI): domain Eukaryota; kingdom Metazoa; phylum Chordata; order Testudines; family Cheloniidae; genus Chelonia; species Chelonia mydas. The sequence goes on from NC_057853.1 coordinate 48,411,796, forward strand.
ACTCCTCACAAATCAACAGAACTGAAGACAGCGGATGTGGGCTAGCTGGCTGAAGCTCAGTCCAGACAAACCTGAAGTGAGGCTGACAGGATGGGGAAAGCAACCATCCCATGTGATGGAAACATCTGCCTCCTTACTGAAGATGGATCCTCTGTGACTGTTGCTTGAGGTTAAAATCAGCGCTATGGGTGGACCCCCAGCTGCTGCTATATCATTTAGCATCAGTGACAAGGAAGGTTTTTATCAAGCCGTGTCTAACCAAGAAGCTGCAAAGGTTTTTTTCAGATGTGGCTCTTGCTCTCATAATCAATGCTTTCGTCATCTCAATATCAAACTACTGTAATACGCTCTTAATGGAGCTGAACCTTAACCTGGAAATTCAAACTAATGCAGAAAGTGGCAGCTTGCTTTGTAAGAGGAATCTCTCATGACACTAGTGCTCCGTGGTTTGCACTGGCTGGCTACTGACTTCTGAGTGGCATTTAGGGTGTTTTGAGCTATAAATTCCTACATGGTTTGGGATCCCAACGCTTGAGAGATCACCTCTTTATTTATGCCTCACTGCCTCAGCTGAGGTTGGCAGAGGCGCTAGAGTTGGCGTTCCCTAGGTTTAACTTTAGAGCCCATTCAATAGCATTATCGCCGCATATTAGACTTGCTGGATGCATCCCCTGGGGCTGCTAAGCTCTGAGAGCCCTCCAGACTGCACCAAACATTGTTACAAGTGTGCTGTGCAAATCCAAGCACCTCAGTCCTTCTACTAAACCCCAGACTTCTCTTAGAGGGGAACTCGGAGGAGGCAGGGGGTGGGGTGGGAAGTGAGAATGAGCAGAGAACCCCATTTTTCATGATAAATAACCTCTTTCTATTCCAAGGCAGCCTCTGCATATGCCCACTGGTGGGAGTCTAGTGAGAAATACATATCCCAGGAAGATGAGCTGAGGACTTTTACCTAAATGAGGGGGAAGGAGAGCCCTCGGATGTTGAAGCACTCAGGCTCCCACCCCAGGCCATGCAGAGGACAGCCAGCATGGGGAGCAGAGGGAAGGTCCCTGCACTTGCGGTAGGCCATGGAAAGGTAGAAACAGAGGTGGCTGCTCCACAGATTCAGTGCCAAGAGAGGGTCCTTGTGTGACCCCAATGGGCACCGCAGTCCAGAACACTCCCAAAGCTGTGCAGCATCTAGGGAACATCCAAAGAGGGAGGCTACCCTGATGCTAACTCACCGGGGACACTGATCTGTCAGATGGCTATAACCACATATGCAGCACAAATACTGATACAGTTACACACAGGCTTATTTTAAGTTAACACAACTCCTTATGATACAAACGTATACGGTACAGGTGAGAGAACATTTATTCATTCATATCAACACTGCAGCATGTAGCTGGGTTCAGAATGCTGGCTACATACCAAGGTTTTGTGCATGATTTGCACAAGAAATTACAGAGATTACATGTCCAACTGCAGTAATTGCATGTGTAAATTATGCACGAGCATTTTCCCATGCATTTCTACAGATGGAGCCCACAGACACCTTTCCCTCTCTGAAAGAGCATATCCATAACCCCAGACTGTGTGATGGTGATTCTCTTACTGAAGTCCTGCTCGGCGTGCACATCCTCTCCCTCCAAACCACTTTTGGGCTCTGTCCCTGGTCTGCTCCCTACAAGAAAAAGGCATAACAGGAACTATTTCAAGGCCATCAGCCACAAAACATGCAGGAATTCACCCAACAGCTGCTTAGAGAAGGGAAGGCGTTCTCAACATTTTTCTTTCTGAGCTCCCCGCCCCCACCCCCTCAATGCTATAAACATTCCATGGCCCACCTATGCCACAAAACTAGTTTTCTGAATAAAAAAGCTAGGACCAGCATTAGGGGGTAGCAAGCAGCGCAATTGTCTGGGGACCCATACCACAAGGGCCCCCAGGAAGCTAAGTTGTTCAGGCTTTGGCTTCACTCCCAAGTGGAAGGGCTCAGGGCCCCAGGCTTCAAACCCATACGGTGAGACTTCAGCTTTCTGCCCTGGGCCCCAGCAAGTCTAACACTGGGGCTGCTTGGAGGACGCCCTGCAACTTGCTCGCCCCGGACTCCTGGTTGAGAACCACTGGAGAAGGGGAGAACCCTACCCCTTAAGACTGTGTGTCCTTTTTGTGATCCACTCCATCGTTTAAAGACCAGTCACACAGGAATACCCTTAAAACACATGCATTCCCATGGCCATCAGCTAACCAGACTAGTAAAATGAGGCACACAGCCGTATAACGTTCACAGCATCTGGAGGGGCCTGAACATTTAACTCGCTATACAGCTGTTTGTGTCACCATTTGGTTAATTTAGCCAAGAAGGCCGAGCTGAAAAGGCCAGCAGTTTGAGCTCTGCTTCCATAACACTGATGGTGGGTTGCTCATGTTACAGTAACAGTGAGAGGGAGTCAGGATCTCTCTACGGGTGGGTGAATAAAGTGAATAAAGAGCTCTGAACAGAGCGCAGAGCATGGGGGCTAACAGGTATTGGCAGTTTGTTCTCTGGATCAACAGAGCTTGTAACACACACTGTTTGCCCAAGGTACGTAGGCTTGCTCTGTAGGAGGCACAGGACATTCTGAATCTGCTAGCAGAAAAGCAGCAGCGCAAAACCTTGCACTGTGAATGCCTGGCTGTCCGACAGAAGTAGGTTCTTGGGTGGAGAACCTGGTAAGACAGAGGTGACACGGGGGGAAACTGGCAGAATCCATGACCACAAACTATTGGGGGTGCCTGCTCTCCTGTCTCTTCAATTGCGCAGAGTCTCAGAGCTGATTGGACTCTGTGGTATTCCCAGACTCTCCAGCAATAACAGCCAGCCAGACCTTTGACAGCCCCTTCCTGGGCTGGGCTATTGCAGTGAGAAGGCCAGCCAAAAGCTCCAGTTGCTGCAGTATGCAGCAGCCCGTCTCCTAAGCAAGGCCGCTAGATGGGAACACATCACATCCACAGTCTATACCCTACACTGGGGCACCATCTAATTCTGTGTCTGCTTCAAGGTCCTAGCCCTCATCTTCAATGCCTGTGGCAATCTAGGCTGCGTAGCCTGGACTAGCTCTCACTCAGCATCCATCCCATAATGTTAGGAATGAAGGAGAACAATGACACTGAAGGAACAGAGGATAGTACTATCAGGTACTGGCAGCAGGATGTTCTGGATGAAGGGCACTGTCCTGTAGAACTCCCTCCCACTACAGATCAGTGTGGCCCTGTGCCTTGCCTCGCATGCAGAGCAAACAGCCTGGCAGCATATCTACTTCCAGTACTGCTACTAATTCTCTTATATGGTACCTAGACATCCCACTGCATGGCACAAAGAAACCAGCCAACAGAGACATTCACTCCCTAGGGCAAACAAAGGCTTTTAATCTACACATATAAAACCCAGTTTGGCACAGTGACAAAATATACTCACCATCTCTCGGGAGCTTGCAATAGGAGCAGGAAGATCTGTACCCCACAGTACACACTTTACACTGCAGTGAAAGACAGGCAGCATGAGGGAGAGACATTTAAAAGGCTATTGTAACAGCTGTCAGCATGTTCCAAAAGTCACAGTCACTGCTTCACTTTGAGAATGTAGCCAGGTTAGTTACATGAGCGAGTAACGCAAAGACTATGTCTACACTACAAATTACTTTGGTATAATCCACAGCCCTAAGCGAGGTAAGTTACACTGACCTGGTGTAGACAGTGCTATGGCAGCTGGAGAGCTTCTCCCGCTGACATAGCTACTGCCTCTCCTGGAGATGGTTTTATTATGCCGATGGGAAAGCTCTCCCCATCGGCATACAGCATCTTCAACAAACACGGTGCAGCTGCAGTGCTGCATGTCTAAAAAAGCCCTAAGAGCCTGAAGGAGACAGGATGAGTGACGTTAGCTTGCAGAGAGCTGGCACGAAGGGTGGAAGCTGGTGAGGCACCCTGAGAACAGCAAGCAGGATTTTCAAGTGGCTGAGGAGCACCAGTCCCATCTTTATTAATTTGCACCACTGGTTGCTAGAGCTGCATGCCTGGCTCCTGGGCAACTTTTCTAAGACTGGACACTCCTCCTAAAAAACAAAACCCAGTGAAGCAAGGACCAAGTCGCTCAGCACATGAAAAAGACTCTGCAGACCAGACCTCTCCTTGATTGCCAGCCACCCTGTACTTTGAAAGAATGCAGAGGTGCAGTTAGTTTTCCGTTTCTCAACTGATTCCTGAGGCAGGGAAGTGAAAACTCCCCCAACGTAAAGTGCAGTTTTACTGTGAAGGTATATCTACAGCATGGAGCCAACGCCAACAGAAAGACTGTTCCTGGCAGTGCAGGAACACCCCCTCCTGGAAGACATTAACTATGTCAACAGAAGCCCTCTTCCATCCATACAGCTGTCTACTGTGACATAGCTCTGTCGGTCCACCATTGACAGCCACGGCTATGCCAACCTAACTTTTAAGCGTAGACCAAGCCTCTCAATTTTGGGGTGGGGCATAAACAGGGGTCAGCAGGTTTTGACCCCCTTGCCCTTCCCAGATTGTTCAATGGGAGGGGGTCCCAACTGGATTGGAGGATAATCCGGGGGTGGGGGGAGACAACGACAGGGAAAGCAGGGTCCTGTAATGGAACAGGTGGAGACCCTCCCCACTAAAAATCTCTCTAAACATGGCATTGTGAGTTTTCATAGTTATGGATTCATAAATTCCAGTTTGATTTTCCCTCCCTTTCTCACAGCCCTGCAAACTACTCGGAGAGTCACCCTGGGCTCTTTCAGGCTGGTGTGGGGACACCAGGAACAAAGATTCCACTTCTGGGGACAACTGGAGAATTCCACTATCATCAAATCACCTTCTGACATCTGTGCCACCCCATGTACTAAGTGGTGCATCACAAATGTCAATGTAGGTCAAATTTATCTTTAACAATGGAACTTAGTTAGCAATCTGATTGGCGATGCATGAACCGGAGCAGAATCCAGCTCATTCAGCTGGAGCTGTGTTGACTGCTCTGTTAAGAGAAGCAATAACTTCTTTTGGCCATGGAGGTAAGCATATCCCTGGAGTGAGAAGGTGCCGTTTTTCCCGTGGCACTTCTCAAGAGCAGAGTCATATTTTGGGGAGGAACTCGCTCTAGGCATGACAATGAGAGCTGATAATGAGCAGAAGTAGGAGGTGATGCCTGGGCAGCAACTTACTATTTATAGTGACAGGTTTCAGAGTAGCAGCCATGTTAGTCTGTATTCGCAAAAAGAAAAGGAGTACTAGTGGCATGTTAGAGACTAACCAATTTATTTGAGCATAAGCTTTCGTAAGCTACAGCTCGCTGTAGCTCACGAAAGCTTATGCTCAAATAAATTGGTTAGTCCCTAAGGTGCCACTAGTACTCCTTTTCTATTTATAGTAAGTGCATAGTAACTTAAGCGCATGTTGGAGAATCAGAATTTTCCTGCACTACCTAAAATACACAGGGAGAAAACATAGGAAAGGCAGGAACTTCAGTGCTGGAACCGCACAAGGGGATCTTCCACAACTGAGCATGCATCTAACTCCACCTCACTACCTTCAGAAAGAAAGGGGGCAAGGGAAAAATAAGTGAAATAAATCCTCCATTGCCATGTACTTACACGTTTGCAGCGCCAAAATTCTGGGCACGGCGTGTACTCAAGGGTCACTTCTTTACCACCAATCACAAGGGTTCCCTGTTGAGACAAGGGAGTCAGTGACTAACATGCCAAACACACTAGGAAAATCAAAGGTGGGAAAGAGGCTAAGAAAGCCCCAGGATTCCAACCCAATGGGTTTTGTAAGCAAAGTAGGACAGCAAAAAAAGCCAAAATCACCAGCTCAATTACAGAGCTGGAAGTTTGCCAAGGAAATGAAAGCAGGGAACCAGCCTTTGCCCCTGCCATGGCAGTTGCACTGGACTGCTGACATGGTTAGTGCCAGAGCAGCTGGCCCAGAAAAGCTTTGGCAGCTCCTCAAAGTGCAACAGACAGAATACAATGATCCCAAGATAAACATACATGGGAATTGCTTCGACTCGCTGCAAAGTCAACAGGTTGGGAAAGGGGCAGCTGTCCAAACTGCTCCAACCCAGTCACATCCTTGTCTGCTGGATGGGCCTCAGGAGAGGACACCTTGCTGGCATAGACACTCGAGAAGGAACAAAAGGGAAAACACCACAACCAAAGACAAGAGGAATTTGGTACCTGTGTTGGCCTCTCCGTCCTTCCTCAGAACCTGGCTTTTCTCCAAGGAAACGTCCCACCCCATGGGGGAGGCTGTTGGCTTGGGAGAAGGCACAGCATGCCACCACGTGGAGAAGGCAGGTTTGGGGCTGACTTTGAGCGCTCAGGCAATGGCCAGACAAGAGCTGAGAGCACGGCGGGGGGTGGGGGGGGGCAGGGAGGGATAGAGGAGCGGACAGGACAATACATGGGGACTGTCATGTGCCTGATCCAACTCTAGCACATTCATTTAGAGCTTCCCCTTGGGAGAAGACAGCAGTCTTGGCAGACACTTGGAGCCCTTAGGGACAACAAGCTCTGCTGCAATACAGCTAGGTATATGGATTTAAAAGGGTAAAACTAAGGGAAACGTGAAAGTCCTAGATATCCACTTGGACCCGCCTCTGAAACCACTAAGCAGTGAGGACTCCCAGTGGCATTCATCACAGTCACGCAGAGCCCAGGCTTATATACCCAGGGCGTCAGCGCTCACAAGAAATCCAGAGATTCGACTTGCACCTGACAAAGAGTTTGGCTCTAGAATAGCTGGGAATAAGTCCCCTTCTCCTTTGATGCTGATTGGGCAAGGCTGTCTGTATCACCCCAGGTGGAGGATGGACAACCTGCACCCGACGCACACTGGCACATGGAGAAAAATCTCGTGCTTTCTCTTCATTTCATGCTCTGGTTTTTGATGAGGAACACTCAAGGTTTTTTTTCAGATGCAGACTATCAGCTAGCTCTAGAGAACCCTGGTGACAACAATACTTCCACTTCCTCTCTCCAGTTTTCAGCTGAAAAACAAACCATGCTCTCGGCATACACCCACACTCAGTTAAAGCCCCTTTTCTCCAACTACACACAACCACCACTAGTGCAAAACAACTGCACTGCTTCAATTTTTTTTTTGGCTTTTAACTGCTCCTATCTTCAAAATTGCTTCACCTGTGATATCAGAACCCATTACAGTACGAAGAGCACCACAAGAACAGCAAACACCAAATGAAACTAACGGATCCCACCAGCATGCTGGAGAAAGACAAAAGCACTTGTAGCTCAAATCATTACTCCAGAATGAACATACAACAGAAACCAATTTAGTTTGCAAAATCAAGTGCTCAACTCCAGACCTCCACCCGCTAGCTATCAATTTCTGACACCTGCACTCAAGCTCCTGCTCTCTGGATCTCACACCTGCTGCTCTGGTCTGCACTCACATCTGGAAGACACATTGTAGCATAAGAGAAACAGAGCACAGGTACAGTAATAAAGAGAGTAACCTTCGGCCTCCAACACACAGTGATGGTCTCCAAACACAATAAGCACCTCAGGATTTGTCACTCATGCTACAGAATTAAATTAACCCAGCTTGCTTTTCTTTTTAATTTCCTCATTCAAGACAATCATTGGAAGGCACCCTGCGCCTCACCAAACCAAACTGTCTTCTGGCAGTACCCGGCTACTGCAGGATGACGCATCATCTCCCCTCAACTCCAGGCTCACTTTGGTTTCTAACAAGTCTTTGGGGTGTTTGCTTCAATCCCAGCAGACACAAATTCAGAATGTATTTGCAGTGTGGTGGAGTCCACCAGTGCAACCAGCTAATCCAAAGATGGCTCTTGCTCAGGGTCATTAATTACTAGCGTCAGCTGCTGGAGTCCAGTTCCTTAAGATGTTTAGACTCCGGACTGGATTTTTGTTCTGCCTAGCACAATGGGGTTCTGAGGTCCGGTTCCCTTCGTTTGACCCTTTGACCACACTCCTGTCCCTGTTGTTCATTAGTTGTCCCCCGTAATTATTTGGTTTTCCAGGTCCTGTGGACCCCCCTTAGGCTGGGGGGGGATCCTTTAGCAGTGGGCGGGCTTTGCCCGCCCACTTCCTGGATCCCAACATGGACAATGGGGTTCTGAGCTGTAACTCGAGCTCCTATGCACAAAAGTAATGCAAATAGGTAATAATATAATAAAATAATAATAATAGTAATAATAATAATAATAGAGATAGTCTGTCTATAGCAGCACCTCAAAGTTACAAATACCAGAGCTACAAACTGACCAGTCAACAACACACCTCATTTGGAATCGGAAGTACGCAATCAAGCAGCAACAGACAAGAGGGGGAAGAAAAAAAAAAGAAGCAAATACAGTACAATACTGTGTTAAATGTAAACTACTAAAAAAATAAAGGGAAAGTTTAAAAAAAGATTTGACATGGTAAGGAAACGGTTTCTGTGCTTGTTTCATTTAAATTAAGATGGTTAAAAGCAGCATTTTTCTTCATTATTATAAAGTTTCAAAGCTGTATTAAGACAATGTTCAGTTGTAAACTTTTGAAAGAACATCCCTAGCGTTTTGTTCAGAGTTACGAGCCTTCATTCCCGAGGTGTTTGCAACTCTGAGGTTCTACTGTACCTAATGTACTAACATGGCTCCCATTACCATCATATCTGGGCACTCCACCTTCCAGAGAGGCAGGGCAGTCCTACTATCTCCACTGCACAGACAGGAGCTGAGACCCAGAGACTGAGGCCATTACACTACTGTGCTGCTGTAACGTCTCTTGTGCCGCCACTCTATGCTGGCAGGAGACACTCTCCCGCCCACACAGCACTGTCCACATTGGCACTTTTGTCGGTGAAACTTATGTCAATCAGAGAAGTGTTATTTTCACACCCCGACCCACAAAAATTTTGCCAACAAAAGTCCTAGGGTAGACGTAGACTAAGTGATTTGGCCATGGTCACACAGGGAGTGAGGCAGAGCAGGAATTTAACCCAAGTCTCCCACATTCCACACTAGCATCCTAACCATTCGGCCACCCCTCAGTGGGTGCAGGCAGGGCAGTGGGAGCTGGGAACAGCCGTTCATTGTGGAACCCCGAGTGAACCAGCAGCCTCTCCAGGCCACCTGACCCAGGCGGCTAATTAGCGTTCAGCGGGATTCCCTAGCACATAAACACAGCAAAGCACATTCCTGAGGTTATTTTGCAATGTTAATGCTCAAACCTCGTAGGCACTGGTTGCCCCAGAGAATGGGGCAGCCATAGGGAAAGGGGTTTATGGGACGGCTGATCCTCCTACAGCCACTGGAAGAGATGCACTGAGGAGAGCTGGATAAAACAGAAATGGACCTGCCCATCAGGCATCACTTTGGGGGTTAGGCAGCCATCCCCCTCTCACTTTCCCTGCAGCCTGCCCCCTGTGAGCCAACTGCTCTCCTCCTCCCACTGGGCCTGTCCCTGGCTGCCTGCTGGAGGTGCTTCAACAGCCCCACCGCCACCATACAGACTAGATAAGCTTGGCCAAGCTGACATCTGTAGCTCTTGCTGACACCTTCCTTGTGCACCCAGAGTATTGCGCTGAGACCCACAAGCCAAAGAACCTCTTCAGGGGTCACGTGTGGCACTGAACACAAGCACAAGAGGAAGCATGTACCTAAGGCTTTAAGGCAGAGGTAAGAGTAAATATGGGAAGAAGAGGGGTACAGAAGGCAAAGCTTATAGGAACACGGATGCCTCCTTCAGGCCTGACAGTCCTTAGAGGAGGGAGAACACTCTCTCTGGGACCCGTAACACACAGTCAGAGACAGGCACCTCCTGGAAAATGTCCTGTGCCTGAGGACAGAGTGGGCGTAGCAATAGGCAGAGCAAGGAGGTGGGCTGCACAACCTCCTAAAGGAAGCAGTGGCCCCGTCAGTGAACATCAAGGCAGATCTCTAGAGCAGCAGCCTGACAGATTCCTCAACACCCAGGTTAATGGCATCTAAGATATTGCAAAGGACGGGGTGGCAATCAATAGGGTTGTATACCTGTGGAGTTTGGCCAAGCCATGTAACAGTGCTCAGAAATCCCTACAAAGCAGCACCCCCACCCACACCACCTGTTGATCAGAGACTGAAGCCTGCTTTGCAGGGAGAGGGCTTGGGTGTTACCCTCAAACCCTTCACTCCATACTCCATCCACTATTAATCACCATTAAAAGAGGGGAAGTCGATATGCCAGCTCCTAAGACCTTCCACCAGCCACCACTACCTTTGCCCTTAGCTGGCACACTCCACCCGCACACCAGGCAGCTGTTTACCAATCTATACAGCAGCATCTGCAGTTATCATACCAGATCCCACGTTTGAGAGCCATACGGTCAGACGGCAACAGGATCACCATAAGCCATGCCACCATGACTCAACACCTCACCTCCTGCTGTGTAAGTCATGGACTGCGTCATTCAGCCGAGATCCCTCTGAGCTTTGTCACCAAACTGATGATTCTGGGCCCTTTGCATGGCAGCAGCACAGACCACACAATGAGAGTAGAAGGGAAGAGGTGTCCTAGCATCACCCAGTCCCTCTTGACTGAGCTCTACGCCCTTCACCATGCCCAGGTGAATCGTAAGGATGTCAGGGGGAGGAGGGAGAAGATTTTGATGTTGCCGATCATAGAACCATGGCATCAACTGGTCCCACGCTGGCCAAAGCAATGAACTCACGCTCAACCAACTCAATCTACTGCAAGCCAAGCAGAGAAGGTGCTGCCCTCTTGTGCGCCCAATATACTTTGCTGCAACCTGTAATCCCTATGGACAGAGGATGTTGCTGAATCCTTGGACTGTCATGTACAAAACATCACTAAGAAAGGTACCAGGATGAGGCCCCCGGAGCCAATTCACCTACTCAGAGCACACCAGAAAAGGCACAGGGCTCTGGCAGAGCTGGGAACCTGGCACAAAGGTCCCATAAACATCCGAAGCGGGGGGAGAGTGACTGGGTGGCACCCATCCCTCTAAGGACCCTGGGGAATCCGGCTAAACCCTCCACCCTATAGCATAGCAAGATCCCTACAGGGATCCAGAAAACCAGCACGTTGGACCCCACATGGCATGCAGGGGAGAGAGGTGGGAAGCCACAATGGAATCAGCATGATTTCCTATGAACTGCTCCAAAGGCATGGGCCACAGGTCCGGCCATCCGACTCCTTCCCCACCCCTGTGGAAAAACTTTAGAGCCGACATGGACCAATCCTAGTCCTCCTTGCAGGTGTCTGGAATCGTCCATTTAGGGTCCCTCTTGCAAGGGAGAGCCCCTGGTGACAACAGGCATGTGAGAAGCCATGGCCTCTGTCCCCCACAAGCTCCTCGCCTGGGAAACATGCACAGGTTGTAATGGCCACTGTAGAGGTCTGCTCGGTCCTGCCCGTGGGATTGGCATAGCAGCGGCTCCATACCGTGTCCCTGCCGTCCACTGTCCTCTGCCATGCAGCCAGAGGAGCCGAGACTGCTCAGCACACTTACTCCTCAGTGCAGATAGCGCAACGAGGTGGCAGCGGCCAGCAGGAACAGGGCGCACAGTTGCTGTTGCTGCACCAACCCCACAGGCAGGAGGAGGGGAGCTGGTGTGTTAAATGAAGTGTCAATGAGAGCCAATGGGAAGGTAGAACTTTTAAAAATTGGGAAAGAAACTTTCCCTTTTTCTGTTGTTCTCAATGCTATAAGCAGGAATGCTGTGTAAAGTCTGAACCAGATATGAAAACCATCAGATCATATCTAGAACTACTTTTAACAACCCAAATATGTAAGTAAATTAGGAATGTTCAAGAAGATGCGATTAGGTTTATTTCTGTTTATTTTTTAAGGCTTGTGGACTCCTCTGTGCTAACCCCAGATGCTATTGTTTGCTTGTAACCTTTAAGCTAACCTAAGAAAGCTATTTTGGGTGCTTAATTTTTGGAATTGCTCTTTTAAAATCTAGCAAAAGCCCAAGTTCCAGATGTATTTTCTTCCTTTTTGTTTTTAATAAAATTTACCTTTTTTAAGAACAGGATTGGATTTTTGGTGTCCTAAGAAGTTTGTGCATATGTTGTTTGATTAGCTGGTGGCAACAGCTAATTTCCTTTGTTTTCTTTCTCAGCTCTTCCTGCGCGGGGGGCGGGGAGGAGAAGGAGGGGCATGAAAGGGCTTGAGGGTACCCCACAGGGAGGAATTCCCAAGTGCTCTTTCCTGGGTCCAAGGGTTTTTTTTGTTTTTTTTTTGCATTTGTGTGGTGGCAGCGTTTACCAAGTCAAGGTCAGAGAAAAGCTGTAACCTTGGGAGTTTAATACAAGCCTGGAGTGGCAAGTATTAATTTTTAGAATCCTTGGGCCCTCACCTTCTGCACTTGGAGTGACAGAGTGGGGATTCAGCCTTGACAGCTGGTCTGACCCAAGAAGGCCCAGTTGTTTTTCTACCCAACCCAACCCACACCTGACACTTGTAGTCGGGTCTCATCAGGTTGGAGTCATAAGAACATAAGAGCAGCCACACTGGACCAGGCCAATGGTTCATCTAATCCAGTGTCCTGTCTTCTTACAGTGGCGCTTCAGAGGGAATGAACAGGGCAATTTATCAAGTGATCCATCCCATGTCTAGTCCCAGCTTCTGCCAGAGCATGGGGTTCCATCCCTGATCATCTTGGCTAAGAACCATTGATGGACCTGTCCTCCATGAACTTATCTAATTCTTTTTTGAACCCAGTTATACTTTTGGTCTTCACAACATCCCCTGGCAACAAGTTCCACAGGTTGATTATGTGTTGTGTGAAGTACTTCCTTATGTTTGTTTTAAAAATCCTGCCTATTCATTTAATTGAGTGACCACTGGTTCTTGCGTTATTTCAAGGAGTAAATAACACTTCCTTATTCACTTTCTCCACACCAGTCATGATTTTATAGATTTCTATCATATCTCCACCCCATCATCTCTGTTCTAAACTGAACAATCCATCTTTTTAATCTCTCCTCACATGGAAGCTGTTCCATACTCAATCATTTTTGTTGCCCTTTTCTGTGCTTTTGCCAATTCTAATATATCTTTTTTGAGATGGGGCAACCACAACAGTGTGCCGTATTCAAGGTGTGGGTGTACCATGGATTTATATAGTGGCATTATGCTATTTTCTGTCTTATCCTTTTCCTAATGGTTCCTAACATAGTTAGTTTTTTTGACGGTCGCTGAAAACTGAGCAGCTGTTTTCAGAGAACTATCCACAGTGACTCCAAGATCTCTTTCTTGAATGGTAACAGCTAATTTAGATCCCATCATTTTGTATGTACAGTTGGGATTATGTTTTCCAATGTGCATTGCTTTGTATTTATCAACACTGAATTTCATCTACCATTTTGTTTCCCTGTCACGCAGTTTTGTAACATCCCTTTGTAGCTCTTCACGGTCTGCTTTGGATTTAACTATCTTGAGTAGTTTGTACCATCTACAAACTTTGCCCTCTCACTGTTTTCCCCTTTTTCCAGATCATTGATGAATATGTTGAACAGCACTGGTCCCAGTACAGATCCTTGGAGGACACCACTATTTACTTCTCTCCATTCCGAAAACTGACCATTTATTCCTCCTTTTGTTTTTTATCTTTTAACCAGTTACTGATCCAGGAGAGGACCTTCCCTCTTATCCCATAACTGCCTACTTCACTTAAGAGCCTTTGGTGTGGGACTTTGTCAAAGGCTTACTGAAAGTCCAAGTACACTATATCCATTGGATCACCCTTGTCCACGTGTTTTTTAATCCCCTCAAAGAATTCTAATTGATTGGTGAGGCATGATTTCCCTTTACAAAAGCCGTGTTGACTCTTCCCCAACAAACCATGTTCATCTATGCATCTGATCATTCTATTCTTTACTGTAGTTTCAACCAATTTGCCTGGTACTGAAGTTATGCTTACTAGCCTATAATTGCCAGGATTGCCTCTGGAGACAGGCTGCAGGGCTCTAGGCCACTGCCTCAACACCACTTCCATTTTTCCAAGTTAGTATCTTTTTTATTTCCTATTCATACTTCTAGCCTCCCTGAGTACCACCTTTGGAGTATTTCTTGGTCTTCAGTGGTGTTTGCAGCTGCTCCCAATTTAGTATCCTCCACTGATTTCATCCCATTGCTTTTTACTCCCTCCCCAATCATTACTGAAGATTTTTAGTAAGGCTAAACCAAGCAGTGCTCCTTGTGGCTGTGCACACCACACGAAACATCTCCCCTGCGACTTGGCACATTGCTGCTTACCATCACTTCCCTCTGCCTGTGGCCCTTCAGCCAATTTCAAACCCACGTGAGCGTTCTTATCAACTGCAACTTGAATAAAAACCCACAAGGCTTTGTACCAGATGCTTTCCTAAAACCAGGATCTATCACAGCAACTATTTCCATTCACTGATTATGCCATTCTACATAGACATAGTCAAGTCCATGGTCTTCGTCCTTATCTTCAAAGAACTCCATGGCCTGACGCAGGGCACCTAAAAGACCATTTAAAGCTGCGGCATGAAGACTGTGGTTGACAGCTTTGCTCCTCTGGCACAACAGAACTCTCAACAAAGGGTAACACTTGTTGGTGCAGGAAACAGAACCTTCCCTGGGGGGTGGCCCAAGGCTGTGGACTAAACTCCCCCAGAATCAAAGGACCAGCACAAACTTCGCTGCTCCGCGCTCCAAGTGCAGGACATATTTCTTTGATCTTGCCTTTTCTTATATAAAACATACAAACATAGGTGTATCTATTAATAAATAAAACAAACCCTATAAAAACAAGACACTCCACTGCACACACTTCTCGCTCTGGGGAGAGGATGAAAGAACAAACAATGTGTGACAAATGTACAGTCATGTTGCTTAACATGCTACTGGAAGGCAGTCAGATATTACAAGGATGAGTGTGATATAAAAACCTTTATAGAAGTCTGTCTGGTGTGCCTGGTTCATCATAAACCCATGCTGCTTATTGCTTAAGGTTCCCCCACCCAATATAATGGGGGGTGTCAGGGTAGGAGAAGGTCAGGAATCACAGCAACAGCATTAACAGATTGTTTTTTCTAATACTGGCTTCTTTATTTTACAAGAGATTTAGGCTAAACTTACCATAAGACTGGAGAAAAGTGACAGTGGCACCAGACTTCTGCAATGATCCCAGCTCTCAAGAGACTTAATTGTCCATAGTTCAATTACCTGAGTCGCTAATTTCCTTAATACCCTGTATCAGCCAGACCTGCTGATTACATGCTTACTTTTTTCAAGTGCTTCTTTATCCAATCACTTCACCGCCGCCATCCCCGCAGTTCTTGAAGTTATTAGCTATTTTCACAAGGTTAACATTATTACTTAACAGGCCAAAACAGGCCTATTTCTCTCTCCTTCAGGACCCTTCTTCATTAACTGAGTTCAGCATCTCAGTGATTCTGAAGTCCTTATCTCCCTTGTTTCCTGACGGGTCTTCTCTCTCTCACATACCTTTTCCCATCCAAAAAAGATTCCACCACCTCCCTAAGTAACGCACCTCCTTCCTTAGATGTTTTTAAAGTCAGGCTTGACAAAGCTCTGGCTGGGATGATTTTGTTGGGGATTGGTCCTGCTTCAGCAGGGGGTTGAACTAGATGACTTCCTGAGGTCCCTTCCAACCCTGATATTCTATGAAAACAGCTCAGAGCAGTGAGGGGTAGCTAAGGGCTGTGTGCTGGGAGGGCTCCCCTGTGGCCCCTGTTTCCCGAGGGCTCTGCCAGTCACGGAGCCAGGGCCCCCCACCCAATCAGCTCTTACCGGCTGCGTGAGCAAAGCGGGCTGGGAGCTGAGGAGGAGCTTCAATCCCCTGCAGCAGCAGGAGACGAGGGAATGCTGCAGCTGCCTGCTCCGTAGCACTAGCCAGAGCAGCAGCTGTCCCACACTGCCCAGCTCTGGCTTTCCGCCTCCGACCTGGCTGGGCGTGGGGGCCTGTGTGGAGCTGCCCTGGGACTGCCCTACTCTTGCACTGTAGTGTTTTTTTTTTTTTTTGGGGGGGGGGGGGGGGAGGAAGTTGTAACACCCCCGTGTACCCCCAACTCTGCTCATGAGCTCAGGGCTTTTGCCCCGAGGGGAGCACCAGGGCTCGGAGCTCTGGAATTCAGCCCTGCTGCTCCTGGCTGCAACCCTGTGGGGGGCGCCAGGGATCAGGGCTTCAACCCTGCAGCTCCTAGCTTCAGTCCCGTGGGAGGTGCAGGGGCTTGGGCTCTGGGTTTTAGCCGCGGGGCCCCGTGGCCCCCGTGAAAGGGTTTGCGGACCCCCTGTTGAGAACTGCTGATCTAGACTTACCTCCTACATAACACAGACCACACGACTTTCCTGAATTAATTCCTGTTTGAACTAGAGCATAATTTCCACCACAACCTTTGATGAGTTGTTCCAATAGTTAACTACCCTCACTGTTAAAAAATTGTGCCTTATTTCCAGTCTGCATTTATCTAGTTTCGACTTCCAGTCACTGGAGCATGTTAGACCTTCCTCTGCTAGACTGAAGATCCCTCTATTATCAAATGTATTATAGACTGATCAAGTCGCCCCCTTAACCATCTCTTTGTTAAGCTGAACAGACTGAGCCTTTGAAGTCTATCGCTATAAAGAAGGTCTCCCAATATTTTAATGATTCTTGTGGTTCTTTTCTGAGCCCTCTCCAATTTATCAACATCCTTCTTGAATAGTGGGCACCAGAATTGGACACAGTATTCCAGTAGCAATGTGTCCAATGAACCCATCCCAGAAACCTCCTACATGCTTCCCAAGATACACAAACACGGGAACCCAGGCCGACCCATCGTATCTGGCGATGGCACTCTTACTGAAGGAATAGCAAGACTCAGAAACCAACCTCAAATCATGCACCAGAAAAATGGCCAAATTCCTCCAAAGCCATCTTCCTTCCTCCAGAAAATCTGCAGCATTTACAACTTCCCCCAAAATGCCATCCTTGCCACCATGGATGTGACTGCTTTATACAACATCTGTCCCCATGACAGCATTACCGCCTTCCTCAGATATCTACAACAAACAATATTCTGAAATCACCCTAAACACATTGCCAAACTCATCCATTTAATCCCTACCAACAACAACTTCACATTTACCAACAAACACTTTGTCAAAACCATGTATACTGGGATGGCTCCCCAGTATGTCAGTCTCTCCATGGGCCACCTTCAGGAAGAATTTCTTGAAAAGTGCACCACAAACACAATGTCGTCTCTGAGAGATATGGATAATATTTTTATCCTCTGGACAGACGACCTAAACTCCACTATAGATTTCAACTTCAGCCACCACTCATCCAAACCTATGGATTCTTTTTGGGACTCTTCAGTCTTCTGCCACGTGTGGATTTAACAACAGTACTGGAAACATCTCCTCATCTCTGTTCCTGTCATACTCTGGCTATATTATCTTTAATCCTCAAAAAAAATATTGGATTCTTGAAGTGCATTCTGTGAAACTGTTCCTTACCATGCTGAATTAAAAGTAGCTTGTGATCACCAGTACATTAAAATCTATATGAAATTTCACAGGTGATGCGACACAAAATAAACAAAACCACATGATAATGATATTCATGTGATTAATGGAATCTACCACAGCTCAACAATGTGTCATGGACCTATGACTAAGGTTAAGATTTTGTCATGGGTATTTTTAATAAAAGTCAGGGACAGATCACAGGCAATAAACAAAAATTCATGGAAGCCCACGACTTGTCCCTCCCTGACTTTTACTAAAAATACCACTGCTCCTGCAGTGAGAGCTGAAGCCGAAGAAGTCATGGAGGTCTGTTAAAGTCACAGAATGTGTGACCTCCGTGACAAAACCATATCCTTACCGATGAACAACAAGCCTGCACTCTTCTCTGGCCATTAAGCTTTCTCCACTGTATCTTAACATTCCAAACTGCCGAGGAGCTTTGCCTTTTCTTTTTTAAAATCAAGCCACCAGAGAAAGGTTTCCTTGTTCATCCCCAAACTTCCCAGTGAGGAATTTCCTCCTCAAAATGCAGTGGCCTAAAGACCCAGGACAGTCAATATACAGTCCTAGGCCAGTGAATATTTTAGGGTCCAATATGACTCTGCAAAGCTAGACATTGGAGCATTATACCAATGGCAAAGGGAAAAGCCTAACATTCCAATGGAAGACACAGCATGTGCTTCTGGTTCTAGGGAGTCCAGAGATATGGGAACTGAATATCACAATGTTAGTATATATGGGGAAACTATTTTAAGGTTATTTTTAAAAGCGGCAAAGAGTCCTGTGGCACCTTATAGACTAACAGACGTATTGGAGCATAAGCTTTTGTGGGTTAATACCCACTTCATCAGATGCATGTAGTGGAAATTTCCAGAGGCAGGTATAAATATGCAAGCAAGAATCAGGCTAGGGATAACAAGGTTATTTTTAGGTGTTTTAAACATAGTTGCATGTATCTTCTCCCTCAGAGGTCTATACAGTTGGATTCATGGTAATAGGAGCCTGGTCTTGTACTTGATAGGATATAACACAGATAGCATAAAGGATAGCTGATGGTATGGTGGGGTAAAAAGTTATTACTAGCACCCATCTGCAATGAGCTACAGAACTTGATTGCAAGTTCACCTTTTGTGAGTAATAAGCCAATCCCAAGCTCACTCCAATAAAATCTTTGTTCCATTTAGTATATACTAACAGAAACAGCACTCAAACTTATGGGAAAATACAAGCTCTATATAGTATATTTAATACCCCATTCAGTTTTTACTGATTTTTACCAAAAATTCCCAGGTTTTTCAAAAGCTGGTTTGGGGGGTTTATTAATTTATATATCACATTAGATGGATGTATATGTGTGAATAACAAATTAGTCTAAGTGTAAATGAAAAGCTGCCTATTAAAGTAAGGCAATGTGGTGGAAAATTAACATTACATTGTGTTAATGTACGGTTCATTACATAAACCACAGGATTTACACTGGTTTTACTTTCAATACTCATACTTTCCTCTATTTGCTGCTTTACTTTTGTTCTAGCGTCCCCTAATATGAATCCCAAAATTTACCCAGAAAACTATTAAGTTAATTTTTTCACCCATTTTTACCCTTTTAAATTTTTTCTAACAAACAGATAAATTCCTGGGAAATTTTAAACAAAACATCCAAAAATGAAAGGTCTTGACTATATTTTATGGTGACACAACACAACAAAGAAAAAAATTCACTGGTAGCCAAGGAAAATAATTCAAACTGGAGAAATATAAATTTATCTAGAAGCAGTAAGGATTCCAGAAGCAATGTTATACATCGGCTGCATTGGCTAGAAGTTCCAAAAACACCAGTTACAATAATCTATCCTTGGGAAGCTAAAAATATCAATGTTTCAATAGCCTTGTCAAGCAGAGGTAATAGTAAATAAGACATCAAAAGACTAAGCACCAGCCTTAGTGATAGAAACAAAATACTTCTCAAGAGAGAAGACAAAAGCAATGCAACTCCCAGGGTCTTGATGGTCAGACATGGTGAAATGTTATCCTCAGAGCACTTCATCAGAGAAAGCTCTGTCGAGGATCAGGCACCAGAAAATTCAGTTTTATTGGACTTTAATTTGCAAGCTCTTTGCCACTAAAGCAAGTCATGATGACAATGGGATGTTCAGCAGACTGACAGAACTCTGAAGTAAAAAGCAATGTTATCACCATAGTAAGGTTACCCTAAATCATAACAACAATAAGAAAGAGAATAGTGTCAGCATATGTACAGCCCACCCACAATTGCAAGGACCCCAACAGAGAAACAGTTGTAGCATGCCAGAACACGGATCCAATGGATCAGACCTCAGTCACCCTACAGGTATGGTCACAGATCACAGAGAAAAATCTTTGCTGGTGAGGAAGCAACAGGAGATACAAAAACTTTGGTCACCATTATGGTTATTATATCACTTCCTATCTTAGTGTATTTACTGTAATATTCCTGCAGCAGCTAAAGGGATTGTCCCCACCCCTAGAAAGGAACCTTGCCAATCCATACAAATGACTAGGAGAGCCAGTGCATATTACAAAATGTCTCTAGTAGAGGAACAAACCACACCTATGCTTAAAGTTGCCTCTCGCTTTCTTTTATAAGCCATTATTCTCAGTTGCTTACCACTGCCACACTTTAAACTTCATAGGCTGAAATTGTACGTGCTTGTCATGCGCCTCATGCTGTATCTTTTTTGTTCGGGGAAAAACCTTTTTGCCAGTGCCAATATTTTTCCCAATAATTTCTTTGAAGAGCTTCTAGTATCTCCAGCTCCAAGAACAGCAGTTACCATACGCTAAGTAATCCTATTTTCTTCAAGTATGTGTCAGTGTAGATCCAACTGTAGGCGAATGGCAACCAGCCTCTTCTAGACAGTGAGAGGGAGGAGTATCACTCATGTTAATTAACTAACGATTGAAGTTCTGCTCTTCTCTGCTTGGCACCTGAGCTCACGGCCATGTCGTGTACAATGTTTAATGAAAGGCAGCAGGTTGCTCCATGCAGCTGCCTTGCAAATCTCTGAAAACAGATAATTTCTTAAGCAGGCTGATGAGGTTGCCTACGCTCTGGTGGAGTGCAGCTTGACATGCAGTGGGAGAGGCTCACCAGCCAGCTGGTAACAGGTGGAAATGCACAATGTGATCCACTTGGAGAGTCTCTTAGAAGAGATTGCCTGGCCTTTCAATACATCCAATGTCGCCATAAAGATGGGGGAGAGCCAGAAGGGCTTCCTCCTCTCTAGGTAGTAGAGCAGAGCTCTGGAACCATCCAGTGCATGAACTTTCTTTTCTACTGAAGAGTGAGGTTTCTTGGGGTGTGATCTCATCACCGCCTTGTCCATGTGAAAGGACAGGTATGGCAATCCAGGTCCATAAGGGTCTGCATCTCGCTGACTCTCCGCGCCAACATGATGGCAATATTCTCTCTTTCTGGGCCAGGCTCTGAAGCTACTTGTAGACTGTACTGAGGCCTTGGAAGCCAAATATTTTAGTGTTCTTTCAGTGCATGAGTTCATTAACAGAGTAAATGTGACATTAGAGAGAAGGATTAGGGACAAGTTCTTTGTATACACAATGAATGCTAAGCTCAAGGAACTTACTCAAGATATCATTGAAGGTGTAAAAAGGACTCTGTGATCTTTTATGAAAGAGCAAAGAAGTATCTGCACAGCAGATATGACTTCTCTCAAGGCAGCCTTCACAGCAAAGTATCCAAGCTAGCTCCTAGAAAACCCATCTGGTTTTATTAGCTAACATTTCTGCATTTGTGGTCATGGTGGTGGGGCCAGGGAGGGGGATGTCCTGTATTCTGGGGATGTATCAGTGGCCACCCTAGCATCAGGGGGAATCTGTGGGAAGACAAAGGAGACCTTGAGAATACTGAAGGGAAAAAACATCTCTGGCAGAGATCTTATGCTCATGATACTCCTGGAGCAAAAGGCTTCGCATCTGGCATTTTCCGCTGCAGTGTACAGGTCTATGGTTAGGTCCCCTCACTTCTAGAATATCAGATCCAGGATGAATTTCTGCAGTGGCCATTCAAGGTTGGTTACCATGTTCCTGCTCAAGCAGTCTGCAAGGTCATTGTTGACCCCTTGAAGATGCAGAGCCAATAGGGTTAGTGTGTTGGTGACACCATTCCCTGAAATCAATTGCTTCCAGGCAAAGTGGGCACAAACACGTGCCTCCTTGTTTGTTGATATAGTGCATCATCAACATATTGTCCATCATGATCTGCACTACAGAGTTTTATAGAACAGGCAAGAATGCTTTACAGGCCAGCTTCATGGCCCTCAGCTCTAGGAGGTTTATATGCAATTTCAGCTTGCCTGGAGACCACACACGCCTTGCATTTAGGGTACATCTACACAGCAGCTGTATACGAATATGTACCCAGGGGATTGGGCAGGTTTGTATTCAGGCAGCAAGCCTGAGCCACCGCCAGTGCCACCAAAGCACTATGTTTAGCGCACTAGCTCTGCTCAAGCTAATGCATGCCTGTCTACCTGTACTGGGAAGCACACTCCCAGTAGCTGTGAGACATAGCCTGTCGCAATGCCCACAGGCGAAGTCTGGTAAGCAGCAGCATGTAAGTACATGGTGACACGTGTCCTTGGAGTGGTAGGCACATGCAAACCTTTATGGGCAGTCTCACCGGTGTCATGTAAAAGCTTGAAGGGACCTAACTGTCCCCCTGCAGATGAACTCACATTGACCAAGAATCAAGTCGAGTTCCTATGAACTGAAAGTGTGAGACACAATTTCTCATACTTCACTAGGAGAACAGGGAGAGCACTCATTCTAGGGCTGCCTCGGTCTCATTCTGGACTTGCACCTGACCAACCAGTCCTCCAGGTTCGAGAAGACATGAACCATCCATTTCCTTAGATGTTCTGCTACCACTGCCAGGCACTTTCTGGCACAGTCAAGGAATTATGATGTGATTGGAATAACAGAGACGTGGTGAGATAACTCACATGACTGGAGTACTGTCATGGATGGATATAAACTGTTCAGGAAGGACAGGCAGGGCACAAAAGGTGGGGGAGTTGCATTGTATGTAAGAGAGCAGTATGACTGCTCAGAGCTCCAGTATGAAACTGCAGAAAAACCTGAGTCTCTGGATTAAGTTTAGAAGCGTGAGCAACAAGGGTGATGTCGTGGTGGGAGTTGCTATAGACCACCGGACCAGGGGTGTGAGGTGGAAGCGGCTTTCCTCAGGCAACTAACAGAAGTTACTAGATCAGAGGCCCTGGTTCTCATGGGGGACTTCAATCACCCTGATATCTGCTGGGAGAGCAATACAGTGGTGCACAGACAATCCAGGAAGTTTTTGGAAAGTGTAGGGGTCAATTTCCTGGTGCAAGTGCTGGAGGAACCAACTAGGGGCAGAGCTCTTCTTGATCTGCTGCTCACAAACAGGGAAGAATTAGTAGGGGAAGCAAAAGTGGATGGGAACTTGGGAGGCAGTGACCATGAGATGGTCGAGTTCAGGATCCTGACAAAAGAAAGGAAGGAAGGAGAGCAGCAGAATACGGACTCTGGACTTCAGAAAAGCAGACTTTGACTCCCTCAGGGAACTGATGGGCAGGATCCCCTGAGAGAACAACATGAGAGGGAAAGGAGTCCAGGAGAGCTGGCTGTATTTTAAAGAATCGTTATTTAGGTTACAGGAACAAATCATCCCGATGTGTAGAAAGAATAGTAAATATGGCAGGCAACCAGCTTGGCTTAACAGTGAAATCCTTGCTGATCTTAAACACAAAAAAGAAGCTTACAAGAAGTGGAAGATTGGGACAAATGACCAGGGAAGAATATAAAGATATTGCTCAGGCATGCAGGAGTGAAATCAGGAAGGCCAAATCACACTTGGAGTTGCAATTAGCAAGGAATGTTAAGAGTAACAAGAAGGATTTCTACAGGTATATTAGCAACAAGAAGGTGGTCAGGGGAAGTGTGGGCCCCTTACTGAATGGGGGAGGCAACCTAGTGACAGAGGATGTGGGAAAAGCTAACGTACTCATTGCTTTTTTTGCCTCTGTCTTCATGAACAAGGTCAGCTCCCAGACTACTGCACTGGGCAGCACAGCATGGGGAGGAGGTGACCACCTCTCTGTGGACAAAGAAGTGGTTCAGGACTATTTAGAAAAGCTGGACGAGCACAAGTCCATGGGGCCGGATGCACTGCATCCAATGGTGCTAAAGGAGTTGGCGGATGTGATTGCAGACCCATTGGCCATTATCTTTCAAAACTCATGGCGATCAAGGGATATCCCAGATGACTGGAAAAAGGCTAATGCAGTGCCCATCTTTAAAAAAGATCCGGTAAGGAGGATCCAGGGAACTAAAGGCCAGTCAGACTCACTCAGTCCCTGGAAAAATCATGGAGCAGGTCCTCAAGGAATCAATCCTGAAGCACTTAGAGGAAAGTGATCAGGAACAGTCAGCATGGATTCACCAAGGGCAAGTCATTCCTGATTAACCAAACTGCCTTCTATGACGAGATAACTGCTCTGTGGACGAAGGGAAAGCAGTGGATTTGTTATTCCTTGACTTTAGCAAAGCTTTTGATACAGTCTCCCACAGTATTCTTGCCAGCAAGTTAAAGTAGTATGGGCTGGATGAATGGACTATAAGGTGGATAGAAAGCTGTCTAGATCATCGGGCTCAATGGGTAGTGATCAATGGCTCCATGTCTAGTTGGCAGCTGGTATCAAGCGGAGTGCCCAAAAGGTCGGTCCTGGGGCCGGTTTTGTTCAATATCTTCATGAATGATCTGGAGGATAGCGTGGATTGCACGCTCAGCAAGTTTGCAGATGACACTAAACTGGGAGGAATGGTAGAAACGCTGGAGGGTAGGGATAGGCTACAGAGGGCCCTAGACAAATTAGAGGATTGGGCCAAAAGAAATCTGATGAGGTTCAACAAGGACAAGTGCACAGTCCTGCACTTAGGACTGCACTGCTACAGACCAGGGACTGAGCAGCTAGGCAGCCGTTCTGCAGTAAAGGTCCTAGGGGTTACAGTGGATGAGAAGCTGGATATGAGTCAACAGTGTGCCCTTGTTGCCAAGAAGGCTAAAGGCATTTTGGGCTGTATAAGTAGGAGCATTGCCAGCAGATCGAGGGACGTGATCATTCCTCTCTATTTGGCATTGGTGAGGCCTCATCTGGAGTACTGTGTCCAGTTTTGGGCCCCACACTACAAGAAGGATGTGGAAAAACTGGAAAGAGTCCAGTGGACGGCAACAAAAATGATTAGGGGGCTGGAGCACATGACTTATGAGGAGAGACTGAGGGAACTAGGATTATTTAGTCTGCAGAAGAGAAGAATGAGGGGGGATCTGATAGCTGCTTTCAACTACCTGAAAGGAGGTTCCAAAGAGGATGGATCTAGACTGTTCTCAGCGGTAGCAGATGACAGAACAAGAAGTAATGGTCTCAAGTTGCAGTTGGGGAGGTTTAGGTTGGATATTAGGAAAAACTTGTTCACTAGGAGGGTGGTGAAACACTGGAATGCGTTACCAAGGGAGCTGGTGGATTCTCCTTCCTTAGAGGTTTTTAAGGTCAGGCTTGACAAAGCCCTGGCGGGGATGATTTAGTTGGGGATTGGTCCGGCTTTGAGCAGGGGGTTGGACTAGATGACCTCCTGAGGTCCCTTCCAACCCTGATATTCTATGATTCTTTGACTTTGGGGAACACTCTCAGTCCCATGCAGAGTCTGAAGGGTATCGGTAATGATTCTTCCCCACCGTGACTCGTAGGTATTTCCTGTGAGCTGGGGGGACAGCAACATAGAAGTATATGTCCAGCAAGTTGAGAGCCATGAACCAATCTTGGGCCTGCAGAGATGGGATTATGGAGGCAAATATTACCATCCTGAATATGAAGCAGTGAATGCATTTGTTGAGTCTCTTCTGGTCTAGGATAGGTTAAAGACCCCTCCCCATTTCTTCTTCAGAATGAGGAAATACCAGAAGAAGCTCCTTCCTCTGTGTTCCTGAAGAGCCCCCTCCAGGGCTCCTAGTTGGAGCAATGAGCCCACTTCTGTTTGTAAAAGTCTCTCATGAGATGGGCCCCTCAGGAGGAATGGGGAAGATGGGTGGTTAGGGATAGCAACTGGATGGAATGGCTGCAGGCGATGACCTCAGCACCCATTTGTTGATGGTGATATCTGACCATGACTGGTGGAATGAGGCACAGCAGCTTCCACAAGTACTCACTTGAATCATCTTAGAGCTGTCAAAATTTACTGCCATGTGGACAGAGCACTGTGCGTACCTGTGGGCGACAAGGATTGACGTCAGCCATTTCTTCCACTGAGCCTGTGGTATGAAGGCATCTTTTGGCTCTGCTGCTCTTGCAGTATGCCAGAGGTGAGTAGATTCCCAGGGGCTCAGAGATTCCGAGACCAAAACGGGTAATTGTCTGACCTCTATAACACAGGCCAGAGAACTTTCCCAAAATAATTCCTAGAGCAGATCTTTTAGAAAAACAGCCAATCTCAATTTTAAAATGGCCAGTGAAGGAGAATCCACCATACGGTTAATTACCCTGTTAAAAATTTGCACCTTATTTCCCGTTTGAATTGGTCTAGCTTCAACTTCCAGCCATTAGATCATGTTAGACCTTTTTCTGATAAATTGAAGAGCTAATTATCAAATATCTGTTCCCCATGCAGGTACTTACAGACCGTGATCAAGTCACCCATAAACCTTCTCTTTGTTAAGCTAAATAGACTGAGTTTCTTGATTCTATCACTATAAGTCAGGTTTTCTAATCCTTTAATAATTCTCCTGGCTCTTCTCTGAACCCTCTCCAATTTGTCAACATCCTTCTTGAATTCTGGACACAATATTTCAGCAGCAGCCACACCAGTGCCAAATACAGAGGTAAGATCATCTCTCTGGTTCTACTCGAGATTCCCCTGTCTATGTATCCCAAGATCACATTAACCATTTTGGCCACACGTCGCAGTGGGAGCTCACATTCAGCTGATTATCCCCACATCTTTTTCAGAGTCACCGCTTCCCAGGATAGAGTCCCCCACTGTGTAAGTATGTTCCTACATGTATACATTTACGTTTCCGATAGGGCTGCCTTGGAATCTTTTATTAAATGTCATGCACTTTTCATTTTCTCACTAAAAAACTCTGACCCTTCAAATGGCAAATCCTCAGTTATGCTTTACACTTTGTGGGGAATGCCCAAAGCCCGGAACCAGGATGCCCTCCTCATGGTCACCACGGTGGCCACAGACCTAGCCAGAGTGTCAGCTGCATCCATTGCAGCTTGCAGGGATGCCTGTGACTAGTTGTCCCTCTTTTACAACATCCTTAAGCTCCTCTCTAGACTTGTGGGGAAACTTGCTGATGAACTGCCCCATGTTGGAACGTCATACTGCCTCACTCTGCCCCACATTGGAAGGTCATATTTGGCTTGGGGGGCTTGGCTATTGGCCATTTGTAGCTGGACCGATGAAGAGTAGGACATTCTCCCAAACAGGTCCAATCACTTGGGATTTTTACCTTTGGGTATGTTCTTTGCAGAGTATGATCTCTCTTGGATGGTGGAGACTGCAAGAGATTCAGGGCTGGGGTGTGAGTAAAAGTATTCGAACCTGGACGGTGGCACCAGCTACCTTTTTAAAAATGTTTCATTGTTGATGATACTGTGGCTGGCATTTGCCATACACATCTGGCTGGGCCTAGCAATCCCTCATTTATAGAGGTGGTAATTTGGGTGTGGCTGCGGCCAATAGAGTATCAAATTGTTTGTGAGAATTCTCAAATACCATTCAAATCTCAATTGCCATTGATTCATAATTAGAGCTCTTGAAATGCCCTGAAGTTATCAAGCATTGGCATCTATGCTGTGGTGACTGCCTTGTCAGGTGATGAGGGGAGCTCTTTAGGGGATGACTCTAGGGCTGATGGGTTTGTGCCTCCCAGTATTCTAGTGTCTGTGGTCTTGCCAATGAGGCTGTAGGAGAAGGACATCTTCTCTTTCTCAAAGGGGAGTCAAGCGGCTCTTTGAGGCTTGGGAAGGTGTGCCTCAGAAGGGTGAGGTGGCATCCTGTACGGGTACTGGTGGCTGACAGACTGCAGGTTGGGCCACTGCCAGTCCTGTGTTGGCTGAGTTCCAAAGAAGCCCTCTGGTCTTCCAGTGGTGCCACATAGGGACGATATGACAGACAGATTGACACCAGCAAGGAGGTATGCCTCACTGATGACAGGTATATCTTCTCCATAGAGGGTGCCCATGAGTATGGTTTTGTAGATGCTGGGATTGTTGTTGGTACCAAAAGGTCCTTCGGTGGATAGTTCTCTGAAGACGTCCATGCAGCGTGCAGCAGCAGTCAAAAAAGCAAATGGGATGTTAGGAATCATTAGAAAAAGGATAGAGAATAAGATGGAGAATATCTTATTGCCCTTATATAAATCCATGGTACGTCCACATCTTGAATACTGCGTACAGATGTGGTCCCCTCATCTCAAAAAAGATATACTGGCATTAAAAAAGGTTCAGAAAAGGGAAACTAAAATGATTAGGGGTTTGGAACGGGTCCCATATGAGGAGAGAATAAAGAGGCTAGGACTTTTCAGCTTGGAAAAGAGGAGACTAAGAGGGGATATGATAGAGGTATATAAAATCATGAGTGGTGTGGAGAAAGTGAATAAGGACAAATTATTTACTTGTTCCCATAGTGTAAGAACTAGGGGCCACCAAATGAAATTAATGGGCAGCAGGGGTTAAAACAAATAAAAGAAAGTTCTTCACACAGCGCATAGTCAACCTGTGGAACTCCTTGCCTGAGGAGGTTTTGAAGGCTAGGACTATAACAGGGTTTAAAAGAGAACTGGATAAATTCATGGAGGTTAAGTCCATTAATGGTTATTAGCCAGGATGGGAAAGGAATGGTGTCCCTAGCCTCTGTTTGTCAGAGGGTGGAGATGGATGGCAGGAGAGAGAGAGATCACTAGATCATTACCTGTTAGGTTCACTCCCTCTGGGGCACCTGGCATTGGCCACTGTCGGTAGACAGGATACTGGGCTAGATGGACCTTTCGTTTGACCCAGTATGGCCATTCTTATGCTGACAATGGTTCTGCTGCTCATTCCCCCGGTGCCCGAGTTGTGACTGGCAGTGGTGCCTTTGAGCCCTGGACCATCATGACTTATGCCTCTCAAGTGGCAGGGATAGTTTGAAATATCTCTTTTGTTGGCCCAGAGTTTGCAAACTTTCTTCAATGTGAACTTTACCATATTAACCCGTATCTGTCACTGCTAGACTACTTAAGGCTACCCTTGAAGACAACTCTGGACCTTTAATTGATACAGAATGTGGGTCCTGGCAGGTACATGAGTGCAACGCTTGGGGCTCTGCTCTGGTGTGATTCAAGATGTAAGGTTGTTGTCATTTATAAATCTTTCTGTATTCTGCAGCCAAGAAGATAGCTGGGCACTTGTTACAGGACAGAGTTGGGAGAATGTTTACCTGTGAGTGTGTGAATGCGCACACCCAGGAAAGGACATGACTCAGACACATGTTAAGGCTGATGTTCTAAGGCTCTCTTCAAATGAGAAAAGAGTTGGGTATATTTATTATTTGCAGGAAGGAGGCACGGGAGGGTCTCTCCATAGTTCTGCCCCTGCCTACATCTCACCATTGTATGTTACTCTCCTATCTGGACCTTGTACTCCGCCAGCTCCATGCTCCTTTCTCACACAAAGATTTCCATTCCTTTTCCAATGCTACCCCTATGCCTGGAACACCCTCCCCAATCCTACACATTATACAAACTCTGGGTGTGTCTATACTGCAATTCAGTGCCCGCAGCTGGTCCGTGTCAGCTGACTCAGGCTCCCCTGCGAAAGGGGAGGGTCCCAAAGCCTGGGCTCAGACAAAGACCAAGACCAAGCCTGAACATCTACACCAGTTTTACAGCCCTGTAGCCCAAGCCCTGACATGGGACAGCCGTGTCTGTTTAATTTCAGTGCAGACATCTCCTCCTCCTCCTCCAAATCCCTCAGAAAAGCTCTTCTCCTATAACCCCTCAATCATCCTAATTAATCCCTTCAAACAATAACTAAAATGTAATTACATGTCAGAATAATACAGAAATAATGACTAACACCAAGTGACTGTATCCCCTTAAACCACCCTTACTGTGTAGAACAATGCCTCATTCTGTATATTTCTCCCTTTGCCTTACCTGTTACTTTCCCTAGTGTTGTGGTTGCTTGCAATCAGTGTGGATCGCGAGCTCTCTGGGGCAGGGGTCGTCCCTCTACTCGTTATGTAAAGCATCATGAATACCTTGGGCACTAAATACCCACGTGACAGTAAATAAAGAAATATCAAGTTGGGAAAAAAAGTCAGGTTGCACGGTTTTGAGACGGATGAAAGTCAGGTGAGAGAGCTCCTCTCTTCCCATGAGCCTCTCAGACAACTCGGCTTGTTACTGTGAACATCCAATCTAAAGACCAAGCATACATGGATTTGCGTTTATTGGAGCATGTGGCCCTTAGATTGCACATTCATTCCATTCAGCCTGCCTTGAATTTAGTGCAGTATATTCCACAGAACAGATGCCAGCTGGTCAGTGACAGGGGCAGTCAGGGGAGGAGTGCAGTTGAAAGTCTCCTCCTCCAAGTCACTCCTCAAAACTCACCTCTCACTTAAGGCAGAGAAAACTTCATAAAAAACAGCAGTCTGATGAGGATGAGGCACGTGGTGAGTTGAGATCACTGCTCCTGATTGGCTAAGAATTGTGCCCATCCTTTAATTTTTGTAAGCCTCCTCTACCCACTACTGCACCCCATGTGCTCATCTCATCCACCTATTATAGAGGGTGGGCGCTTTGGATTGTCATCCATGTACAGTACCTAGCACAGGGGTGGACAAAGTATGGCCCCTGGGCCGGATCCAGCCCGCCAGCCATTTTAGGCCAGCCCTCGAGCTCCAGCTGGGGTGTGGGGGCTGGGGTTTGCCCCCCTCCAGCACTCCAGCTGGGGAACAGGGTCGGGGGCTGCTCCACACGGCTCCCGGAAGCAACGACATGTCCCCCTATGTGCTCCAATGGCCCCCTCCAGCGGTCCAATGGGAGCTGCAGGGGCAGTGCCTGCGGACGGGGCAGCGTGGAGAGCTGCCTAGCCGCGCCTCCGTGTAGGAGCTGGAAAAGGGACATGCTTCTGCTTCCGGGAGCCATTTGAGAAAAGCACTGCCTGGAACCTGCACCCCTGAGCCTCTCCCCATGCCCCAACCCCCTGCCACAGCCCTGATCCCCCTCCCACCCTCCAAACCCCTCGATCCCAGCCTGAAGCACTCTCCTGCACCCCAAACCCTTCATCCCCAGCCCTACACCAGAGCCCTCACCCACCCACCCTGCTCCCCACCCCAGCCCGGAGCTCCCTCCCACACCCTGAACTCCTCATTTCTGGCCCACCCCGGAGCCCTCCCACCTCCAATTTTGTGAGCATTCATGGCCCGCCATACAATTTCTTTTCCAGATGTGGCCCTCGGGCCAAAAAGTTTGCCCACCCTTGACCTAGCACAATGGGGTCCCAACATAGCTGGCTTCTAAATGCCACCACAGCATAAAATGAGATGGCTAGACCTGCTGGGTTACTTCCAAATGCCAGCTAAAGGTCAGGGTAGTTAAAGAATCACTCTTCACCACAACCACCGCTGCACACCTTCAGGCAATACTGGAAAAGGCCCAGCAACACACACATCTTGCACCCTCTCCTGAGTAGCCAGCCATCTGGCAGTATTTTAAAGGTTAAATGCTGTGAGCACAGTGCAGCACCAGGAGTTCTCCACACAGGAAATAGAACATTAGCACCTTCAAAAACAAACTGGGAGGAGGGTATTATGGAGAATGAAAGGAAGGGGCTGCTGGCCAACATGAGCAGGAAGTTCCAAGGATGAGTCTTCGTCCGCACATCAGTCAGGAAAATATTCCACTAGGCATTCACAATCAGCTGTTTTCAGACATTCGGAATTTATTTTTTTCTCAACCAAGTTTTATCAGAGGAAGTGCAGCATATGGATGAGGGACATGGCCAGTTGGCATTTTTCAAATAAAGCCACTTTTAAGTTTGAACGGTTTCTTAAACAAAAAGTATTTTATTTGACGCTAATTTTTTTTAAATGTCAAAATGAATTAAACTTAAAAAAAAATCTTTGGATTTAAAATGAATGCCCCAAAGGTGATTGTTCTGGAAAGCAGAAAGCAACTGACTATAGGAATGAAATCAATTTTTTTTTTTTTTGGTTAATATGTTTTTGTATAATTGAGTGCCAGTCTGATAGCTCTGAGACTGAAGTTTTCTGTGCGTTCAGAGGCAGAGCAAGCTTCTCCCACAACATCCTTCCTGCAGCACCACTACCAACGTAACTAAAACCCTGACCTGGAGGGAGCAACTCTACGGGGTGAGAAGAAAGTTCAGCCTTCATGGACTTTTATTTCTTGGTCTCTCCTGTGAGATTGCCAGCTACTGGCACCTGGACAAATATTCATTGACAACTGTGACCAACCAATTTCACTCAAGCTAAACAGCCATCAGATGACAACAGCTTTTGATCACTAACATCTAGAGTTAGATTTGAACCAAGAAACTGCTTCCTCGACCACAGCTACTGTAAAATGCCGCTTCTGCAACTCCTTGTCTACACTAACGCTGTAAGTCTATCTAAGTTACACAAGTTAAGTCAACGTACTTTACATCGACTTAAAGCGGTGTCTACACCGTGCTATGTCGACAGGAAAGGGCTCGCGCATCTTCACCAGACCCTCTACATCGACACCGCTGCATCAATGGCAGCAGCGCCAATTTAGCACAGTAGCGAAGACAAGCCAAGTTTCAATTGTAAAGTAACACTCTTATGGGTCATTGAGGTACCAGTTCCAGGTCTGTAGTTAAAAGTTTGGTTAAGATTTGCACTTAAATCAGAGATTCAACCTGTTATGCATGAAGAATACAGCATATCTTCCCCAAAATTACAGAATTCACTCTGAGAACAGAATGGATTTTATAATTTACATGTGAATTGGTTAATTGATTTAGCAGTTAAATTTAAAAATGGGTCCTTTAAGAAATAGAGCACTGCATCAGAGTTTTTTCCCCTCCCAAATGATCGATTGACAAGTCTGTGATATTCTAACTTCCATATAGTTAAAATGCACTGAAATCTTGTGCAGAGACCACATGTGAAGACCTTTTTTAGGTTTAATGGCCATTTTTTGCCATTATTTTTCATAAGTGAAAATTTCTCCTCCAGCAGGAGGAGAATAGTGCTGTAGTTCAGAGAAGTTCATGTAAAATTGCCCTCTTTCAAAATAGCTTCCATCATCTCTTACTGTTCTCAAATGAGACTGAGGCCATGGGATAGACTTAGCAAAAATAACTGCACAGAGGGCTGCCATCTTCCTGGAAGGCAGCTTGGCTTCACTGCCACTGGGAGTGAATTAATGGCCATTTTGAAAGCAGAGTTCCTTTGAAGAAGGAATACAGACTAACACGGCTGTTACTCTGAAACCTTCATTATGCAAGGCACTGCATTTAGCCGTATGGAGTGGAAATCTATTAACTGCATGAAAAAACTTGTACAGATACAGACAGACATCATCTTCCTTTCCAAATGCAAACAGATGGACATCGTACCAAAAGGACTGAAGGTAAAAAATCCATTACAATCTACATATCACACAGACTATGCTGACAGCTTGTGCCACACGCTCTCAAAGAAACTGCGGAATCACCTGATCAACATCCTCTATAGCAAACAGGGAAAGATTAAGAATGAGCTCTCAAAAACGGATACTCTCATAAAAAACGAACCTTCCACACAAACTTCCTCGTGGCTGGACTTTACTAAAACTAGACAAGCCATTTACAACACACACTTTGCTTCTCTACAAAAGAAAAAGGACACTAAACTTTCTAAACTACTACATGCCACAAGGGGCTACAGCAATGGTTCCCTCAACCCACCCAGCAATATTGTTAACCTATCCAACTATACTCTCAGCCCAGCAGAAGCAGCTGTCCTATCTCGGGGCCTCTCCTTCTGCCCCTCCACCCCCACGAACATGATACAGCTCTGTGGTGTCCTGTAATCCTATTTTCGACGTCTCCGACTCAAGGAATATTTCCAACATACCTCTGAACAACATACTAATCCACAGAGACCTCCCTACCAACACTACAAAAAGAAGGATTCTAGGTGGACTCCTCCTGAAGGTCGAAACAGCAGACTGGACTTCTACATAGATTGCTTCCGCCGACGTGCACGGGCTGAAATTGTGGAAAAGCAGCATCACTTGCCCCATAACCTCAGCCGTGCGGAACACAATGCCATCCACAGCCTCAGAAACAACTCTGACATCATAATCAAAAAGGCTGACAAAGGAGGTGCTGTTGTCATCATGAATAGGTCGGAATAGGAACAAGAGGCTGCTCGGCAGCTCTCCAACACCACTTTCTACAAGCCATTACCCTCTGATCCCACTGAGAGTTACCAAAAGCAACTACAGCATTTGCTCAAGAAACTCCCTGAAAAAGCACAAGATCAAATCCGCACAGACACACCCCTGGAACCCCGACCTGGGATATTCTATCTACTACCCAAGATCCATAAACCTGGAAATCCTGGGCGCCCCATCATCTCAGGCATTGGCACCCTGACAGCAGGATTGTCTGGCTATGTAGACTCCCTCCTCAGGCCCTACGCTACCAGCACTCCCAGCTACCTTCGAGACACCACTGACTTCCTGAGGAAACTACAATCCAGCGGTGATCTTCCTGATAACACCATCCTGGCCACTATGGATGCAGAAGCCCTCTACACCAACATTCCACACAAAGATGGACTACAAGCCGTCAAGAACACTATCCCCGATAATGTCACGGCTAACCTGGTGGGTGAACTTTGTGACTTTGTCCTTACCCATAACTATTTTACATTTGGGGACAATGCATACCTTCAGATCAGCGGCACTGCTATGGGTACCCGCATGGCCCCACAGCATGCCAACATTTTTATGGCTTACTTAGAACAATGCTTCCTCAGCTCTCGTCCCCTAACGCCCCTACTCTACTTGCGCTATATTGATGACATCTTCATCATCTGGACCCATGGAAAAGAAGCCCTTGAGGAATTCCACCATGATTTCAACAATTTCCATCCCACCATCAACCTCAGCCTGGTCCAGTCCACACAAGAGATCCACTTCCTGGACACTACAGTGCTAATAAACGATGGTCACATAAACACCACCCTATA
Source organism: Chelonia mydas (assembly GCF_015237465.2). Classification (NCBI taxonomy): domain Eukaryota; kingdom Metazoa; phylum Chordata; order Testudines; family Cheloniidae; genus Chelonia; species Chelonia mydas. The sequence continues at coordinate 48,446,629 of NC_057853.1, forward strand.
CCGGAAACCTACTGACCGCTATTCCTACCTACATGCCTCCAGCTTTCACCCTGACCACACCACACGATCCATCGTCTACAGCCAAGCTCTGCGATACAACCGCATTTGCTCCAACCCCTCAGACAGAGACAGACACCTACAAGATCTCTATCAAGCATTCTTACAATTACAATACCCACCTGCGGAAGTGAAGAAACAGATTGATAGAGCCAGAAGAGTTCCCAGAAGTCATCTACTACAGGACCGGCCTAACAAAGAAAATAACAGAACGCCACTAGCCGTCACCTTCAGCCCCCAACTAAAACCCCTCCAACGCATTATTAAGGATCTACAACCTATCCTGAAGGATGACCCAACACTCTCACAAATCTTGGGAGACAGGCCAGTCCTTGCCTACAGACAGCCCCCCAACCTGAAGCAAATACTCACCAGCAACCACATACCACACAACAGAACCACTAACCCAGGAACCTATCCTTGCAACAAAGCCCGTTGCCAACTATGCCCACATATCTATTCAGGGGACACCATCACAGGGCCTAATAACATCAGCCACACTATCAGAGGCTCGTTCACCTGCACATCCACCAATGTGATATATGCCATCATGTGCCAGCAATGCCCCTCTGCCATGTACATTGGTCAAACTGGACAGTCTCTACGTAAAAGAATAAATGGACACAAATCAGATGTCAAGAATTATAACATTCATAAACCAGTCGGAGAACACTTCAATCTCTCTGGTCACGCGATTACAGACATGAAAGTCACTATTTTACAACAAAAAAACTTCAAATCCAGACTCCAGCGAGAAACTGCTGAATTGGAATTCATTTGCAAATTGGATACAATTAACTTAGGCTTGACTAGAGACTGGGAGTGGCTTAGTCATTATGCAAGGTAGCCTATTTCCCCTTGTTTTTTCCTACCCCCCTCCCCCTTCAGACGTTCTTGTTAAACCCTGGATTTGTGCTGGAAATGGCCCACCTTGATTATCATACACAATGTAAGGAGAGTGATCACTTTGGATAAGCTATTACCAGCAGGAGAGTGAGTTTGGGGGGGGGGGGGGTGAGAAAACCTGGATTTGTGTTGGAAATGGCCCACCTTGATTATCATACACATTGTAAGGAGAGTGGTCCTTTAGATAAGCTATTACCAGCAGGAGAGTGAGTTTGGGGGGGGGGGGGGGGGTGAGAAAACCTGGATTTGTGCTGGAAATGGCCCAACTTGATTATCATACACATTGTAAGGAGAGTGATCACTTTAGATAAGCTATTACCAGCAGGAGAGTGGGGTGGGAGGAGGTATTTTTTCATGCTTTGTGTGTATATAATAAGATCTTCTAAACTTTCCACAGTATGCATCCGATGAAGTGAGCTGTAGCTCACGAAAGCTTATGCTCAAATAAATTGGTTAGTTTCTAAGGTGCCACAAGCACTCCTTTTCTTTTTGCGAATACAGACTAACACAGCTGTTACTCTGAAACCTTTGAAGAAGGTTTAAGGTTCTATCTTCTGCTGACAGATACATGATTTAAGGTTGATACTATATATCTCTTAGAAATATCACATGGTAACAACATTTTCTGAATATGTTTATTGTTCATGTATGAACTTTAATTTAAAAAGGAGAAAACACCCAGAGAAAAACAACAGTAAGATGAAGTTGGAGAGAACATATCAGCAATTTAGTGCAAGATACATGACAGGGATGTTGTAATTATCCCAAAACCAAAAGTGGTAAAACCAGAAAACCGAGAACTAAAGTTACATTTAAAAGAAGTTGTTTTATACCAAACATGTTAAGGTATGGAACAGAATGGTTACTTATCTTGCAGTAAGTACGTTAATGATTCTTCCACAGGTGTTGTCCACATGGATTCCACTTATGATTCCATTTTTAGTGCACATGCACCCCATGCAGGCAAGATCAGATTCTTTTGGCCAGCAACTCTGTTGGAGCTATGCCTGTGCCCTAGATATGCTTGCACCCTCTCACCTGAGGGGGATTAAGAGCAGAATGGGCCCAACCGTCTCCCAGTTCTGCCAATACAGAACCCCAAAGGAGTAGGACTCGGTAGTAGTGGGGAAGGAGGACGGGTTGTGGAATCCATGGAGACAACACATCCAAAAGTTCCAGAGTTACTGTAGGATAAGAAACCATTCTCTCAGAGACTGTCCACACAGATTCCACTCTTGGTGACTAACAAGCACTGACCAGCTTGGAAGTGGGCAGTAGGAGTCCTACTTAGGACATGCCTACCAAAGTGGGTATCGAACCTGGAAGCCTCTACCAAAGAGTATGAATCTTGTAAAGGTGGATTAAGCTCCATGTAAACCTTCTTCAAGGAATGAGGGAGTTTGGAGAAATCTGGGAGATGAATAAACTGGTTCACATGGAATTCTGAAACAACTGTGAGCAGAAACTTGGAATGAGGCCAAAGAGTGACCCTGTCCTTATGACTAATGCGGGGACCACCCACCATAAGGGCCTGAATCTCCTCTACCCTTTGAGCTGCTTATGTAATAATCACTAAAGAGATGGTCTTCATCGATAGGCGGTAAAGAGAACAGGTTGCTAAGGGCTCAAAGAGTGGGCCCCATCGACTTTGCTAGTACTACGCTGTGGCCCCAAGAAGGAGAGGTCTCCTGAACTGAGGGGAGGAGTGGGATATGAATAAGGAACCTTATCACTGCAGGATGGGAACATACAGCATGGACCTGGATAGGAGGGTGATATGCAGATGCTGCTGCTAGATGGCCTCTTTATGGAGCTGATTCCTAGATTCCAAGACCAAAAGGGACCACTGTGATCATCTAGTCTGCCCTCCTGCATAGCAAAGGCCAGAGAACGTCCCCAAAATAATTTCTAGAGCAGACCTTTTAGAAAATCACCCAATTGTGATTTTAAAACGGCCAGTGATGGAGAAGCCACCACAACCCTCAGTAAATTGTTCCAATGGTTAATTACTCTCACCGTGAAATATTTACACCTTATTTCCAGTCTGAATTTGTCTAGCTTCAATTTCCAGAACTGACTTTATCCCTATGTCTTATGTTTCTAAGCGCCCATGATTCCGGGTTTCAGCTCGCCACCGGCAGGGGCCAGGAAGGGATTCCCCTCCCCGCCCCCAAATTTATTCTGGTGTTTATCTCCTTCTGAAGCATCAGGGATGGCTATGGCTGTAGATTGGACAGAGAAGAGGAGGGCTGTGAGGCATGCCTCAGTTTCTATCCATACACTGCACTGATACTGAGTGAGTGCAAAAGAGTTAACAGTAGGGGGAATGAATACGCTCATTAAAGAGCTGGCTCAAACTGACCCAAGTCAACAGAGGAGCCAGCAAGACACAGAGGTGCCCCAAGGTCTGAACAATCAACACCTGACAGCAGGAAACCCCAGCAGGAGGGACTTGGGAACTAAGTTCCCAAGATGTCAGGTGACTGGAAAAAGGGGCCTTTTTGGAGGGATTCAGGAGCCCCGACGGGAGAAGACAAGAAAGGGTGCCAGAGATGGAGTCCATCACAGCCTGGCTGGCTCATCACAGCACCGGTTTGGCCAGGGTGGATTATGGGTTATCTTCTGTCTCTCTGCTAATTTAAAACTATAAGATTGCATGTGCCAGGTGACTAATAAATGTTTACCTTCTCTTGAAAAGGCTGCCCATGTCCCTGTAAATTCTCCCTGGGGGCATTGCATCCTGAATGGACATGATACAAGCCTCCCACAGGAGACTGGAATGGCAAGATTCATTGCAGGGAGCGAAACAGGAATTGCTGGTGTCAAAGACCCAGTCTCAAAATCATGTAGACCATGGGCCTGCCCCTGTGGAACTGTGTGGGTCCTTGGGTCCTGGCACACTGAAGGCTTCACTCCCAGCAGACTGGTTATAGGCTGGGGGCATAGACCAAACCCTGTGATTCTGCAACAATATCACTTAATGATTTCCCTGCTATTGTGGGGGCCTCAGGCATTAGCGATCTCAGTGCCTCGTATTTTCTTCCTGTGGCCCATATCAAGCCCCTGTGGGCTGTAATTTTGGTTGTCGAATTTAGTGTGCAGGTGCTGGGTAGTGACAGTGGTCTATGATAGACAGGAGGTCAGACTAGATCTGGTGGTCCCTTCTGGCCTTAAACTCTATGACTATGAGATAGGTTTTCTAATTCTTTAATCATTCTCGTAGCTCTTCTTCTGAACCCTCTCCAGTTCAGCAACATCCTTCTTCACTTGTAGGTACCAGAATTGGGCACAGTACATTGTACACTGGCCAAACTGGACAGTCTCTATGTAAAAGAATAAATGGACGCAAATTGGACATCAGGAATGGTAACATACAAAAGCCAGTAGGAGAACACTTCAATCTTCTTGGACATTCTATAACAGATTTAAAAGTAGCCATGCTTGCACAAAAAAACTTCAGAAACAGACTTCAAAGGAAAACTGCAGAAATAAAATTAATTTGCAAATTTAACACCATTAATTTGGGCTTGAATAGGGACTGGATCACTACAAAAGCAAAGGACAGTTACCTGTTCCGTAACTGGCATTCTTCAAGATGTGTTGCTCATGTCTATTCCACAGTAGGTGTGCGTGCTCGCCACATGCACCGGTGCTGAAAGTTTTTCCATTAGCAGTATCCGTAGGGGGAGCACTGCTGTGACCCCTGGAGTGGCGCCTCTATAGCGCGCTATAAGGGAAGCCGCACGCTCCCCCCACCCTCGGTTCCTTCTTGCCGGACCAACTCCAACAGAGGGGAAGGAGGGCGGGATGTGGAATAGACATGAGCAACACATCTCGAAGAACACCAGTTACGGAACAGGTAAATGTCCTTTCTTCTTCGAGTGCTTGCTCATGTGTATTCCACAGTAGGTGATTGCAAGCTATGTCTGATGGAGGTGGGTAGGAGTTCACAGATTCCCTGGCTGAAGCACAGCTCTACTGAAACCAGCGTCATCCCTGGCATGGGAGACAATCACGTAGTGCGAGGTGAATGTGTGAACTGAGGACCAGGTAACGGCTCTACAGATGTCCTGAATAGGGACATGGGCCACAGAGGCAGCCGATGAGGCCTGAGCCCTTGTTGAGCGCACCCTCACGATAGGTGGTGAGGGAACCCCTGCTAGGACATAGCATGTGTGGATGCACGATGTAATCCACCGGGAAAGCCTCTGGGTGGAGATCGGTTGACCCTTCATGCGCTTGGCTGAAGCAACAAATAGTTGCGAAGACCTGCAGAACGGCTTAGTCCGATCCAGATAAAAAGCCAGTGCCCTGCGCACATCGAGCGAATGGAGGTGGCGTTCCCGTAAGAGGCATGAGGTTTGGGGCAGAGGACAGGCAGGAAGATGTCCTGGCTCATGTGGAAAGCGGAGACCACCTTAGGGAGGAACGCAGGGTGTGGGCGGAGCTGAACCTTGTCCTTGTGAAAGACCGTGTAGGGCGAGTCGCAGGTCAGGGCCCTGAGCTCCGAAACCCGTCGAGCTGACGTGATAGCCACGAGGAAGGCTACCTTCCATGAAAGGTGAGACCAGGAGCATGTGGCCAGGGGCTCAAACAGGGCCCCCGTGAGGCGGGATAACACCAAGTTTAGATCCCACTGAGGAACGGGGGTTCTAGCATACCGAAAGGACAGGTCTAGCCCCCTGAGGAAATGCCCTGTCATGGCATGGGAGAAAACCGAGCAGCCCTGGACCGGCGGATGCAATGCTGATATAGCCGCCAGGTGCACCCTGACGGAGGAAGGTGCCAGACCCTGAGTTCTAAGGTGAAGGAGGTACTCAAGGATAAGCTGGAGCGGGGCAGACCCTGGGGAAGTACCCTGCTCGTCTGCCCACCTGGAGAACCTGGACCACTTTGCCAGGTAGGCTCGGCGCGTGGATGGCTTCCTACTTTCTAGGAGGACACGCCTGACCCCTTCCGAACACCTTCTCTCCTCCGCACCTAGCCATTGAGCAGCCACGTTGTCAAATGGAGGGTGGCCAGGTTGAGGTGGAGGAGAGTAGGTCCGGGTGGAGCAGCAACGGCCACAGCGGGGCCACCAGCAAGCCCAGGAGGGTCCTGTACCAATGCTGCCGGGACCAACCTGGGGTGATCAGGAGGACACGTGCCTTGTCCATTTTCACTTTCTCCAGGACTTTGCCGCTGAGGGGGAACGGGGGAAAGGCGTAGAGGAGTTGACCCGACCATGACAGGAGGAAGGTGTCTGAGATCGCTTTCCTCCCCACCCCACCCCGGAACAGAACCGGTGGCAACGCCAGTTCTGTCGGGTCGCAAACAGGTCTACTTGGAGTGCCCCATGCTCAGAAGCGCTGGTGAGTGACCTCCGAGTGGAGCAACCACTTGTGTTGCAGGAGAAAACCCTGCTCAAGCGATCGGCCTGTGTGTTGACACCTGGCAGGTGGAAAGCCTTCAGGGAGATGTCGTGGGCTATACAAAACTCCCAGAGCCTGAAAGCTTCCTGGCAGAGGGCCGAGGACCTCGCCCCACCTTGCCTGTTGATGTAAAATATCGCGGTGGTGTTGTCCGTGAGTACTCTGACCACCTTGCCGCACAGTTGTGAGCTGAATGCCACACAGGCTAAGCGTATTGCCCTGAGCTCCCTGACATTTATGTGAAGGGACTACTCCCAGACCCAAGGGATGTGGTCGGCCTCGGAGTTCCCTGTGTGGGCCCCCCAGCCCAAGTCCGACGCATCGGACACTAGGTCTAGCGACAGGGTCGAGTCCCGGAAGGGAATCCCCTGGAGCATATTGATCAGGCAGGACCACCATTGTAGCGAGGCGGTCACCGGCGCCAGTACCATGAGGACTTTATCCAGCCTGTCCCAGGTCTGGGAAAACTGGCGTGGCAGACGACATATGTGCATGCCGCCATGTGGCCCAGGAGCTGCAGACATGTCCCGGCCGTGGTCACGGGGAACTCCATGACCGAGGCTATGAGCCCCTTCAGGGTCTGAAACCTGCCCAGGGGAAGGAAAGCTGGGGCCTTGGAGGCATCCAGGAGAGTGCCTATGAATTCTATGCACTGCACCAGAACCAATGTCGATTTGGCCTCATTTAGTAGGAGGCCTAGGTTGGCACACACAGCCAAGAGCAGCTCTACATGGTCCTGTACCTGAGACCGTGAGCTGCCCTTGAGCAGCCAGTTGTCGAGGTAGGGAAATATCAGGACCCCTCGGCATCTGAGGTAGGCCGCCATGATCGCCCTACACTTTGTGAATACCCTGGGCGTGGTGGACAGGCCAAATAGGAGGACTGTAAACTGGTAGTGGTCCTGTCCCACCAAGAAAGAAAGGAAGCCTCTGTGCCCCTCGAGTATATGAATACGGAAGTATGCGCCCTGAAGGTCCAGGGCCGCATACCAATCACCAGGGTCCAGAGAGGGTATGATACATGCCAGAGAGACCATGCGGAACCGGCATTTGGCCATAAACCGATTGAGGTCTCGCAAATCCAGGATAGGCCTGAGCCCCCCTTTCGCCTTCGGGATAAGGAAGTAACAGGAGTAAAACCCTTTTCCCCGGAACTCCCTTGGAACTTTCTCCACAGCTCCCAAGCTGAGGAGCCAACCCACTTCCTACTCTAGCAGGGGTACATGTGATGGGTCCCCCTGCCAACCCGGGGATGCGGGTGGGAGGGTGGGCGTGAGAGAAACTGTAGCGTGTAGCCCTGGGAAATGGTGTTGAGGACCCAACGGTCCAATGTTATTCGGGACCATTCCGCAAGGAACGTGCACAAGCGGTTGCTGAAGGCAAACGTTATTGGTAGGAGGGTCTTCTCGGGAGGCACCCGGGTACCCTCCTGCAACCAGTCAAAAACGCCTCTTGCCCTGCTGCTTGCCCCTTGAGGGCCTAGGCTGCGGGGCAGAGCGAGACTGCCTCTGAGGTCGCCTCTTTTGGGTCTTGGACCTCTTATAGGCGAGCTCATATCTTGGCCGGGGAGCCAGGGAGGGAGCCTGCAGCTTAGGCTTGTCCTTGGCAGGCGGGACATAAAGCCCAAGGGTTTGGAGGGTAGTACGTGAGTCCTTTATGCCATGAAGTTTCACGTCTGTTTGTTCTGCGAACAGGTCCTTGCCATAGAAGGGAAGATCCTGCATCACAGACTGCGCCTCCGTGGAGAGCCCGGACAGCAGTAGCCACGACGCCCTGAGCATGGACTCCGCCGAGGCCATGGACAGAGCAGCCGTGTCAGCTGCATCCGATGCTGCCTGCAGAGCAGCCTTTGTGGCAGTGGCACGCTCCTCCACAAGCGCCTTAAATCCCTTCCTTTCACGCTCCAGAAGGGAGGGTTCGAATTTGGGCAGTGACCCCCACAAGTTAAACTCATACTGGCTAAGGAGGGCTTGGTGGTTGGCCACCCAGAGCTGGAAACTGGACTACGAATAAAGCTTCCTACCAAATGAATCCAGCCTTCTAGAGTCCTTATTCTTGGGTGTGGATCCTGGTTGACCCTGTCTCTCCCTATGATTTACAGACTCCATCATTAGGGAGTTGGTGGCCAGGTGGGTATAGAGATACTCGTGCCCTTTCGGGGGCACAAAATATTTGAGCTCTGCTGTCTTTGATATTGGCGCAAGGGAGGCCGGCGTTTGCCAGATGGCATTGGAAATGTTAGCCACCCCTTCGTGCAGCAGTAGGGCCACTCTGCCCAGTACCGAATAGGAGAGGACATTGAAGAGCGAGTCTGAGTGTCCCACCATCTCCTCAGCTTGGAGCTGGAGGCTCAACACTACTCGCTTCAGTAGCTCCTGGTGAGCCCTGAAGTCCTCCTGAGGTGCGGAAGGGCGCGGGGGAGGAGGCCGGTACGGAGCTCTGCACGTCGGCCGGCGCCACAGGATCCACCCCTTGGTCGGACTCCGCATGCGGTGCTGAGGATCCATGACCCGCCGATCTATCCCTTGGAGGCCTGGATAGTGAGGCGGAAGAAGCCTCCGATGCCTCTGCTACCGAACGAGCCCTTGGCTGGGTATGCACGGGGAGCCAGGGGGTCCACTGGCACCGCCATGGGGGCCCTTGCCACTGACCGTGCTGGGCTAGGATGTACGGGGCTGCGTGTGGGTCGAGGTCGGGGTTACCAACAACTTATCTGTACCATCGGAGCGGTATGATCGATGGTGCCGAGAACGACATCTGCCATGGGACCAGGACTCCGACATCGAGGAATGGTGCCGCCTCGAGCTACTACTTCGAGACTCTGCGATGCCTAGATCCGCGATGACGCGGAGCTGGCGATCCCCGCCGGAAGTCGTGGGCATGGTGCCTCAAGGAGAGAGAGCTGGAGCACCAACGGCGACGGCGCCCACATCAGGAGCAGCTACAGTAGCTCCGACAAGAAGGGAAGAGCCTACAGTGCCTGTGCCTGTCCCGTCAATACTCTCTGCTCAACGTGAAGAGGTGCCTGGAACTCCAATCCGACAGCACCCAACCAGACAACCTAGTGGGTGACGAAAGCGGAGGCCGGAGACTGTGCCCTGAGAGGACACTGAGCAGCGAGCGGGCCCGAAAGCGGTCCCCTGACCGGGATCTGCGTCGCGTCGGGATCAGCTGCCTAGAGCCCAGCGGCAGCTTGCCTCTAGAGCAGGGCCTGGTGCCAGTGGTGCCCCGGGGACCTGCAGAGTCATAATGTCTCGGGCTGCCTGCAGGGCGGACATCCGGAGAGGCTTAAGTTGATGCAACTGGGCCGCTCCGCTCGACATGAGCTCTGAAGCCCGGGGGAGAACTGGGGCTGCCCGACGTAGGTCTAGCCTCTCCCCTTGCTTTCTCTCGAAGCCGCTGAGAAGACGAGGCCTTTCTCTGTTTCTTAGACGGGGAGCGGTGCGTGGAAGGAAGACGAGGTGCCCGGTGCTGAATCCGCTCGGCGCACTGGGGTTGGGGCCAGTGCCGACTCCACGAGAAGGGCCCAAAGTCTAATGTCTCTTTCCTTTTTGGTTCTAGGTTTGAAGGACCTGCAGATCTTACAGCGGTCAGTAATGTGGGATTGACTCAAGCAGTGGAGACAGTTGGCATGCAGGTCATTTCTGGGCATTGAACGCCTGCAAAAGTCGCACGATTTAAACCCTGGGGCATGGGGCATGCCCCAGACGCTAACTAACCGAACTGAATCTTGTTGAACGAACTAACACGGGTACCACTAACAACAAATGATGAGTTCTGGGACGAGCTGCAGCGAAGCACAGCTGGAGCAAGTAGTTCCGACACACCCTCATTGGTGGCAAGAAGGAACTGAGGGTGGGGGGGAGAGCGTGGCTCCCCTTATAGGGCACTATAGAAGCGCCACTCCAGGGGTCGCAGCAGCACTCCCCCTACGGGTACTGCTAAGGGAAAAACTTCCAGCACCAGTGCACACGGCAAGCACACACACCTACTGTGAAATACACATGAGTAAACACTCGAAGAAGAACTTTCCCTCCTCATTGACACCTCCTCATCAATTATTGGGAAAGGACTACATCCACCCTGATTAAATTGGCCCTGTTAATACTGGGGTTCTCCACTTCTGAGGTAACTCCCTTCTCTTCATGTGTCAATATAATAATGCCTGCATCTGTAATTTTCACTTCATGCATCTGAAGAAGTGGGTTTTTTACCCACACAAGCTTATGTCCAAATAAATCTGTTATTCTTTAAGGTGCCACCAGGCTCCTTGTATCCTTTTTGTGGATACAGACTGCTACCCCCTCATACTCTTTCACTTAGCTTCATAAGTCAGCCTAGTTGAGGATTTCCTGCACTGGAGTAGAATATTTTCAATTTTAGCTAAGTTTTTTCTTGGAGGTCTTCAGCCAGCCAGCATGCAGGCTCTCAGATGTAATGAAGGTCAGTCCAGGTGTAGAATCTGGTTGTTCTGTCAGACTGTTTCGGATAGGGCAGGTAAGGTGATGGGAGCTGTGTTAAGACATGCATGGATCCAAATCCCAGAACCCCTGGCCCATATCATCATCAGTCCCGGGGCTGGCATCATTAGTCCTGCATCTTGTCTTGGTTTCCTCAGAACCCTTGATATAATGGGTATCAGCAGTGGCGGTGGAACAATGTGTATAAAGGGAGTACTGAGAGCCATTGAATCAAACTGTAAACCCTGTAATATAATGAAAACCACTTCAAGCCAGGGGGTGCTGCAGCACCTCCCACACCTTTAGTTCTAGCACCTACGGGTATCAGTGGAAATGCATGCATTAATCCCAGTGACCATGTGATGAGAAAAGCGTCTGTCTGTCCCCTTCCTATCTGACATGTTCTGATCTGAGGCTAACGGGTCTATTTCTAGAAGTCTCCACCTGCAAAAGATGTCTGCAGGACTGAGTCTTCGACAGATTTCTCATGGCTGTCTGACAACTGCCTGCCGAGTGGACCTGCTAAGGTGTTCTGAAAGCTGAAAAGGTGTAGCGTTGTCTGGAGGTTCATTTGGAATGCACCAATTCCAGAGCTGATTGGCCCCCTGAGAGAGTGGTGACAATCTCAATCCCCTTTGTCTGTTGATAAAATGAAGAGTGGTGGTGGTGTCTGTCAGATCTTGGGTTGTGGATCTGAGTAGCACTAGGAATGCCTTGTATTCCAAGCAGATGACTGAGTTCTAGGATGTTTATGCGGCGACCACCTTCCTGAGGAGACTATAAGTTCTGAATCTGAAAGCCATCTAGATGAGGTCTCTTATCTCTGAGGAGAAGCGTTTGTCACCAGAATCTTGGTACTAGAGGTGTAGAAAAGATACTTCCTTGTGCACCTGAAGAAGGCCTTTCTATGAGAGGACTTCTTGTGGGGCTGTGACCATCAGACCCACGTGGTGCCTGCTGGGCAGATACACTGATTTGTGTGAAGCCTAGGCAAAGTCTGGCGCATGAGGCCATGTGTCTCAGAAGCCCGAGGCATGCACTTACTGATGTCTTTGGGTGAGCTTAAAGTTGGTTGATTAGGGTCTCTGTCGTTTGGCATCTTTGCTGTGGAAGGTAAGCGCTCAGCGACCTGGAATCTAATGCTGCTCCTACAAACTCTATGCTTTGAGTTCAAGAGTAGATATTTCTGTTGGCTTTAAGGCCCAGTGTGGTGCTTTAGAATTACTGAATTGAATTGCTTACCTGTTGTGATGATCTTCCTCAGATCAGCCAGTTGTCGAGATATGAGTAAACCTGGATTCCATGTCTCCTTAAGTGGGCTGCTACGACTGCAAAGCAACACCTTTGGGGCTGTGGAAAGGCCAAATGGCAGGACCCTGTAATGAGATGTTCCTACTAGAGATCAGAGGTATTTCCTGTGGGCTGGATGAATGGCTACGTGAAAGCAGGCTGAGTGCCACGAACCAGTCTTGAGGATTCACTGAAGGGATTATAGAGGTCAGAGTCACCCCTCCTGAATTTGAAATTACATGAATTTGTTGAGATGTTGAAGGTACAGAATGGGAATGCTAACTGGGATGAGAAAATAATGCCAACAAAACCCCTGCCCCTGAGGATGCTTTCTCCAGTGCTCCAAGCTGTAGAAGCAAGTCCACTTCTTGTTTTAGCTCATGGGAAGGGTCCCTGAACAGAGCTAAGGAAGAGATTGAAATTGGATAGAATACTCCTTGTTTACAATTTACAAGAGACTCATTGGTCTGAGGTTGTCCAAGTCCAGGTTTTCCGAAAATAAAGTGGTGGTTGCCAAAATCAGGGAGCTCAAGGGAGGTGGCTGGAAAGGAAGAGATCTTTTGAAGGTTCTGTCAGGATCTCAAGATTGGTGTCAAACCTGTTGCCTGATAGAAGAGACAGACTGTGCAGCAGTAGAGGAAGAGGGTCGCTATCACTGAAATCTCTGCTTCTTTCTTGGTGGCTCCAGGGTCCTTGGAGACTGGTAATAGTACTGGGCAGAGGGACGCTGCCTGAAGGAAGTCTGTGGTCTCGCTTGCTTCCTTCTTGGGACTTTAACAGCTCAGAGAACAAAGAGTTGCCCAACAATCCTTTAAGAAATAGAGGGCTTCATCTGCCTTTGATTAAGACGTTCATTGCCCTCACAGGTAACGTTTGGAGCTCCCTGTAAATCCCTGAACAACTGGAACCAGGTAGAACGTCTCATGGCCGCTGGTGTAGACACAGTATGTGTCACTGTGTCGCATGCATCCAGTACAGCCTGTTAGGATGTGCAGGCTATCAGCTGTCCTCAGACACGATGGTCTTTAGCTCCTCTTGGTGTTCATGAGGTAGCCTGTCCGCAAAAGGAGATAATTTGTCCCAATTAAAATAATTAGTGATTAGCCCCACATACATCTGGAGGCTGAGTCTGAAAAGTCCAGTCTCTTTGGGTCTTTCTCCCTCGTTGTGGACTTGGGAGGCCCCTCCTGCTTCAACCTCTCTTAGACTGTACCTACAAGTGACCCTAGTACTAGGTGGGAATAAACTATTCAGATCCCTTGGAAGGAACGTTGTACCTCCTGTCAGATTGCTTGGATATGGTCAGAATGGATGCTAGCATGTGCCACAGGACTTTTGCAGGTTCCAACAATCCCTTTTGTTTATAGGTATCGTAGGGTGCACAATGTCCAGGAGTCTGAGAGGTTTCTCTTGAGCCACTTCCAGAGTGTCTACTGTGTACCTGATGAGCTCTTGGAATGCCTTGAAGTCATCAACTGAAGGAGGCGTTGAGGGACTAACTGCCTTGTCGGGAAAGATGAGATTGCAGCAGGGAACAAGTTGTTCTTCTCCTTGTAGATGCTGTTCTTAGTCACTTGCCTCTCCAAGATTTGAGCCTGCACTAGTTGATCTGGCTGTAATAACTTATATTGCCTCTCTGGGGAAGGGAGTAGACCCTAGTGGTGACCAAAGAGGCAGACTTGCGTGAACAGCACTAACCCCCTGGGGCATCCAATAGGGCCTAGGCTGATATGGGCATAGGCATTGGAGTGGGACTCTCATAGGAGGTACCAGAGGAATGTTCCCTATGAGCCTTAGATCATTCTCTGCTATCCCTTATTGAGTCCTCCTCAGAGTCTCTTCCCCCCTTGGGTAGCACAATGGGAGTCAGGAAGCAAAGCGTGTAGGAGCGGAGTCCCTATTGTGCTTTAAGGGGGATGACAAAAGGAGTACACCTGTTCCAAGCCAGGGGCCATCCTGTCAGGAGTGCCCTGGCTCTGTTGTGCTCTCCCTAGCTGGGCAGGAGGTGCAGGCAATACCAGAGATATTTCCTTTGCCTACTGTATCGACATCTCAGTAGCCAGCAGGTTACACCACCCTCAACCCCTCAAGAAGAGGAGACTCCAGTACCAAGCCCAAAGATAAATCACCCTATATGTATATGCCCTTAGTACTGGTACAGTAGGTACTGACGCACTGGGCACTGAGAACACAGTTATGGGATTGCCGAGTGGTGAGGGATCAGTTCCAGGACAGACAGTCCACCGGTTTAGTGGGCACTGCTGGCACTCTCCCAACACTCAGTACCAGTGCACCAGAGGAATTCAAAGCAGCCACCCCACCACGTGTCAGACCAAGCCTTGGGCCTTGATTCAGTAGGCACTAGAGAGGGTGAGCTAACCCTTGTCTCACCTCTGAATTTAAATTATCAGAGGCTGGAATGGTGGCAGATGACTGAAATTTCTTGGCTGCCGTAGCTCAGGGTGGAATCCTTGCCCACTGGAGCACTTGTGGACAGGGGAAATGACTGGAGAACTGAGGTTTAACTATCTCCGAGGAGGCTTGCATAGAGTGCTCCAGGGAGAACAATATTAGATGGGCTTCTCTAGCTTTTTGAGTATGCTTATAGGAGGAGACACATACGTTACATTGTCCCTCTCCTAAACAGAGCAGACACCTGAATTGTAGATCATTGAACCTTCAGAGGAAGGACAGGTTTTAAACACCAGGGATTTCATTTCTGCCATTTTGCTAGAGCCCCTGTACAAGGGGGTTTCTAGCCTAAAAATCAGAACCTGACTGAAAAGAATAGCGTGTGTATCTCCAACAGGCAACAAGCCTACCGAAGCACCAACACTAAACAAGCACAGCGGGGGGAGAAGCAGCCAGACACTGCCTCGCTGCCATGGGTAGTAAGAAGAACATGAGGGATAGCTGGGTCAACTCCACTCTTTATGCCTTTGAGTGTGGGGGATGCACAAACACCACCCATGGACACTGCCGGCCAAAATAATCTGATTTCATGTGCCTGGGACACGTGTACCAAGAGAGAAATCAAAATGGAATCCATGTGGGAAATCATGGAAGAATGCAGGTAGGGCACGCAAACTACGTTTACTCTGTCCTGCAGTGACACCATTGGTGGGGGAGAGGAGATGGGGAGGAAGACCCCATAAATCTGTAACAATGAGTTTAACCTGGAACTACAAACAGTAAATTGCCCTACTAATGACCGCATATAGTGCATGGTTACAGTGTCATGGTCCTAATCTGGTGTCCAACGTGTGGAGAAATGGAGCTGAAGCATGAAGGCTGGCACCCAATCCAGAACATTTTGGCCTCTCAAAAACACTCCACTCTGCATTATGTCTAATTCTAAAGGTGCTTATCCTTTGTAAAGTGCTTTGAGAGCACTGGGTGAAAAACACTATGTGCTACAGATTTTTACCATCTCCTTCTCTCAGGCCAGGCAGTTGAAGGCCATCAGAATGACCCTCCCCTTCCCCAGACTCCAAGATGCCATGCGTTTCTTCACAGAAGAGAGGGTCTCCCCCAGTTTCTCTGAAGATAAAAAAAAAGAAATCTCTCCTTTTGCATACAAAGAACATCCTGAAGACAACACCCTTTCCAGAGATCAGATTCCTTGAGTCATGTGTCTAGAGCCCTGCCCTTCATTTAGAGTAAAATTCATTCGATGCCGCGCTTGACGTCTGCGTACCTTTGAGAATCTGCTTCTGGAAGTGGCCTGCTCATCTTCTAGAAGGCACTGAATGCACTCATCTAATTCAATTACCAATAAGAGAGACTTGGCCATGGAATCTGGTCACTGTGAATGCAAAAACATTCAGCATTGACACCTATGAGGTGTCACACTGAAGCACTCAAACCAACATGCTACATTTTGTCTGTTATTTCATTGTAATTGGGCCTCATCTTTGGTCTAAAGCATTACCAAGCCGGGTGAGATCTGAACCAGAAACCATGAGAAAATTGTGCAATTATAGGGATAAAAGTTTGCACAATTCAGTGATCACAATCAAGTTCATAGTACTTTCTTTCCACCTTCTGTAGGTGAAACCCAAACTTGGTGAAAGTGAACCCAAACTTGACTGATGTCTCGAGAACAAAACAGACAGGAACCAGTATATCAAGAAGTGAACCCAAATTCACACATCCATTTTAATGTCCCTATGACTCTTTGGAAAAGGAGCTAAGTCCAGCCATAGCTTACATAAGATGACACGTGAGAGCTGCAAAGAGACAGCAGAGAAAATGATCCTGCCTTCCTCCATCCCAACTACTGTGTACAGGTTGAAGTTTCTTCAGTCATTAGACTCACCAGCCTTATCTTACTGTTCCACACAATCCAAGTGCCAATAGCTCAGGCGTTAGAGGAGGGAAACTATTAGCACCAAGGAAGCATAAAAACAAAAAATAAACAAACCTATGTTAAAATGCTACCCAAAGCTGAACATTCTTCTGAGCCTTGCCCTCAACATAGTGAGGTCTGGTATACAGGTAGATCCTTGAAGAGAGATAATCCAGAAGGATCTGGTAAGGTCATATCGCTCTAAAACTGGTTGGAAAGACACTACAATGCACTTGGTATTGTGCCCAATGGTGGGCTGGGGAGGATGACGAATACCACCTTTCTCACAATCTGCACACCACTGAGAACTGTTGATGGAAGATGGACTCTTGGTTGGGAAGGTGTATTTATCACCTTCAGACATCAAGCCATCATAACAGGAGGAACGGGTTCCATCTTCAGACATCTGTAGGGAATTTGAGCCAGGGTTCTGAAGTTCCCCTTATAGTGCCTCACCCTGCATCCTTCAAGAAATCTCAGTAACATTATTGTCTCACTACTTGTCATGGCTCATGGGGATCTCTTGCTGCTTTGGGGAGGACTTTAAAAGCACCTAAGGCAGTTAGGATCATGAGTTCCATTGTCTTTCAGTGGGACTTTGCCCAAAGGATTTAGGAGCTTCTTTCAAAAATCTCCCCTATTAAGTACTCTACACATACACAAAGGAAATTGACTAGTCTACTCCAAACATTAATACCCTACATGCTATCTTGTGTTCCCTCTAAGCTGTGTGGTCAGGCGGCCACCCAGGAGTTATTCAAGTGCCACGCACTTGATTAGCAGAGCCACGCACATCCAGCAGCATGTGTTCAGGTCCCTCTCCCCCCGCTGCTTTGTGGCCATGTTGCTCCTGCCCTCTGCCTTGGAGTCCCTGGCCAGCTGCTCCCGGGACTGGCTGTGCAGAGTGCGGGGAGAGGGGGATGCTGATGTCCCTTCCCCCACCCCTGTACCCCATCTCCACAGAGCATGGGCTCAGGAGCTCAGGAGCAGGAAAGCTTCTGAGGTCTGAATGAGCCTTCAAAGCCAAGAGCGAGTGCCTTAAAGAGAGAGTGCACGGTCTCTCAGAGACTTCCCCAGCAGCCAGCACAAAGAGTCACACACACACAGTCTCTCACAGAGTCTTTCACACTCACCTCCCAATACATATTTGTATTATTGTTGTTGTTACTCCTTGGTAATTCCTGCAATGCATATATATTCTCTGTAATTTTATTCTTTCAAAGCACTGTTATTTTAGTGTTTTGACTGGTCTATGCATTTCATAATTTTTATTTCTCTTTTACACTTAAATTTAATTCTTTGAGTAGTGAATTATAAAATGCCTAACCTGTCTTGGCTGGAATTATTATCCCTATGGTAACTTTTTAAAAATATATATTATATCTAGGTTTTTTGTATCTACTGGTGGCACACATCTGCAAATACCTCAGTGCACATAAAATTTATTCCGCATATGGATGGAAAAAATTAGAGGGAACATTGATGCTATCCCCCCTCTGCAGCACTTTGGTGCCAAGGTGATAAGCACCTTAGATATACTTAAGACAAAATAAATAATATCTACATTTATGGTTCCTCACACTGAGTCTATCAACTTAGTAGAAGTGCCTTTGAACTTGCCTTAAGACGGATCTCTGCCCTGACACGATGCTATTCCTTCACACAAAGGTCCTGCTTACACCCTGTAGGAGCAAGGGACCTGATGGCTACATAGACTGGGTAGTGTTTATATCTCCAAAGGTACACATAAGGCGCATCCTTCACAGTCTTAACGCAAAACAAAAATCTTAGCTACTAAGTGGCCTGAAGGAACAAGATGCCAAAGGCCGCATCACTTAGGAAGGGGCCTTGTATTATGGCAATGGCTGAAACAGGGTTTTTCTTATTTTAACTTAGCCTCTGCAGTAAATCACATCCTACAGATGCTTACAGACCCATAAGAGATGCATGGAGGAGAGTTACCTGTGGTTTGCACTGCATGTAATATTCACTGGCAAAGGATTTCACATTGCTTCACTTTTCAACAACCCAGTCAATGAATATTACACAGCACATGGGGAGAGTGGAGTGCTGTTACTCAATGGGGGTGAACTGGAACGTTGCGAGCACTAGTGTGCAACCTCACTTCCACAGGCAGGCGCTACAGATGCACTCTAAAAAAGAGAGCTCTTATCCGCTCCACCTGGCACTCAGTAAAGGCTTACATTATGTAACTGAGCTTCAGGCAAACATAATATTCCATGATGTTTGCCAGGAGAAAGACAAATGCTCCTCAAAAAAAGTGAGGGAGGAGACTGAGCAGAGTAGGTAGCTGCACAGCCCATCTGGTCGCAGCAGGTTAGTTTGGAACCAAGTTGGCTAATTTGGTTCCTTTGCTCCGTGAGCTAGCAGGGCAGAACACAGCTCCTCAGCAGGAGGATGCACACCTCACCTGGCAGGCTGGTGGAGCAGCAACATTGATGGGCTCTTGTCCTTAGCTGGGGAAGGGTCAATGAACTGTACAGCCTTTGGAGGAGGGAGATCCCAGAAGACCTCCCATGCAATAAGGGAAGACCTCAAATGAAGATTCAGGGGAAGAGACAGAAAGGCTGAGATTGCGGGAGATGAGAGAAGGAAAAGACCCAGAGAAATGTTAAATACTAGAAGAATGAATCAGTTTCTCAGTTAGTCAAAAGCCGTACAATGTGATGAATTCCCCTTAGCATAAGGAAGATCACTCTGGCGCACAAACATTAAATCGTCCCCCTATGCATAGATAAGCACACACTGCAGCCATGTCAGAACAGATATATACATAGGTATCTATAGGATACCAGGAAGTACAACTCAACTAGCCAGCAAACAAGACTCGGGCTAATGACAGATCTGTAACACTGCTGAACTAATCACTTCCCTTTCTCAGGCAATAAAACTCAAGTGACACAGTGATCTAAGGTGGCAGTTACCATGGCGAAACAAGCAAGGGTGAACAATCGGGTGACCCAGCAGCTCAAGACCCACTGAAAAGAGGCTGTGAGTCAGCTCATGACAAATGCATGTAAGCAACTTTGAATCAAATACAACAAAAGAAATCAACGACGTTGCTGTTTTATCTGAACATCCTCTCATCCGAACAACATACAGCCCACTAATGGTACCTTTTAAGAGCCCACTGGGCTACAAAACATATTAGTTCACCATTCTGCCTGCTCCTCAACTTGGTAGGAAAGTTTATGGGAGGAATCACATCACAGGGATAAGACACCTTCCTCCCACTCTACAAATGAGAACAAGCAGTAAAGGAGACTCCAAAGGACACTGCCAGAAATCCTTATGGTTTAAACCAGGACATTTTGAATACAGAACACAACAGAGAGACACTCTCCCTTGCAACATGCAAAGCTGCAAAACACCCCCTGTGCTTAATACAATTAACAAGAAAAACAGGGTATGTTTAACGCAAACCAGAAAAGAACACGCTTCATTTTTTATCCCAGGACGCAGGTGCCAAGAGGAGTGTGTGACCTGAATGGGGCCTTCTCCTGCTCTCCTTGCGTGCGTGTGGGACATTGGAGTTTACACAGCATGCTGAGGATCTGTAACCTGGGCACGCTTACAAACATTACCACCACTACACACAACTGCAGGAGACACAGTAACCTGGGAAGTGTTTCCTTTGCTGAGCAAGTGAAGGGCAGAATGCCTTGCACCCAGGAGAAATATTAATCCTAGAAAAGGTATATAGAGAAGTCTGTTCTCCAATTACATAGAGAACATTTCTTCAGGTTTCTAGACCAATCAGAGGCCCCCACAATTAATACCTCCTGCCAATGCTAGACAAAATTCATTTCCAGCATTCACTTCTATGCTGGATAACAGTCCCCTACATGGATTACAATGTGCTTCTTGTCATGCACACAACGTGCCCCCCAAGACCACCCCACAAGTGCTTACAGATATTTTCAGGCTGAAATTAAGCAGCAAATGCATTGGGGATAATTATAAAAGTCTTCCACACTCAACGTGCTTTGGGCTGAGCATCATAAGTTGTTATTGCAAAATGCCTTCAAGGCCTGTAAATCCTAACCCCTCTGCCTCAAAGGAGGTAAATGGCAGAAAGCAAAATAGCAATCCATTGCTCTTCCAACAGCCACATGGATTTTAACAAACAGCTGCGGTGAAGTAACTGCTGATCATTACTAGGCTCTACACCGTAGATATATTAGTTTAATGAAAGGATAAAGGAAGAGGGACACACAAGAGCAGAAAAACTCTAGACGTTGATTCATCATTCTGATCTCACCAATGGGGGGTCTGCTTAGGTAAAGCTAAGGGCCTGCTGCTCCCCTCTGATGCATGGCAAGAGGGGAAGGAGGCATGAGTGCATTAAGAAGAAGAAATGGGAACAGGTGTCACTGCAGTAGAAACTGGCAGCTCTTTGGTATATGTCACCTACACGGACACATGGATCTCTGTGCAAAGTGAGAGCAAATCATGGAACAACCAATCTAGCATGTGCCCACAGAACTCCAGCATTATAGTAAGTCTGTCCAGGAAATTAACACTAACCTCCCCTCCACAACTTCCAGACCCCTGTAAGGGAGCAGGAGCAAACAGCAGGCAAGGGTCAGCCACTGGCAGGAGGGCACACGAAATAACCATGCTGCCAACATTTCTTGGGGCAAGGGGCCTGGGAGAAGTTTAGTGTGGCAGGCATGATGAGTACTTTCAAAATCAGTCATTTGCTCCAATTTTCCATTGGTTCTCCTGTCCACAAGTTTGACAAGTCACACACCTTGTCCCACACACATCACCATCAGCCCTATCTCACAGAGCGAAGAAAACATCCACGTAGCGATAGATGCATCTTTTTGCTTCTCCCCTTCTATCCACTATAATGACGGAAGGGAGTGCAAGGAGAAAAACACTCTGCCCTCCTAACATGCACTGGAAGGCTTGATTTCACTATTCACTGAACACAGTAGCTCCACTGTAGCTCAGATCCCTGCTTCATTTCCTCCCAGAAAAAGCTGATCATTTGGTGCCCAAGAACAAGTCCAGGGGGTTTTAAATGAAGCCAGCATTTATCCTGAAGATGAGAGAGCTCTGCCATGGAGTCACATTTCCTACAACGGACTGCAGCCCCTCAGATAGATCCAACTTAATACCAAGAAGCAGTGTCCTAGTAATTACTTCTTTCATGAGGCTGCTCCTGAAGAAGCCAGAGCACTAATCCCACAGGGAGGAACACACCACTGTGCCTGGCAGGCAGCATTGAGTATGTTGTACATGAAGAAGATGAAAGAAGATCGACCTTATATACACAAGGGACAATTCACCTTCCCTCAGGTTTTAAAGGATGGAAAAGTTTTTTTGGAAGAAGCCACATAAATCAGCAGCATTAAAGACCAACATAGATAAGTCCTCTGAATATATCCTGCATCTCACCAAAGAAGGCCAAGATTGCCATGTGAACAGGGAAGAAGTCTCCACCCTCAAAACGCAATGACGCAGACAACTGACAATGAAACCAACAAGAGCAACAGCTACCAACAACATTAAAACAGAGGCGGCCAAATGCAACCCAGGGAGTTCTGCAAAGCAGCTTGCAGCCAACCTTCTCTAACACAGAGGTGCAGACCCCTGGAGTTCCAGTTTGCAGCCAGCAATTCTCCATCCTGACCTGAGCAAGCAGGCAGGAGGAGGGCGATTGCAATATTTCCCATTTCATACATATTGGAGGTGACCTTTGCGCTACTAGCAAGTTGCCAATGCAGCCATGAACTGAGCTGAGTTTGGCTGCCCCTGGATTAAAGTGACCTCTTTGTGCCATTAACCCCTGAAATGTCGCCATGCTAATTAGAAATTGGGATGTTTTAATCCATTTAGCTACAGCTGTGAAAACTGTGGGGTGAGCAGTGGTATGAAAGGCATCCTTCCATCACAGAATCAGGACAGCACAGGAGAAGAGGGAAGTTTCTTCACCTCAATGCATTCAGTAGAAAGCCTCCTTGGAAACCCAATACACACACCCATGCTACATTTACTGGACAAATAGCTGGACCTGGTAAATCTGTGATTTGGAATCTGGAAATACAACAATAAACCAAATGCTAGTTTGTATTAAGTGAAGGGAACAAGGAAAAGAGTTGCCAAATTTTATCCCGTCAGTGTCAGCGTAAGTTTCCTGCCTCTATGAAAGACCTCACTCCTAGCACGGGAGATGGCTGTTGGGTAGTGGGGCTGTGGCACTCCGGGGGGAATAGCTTGGGGAAGTTATTAGTTCTTGGTCTAGCTATATTATTTGATTTGACTGGGGTAACCAACAGGTTTAGTTATTAGTATATTGTTAAAAGATTATCCAGGGCATCCAAGCCACTGCATAAGTACTCTTATTAGAGTTTGTACAAAATCAGATACATTCTCAACCTGGTGACATGACATTTTCTCCCTAACAACTCAGTCCTGGGCCCCACCCAGGAAGAGATTAAAATGGTGCAAGCTCCGTCTTGTGGGGACGGAGAGATGACATTCCCCCGTCCATCCATCATACAAATGAGCTCAATTTGGACTCAGAGCTGAAAGGATAGTTACCAGCCTCACAGCAGGTATCACTGATTAAAAAAAAGTTTAGGATTTTGTCCTAAATTAGAGGCCATTTTCCCAAATTCTGTCAAGCACCACATACTGGTCACCCAGGAGGGTGGGATGGGGGAGCCCTAGCTGATCCAAGTCTCACCAAAGTCAGGGGGAGCCTTTCCACTGATTTCAGTTGGGTTTTGATCAGGCTCATGCTGAGGAACACAACTTGCCACAAATTAACCACTAACGACTGTTGCAATGAACAGGACGCTGTCACGACTGGGAAGTTCTGACAGAACTGGCCTAAGAACAGACCTTGCAACGTTCCCATCGAGATGGTCATCTTCTAGACATTCTCCACACACGCTGCCAGCAGGATGATCAGAAGACATCATTACACAAGGGGCCTAGGAGGTGCCTCCACCAGGATGCACGTGGCGGGATGGATAGACTACCCAGGTGACTGCTGGCGCCCTGTCATAGCGGGGATGAGACGTGTGTCTGGGGCCTTGAAACTTTCCCTCTGTGCTGCCAGCACTGCAGAGTGCAAGCAAGTATTGGAGGGGGGAAGGGAAGAATACATATGCCATGCCAAGGGGCAGCCTGCGCATTTCCCCAATTGGACCCTCTCAGGTGTGTGTAGGGTAACTTCCCCGGATTCCTACATGAAACCTATGTGGGGTAGGAACACTCCCTAGGTGCCTACAGGTGCCCCATCGCAAAGTGAGGGATGGGAACCTTACCTGGCCTTACCTCTCCTATTTGAACAAAAACAGACACCTGCTCCAGCGTCTGTGGATGTTCCAACAGGAAAGTGGTCAAGCTTGACAAAGCCCTGGCTGGGATGATTTAGTTGGGGATTGGTCCTGCTTTGAGCAGGCGGTTGGACTAGATGACCTCCTGAGGTCCCTTCCAACCCTGATATTCTATGATTCTACCCAGATGGAGAGGAGCTTCCCAGGTGCCCAGGGCTGTCCCATCAGTGGACCCTGGCCACTGCAGGTAAGACGAGCTGAGAAGAGGAGAGCTGGGTGCATACAGTGGTGATTTAGTCACTGTGCTGTTCACACCAAGTTATGTACAGGTTTTCCCATGGTAGTGCGTTTTACATGGAAACCATCATGGTGGCAGTCAAAGCATGGGTGGCAACACGGAAGGGAAGTCAGATTTTAGCCTCACCCACTGTGAGAGATTCCATTAAAATGGTACAAATTCCAGAGCTCCCCTGCAGGCATCTTTTTTGCCAGGTGACCTCATCGGGGACACCAGCAATACTGGCGTCACATCAGCCTGTGCACATTCCCATTGGCGTTAAAAACCAGAAGCTATAGGAGCATTTCTACAACATTTAGCACCAAGTTTTTAGAACAGGAACATGCTCAGACTTTGCACTGTTATTGTAACTGTAGATATACACACACACGTGCCACATCTAACAGGTGGGCTGTATGCACATTCATACAATTCTAAAATTGTGACTCAGTTTTTAAGTTGTATGGTTCTCCTCTGGCAGGGGAAGCCAGTCTTTAGGCAAGGAAGCCAATGGTATTCCAAAGTATGAATGGGTTAGATCACTACAGCAATTTTTGCTCACATGCAAAACTGAAAAGGAGGTGGGAAGCCATTCTCCCCCGACCAGGGGCTAAGTGAGAGGGATCTAGTAGAGGGCAGCACTGAACTGCGATCAGGTAGTTGTCTCCCAGGTGATCAGTCAGTTCCCTGAAATTTCCAGGGAATGGGTGATAATGGTAGATTTCAGTTCTTCTTGTCTTCTGTGATTTACAGCTTTTGAGGGTCAGATACTTGCATGGTGCCCAACAGCAACAGACTCAAACAATCAGATCTGAATTACTGCTACAGTTGGGAGCTTATTCCGTGAGAGAAAGGCTAAGAATTTTTTTAAATTTAGAGTTCAGAAACATCTAGGGTGACTAGACGTCCTGATATAATCAGGACCACCCCAACATTATGGGCTGTGTCTTATATGGGCAACTATACCCCACCCCTCTGATCTCTGAAAAATGTCCTGATTTTTCACACTTGCTATCTGGTTACCCTAGAAACGTTCAGATTTACGAGGTGCAACTGTGCATAGGCCACCCTTGCAAATGCAACTCCAACTTGCCAAAGGACAACATGAATACAAAGAGAGACACATATACGAGGAATCCCCCCCATGCGGATGAGCCACATAGAAAAGTAGCGGGCAAGTAGCATTTGAACTCATCAGCGCTGCATACCCAAGGCCTCGCCCATAGCGACGCGTGTTTGTCTCTAACTCAAACCCTGTGTACAGGGGACAGATACAATTACTGTGCACAGACAGGGCAGTGAGGAGTTTCACACTAGCAGAGCTCTTTCCAACTGTGAATATAAACCCACAAAGGCAACAACCTGTACTGGGAATCTTTTTCATCTCCAAGCCTTTAAATCTAGCCAATCTGCAGGTGTGCTCAAGTTGAAACGGCAGAACATTCAGAGCCTCTTGGCTCTTTCACAGAGGCATTGCAAAGCCTTTTGTAAGTTTCTGGGAACACTAACATATGAGCGACAGTGTCGTGTAAAAATAAGAGCTGATCTTCTTTTGAACCATTTCAAAAATCACTGACTCTCCACCCGCCCCCAGCAAAACAATATTCTTCTAGCAGCATTCGACCGAAGTGTAAAGCAACCTGATTGGCTTCCATGCATCCGATGGCCTCTTCCAAGAGTGAAAACTCCACGCAGACATAGCCATAGTCGTAACCTGGGGACAGCATTTAAATACAGACGGGAGTTGTGTTAGTGCCTTGTAATACAGAAGAGCCACATTTAAACACCCAATTTCCCCTTCCCTCAATCACAAACCCTCCTACCACCACCCCAACCTCTCTGCAAAATAAAACACAGAAAATCAGTGGCTGACACTCGGGTGCTGTTTAGGTCCGTGGAGTTGAGCTCAAGTTTTGGTTAGACACAAAGATGCTCTAAGAAACTCCCACTTCCCCTTCTGAAACAAGACAAGTGTGAGACCCCCTCCTTAAAACAGGTAATAGTGTGAGCAATGCGCATTTTTAAAAAAGAAAGACAAGACACTGAGTCAGGTTTATAATAACTAGGAGGCGCAGGCTGCTCTGAAACAAACATTGATTAATCCACAACAATAACTTTAGTGCAAAGCTGGCCAGCGTGTACTCTGTTTTTCTGAGTGACTAGTATTGTAATCCTCAGGATGCCTCCAGGAAAGAGCTAAAGTGCATCCTTGGCCTACATTAACTTTTGCTCTTTAACAACTGTTTTTTGAGTCTCAAAGTCCTTTGCACTATGAGCAAAGGCACAGAAGCAGAGCTGAAAATTCCAGCCTCTTCTCACTGTGGCTTTTAAGCGAAGCCAGTGCATTTCTAGGCATGTTTTGTACATTTCACAAAAGGAGGTGGGGGTGGGGGTGATTCAAAGTAAAAACACATCTTCATAGCACAAGAAATATAAAATGCCATTACTCCTTTTCTCTTTTCTGAAAAAGCCCTTGGTCAGGCGTGAGGGATTTTATTTTGTAGTCCAACTGTCTGTGCAGTAATGCAGATGTTTCATAAAAAGGGTAGGGTTAATGTTACTTGGTACAGAATTAAGGCAATTTCTATAACATTTCACCCATCCCTCTCCCCAGACAGTTCTTTCTGATGGATACCCTTGACCTGGAAGAAGTGCTTTGATCCCCTCTTCCTCCCATACTTTGTGGTTGACTGATCAGTAGGTTTGTGGAGAAAGCCCATCTTTAGGCACTGTCTTGGTTGAGTGCTCCAGTTCCCACCCTCCCAAGAGCATCCTGCAGTGCCTTTATCTCCAAACCAGCTACGATTCAAAAGGTCTCATTAAAACCATGAATGATTAAGAGGAGAACATGCTGAACTAAAACAAAGGAAATGAACTGCATGACGCATATAGTCTGAAATTCTGCAAAAGCCAATGCATTTCCGCACCGTTCATTTCAGTACAGGCATGGTATTCCTTACCCTCACATCTCAAGTGCTTACCCACTCCTCGGCTTTCCCAGTCCTTTCCTGGCCTGTGGTAGGGCAGTGTACCAGAAACCCAGTATCTGGCATGGAGGGTCTCAGGTCATCCTCTCCCTTTGTCACCCTGGGCTCCCTCAGTTATACCTTTCAGATGACTTGGATACAGTACATTCCCTGCAAAGGTATTTATGTCCGTGTCCTTTTTCCTGGGAGATGCCAGTCTCTTAGGAAACGTCCAGAGTGCATTAGCCAAATCCATTCAGACTTATATTTGCTGCACTGGACATTTTTGGTTCCTGTATTTCTTGTATCATATTTGCAACATCAAAAGTTCTTTTGAAGTCGAAGCCACACAGTACAGTTGTCTCCTGACTCAACTTCACATCTTACTACCCAAATTTCACACTCACACACTCTGCGCCTTGTTCTAGCCCAGCAACGCCGGGTTTGCATGTTTATTGTCCCAAGTATCAACCTGAATCCAGCTCCCTTTCTGCCTTGCATGTGAGCTTCAAAGAATAGGGCCTTGTATAGTCATATAATTCTCTTCCAAATCTCAGTTCTATTCTGTCAGTAATTAATATTTACTAGAGATTACCATCATCCATCATACTGTGCAAATGCAATTCAGATAAAAATTGCAGTTTGGGATTTAACTCGGTGAATGAAATCTAGGCTGGCACAGCACAAAAGCAGAATGGAACCAGTGTCGTACGCAATATATAGCAAGCACCTGGAATTGCAGACATAAGATCAGGCACTAGAAGAGACACCCAAGGTGAGAGGAGGAACAGAAAACAAATTAAGCCAGATGTTCCTGGAGCATCAATTCTGTTCTGCAATGCCTCAGTCGCATCAGGGCACCTTGCAGGGGAAAAAGCAAGTTCTTTGCTCCTAAGAAGAGGCAGGGCTCTGAAAAGGAGAGTCACTAAGAAGAAGCATTGCTGCCCCTCACTGGGAAACTACTTTGCACTCAGAGCAGACTCTGGTTTAATTGTTCACTGCATAGTGTTGTGGCTTACGTGATACATTTTTTATCGTGTTCAAATCCAGAACCCCACAATCACACACACACACCTCTTTCAAAAAGGGCTGCAAGAATGGCATTTGCAAGCACTTAACCAAGTCCTGATTCAGCCTGTTGGAAAGTATTTCAGAGAGTTGCTGTAATCAGAGAGGCAAGACCAGGATGCCAGATGTCTAATCTGTGTATGTATATAAAGTAGACTGTGTCTACTGACAGGAAGCAAGATTGCACTACGTTTACCTCATGTTTTTGCCTCCCTATTGGCCCAATCCTGATTCAAATTCCTGTAAAGCTAACGGGCGCTGCAGGTGCTCAGCACCTCTCTGGCTTTGGCCCCACACAACAGATCTGACTGAGACTAGGGGAAGGATGTCACAAACAGAAGCCCATGCCAGTGATAACAATGTAAAGAACACCCAACATTTGGAAGAACGTATGCTGCAGAGATAAGAGCCATTTCAAACACACTAAATGGAGAAACTTAAAGAGGTAGATTGTGATCTCGAGAGAAGGTAAGTGGAAAACATACAAGTGTCCAGTAAAGCGGGACACAGGGGAGGGAAAACTCGGCAACTCTGGCAGAATTTTGATTCACCTGCTGTTAGCTCTCCCTCCCTCTTGCATCCTTGCGGTAAGGAAAAAAAAACAATGGGGAACTGAAAACAGCGTGGTGCAGCCCTAGGATGTCCAAGCTGTGCCCAGAGAAAGCTCCAGACCAGATGTTCAGTTTGCGAAAGGCCATGAGAACTGAAATCATGTCAGAAGCATTTGGGGTGATCCTCTACAAGTCACCCATGTGCAGAAGCTACTAAATTAGTCACAAAAAAGAACAGAGCAAGTAAAGTCAGGAGTGTGACGTTTCAGACTGCTAACAAAGATCAGCAAGGGAAAGGGCTGAGTTTTCTGTCTCTGCCCTGCCCCCAATATGATAGGCATGCTTAGTGTTATGAACTATGCCAAACAGCATTAGCATCTGACTAAGGAGACTGCCCCTGGCCAAAAGCACAATAAAATCAAATGCAGGAGCATCCTTTCTGACAAAGCCAGAAGAAAGGGTGCAGTGTGTTCCAGTCAATTTGCATAAATAGCTATAAGCTAGAAACACAGGCTGACAGGGATGCAACAAAGCTATGGGATTCCTTCCACGTCCCCTAGAAAGGCACCAATCAATTAGATCTGGTAATTGTCTGACTCTATACATTAACTGTTGTACCCAGAGCACCAAACTCAAAATGAAAACCCAAGACTCAGGGAGTAGAGACATTTTTTGAAGTGCTAAAATCAAAGATGGCCAATAAAAGTAGAGCAGCAGCACAGTCACAGCAGACCCATGCCATGGCCTGTTTGAACGTGAAAAAATTATGTTCACATCCAATAGTTTGTGTTAAGATCACATGATAAAATCCAAAGTTGTCTTGACTTGATCTTTCACCCACCGATTAGAACGAGGGGAGGAGGAAGCATTGTAAAGACCATCTTAGGTCTAGTCAGAAGGGAAGAGGGCAGTTCTAGGCTGCTATCACAGTAGCCGCTAATGGTTCATTTAAATATGAAGCAGGTTTTTTGGAATGCCTGGCTTTTCTCTCTGCTGAAGAATTCTTCCCAGCACAGGGGCCTGGGGCAGGAGTTGAGCACCCCCACCCCACCCCCACCCGGGAACTCTCGAAGTTGGTGCCTCTGGAGGCAAGGGATTTAGCTCAATTTCCCCAGCACCATTCTCTCATGGGAGAATTAGGGCCCAGGCAGGCGTGATCTCTTACTACGAAGGACAGGCGCTCACACTTGCCACCAATCTAGAACCCTATGGAATGAAAGAGCCCCAATGGGAGTGGCGGTGGGAGCAAGCCAGTGAAGGAATCCATGCAGCAGGAGTTTGGGATCAGGGAGTCATGACTAAGGAATAGTCTCCTCCAATACCAAAGGAAACCCCAATCGCCTAGAAATCTTAATTCAAACTTTTAAATACACTTCAGAAAAACTTGTCCACTAAAGTGAGGATAAAAGATTAGGCAAAAGTTTGACACTAAATTTCCAAGTGACAAAAGCTTCTTCTGAATTTGTAATAGTCATTTGGCAAGAAAACTGCTTGCACAGGCATTAAAGCATGCCATTTAATTTTTTAAATCAGCAAATTTTACTAAGTATGCAGATATATACCAGAAAGTACTATTAACTTTAGCCATTGAAATAACTCATTAACATTGTAAAAGTACTACTTAACCTTCATACAGACCACTGAATCCATTCCACCTTCTAGACTTACAGACAGGAGATGTTTGGCTCTCAAACATAAGATGAAACCATTCCTCAACATCTGCAATGCTAGAAATAAATATCTAATACAGTGCACAAGATTGAGCTCTAATCCTTTAATCTTCCATTGGTTTATTGGATATTATGGATGAGTTCTGGGTTTAGCGATATTTTAGTACCTTTCTTTGTATTCTCATTTTTATATCTTTGGGTCCACAGAATTCAGTAAAGCTTATTAAACAAATTTCTTAAAGTCATATCTGTTTAAGAGTGACACATGAAAACTTCCAGTGTCTATTTGGCATATCACTAACTATAGTGTTAAAGACACAATCCTCTAATTTGGTCAAAATTTAGATTTATGATCTTTATGAAATTTAAGATTAATCATTTTTTTTAATTTCAACCAAACTGTTTCAAAACTCAAATATTTGGAGAATTTGAAAGTGAAATGGACTATGATGAGAGTGAAACTGAATTCGCTGATTCTCAGTGTCAACTAAAATAGACAAAGTAAGCCAGGGTATGTAGTGAAGAGTAAATTGGAATTTTAAAATGTTTTAGGCTTTAATAACCCAAGATGTTATCTGTAATGTAGGTAAGGAAATTTATCTCAAGTACATCTTAAATTGAGTCTCCCCTTTAACCATCTCAGATTATTCCTTACATGAGATAGATGACATTTGCAAAGAAAAAATCATGCTATTTTGAACTTTAAATCCACTATAAAGAGCATCGTAGAAAGACAGGAGTGAAAAGAGATTTTTTAGAATAAACCCCCTGTTCGTCCCAATGATTAAAAAACTGCCTTGATTAACATTGGCACAAATACTTAAAAACAGTGTGAGTTAGTTGTGAAGTAGTAACTAGAGAAGTAACAAGAGGCATTTTTGATGGCCTCAAATTTTGGATCAATTTTACTAAAACCTGCTTCATTTTAGTCAAGTATGACGAGCTACCAAAATGTGACACTGCCTCCTCCCTCAGCAGCCTTATTTCCAAAGTTGAACTAGAGACCTTCCAAAGCGAGACTGCCAATAGCCTCAGGGCATGTCCAGACTAGAAGAAATGGCCAGGTTTTAATGTGTTAGCCCACAGCAGATGCATTTTAACTAGTAAATTAAACCCCATTTTACACCTAGTGTAGACTGGAAAAGTAGTGGTTTTAAAAGAGTTAACACCGACCACAACGTTATCAACTCTAGGCACTAAACTGTATTTAACATCATGTAAATTTTTCAAAAGCATCTAAATCCCATTGTCCATTTATGCCAGAAGGAAGACACTGGATGTGGTTTAACTTTATTCTTAAATGTCTGGGAGTAGCTGGCAGATAAAAGTGTACAGTGCAGGTAATCCCATAATCCTTTCAATATATACCCTGGGGGTTTCCGTTGGCCCTCCACCTTACCCATCCTGGGACCTCACCATCCCCACCATCGAATGTGGGTTAAGGGAGACTATGGGGGGGAGAGTTGGTTCCCTGCCATACCAGTCATAGGAGCCCTGAACTCCTGTTTCTGCTCCTTTAAAGAATATCTCCTTTAAATGTTTTACCAATCCATGTATCTGGTCACTGTATCCCTAGAGAGTACCTGCACTGGACATCCGCCACGTTTAAATTACAGGTTGCAACTTCATAGCTTATTTCCTTTTCATGTTTGCCCCAACAAAGCCCCCGCAAACCTGCTGTCAGGAAGGCAAAAAACCCTCCACTTCACCTTGGCCAATCTGGAGTTGAGGGAAAAATTCCTTCCCAGCCCCCCCGAGGAAGAAGCAACTAAGGCAATGCCCACAGCAGATGCTGACAATACCCAGTATCTCGCCACTAGCATAGCTCCTTCGCTTAGTCCAGGTAAAAGAGGACTTTTCCAGCACTGGCATGCACCTATACAATCTCCCTTCTGCTGGTCCCTGGTGGATGAGGGAGATAGGTCTGAGTCACCACACTAACCTGCTCTGCAGCAGAAAGTCACTTCCTGGCTCTCTAGCCCGTGAAGGGAACACATATTTTCCAGTAAGCCAGACCAAGGCCATCACCACTTAGTGTGTGGTAAGGTTATTGTCCAACTATGCCAGAAGGAGGACAGGAGACACTGGATGTGGTTTAATTAGGCCTCAATTTTATTCATAAACATCTGGGAGTAGCTGGTAGAAAAAAAGTGTACAGTGCAGATAATTCCATAATCATTTCAATATATACTTAAGGGGCTTCCGTCAGCCCTCCTCCTTATCCACCCTCGTCCCCAGCCAACCCGCTGCTGGGACTTCACCATCCCCCCCCCTCGAATGAAGGGTAGGGGGGCTACACAGGAAGGGGGTTCGCTCCCTGCCGTACCAGTCATAGGAGCCCCACACTCCCATTTCTGCTCCTTTAAAGAATACCTCCTTTAAATCCTTTACCAATCCATTTTATCTGATCACTGTATCCCTTTCCTACAGAGCACCTGCACTGGACATCTGCCACAAGGAGACACCAGCAATTAGCTTGACTGCCTCCCCCGAACACCTAGCTGGGTTCCCAGACATCTCCTAATGCCCTCTTTAATATCAGCCAAAAATATGTCAGCTCCCAAATCTGACAGGTGGACCCCATCCTCCCTGAATAATTCTGGTGCCCTGTATGCTATGGCTGGGTGCGAAATTACCAACCCCCCTATGCCAGCCATGAATTTGGCCACCTCCCTATTCACATACCTCCTAGCCTTGTCGACCCGGGGGGGCTTCAAAGCTCCATCCCACACTCTGCGTTGCAGCATGTCCGACCACACCATTTTTACTCCTGGGAAAAGTTCAAGGATCTGCCCCAAGTCCCTCTTAGCTCTGATCATTAGGTCTACCCCTTTACACATTCCCAAATCATTTTCCCCAAGGTGAACCACAATTATATCTGGAGCCTGCCCATGGGCCCCCAAAGTGTGCAGAAGGGGCATCAGCTGGTCCCATAACATGCCCCTCCTCCCATGCCAGCTCAGGACTGCTTCACCACTGAGGCCCAGCTGCGGACCTCCAGCCAAACTGGAAGTCCGCCTATGCGCCCAATCAACAATACTGTGCCCGCAGATCCAGACCACCGTCTGCCTGGCCCGTCCACCAGCATCTGGAATGAGAACACAATGGAAAATTAACACTGATTCCCACATGGGGTCTCATGTACGTTCTGTACACTTCAGAATGAAAATGCCCAATTGCCTGAACTGCCCTATCCCCAGACCCAGCCGGGCCACTGCTGCTGCTGCCCCAATCCTGAATGAGCGAGAACTAAAATCATGTGCTGGGAGCCTCAACCCCACATGTCCAGGTAAAAGAGGGCTTTTCCTGCACCAGCATGGACCTAATATAGTCCCCCACTCTCTTCATGCTGACCTGGCCTGCAGCAGAAAGTCACTCTAGCCCTTAGAGGGGCACACAGCTTTTCCAAGAAGCCAACCAACAGCCCTCACTGCTTAATCTGCAATGAGGTCACTTTCAACACTAACTTAGGCACTTACAAGCCAACGCCCCATTGACTGTCAATGGGACTTAAGTTTTCTTTTCAAAACTGACTTTGATACCTTGGAGCCTAGGTGCTTTTACAAATTTCTACCAGTCACAACTTAAAACACAGACTTTTTTGTAATAATCTAAACATCCTCTAAAACAATGCTTTGGAAATGACAAAAACAAACTTAAAAACCACTCCAGAAATCTGGATTTCTAACATAGGACACACACTGTCAGCATAAGTCACGCAACGCAGAAACTCAGATTCTCAGCCAGTCTGTTAGTTTTGGATGCACCTTCTAAAGACTCTCCTTGCCTCAGACACTGCCGGTATATAAGACGCAGCACGCAACAAGATGGTTAAAGTTTAGGTCGCAACTTTATTAGCTAAGAAACAGCAACATAGAAAAGGTAAGAAATAGTGCTCCCAGCCCAAACCAGCCAGTAGTTAATGGTCCAGCCTGGCTCTCAAACGCTGATCATCCAGGCATCCCATACACTCAAGGGGAGGCGAAGGATTCAGTCCAGTATCTAGTTTGGGAGTGGCTGGGTCATTACACATATTGAATCTATTTCCCCATGTTAAGTATCCTCACACCTTCTTGTTGTCAACTGTCTGAATGGGCCATCTTGATTATCACTACAAAAGTTTTTTTCTCTCCCGCTGATAATAGCTCATCTTAATTAATTACAGGTTTCAGAGTAGCAGCCGTGTTAGTCTATATTCGCAAAAAGAAAAGGAGTACTAGTGGCACCTTAGAGACTAACCAATTTATTTGAGCATCAGCTTTCGTGAGCTACAGCATCCGATGAAGTGAGCTGTAGCTCACGAAAGCTTATGCTCAAATAAGTTGGTTAGTCTCTTTAAGGTGCCACTAGTACTCCTTTTCTTTTTGCTTAATTAATTAGCCGCTTACAGTTTGTATGGCAACTTCCACCTTCTCTGTATGTATGTATATATCTTCTTACTATATGTTCCATTCTATGCATCCAATGAAGTGGGCTGTAGCCCACAAAAGCTTATGCTCTAATAAATTTGTTAGTCTCTAAGGTGCCACAAGTACTCCTGTTCTTTCTATATAAGAAAAAGTCCCAAAAAATGGGACTGTCCCTTTAAAAACGGGACATCTGGTCACCCTACACTTATACATCCCCGGATCACATCAGCCCTTTCTGCCAGAGCATCACACTGGGAGCTCATGTTCAGTTACATGTCTGCTATGACCCCTAAACCCTTTCCAGAGTCCCTGCTTTCCAGGCTACAGTCCCTGTTGTGTAGAGATGGGCTGCATTCCTCAGTCCAGATGTCTGAGCTTGGATTTGGCTGTAGTAAAGACGACATAGCACACAAATGTACGGTTAAAGCACACGCCGCAACTTTATTATTAAACATCAGCTTCAGAGGGGTTAAGAAACACCACCCCTTACCAAATCTCCAGCACTAATAGTCCAGCGCAGCTCCCAATTATTGCTTTCCACAACAGCTCCCATCCCTGTACCCAGGTTTGGCATCTGGAAACCGGCCCCTGTTATCAGCCACCTGCTGCAGGGCACATCAGCAATAAGCATAGATTTTCCTCACTTTCCCTCCTGCCCACAGAGTGGAAAGAAAATGCCCAATCCACCCTTTTAGGTTTGCCAAAAATATGTCTAAGCTCTCGGCAGACAGCTCCACACCATCTTTCCTGTATATGTTAGGGCCCACATAGCAAATCTCCCGATGGGTGATCGAGCCCCCCATTTCCTGAAGGAACTTTGCTACCTCCCTATTCACACCCTTCCTGGCCCACTCAATCCCAGTGATTTTGGTGGCTCCTGGCCAAATCTGCTTCTGGAGCATCTCGGACCACACCAGCTTAACCTACCTCAACAATGAGAAGCACGTCCCTTTTTATCTTGAGTACTAAGCTAACAACAGTGGCTGTCACTAGGCCATTTTCACCGAGATGCACAATAAGAACCTGCAGTGGGCAAGAGTGAGCTGCTAAAGAACGCAGGAGTGGCATTAGCTGGTCCCACAGTATGCCTTCCCTGCCATGCCAGAACACATGAATGGCTTCGCGTCCGAAGCCCAACTGGGAACCATTTCGACTGCTGGTGGCCCATTTGTGGGCCCAATGAATAACACTGCGGCTGATTATCCAAACGTCAGGCCGAGATGCTCCATCATTCCCTGCAAGGATAACAAAAATACCACCATATTTAACGGGACAACAGTTCTATCCTTCCCTTCCTGAAGGCAGCATCCCCCAGCCTGAGGGTGGAAGTTGCAGTCTGACTGCCAATGGCCTATAGACTGAATTGCAGATGGATTGCAATCTAACGCGGCCTCAGAAGCAGCTGCCCCTCTTCCAAAAGAGAGGGAATCACAGACACCTAGTTTTCAGCCCAGAAATATAATCCCCATTTTAGCACCAGAGGGAAATGGAATCTGGTCAAGTACTTCACGTCTCCATGAATAAACTAATGGCTCCCACAGGATAGCTGGAAAGCCTGGAATACACACAAGGAAAGCAAATCCTTTCGTCATCACATTCCCTTAAAGTCTGGGATCCTCTGCCAGCCCCATCAATTTGGAGTCAGCACCGCAGATTCCAGGCCCCAAGGGAGGTCATTCCAGACCAGACACAACTGAACTATCATTAGCAGACACTGCTAGGATCTCACTTGCCCAAAGGCACCCAAAAAAGGCAGCCACGAATGACACGTTGAAGAAAACAGCTTTGCAACGGCTAGCACATGCGCTTGGGAAGGCCTGAACCAGGTCAAAAGAATCTGAATCATGTGACACCTGGGATCTTCAATCGCAACCAACCTTTGAGATGCCTCTGAAACACAAATCCCCAGGCAATAATCAGGGAATCCTGCAAGCACCACAAGATCACCCATTGTGATGAGACTGTGCAAGAGCAAGGGGGATGTTAGGAACAGATTCCGTAGGCAGTCACCTAATTTTAGGGGCAGCTCCTGCCTGATTTTCCCATCAGTCAGACGGGGAAGTGGAATGTCTGCCCCTTTAAGGACATCGTGAATATTACCAGGAGCTGCCACACTAAGGTGACTGGACCAGCCCAGCTGCCCCTTCCACAATAGCCAGGCAGGGAAGTGGAGGTATCTGATCCTTTCATTGTATCCTTGCACACTGCTGGGGTGGCAGAGCAGCTGCTGCCCTGGGCAACCATAATAGTGCTGCTCCAGCTCAGCCCGACTGCCATCTCCCCACCAGCTGGGACATCGCTGGAGGGTCAGGAGGATGGTAGTTTGCATCCTAAGAGCCAAGCTCCCTCTCCTCCAATCTGTGGAAGAGGAAAGCCTACAATGGACCAACAGCTTTGTGATCTGTACTTGCTGAAGCTCCAGTATGGGTAACACTCAAACACAGAACCCGGCAACTCCTAAAATTCAAACTTTGTTAAATCCACTTTGTACGTCCCAAATACCTTTGGAGCTATAGATTCTTCTACCAATCCAAGAGCAGCTTACTCAAGGACTGTGATACCTGGACCTGGTCTCAGTTGCCTGAGGCATGTCGTCACCAAGTCCATGCAGATGAAGATGAAATTCCCCAGTCACACTCATCCTGAATAGGATCGGAGACCACCTGTTGCTTTTGTCCCCTAGATCTGAGGGGAAAAGGGTGACGAAACTTCCCTGCTGTTATTCCAGACGTCAAGGCCACAATCCACAAGGAAGGCCCCACTAAGGCATCTCAGAACCAGAGATCTGAGTCAGAGGATGTCCAGAAAGTCAAGCGGCACCTTCTTCACCAGAGTGACAGGCCCAGCCACACTCCCACTCTATGTTGCATTCTCCCCCCTCTTGGGTATCTTCAGCAAGACACCAAATGAAATGGCAGCTAATGGCACCTCTGCAAGGCCCATGAACTGGTCAATCCCAGCTGTGGGGGATAAACGGGCAGGGGGGAAAGGCCACCACACTGATTTAGCAAAACGAATCCACAACAAACAAACAGATCACCACATTTTAGAGCCAACTCTCTCACTAGATTAAAGAGGACAAGAGCACTCAACATTGCTTCCAGCTCATTTTACTCCTCACCACATGCAACTGTATTTAATGAGCTGGATAAGCAGAATTCAATAACCACATCAGCAAACTGGTTGTTCATGTTATCTGTAATCTACCAAGAACATAAGTGCTTAGGTCTATCAAACGGTTAAATGACGAAAGCTAAACAAATTACGACAAATATACCTGTCACCTTAATGTCCTCCAAGTGCCTAGGCTCTGCATCACACTTCGGTCTCACTCAGACCTCAGCAATACTAATTACAAAAGGGGGAACTGAGAACGAAGTAGCACCCCTCATTCTAAATTTATTTTAAATTTACACATTAGACCCCGGAGGTTAATGCAGCTCTTCATAGTCA
Organism: Chelonia mydas; assembly: GCF_015237465.2. Classification (NCBI taxonomy): domain Eukaryota; kingdom Metazoa; phylum Chordata; order Testudines; family Cheloniidae; genus Chelonia; species Chelonia mydas. The sequence goes on from NC_057853.1 coordinate 48,484,810, forward strand.
TATGCTTATAGTCCAAAAATAATCAAACGATTACAGCTGTATGGTTAAGATTTTCAAGGGAGTCTAAGGAATTTGGGCACCATTTGGCATTTTTGAAAATATCCAGCCATAAACTGGACTGAAATGCTTTTAACAAATGGTAAGACAGAGTAACAGCAGCAGCGGAACATGTACATAGACAAGCAAAGACATTTTAATTTTCATTATTTGAGCCACAAGGCTTTGTAAATTCCAAATCTACAACTCTGTCTACACACAAAGTTGCATCAGCTTAACTACAGGTTTCAAGCCAATTTAATTAAACTGGTGGAAGTGTGTGTATGGCGACTCACAGTACCTGTAATTTGCAGATGCTAGCTAAACCAATAGAAGTGAGGGTTCAACTGCTATAGGTGTCCATACAAAGGTTTGCACCAGCTTAACTTTATTTTAAACACATTTAATTTAAACCAGTGCAACCTGTATGTAGGCAAACCCTGAGTTTAAACTTCTGTAGCAAGGTCAACTCTTGCTGGGGAAACAGAGAACCCTGAACTTGCTCTTTACCACGTAGTAAAATAGAAATTCTAACATTTAACTCTTTGGTTTCAAAGCATATTTGTAAGTTATATATTCTGCTAACAGTTAGGGATCTTAAAATGTGGATTTGGAGGCAAGTTAGACACATTTAACTTCAACTGTATCCTAATATAACTTTTTAGTTAAAAAAAAATTTCTGGCCAATACACTGAACTAAAAAATAAAAGTGCTAATTAAAAACTTCCTCTTATTCTGCTGTCATCTAGATACCAGTAAGAGAACATTTACAGCAGGTTATAATTTCAACAATTCTACACCAGTATTTTACACAGTGAGCAGATTTTTCTGAGAACACAGATCTGTCACAGGATCATATTAGCATTACCAGTGCAAACAGTCAGTGGTTTGAGGCATTTGGGAATGGACGAACTTAAACCAACAATACTAACATAGCGTGTGCCTGGGAGTGAAGAGGCTGGTATGGTAGAGAGAAGATCAGGACAAAAAATACTGAAGGTACATGAAGAAAAAACTGAGTTTTTAGAAGAAGTCTTCAATAAATCCTAATTTTATATTTCCTTTGATATAGCAACACTTCAGGCAGATATTTGTACTGATGCAGAGAAACCTCCCAGACCAATGAACCACCGTAACAAGCTATTTTATTTTGTTAACTTTTTTCTCTCCCTCCCTCCAAAAAACAACTTTTAGAAGTATTGCATTAGACTTCATGAACATAAATTCAGACAGGATCAACTCCTGCTGTGATGAGTTCTGCATAAATATGCAGGAGTTCAAAACACCATTGTTACTGGAAGAGATGCACAAGAGTATGCATTTAAGACTATGTAAATGGCAGCATTGCCTGAGCCACTAAGTTCACTTACTATATAACTGAGGAAATAAATTCTGTGCTCCTAATCTTTGCTAAGATATAATACACTCTGTGTAAATAACGTCTACACAAATTAATTTTTTTCCCAACCTCCATGTTAAAGTTTTCTTCCCGCAGAGGGTTCAGGTGATGTGATGATACATTAAAGGGGACTTGATAAGCTAAAACAAAAAACCAAACATTTGGCACATAATCCTAACCACCAGGATAAAGTTCTGAATTTAAGACCTACCTGGCCCCTGGCCTTTGCAGGTCCTGAAGTCCAATCCCACGGCAGATAATCAGCTCCTAACACTAATGCACAATGATCTCACATTTATCATGGGGCAACTCCATACCAACTCATCCCAGATGAACTTATTTATGCAGTACATGGGACGCCCAATTATAAACACAATATTGCAACGCTCATACATTTTATTTTTAAATAAAATAAACTGGTTAAAAAAACATAAAACCATTAAATATTGTGAAACATATCAAACCATCTTTTACCCAAACCACACCAATTCTAACAGGGAATCACTAGTGTAGTACATGCTGAAATGTCAGCAGCTGATGATTCTTGGTGGGACTGGAATTCAGAATATACAGGAAAAAAGTTCTTAGCATTTGATGTAATTCTGGGTTTATATGAATTTCTCTGCTAAACCTGCTACATAAGTGCTACATAAGTCATATGTAAATAAGATAGACTTCTTTAAAGCCATGAAGAGTTGGATGGAAGGGCAGGGGCAGAAAAGATTGTTTCCTGGTATTGGACGATAGGTTATAACAGAAACCTTGTCCAAAACCTAAAAACTGAGATGTTGCTCCCTAGTTCCCTCCATACACCCCCTTTGCTCCTCTCCCAATCCTTTCTCTTTCTATTCCTTTGCCTTCTTTTCTGTTCTCCCCTTATTTTGGAGGAAAGGAAAATCAATAAAATATAAAAAAGTAAAAAACCAGGTCCTATTCTCCAACCACTGTAGACTGAGAATACAAAACCACAAACTCTTGGCAAGGTAAATATCTACCACTTTATTAATGATAAATAACTTACTGCCCCCTCTGTACTGAAAGGGTAGCACCACACACACTCAAAATACAATAAACAACAATGCTGCACCAACAGAAAGGCACTGATGCCAAAAGAGATACCAAAAACTTTTAGAAATATGAAGGCAAACATAACATATCATACAGATTAAAACAATTTTATCCTTAAACTACAGCCAGCGCATCCTTTGAGAGAGGGCATGCAGAAATGACCCAGTCCAAAGAGGCAAGAGGGGTTGACCCCTCTCGCCCCTTCACTGGAGAAGCCCCAACCCCTTCAGCCTAGAGGGACTAAAACAGTCAAAGCTGCTAAGTACCCTGAAAGGGACAACACTTCTCCTTGCTGTGAAGGGTCACAGCCTAAAGACTTGATCCCGTGGGAGGGGAAAAAAGCCACAATATTGAAAGGTTGTACGTTTCAGCTTTATTAAGGACAAAATATTACAACAGTATATACACAGAATATCCCAGATTCTAATAAAGAGCAGGGACCATCAATAAAAAATTCCATAAGAGGGTTGGAAGCTGCTTATGAGGCAAAGTGGGGGCAGAACAGGAGCCCTGAATTAAAATGCTACTAAACACTTTATCATCTCATACTTATCGAATGATCTGTGATGGGGATTTTTACTAACTCATGTAGGAAAGAAACTAATTCAATAAGAAATGTTAACGCAGGCAGACTGCTGACTCATGAAGGGAATAGGAAGTTTCAGATTTTGTGCTGGGGAGGTGAAAAGGTTGAGCACAGCTGTATTCCAAAAACGTGTCCCAAAAAGCTGTGACAGTGTTTTATGGACAGCCTTGTCTGCTGCTGCATTTCAGGGTTGTTGTACAAATCGTTCTCTGTAGCAGGGCTAATCAGTTAGTCAAGTACCTCTGCACAGAGTCTATCAACAATCCATTGCCTATCTCCCAGACACCTCCCTGGGTGAGCATAAAGTGCCAGGGAATGCCTTCTACTGGAAAGAGGTGGACTACTACAGCAGACTTGTCAAAAGCCAATTGTCCATCCAGCTGGAAGGACCAACAAGAGCCAGTGTCACTGTTCAGCAAGGACCAATGCTTTGGTCCTGGCCACTCTAGCTGGCTACAAACAAGATTCAATTGCTTCTCGTAGGCTGGCATTGAAAATACCTTCCCCGATCTCTGACAGGTGAACACCATCTGGGCTGAACAGCTCCGGGGAAGAATACATAATCTGGTCATGCCTTAAAACTGAGATCCCAAACATGCTGCAAAATTTGGAGAGTTCCTTAATAATCATCTTCCTGGACTTCTCTACAACTCCTGGGGGTTTGTCTAACACTGGCCATGTCCTAGGCAGTAGAGTGGACCACACAATCTTTGTCTTGGGAAACATTGAACACAACGTTGTAAGGTCATTTTTCATGCTCTTGATTAAGCCCAGCCTTGATTGGTGAGCCAAGTCATTTTCCCCTAAGTGTATAATTATCACATCAGGCAAAACACCCCTCTGCACGACAGACTGTATTAGAGACAACAACTCATCCCATAGCATGTCCTTCGTACCCAACCACGATACATGTGCCCTGATAGGGTCTATCCCTAATCGTGCTCCATATGGATGGCACCAACCCCTCTTCCACAGTGAGGTCACCACTGTGTGGCCACAAATCCACACTTCCAGAGGATTAGCCTGAGGGGGTCGCGTCACTCCTGAAAGGAAACAACAAAAGGCTTCAGTTTAGTATGATCCTGCCCCCCACCTCCTCCCAAACAATCCCCACTACCCAGACCATCATCTTGCCTTGCGATGCTATGTAGGGTATGTGAGCTTGCAAATATGGGTATTGTGGGGCTAGCAGAGCCTTTGAGAGGTGGTGGGACAGGAAAGTGCAGCAATGCCTTGTGCAATTTCACCAGCACCGGCAGGCTGTGATGATGGAAGGCAGCAGTCTAAGGAAGCTGCCATGTCCCTCCAGCTACAATCATGGTTGCTATGAGGGATCTGCGATTAGGTTATATTGGAAAAGAGTATGCCAAAGTGAAGGGACAACAAAGCCCTCAGGACATAACAAGCAAGAGCTCTACTTTAATGTAGAGAGAGACCACTCTCCCTTAGCATGCTCCCTGGATGAGGAAAATGGAGAGCTTATGACCCAACGTGGGGATGCTCAGTTCAAGAGAGAAATATATAAAATCCCCACTGACAAGGTGTTAACTACTAGACCTACCATGAGCTCTTACCAAGTGAATAAGCCTTACATACAGAACACAATTTTAAATTTTAACAGACATCTACTGAAATATTTCTGACGCTAACCATCCACTGCTCTGATATACGGGATAGACTGCACCAGGAAGAATTCCCTTTTCAGTTTGCCTGTGGAGCCTACAAATTGAAACGTAAATGGGATGCCAATGTGGCAAAGCTTAGCCAGAATGAGTGTGAAGTTAAATTCCTGGGTCAAGTACCAGGAAGAACTGCGTTAAACAACTGGTGTGGAATGGAGCCAAGGACACGGCGGCAGTGCACTGTACTGTCCACCTGCCAGGCCATTTCTGCAGGGCTATGGAGATCAAACACAAATTGGCGTGCTTGATTCCAGGGAAAGAAAGCGGCTACGTTAATATCACTCCCTTGCTGACTGGACTACAGAGCAGTACTCAAGGGACACAAACAAGGGAAAGAGCTGCAAAAGTCACTAAAAATGAGACAAAAGGGTTAAAGAGGGAAAGGATTCAGCGCCTATGAAAAAAGGTAATGGGAAATGGTCTTTGGTGCTGATGGCACTCATCAAAACCAAAAATTATTCCAAAAATATTAAAATAAAATAGAACAGCTGCTATTAACAAGCAGCTTCTAAAAGAGGTCATGCACATTGTAAGGTAATACCATTAATTCCCTACACAGCACTACTGTTATTGGCCAATACAAATTTCCTATCCTCCACAATTGGACACTTGCACTCAACTGGTCCCTCTTCCTCCTCCTACTGGCAGGGATGACACCTCTCTAGTCTCCCCCCTGCTCTGAAGACTAAGATCATGCCGCTGGTATGGCACAAGTGTCCCCTCCATCCCTCCCAGCTCTGGTGCTCAGTCCTTCCATGACACCCTTGTCCAGTTCTTGCATCACAAATACACAGGGGCCCTTAGGATCATAGGTCTGCCACAGCAGTGCCTGTCCTCAGATACATTTCTGGGATACTCCCTACCTCTAATACAAATCTAGTCAGCCCCGCTCCCTGCACCCAAGTCAGCCCTGTATTACTACCCAATTAAAAAGGTATTCCCAGCTCTCACTATACAGTGCCCTCAGGAACTTCCCTTCACTTCATCTTTCCACAAGCTATCAAAGGAAACATTTATAGGATCTCCTTGATAAAAAAAAGGGGGAATTCATTCAAACCCCAAGTCTCCCTGCTTCCCAACATTTCTAGCAAGAAATCATTTAAAATGTACTTAAATAGGCTGCTGTAGACCTCACTTCTCCCTCTACCAATACTACCTCCACCCTGGCTCACCTGATCCCTCCAGCTCCGCTTCACAGGACTCCTCTCTGGGCGCTCCGTTCTCCACCTCGGCCAATGTGTCCATCCTCCGCAAGGGTCTCCCAGCCCGGGAAGAACTCCTCCTTGGCTCTTGGGCGCTCGTAGAGTAAGCTGGCACATCCTCACAGGTCTACCAGCAACCTCTCCTTGAAGCTCATTTCCCCTAAACAGCTTCCCCAACCGTCGGTACCAACCCTAGCACGAATCTCAGTTGAAAAACAGACCCTTCCAAGCTCTTTCCACCTCAGAGAGTTTCCAGAGGAACAATTCACTTGAACAGAAGGCTGAGGATGGTGGAGTATAGCCCACCTCATACTCTCATTCATAACTTTGGTTTGTCTTTGTATTTGGCAAATACTGGTGCAGTGTTTCTTAAAGTAACATGACTCATAATAGGCAGCCAAAGGCCCTCCAAAATAAAGACAGCTCCTCACCCTCTGGTGGGCAGGGCATACATACAGTGATCCCGAATGTTCTGTGCACACTGGACACACAAGATCATTTCTCAGTCTCTTTGTTTTATGTTTAAACCCTACCTAGAAAAATAGAAATAAAGATTGAAGAAAAAAGTTTGGAGGAGCTATGTCTGGGTTTTAAAGTACAAGCAAGTTTATAAAGTGAAGAGTTGTGTTCATGTGAGATCCCTTGAAGAGCTTCAAACTTTTCTGGCAGTGACAGCATCATGTCAAATTTACAGGAAGTAACATGGGAAGAAGCGAAGCACATGACAAAACTGGTCCAGTGGCATTTCACACATGATTAAAAGCTCCACCACATACAACACACAAAGTTAAGTGTCCTTGAAAACCTTGACCCCTGCTGGGCCACTGGAGATCAAGTTATTCTGAATGGAGAAAAGGGAGCTATTAGTCAATTACATAACCACTTCTCACAAGGCTATTCATAAGCAAATCACTAGTATCTACCAAAAAGGTAGCTCATCTTTCACTCTGACTGGGAATGCATACTTATCAGAACAAGAAGAAGGGGTTACAGAGCAAAATGGCTTCTAACTCTTGAGAAAACACTACAGACACCATTCTCAAGACATTAATTGAGCTGGCAACTGATACCCTCCAAAAAGGTACAGCCAGAGGAAGAGACAACAATCTAAACTATTAATGTACTTATTTTTGATAACACTATCACACATGATTATGTATAAAAAAAACAAAACTGTCCAAACAAATTTTCTTGGTACCTCTAACATGTAGGTACACGCATTAGCCCAAAAGTTAGAGGTCCAACTTAAACCACGTAAATATATGGAAGCTCATAAGGTAGAACATATTTGGTCTGAATATTAGACGTCTAACACAAATCTGTGAACGTCCTGGGTGTTTGGGTTAAAGCCAGGTGAACTCATAATACAGTAGTTAAGCCAGTTCTCTTGATTAGTTTCTCTACTTTTTTTTAAATCCAGATAATTGTTTTACTGTTTGTATGCCTCTTAGGCCAAACTGTCTAAAGGGTAGATAGCCCATATGCACATCAAAATCACGCACCATTGTGTCAGAAACAGTACTGAAAGCTCAGCAAGTGCAGAGATTAAAATGTTTTTCCCTTAATGCACATGCATCATTGTTAAAAATGCATCTTTATAGGCTTATATAAATTAATCAAGCTACTAATCTCAGAGAAAGACTAACTACTGTAAAACACATTTTGTCAAATTAGTCTTGAAAAAAGTCACACAGCAAGGCTCAGCGTAATAAAATAAGATTAGGGCCCTAACAAATTCACGGCCATGAAAAACGCGTCCCGGACCATGAAATCTGGTCTCCCCCTGTGAAATCTGGTCTTGTTTGCTTTTACCCTATACTATACAGATTTCACGGGGGAAAGCAGTGTTTCTTAAACTGGGGGTCTTGACCCAAAAGGGAGTTGCAGGGGGTCACAGTATTGCCACCCTGACTTCTGTGCTGCCTTCAGAACTGGGCAGCCGGAGAGCAGCGGCTGCTGGCCAGGCACCCAGCTCTGAAGACAGCGCCCCGCCAGCAGCAGTGCAGAAATAAGGGTGGCAATACCATACCATGACAACCTTACTTCTGTGCTGCTGCCTTCAGAGCTGGGCGGCCGAAGAGTGGCAGCTGCTGACTGAGGGCCCAACTCTGCAGGCAGCAGCCCAGAAGTAAAGGTAGCAGTACCACAACCCCCACAACAATAACATCGCAAATCCCCTCCACACACACACAAAACTCCTTTTCGAGTCAGGACCCCTACAATTACAACACCAGCTATTTAAATCTGAAATTTTATGAAGTAATGACATTTATGATTTTTGAAATCCTATGTCTGTGAAATTGACCAAAATGGACAGTGAATTTGGTAGGGCCCTACATATGATAAAAAGAGCTTAACAGTCATTAAACTGTTCTGAACACTAATTATGGGACATTTATTCCACACTGAGTGTTGTTAGTTATTGGCCACTTCCTTTCCCCAATATCTGCAGTCCTCCTTCTCTCCAAGACACATTGCCAACATGAAGTGCACAATTAGACTCATTAATAACATTAAAATAATATATAGTTCTTGCTGTGTTGACACAGACGTTGCACTCTTACCCACGCATAGACGGACTTAGCACTAGCTCTTTTGAACTATGCTGTCATTTTTTTAACCAAAATAATCAATATAGCTGGTGTGCATAGGTGTATTACCTAGCACCTTCCATAATGAAATTTGCAGCATGATGTTGCCTTCGATTGTATGCATATTTAAGCATACACACCATTACTGCAGTAGTAGAGTCCCAATCTTCAAACAGGGCTCCTACTTCCAAACACACTTAACTTTTCAGAAAAACTAAACTTTGAGCTCAGTTTTTCTGTTTCTCAGCTCAATTTTTTTAAGTTGGGTTTAAGTAAGCTTTCACCTTTTGAGTTAACTGATCAGGAAAAGATGTTTTCCACATTTTTAGAAAGTTACTTTGTTGTCACACACATACAAAGGAAAGTTACTGATGTGATAAGTTACATAACTTCTGAGATTCCTGACTGGTATTTAAATTCTCAGGCATGTTACAACAACATATTTTGTTTTGCATCAAATCTCAAATCTTTGGATTGTCAAAACAATGCATCTGGCTAAAGCATGGTTAAGTGGACCGTGAATAATTCTGCACTACTGCAGACAAGTCAATAGGAAGCAGGGCTACTGACCAATCAAATTAGCTGACGCAGAGTCAAGCAACAGTTTTAAATAGCCCACAGAACATAAGCTACTTTGTCAACCCTTTCCCTCCCCAAAAAAGTATTTACTACTATTTTAAATTAACAGAAATACATTTCTTGCTAAGATGATGACATGAGAACTGAAACAGAACATTTCATTTACAGTGTATAAGGGAAATTTGCACCTCTTGGGTTAAAGAATAACCATCAGTGGGCATTAAGGCCTCAGCATGCAGCTTCAGACATTACCGCCCACATCTGGACACCTTTGGAAACTGTGGGGCAATAGCTCTCTACCAAAAGCCTAACTATACATCCAAATTGATTGGAGGTGCAAGACTTGTGAAGAGAAGCCCAGGCTGGAATTTATTTTTTACTGAGAAGGAACATCATACTCCTGAGAAAGAGTATTAGACAGAACCATGTCTGTATATGTACAAACATGCAGTGTTGTAGCTGTGTTGGTCCAAGACATTAGAGAGACAAGGTGCGTGAGGTTAAAAAAAAAAAAAAACATATTACCCCACCCAGCTTGTCTCTGTGTACAGATATAATGCTTGATAATTGTAGTGTTGCACTGTATTAATTTCATAAGCTTGATGTTAGCCACGCTGTGTTACACTCAAGGAGGATGGAAGGGAGCAGAGAGGCACTACCCATATCCTCAGTGAATCCTGCTTGTTAGGCAAAAGCAGGTGACATCACTATGGGACATTCGTTCATTCAGGGGACTGAGGAAAGATGGAGAGCACTCCTTCGACAGCTGCTCAGAACCAAAAATGTAATTAAAGCTTTTACTTTGTGAAATACTCTTTTGTTCCAGGTTTAATTGTAAATAAGTAATGCATTGACCCCAGGCATTAAAACTATCCAGCAAGTAACCCAGACCAGCAATGGTACAATGCAATGGCCAGCATAGAAACTTTAGCTTTTTTTGTTTGTTTTTAAATAAAAACACAAGAGTCTCCTTCTTTTAAGGGTTTGTAAAATGAAAAATTCACTTTGGAGCAGAAGCTGTTCAGTATCATCAGAGCAGGGAGAGATGCTTTCAGATGGTTTCCCATTGTATCCAGAATTTTCTTTCTATTGTAATTCTAACAACATCCCCAGGAATCATCCCTCATTCCCTACCATTGCACTTCCTTGTTTCGACACCTTTTTTTCCACCTAGAAAGGAACCCTGCAAGTCTTGTGAATACACGTCAGAAGCACAAAAAAGTGACCCAGGAAGATGAAAAAAAAGTCACCCTTTGATATGAGGAAAGCCATCCTAATCCAGAATCTGGTACTTGTATATACATACATATACACCGGACCCTCGTTACAACGCGGGATTTGGGATCCATATGCGTTACCGCGTTAAAATGAATTGCAATTAAAGTAATTAAATTTGGGATCCATGGCCGTGACCGCATTATATGCGAATTCGCGCTATATAGACGTGCGCTCTAGCGAGGGTCCGGTGTGTGTGTCTATAGATATATATAGATATATATAAATAGACACACACACACATTATATATAAAGTTACATTTTGACCTGTGTTTCATAGCTATGATGTACTACAATAGCTTGGGATTACAAAAATAACATTTGTCAGTGATGCAAGGTCTCATGAGAAGTCTATTTGTATAGAATTTTTTCCAGAGTGCAATCACCTCATGGTTAAGACCGACTGCCCAATAAAAAGATTTAACAGGTAACCTCTATAGGGAACAAACATTGCCCACTGTGCATACAGGTTTTGCTCCTGAAGGAGTTCATCAGACAGTTTAGGTGCTTTCTGTCACTCACACATGGCTAGAGCACAGGTAGTACATGTGCTTAACCTCTGAAGTACCAAATCTATGACTGATGCCATCAATCTTGAAGGCGGCAAGAATACAGACTAGTATTTAGATGACTCAATAGGTATTTTCAGGCCATACCACCTATGATTATGGCATCAAACAATTTAAATAAAAAGAATAAGTGAGCACCAGTCTGATAAAGGCCTTTTGATAACCCCACCCCAGCTCCCTAAGACCAGAAGCACTGAAAAAACTCTCTCACCTGAACTATAATCTTTTAGGCGCAAGTCTTTCACAGGTGTCCCATCAGGCGCTCGGAAAGCGTTGAGAATCTAGAGAGACAAACCAAGAGTCCACATCAGTTCCACAGCACACACCAAACCAAGGCTACTTTAGCAAGGCAAGATAGCTTTTACTGTACTCTACTTCCTCTCTCTAACACTCTCATAAGACTTCTGTCGGTTTTGGAGTCCCAACTCCATTACAAAGTGACATATTTTCCCACAGAGTCTCCTTATCATCTGAGAACTGCCTTTTAAAGAGAAACACTGTCGTTACAGAATTCAGGTGCATGGAGCTCAGTTATTTAGGTTTTAATGACCTCTCCATTCAGAGTGTTTTCTTCTTAATGTGTTGCAATCACTTCTCTGGCCATTTATTACTATTAAAATCACTGATAGTTACCTTTGAGATTGTTTGGGTCTTTATTTCCTCTAACATCCCACTATCTCAGGACACAGTAAGTTCCTCACCTGAGTTCTCAGGCACAATTCTCAAGAAGTCTGATAATCATAACCAAACTAAAGAGCACTACGTCGCAAGAGGCTCACAGTCTGGAACTGCCATGAGATACACCCTGGGGCTGACTATTGGGGCTCTGTGGAAGTAACTTTTTCTACCACCTCACAGAGGAAGGCTAGCAACCAGTGTTGGCTTTTTGACTAAGCTCAAGTGTAGTACGAGATGTTTTTTCTATCTCTCCAGGACACTATTTTAGCACCTCCCAGCTATTGCCCATGGAGCGGCCTGCAGCTCACTTGCATACTAACTCCCTTTTTGGCTACAAGGTGAATAAAGATGAGGTAATACAGGAATATAAGGCAGCCTGAAAGAAAGGGAAGTGAAAAGCCTTAGGCCCACCAGACAGGCTTAAGCAATCAAGCTAAAGTGAACTACATTTCCCCACCTATGAGCACTCAAGAGTGTCACCTCTACATTACTCGCAGTCAAAGTCTCAACAACAAGAAAAAAGTAGCACTGTGGTCACCCCTAAAACCTGGGATTTCCATGTGGAAAAAATCATGAGCTGGTGTAAATCGCACTCTGCCCACCTCTTGGACACAAAAGGCCTGAAAATACATTTTAAATTGGCAATTGCTTATATTTTTTGTTTAAAAGAAACAAAAGTTGCTCTTCTCTAATTAAAAATCTCTTCCGTTCTTCAGACCATGCTGGGAACTGCTTACAACATTTGGGATATTATATATTTTTGCTACAGATTTTGATAAACTTTGGAGGAATTTAAAAAAACCCACTTACATCATCCTTTGTGGCAGTTTCAGGCACTCCTCCTAGCCGAATGAGCTTGCTTGGTTTCACATCTTTGGGGCAGGTCCTGTAATCTTGGTCCTTGAGTTCAGAATCAAGATAGTTTTACAATTGAGACACAGCTGTCCGTAAGACATACAACAGTAACAAAATAAAGCAGGGTACAATTCATAAGCAGAATGGCTCCAACAGCCCTTTACAACAACAGTATGTTTTAGGGATGGGCAGCCATATTGGCTGGTTGTGGCCTTTCAAACTTGGAGCTATTTCAAATGCATTTAGATTCCATAAAGAAATTTCAGTTTAGTCCCAGTGAATACTTGTCTACATGCGATATCATTCAGAGTAACCCTCGGTCACTGCTAAGAAGTGGCCAAACTCCTGGAAAAATCATGGGCTCTAAAGATTTTAAAGAAAAGTGAGACAAGCCAACATACAGTTTCGTTGTGCTCCTAAAAGCAGGAGATATTTGGAAATTTTAAAAAATAGCTTGAATTATTTATTTTGATATTACTTTGGACTAAATTAAATGTGTGGTGTAGAGGGAATGAGTGGGGGTAGAAAATTGGAGGATGAGGAGGCATTCAGGGAAGGACCTATACAGGGATAAGACTGCTACCCCTAAGATATGGATGGAAATCTCCTTCACTGCCCCTCCCTCCTTTTTTCTCATACTTTAAATAAAAAAGGATCTGTTTTGACTCATTCAGAGTTTTTACAAAACCACATACCTGAAGATCCTGCCTAGAATCTTTGCTGGGTTTTCCTTCTGTAAAGGACTTCCCATGCTCATAATCAAACAGCTGACTCCCTGGCAGCCGGTGATCTACATCTCTGTACTCAATGTTTCTGTAATCAGTATCTTGTCTTCCGAGGAAATCCAGACCACCTTCACCCTTTAGCACAAGACTCGAATCTGATCTTTGATGTTCAGTACCAGAAAGCTGCTGCTCATTTGCAAAGGTCTGCGGTGGCTCATCTCGGTCTTGAAGAGGCCCACGGCTATTCTGGAAATCTAGTGAAGACTCAATTTCAAGACCCACTCCAAGGGACTCTTCTCCTCTCGTTCTCAGCTCTGAATGTTGAAACTCTCCTTTCTGGATGCCAAAGGGAGATCTGTCTAGAATAAGATCACGCGTGGACTCTTCTCTCTTGTTTGTGCTTAAGGCAGATCGCTCTCTGTCTGTTAAAGGTACAGTAGACTGACTGCGCCTAAAATCTATAAGATTCTGATCCACAGGGGGAATCTCCCTGTCTGTAAAGTCCATATTAGGAGCAATGTCTCTGCCCCTAAAATCCTGATCAGATCGAGACTTGTGCCTATTTCTGAAATCTGAAGGCGGTGTCTCCCTGTCCCTAAAGTCCAGATCAGAGGTACTCATGCCCCTGAAGTCCACGTCAGGTACATCCCTGTTTCTAAAATCTGAATAGGAATGCTCTCTGCCCCGATAGTGTAACTCAGGCATGTCCCTTGCCCTAAAGTCTGAATGGGCTCCATCTCTACCTCTGAAGTCCAGATCAAATGAACCCCTGCTCCTGAAGTCTGATGGGAGGTCCTCTCTGTCTCTATAGTCCATGGTATGAGCTTCCCTGTCCCTATAGCTCATACGGCTTGCCTCCCTATTTCTATAATCCATAGAAGAAACATCCCCACCCCTGAAGTCCATAGACGGCCCCTCCCTATCTTGGAAATCTCCAGAGTACATCTCCCTGCCCCTAAACTCAGAAGAGGGTGGTTCCCGGCTCCTGAAGTCCAACTGTGAGTCGTCTCTGTTCTGAAAGTCAGAAGGTGGGAAGTCTCTGCTCCTGAAATCATGATGACCCTCCCCACCTCTGAAATCACTCCGAGGTCCATCTCTAGCTCCATAGGTGAAAGAAGCTTCCTCTCTGTTGGCAAACTGAGGATTGAGAAGGCCTGAGAGTGCCTGGATATCAAAAGGAAGTGATTCTCTGCCAGAGAAGTTGCCAGAGTGTCTTTCTTGAGCAAGACTATCAAGGGAAGAAGGGTATTCCCTGTTCCACCCGGGAGCAAACCTTTCTTCTTGGCTCCCACTGTAGAAATAAAGACAGTATTATTCATAACGTCCTCAGAGTCTGAACTCTACACAGAAGAACATTCTTCTCTAAGCTCTAAGAGCCACAGAAGGCATTAACGTCTGGCAGTTTAAGATGAGGCAGCATACGACAGATGTGAAATAGTAAACTTGCATGCTTCCATTTCACCACAATTTCTAGAAGCACTCAACAGGGAAAACCTGCAATATTAATGGGTTAATGATGATAGCAATCCACATAACCCTGCACTATATGCAGCTAGGGAGCCAGGTGAGGTTCCCTGAAGTGGTCTATTTGCTTGAGCATCATTTTGCTTTGGTTCTCTTAATACGGATACAAATGGTTAACTTATTAAATGGTCATGAGGTGGAGGTTACCTAGTCATCTCCATTAGTATGCTATGCAATAGTTTGTCCTCTTTGCTAGGGCCTGATATTGCAAGATGCTGAGCACTCTCAATTCACGCTGACTTCAGTAAGAGTTTGAGAGTGCTCAGAGGTTCCTAGGAAAAGGTCAAGTGTTCAAAACTGTGTAGCTTGCTTGTGTCATACTAGTTCCCCAGCAACGGCACCTAATTTATGTTGCTAAAGCCATGGGCTCTAATTCTCTATGCACAGTGAGACTCAGAAAGAGGTTTTTTCTCAAGGAGGTAGGTTTCAGAGTGGTAGTCGTGTCAGTCTCTGTTATCAGAAAAACAACAAAGAGTCCTTGTGGCACCTTAGAGACTAACAAATTTATTCGGGCATAAGCTTTTGTGGGCTAAAACCCACTTCATAGAATCAAAGAATATCAGGGTTGGAAGGGACCTCAGGAGGTCATCTAGTCCAACCCCCTGCTCAATCCCCAACAAAATCATCCCCGCCAGGGCTTTGTCAAGCCTGACCTTAAAAACTTCTAAGGAAGGAGATTCCACCACCTCCCTAGGTAACGCATTCCAGTGCTTCACCACCCTCCGAATGAAAAAGTTTTTCCTAATATGTAACCTAAACCTCCCCCACTGCCACTTGAGACCATTACTCCTCGTTCTGTCATCTGCTACCACTGAGAACAGTCTAGAGCCGTCCTCTTTGGAACCCCCTTTCAGGTAGTTGAAAGCAGCTATCAAATCCCCTCTCATTTTTCTTTTCTGCAGACTAAACAATCCCAGTTTCCTCAGCCTCTCCTCATAAGTCATGTGTTCCAGTCCCCTAATCATTTTTGTTGCCCTCCGCTGGACGCTTTCCAGTTTTTCCACATCCTTCTTGTAGTGTGGGGCCCAAAACTGGACACAGTACTCTAAATGAGGCCTCACCAACGTTGAATAGAGGGGAACGATCACGTCCCTCGATCTGCTGGCAATGCCCCTACTTATACATCCCAAAATGCCATTGGCCTTCTTGGCAACAACGGCACACTGTTGACTCATATCCAGCTTCTCGTCCACTGTAACGCCGAGGTCCTTTTCTGCAGAACTGCTGCCGAGCCATTCGGTCCCTCGTGTGTAGCGGTGCATGGGATTCTTCCGTCCTAAGTGCAGGACTGTGCACTTGTCCTTGTTGAACCTCATCAGATTTCTTTTGGCCCAATCCTCTAATTTGTCTAGGGCCCTCTGTATCCTATCCCTACCCTCCAGTGTATCTACCTCTCCTCCCAGTTTAGTGTCATCTGCAAACTTGCTGAGGGTGCAATCCACACCATCCTCCAGATCTTTAATGAAGATATTGAACATAATGAAGATATTCATCAGATGCATGGAGTGAAAAATACAGTAAGCAGTATAAATATTACAGCACATGAAAAGATGGGAGTTGCCTTATTAAGTGGGGGGTCAGTGCTAACGAGGCCAATTCAATTAAGGTGGAAGTGACCTATTCTCAACAGATGACAAGAAGGGGTGAATATCAAGAGAGGGAAAATTACTTTTGTAGTGACCCATCCACTCCCAGTTTTTATTCAGGCTGAATTTGATGATGTCCAGTTTGCAAATTAATTCCAGATCTGCAGTTTCTCATTGAAGTCTGTTTTTGAAGTTTTTTTGTTGAAGAATTGCCACTTTTAAGTCTGTTACTGAGTGTCCAGGAAGATTGAAGTGCTCTTCTACTGGTGCTCTCCTACTGGGAGTGGATGGCTCACTATAAAAAGTAGTTTTCCCTCTGCTAATGACAGGTTTCAGAGTAGCAGCCGTGTTAGTCTGTATCCGCAAAAAGAAAAGGAGGACTTGTGGCACGTTAGAGACTAACAAATTTATTTGAGCAATGCATCCAATGAAGTGAGCTGTAGCTCACGAAAGCTTATGCTCAAATAAATTTGTTAGTCTCTAAGGTGCCACAAGTCCTCCTTTTCTTTTTCCCTCTACTGATACTCACACCTTCTTGTCAACTGTTGGAAATGGGTAACATCCACCTTGATTGCACTGGCCTCGTTAGCACTACAAAAGTAATTTTCCCTCTCTTGATATTCACCCTTTCTTGTCAACTATTGAGAATAGGCCACTTCCACCTTAACTGAATTGGCCTCGTTAGCACTGACCCCCCACTTGATAAGGCAACTCCCATCTTTTCATGTGCTGTAATATTTATATTGCTTACTGTATTTTTCACTCCATGCATCTGATGAAGTGGGTTTTAGCCACGAAAGTTTATACCCAAATAAATTTGTTAGTCTCTAAGGTGCAACAAGGACTCCTCGTTTTTTCTCAAGAGGTAGTTTCATAACATAAGAATGGCCATACTTGGTCAGACCAAAGGTCCATCCAGCCCAGTATCCAGTCTGCCGACAATGGCCAATGCCAGGTGCCCCAGAGGGAGCGTACCTAACAGGTAATGGACCAAGTGATCTCTCTCCTGCCATCCATCTCCACCCTCTGACAGAGGCTAGAGACACCATTACTTACCCATCCTGGCTAATAGCCATTTATGGACTTAACCTCCATGAATTTATCTAGTTCTCTTTTAAACCCTGTTATAGTCCTAGCCTTCACAACCTCCTCAGGCAAGGAGTTCCACAGGTTAACTGTGCGCTGTGTAAAGAACTTCCTTTTATTTGTTTTAAACCTGATGCCCATTAATTTCATTTCGTGGCCCCTAGTTCTTATATTATGGGAACAAGTAAATAACATTTCCTTATTCACTTTCTCCACACCACTCATGATTTTATTTAGCTCTATCATATCCCCCTTAGTCTCCTCTTTTCCAAGATGAAAAGTCCTAGCCTCTTTAATCTCTCCTCATATGGAACCCATTCCAAACCCCTAATCATTTTAGTTGCCCTTCTCTGAACCTTTTCTAATGCCAGTGTATCTTTTTTGAGATGAGGAGACCATATCTGTATGCAGTATTCAAGATGTGGGCATACCATGGATTTATATAAGGGCAATAAGATATTCTCTGTCTTATTCTCTATTCCTTTTTTAATGATTCCTAATATCCTGTTTGCTTTTTTGACTGACGCTGCACACTGCATGGACGTCTTCAGAGAACTATCCACGATGACTCCAAGATCTCTTTCCTGAAGCTACATCTAAATTACCAATAGGTTTTATGGGGATGAAGCAATCTGTCTCATTTTAGCCAAGTCTGACTCCCACGCATTTTTAAAAAACTTAAAAGGTAAACAGAAATAGAGCAAGAATCTTTAAAGAACAATCCCAAATCCTGATAAATCAGTAGACACCTCCTCTTTGGCAATCTTAGCAAATCAAGTTCACCTTAAAGTTCACAAAGATAGAAGCATTCACCCATGGACATGTGAGATGACATATTTGAATTTAGTCAAATTATCTATGGATATATTGAAAGCAGTAATGCAAAACAATTATTATAACTTGGATCAAGGGGAAATAAATAATTCTCCAACACTTGAAAGAATTATGCTAGTTCATTTTCAACAGGAAAAAAAAACCACCAGGAAAGCATTATCATCTAGAACCAGCCAGAACAGTATTAGTTCAAGGGTAAAATAAAATCACATACAGCTACTCATATATAAAGCATACAAGTAGGGAAATGACTTCTTGGCAATCTCTACTTGTTACTGACTCAAACAGCAGAAGTTTTTTCATTACCTCAGAACCCTGTGGGGTAAATTTCTGTTGTGAGGAAGTACACTCAGCAGATTCATTCAGGCTGGACAAATAAGTGAGTTAACAAGGATAATGAAAGAACTAAGTACTAGTGACTAAACGGTGAAATAGCCTAGCTCCTGATACCTCTCTTTTTCTAACCCCAATTTCCTGATATCAACATAGGGTCTAAATGACAGCCAGAGGAATGCAAGCAAGGGAAACATTCCATTGTGTTGGTACTTCTTGTTTGAGTGTAAGGACTGTTACAATGACATTCACAAGTGTCTCACTATTGTACATTCCACATTCTGAGCTGTACTCCCTTAGATTTCTCTCTCAATAGCGTGGAAGTACCCTAACCATTCACTACAAACAAGTGACCTTAAAGGCCGTGAAGTTGCAGATATGTTTGAAACCAAGAAATGCTGAAACCAAGATCCAACAGGATCCACATGATAATCTTTAAAAATGCCTTAGCAGCTTCTAGAGTCAAAGTTAGGTGTGTATTAACACCTTAGCTAACAATGGCTACATTAAATTTAAGTGTATGTTCAGCAAAGGTGCAAGGAGGAGAAGCAGAAATGCTAGAAGCAGCTATCTTTGCAGAAGAAATAACTAGCAGGAATTTACAGGAAGCTGGAACATTTTGTGTGGTAGAAAACAGGCAATTTGAGCCACTCAGAGTAGCTCCACAGTGGTCATATAGCTCACCCAAAAACAGTTTCACAATAGCAAGATGTGCAGCGAGTAATGACAAACAGTAAACAGAGAAGAGAGCTCCATAGCCCCTGTTACTTTCAACATTTCACGTAAGAAGAGCCTTGAAATATAAACTCCAAATCCAAATGCTTACCGGAAAGGGCCCATTCTGTTGGCCGGCCGAGGGTCTCCCCACATCTTTCCCTGTCTGATGGACTTCCAAAGATGGATAAATTCCTTCCACAAACAATGACAGACAGCAGAATCTGTGGTGGAAATAGCATGACAATAAGCCTGTAGACATCTATGAAAAATATCACCTGACCAGTTTAAACAAAGTTTCGTATATCTGAGATTCAGAAATATAAGCAACATGCTGCAGTGCAAGAACACAGAAATGCAACAATTAAACTCCTTCTTTTACTAAGTTTATATGTCCCAAACTATTCAACTTTTTTTTTAATCAGATTGTCAGAATGGCAGGGGATAGTAATTTAAGATTTATTTGTCATTAATACCACACTTCCCACCTAC
Organism: Chelonia mydas; assembly: GCF_015237465.2. Taxonomy (NCBI): domain Eukaryota; kingdom Metazoa; phylum Chordata; order Testudines; family Cheloniidae; genus Chelonia; species Chelonia mydas. The sequence goes on from NC_057853.1 coordinate 48,504,624, forward strand.
TGTGTATTCTAATTTACTATTCACATTCCAATTAGAAAGGAGAAAACACTCAAGATCTACAAATCAATAGAGCTGTAATTTAAAAAAAAAATCAACATACAACATTAATTTTTAAGCCAGGCACAATTTCTGACAGAAGCTCTTGGCTGGCTAAGTATGGAAACATTTCCATTCAAATGGTTATCACGGTGGTTCCCAAACTAGGGGCGCCACTTGTTCAGGGAAAGCCCCTGGGGGGCCGAACCGGTTTGTTTACCTGCCGCATCCACAGGTTCGGCCGATCATAGCTCCCATCGGCTGCGGTTTGCCACGCCAGGCCAACAGGGGCTGCGGGAAGGGTGGCCAGCACATCCCTTGGCCCGCGCCACTTCCCGCAGCCCCCATTGGCCGAGAACGGGGGACCGCGGCCAGTGGGAGCCACGATCGGCCGAACCTGCGGACGCGGCAGGTAAACAAACCGGTTCGCCCCCCAGGGGCTTTCCCTGAACAAGTGGCGCCCCTAGTTTGGGAACCACTGGTCTATCATGTTTATTGTGCTACCTAGAAGCACTTGGATTAGAAACAAACATCTTGCTCACAATTGGTTATATAGGCACCACAAAAGTGCACAGTTCTAATCGGGATGCATATATCAGAACACAGGGTAGTCTCATTTGGATCTCTTTCCAGAGGCTAGGAGAACATCCACAGCAAGTCTAGCCCCCTACTATGTTTCATTCCCACTTTAAGGTTCTTCTTGTGGTCTGATTATCAGCATAACCATCGGATACATTCATTGTGCTAGAAGAAAAGTGTCTGCCAAAAACACTTGTAGGACTTGTGGAGAAGACCAGAAGAGGCCCTGACTTTAGCACCACCAGCATAGATAGCATCTTCCTCACTCCTGACAACAAGACTAGTCTATAAATGCACAGCAGTCTTTTCTGGACAAATGGGTTGCTAAAAGCAGGAAGCCATGGCCTGGAAAAAAGGGAACATGACTACAGAGGATGTATTGCAGGCTCCTGATCAACCCCAGGAAAACACAGAACCCTCCAGTGTAAGTGAAGAGTGTTCCACTTTGGATGGCTCATCATGACAGTTTTCAAAGTGGGAAAGATCAGGAAGGGGAAGAGTTAAAGGAAATTGAGAGTGCATATGATAATCACTTCTGAAAAAATAGAAAAGTCCAATGGTCTGTCTGTGGAGTTATCACAAAAGTTGGTACTAGCGGGCAGAGAGTAGGTTGTCTCTCACAGCTGACATACTTGCAGTATTGCATAACAAGTAGGGGCAGACAGAAGAGGGCACTACAGAAGTGGAACCGGAGAGGTTCCAAAGAGCAGTAGTAGTAAAGACAGCCATAGGGCTGTCTTTAGTGTTCCAGCACTATATAGACAACTAGCAGAACAGAGCACAGCACCTGGTGAAGGACAAAGGTGATACTGGATATAAGATTATTTCAACCCTGAAACACATGGGTAATTTGTCCAATATATCAGCAGATGGCTAGCTATGGCTTTGACCTTAAACAGCTGGGTATCACACGTATGAAAAAACATCTCAAGGGTAGACATGAGGTGGGAGTGATATAGATACAGCAGCCTGAGTTAGCTGGAGAATTGCTCATCAGCACTGCTCAACATTGTCAAGGCAAGCACATTCAGGGCAATGGACGCAGACAACAATCACTCCCACAGCCACCTAGAATGGAACAGCAGACACAGAAGTTTGAGAAAGGTCAAAAATACATCTGAAGAGACCCTTACTGACTTCTGCCTCTGAAAAGATGCTTCACCCATGTGGAAGATGAGGATGTCCAGAAGTTGCTGGCTACTGTCAAATCCAGAACATCCAGGTCCAAGCAGTTTCCCCTCCCAAACAAAAAAAAGGCTATGGTAGAACTTTATTGAGCAGCAAAGGATGCAACACAGCTGGCAACAGACAGCTCCAAGGGGCGGGGGGGAGGGGTGCATCAGATTACATGCCCACTAATGCACAGCAGGTCAGCCTCAGCAAACTGATTTGCCAGCATGAGATACACTGCATGTGTCGTTTTGAGAAGCAGCATGCTGTCAGCAATGTACTGGAGGAAATGCATGCTGTCATACAACCGCGGCTGCTCTCCCACAGCTTTCATGGCCTCTGACACAGGACAAAGCATGAAGCAGCAGCCCATGTCAGCTGTTTCGCATTCATATCCTGCTTCACACTCCCTCAACCAAGCAGCACTGGAGCTTCTCTGAGGGAAGTGAGCAAATGCTGACCTGGTAATTATATGGCCTCCATCACAATACTATTTGAGATCATCAATGATTAACGAATGAACAATCAACATTAATGAATTTATCCTAATACCCCTGTAATTTACATACAGAAAACTGAAGTGTAGAGAGACTATGTGACTGTGCCAAGATCACACATGAAATCTCACTGAGCCAGGAACTGAACCCTGATCTCTTAAGGCCCAGTCTAGTACCCTAACCACACAGCCACCTCCTTTCTCCTCCTCCTTTTTGCCTGCACGCACTTCAGCTGGTCTTCCACTGCATGTAATGTTCTCCAAGAGATTCAGATGACGCTGACTCTCTTGCCATCAGAAGCAGGAGATGGTGACACAACCAAATTGCATGCTCCATATGTTGCATCAGCTCAATAAGCACTGTGCTGCCCTCTGAGCTATACAATGCATTGTGCTGCACAGCTTACAGACCCAGAAAGACAGTAACCTGTATTTCATTTGGTCAGATTGGCCTCTTGAAAGGACTATGTGGCATCTAGAGACCAAGGCATAACTAGCATTAGCTGGGTCATTGGGCTGATATGCCTACTAACGAAAAGTTCTGAGGTCAAGTTATACAGCCAGTAAAATGACAACATAACTGCAGCACAGGCCAAAAACACATTGCCCAAACTCAGAGGTAACTACCACCTCAGGAACAAGAGCACATAGTGACATATGTGAACTGCAGATTTAAAAATACCCTGGTTACCTTCCTCCTGTTGAGGCAGACACCCTACCAAAAGCAAAAATTAAAACATGGACCAAGTACATTCAAGGGGACCCCATCCTAAACTCTTGCAGCAGCATCCCACTCAGACAAAAGGGTAGTAGCAGCTGCTCAGATGGGAAGACCAGGCACTGTGGAGCAGCCTGAAGGATTTTGAGTTCATTAACATTTCCCCTGCAAGATTCAAATGAAGCCACCACTTCACAAACAGCAGACGGCTATAGGATACAGTTGTAGTGGCTGCTAACACAGACCCCTTATTATATTAGCAGCTCAAGAGAGATGCAGGGCAGGAACTCTTCCATGTAGCTGTCCCATTGCCTAGGCTGAACCCATTCCAGTGATTACTCCAAATAGCTTTTGGATACAGCAGGAGCTATGGACACTGGCCATTAGACCTCCCTCTACAAAGGCTATGTTGAGGATTTCATCAAAATTATTAAATCCCTGCTTCTGTCTAATTATCAAAAGACTGACCGCATAACTACTAGTAGCAGCTGGGAAAAATAGCCTTAGACAAGGATAACACAGGGTGAATAGTAATATGTTCTCCCCAGCATTCCCCATGCAAGAAACTAAAACCTGCCAACTGCCTTATGAAGAAAGCACACTTTCTACCTGGGGACCATTACCAACCAGTTAAATGGATGGGAGATGCTAGATAGCACAAGCATTCCCTACATCCCCTCAGTCATCAACTAGTGCAGTGTTGCCAATTTAGTCACTTTCCAACTCCTGTAAATTCGAGCATCCCCACTAATTTCAATTCCTGGGGAAAACATTATGATATTACCCTCAATGCTTGAGGGAGTGGCCGTTGGTGTAGTAATCCTGACCCTGCTAAAACCGTGATACAGCAGCATAGAATACTGTCCTGGGGGGAGAGAGAGAGCCAATGAGAGAGCAGCTCAGCTGGGGAAGGGGCTCAGAATTAACCTGAAGGGCGGCTGAGAGATAAAACAGAGGAAGGAGAAGAATCTACATGCTGAGCTAGCAGAGAATAAAAGTAGGGAGTGAGAAGGAGGAAAGAAGGAAAATAGAAAAGTTTTCAGGTCAGGAGAAGAAAAAAAAAAACAGACCTGGGCATGGAAGCAGAAACTTTTAAAGAAGGGAAGTAGAGGGAAATAAAATCTACCGATGCACAGGAGAGAGAGCATCAAGGGAGAAAAATGAAAAAATTTAAATGGTGAAAATGGGAATTGATCAAGAAGTTGTGTGAGATGAAAACAGATCCTGAAAACATTAGAACGGGAATGTCACCCACAAAGGACCTAAAGCACATGAACAGAGAGAATAACTGTTTGAACATCTAATGAAGGAACACAGTCCAAAGGTGCCTAATGGACAAGTAAGGGCACACTAGGTGAAGAAACCCGACTTGTGAATAAACATGGTGCAAAGAGGTACAATCACAGGAACACAATCTAAGGAGCACTCCAAGCCAAAAAGAAGAAAAGGACAGCAAGAGTGGAGCTGGACTTACAGCCAAGGAGAGCAAAAGTTGATTCTTCTCTGAAGTGACACAGGATATTGTTGAGTAATTGCTTTTGTTCTTGCATTTGTAATTTTGGTTGCTCTGGATTACAAATGGAAAGATTAATCTTTATTTTTTGCACACACTCTGCAAAAGGGTACATCTTCCAGAGCAGGACTGTGAGCAGAGAGCAGCCCTAAGGGTCTATTTACTGTGGACAGCAGCTGGTCCCTGCCAGTATTAAAGGGATCTTGAAATTACAACCCTGCTGGCTGCTCTCCTTCTTGCCCTGCATTATATACAATGCTGAAGAGAACCATCATTCTCCCAAAAAGAAAAGGAGTACTTGTGGCACCTTAGAGACTAACAAATTTATCTGAGCATAAGCTTTCGTGAGCTACAGCTCACTTCATCGGATGCATAGCTCACGAAAACTTATGCTCAAATAAATTTGTTAGTCTCTAAGGTGCCACAAGTACTCCTTTTCTTTTTGCGAATACAGACTAACACGGCTGCTACTCTGAAACCTATCATTCTCCCGAGTGCCTGGGCTCAACTTCCTCACACTAAAAGGGTGCTGATACCAAATGTCTCATTACCAGTAACTTTAAAGAAGTGAGTTTACACTAAGGGCTCACAGGTATTCTTGCCCTACACCTTTCTATCCCCTCCTATAACTCCTGATGTCATATGAATCTTCCATTTGTTCTCTCTTCCCCCCTCCTCCCTCTTCTACAACTCAGTCTTCACTCTCCTCCACAATCTCCAAATGGAATTCTATAACGGTGGCTACCCTACTTTCACTGATAACTATCTTACGTTCACAAGAAGAGCGGTGTGAACATGTTAAATCAAAATCCAGTTTCTGATTTGCAAACGCTATTTGATAGTGCCACTCTGGAAGCAGCAGGAGATGGTGAAATTACTTCCCAATACTCACACCTCCCCCGCCCCCTCAAAAGCCCTATACTTGATTATTAAACTGCTCCGCACATAGCAGTGGATGTTGCACAGCTCCGTCAGCTTTGGTAGAGTCCGGCTGACATGAAACTGATGAACAGGCACTTGTACTCAATTTTCCAGTTATACAAGTTTCACTAAAATATGAGAGGTAGAACCAAGCACCACCAATCCATTCTTTTTGAGAGCCTTTATAAACAGAATCCCATGTATTCCACAATTCCACAAGAACTGAATTCACCTGCTGCCACGGAACTAAGCACCAGAATCTCAGCTTTCATTTTAAAAAAAGCATTTCTAGTCCTTACCGTTGCGAAGATAATTTGAAAATATGACTCAAGGGTAACTAGAGGATTATACACTTTGTTGCTTCTGTAGACTGAGCCCATTGCACATACCAGGTTCCCCTAGTGCCATCCCTCCCCCTCCCCAGGTGTTGTGTACCCCTCATTCCTCCTCCTCCACCATGGCAAGGGTTTCATATGCCTCCCGCATTTTCCCCTTGCCACATACCAGGCACGTGTCCTTCATGTCACCCTCACACTATACCATCTCCCCCTTCTTCCTCCACGCCAGAGGTTCAGTGTGTTCTAACCCACCCCCCACATTCTCCGCATGCCAAGGTCCCCATTTCCCCCTTCTCTTCATGCCATGAGCACTGGGTGTGCCCCCATTCCCTCCTCTCTACCACCTCTTTCATTTCTTTGGTTTCTGTTTCTGAGGGAAGTTTTTAAGGATGTCCACATTTTTAGAAACTGTATTGGGAGAATCAGCACAGCTGAGATGGGTGAGTATATTATGTTGGAATGTTTTTATGACAGCCAGCAACTAGTTCTACAGGCAATTACAGAAGTGATTGAAGCAGCTGGGTCTGCTAACCAGAAGCCAGAGGCGTCATGTGTCCCACATTTTCCGCTTTCAAAGTTTTTACCAAAATCAGAGTTCTGCCTACTGATGCTTAGAACAGTCCCTATGCAGTGGTGTTGTAGCCATGTTGGTCCCAGGATGTTAGAAAGACAAAGTGGGTAAGGTAATATCTTGTATTGGACCAACTTCTGTTGGGGAGAGAGACAAACTTTCGAGCTACACAAGAGAACTTCTTCAGGTCTGGGAAATGTACTCTGAGTGTCACAGCTAAACACAAGGTAGAACAGATAGCTTAGCATAAGTAGTTGGCACATATTCTAAGATTCCTTTCAAGGCAAAGAGGCCTGTTAATACCCATATAGTGATAGGGCAAAAAGGGTGGTTAGTGGGTTACACGTTGTTGTAACAAACCATAAACAGTCCCTGAAACTTTGGAATTGAACTGGTAATGGCCTCCAAAATTTATCAGACTGAAAAATGCCATCAACTTGACTGTCAGACCTCACTTTGCTTGGCCAACCAAAGTACTGATACCCTCTTGAGAACGTACAGAGCATCAAACAACAGCTTTAAGAGATGAGAACATTCCCATTCATCTCAATCAGAGCCATGTAGACTCTGATTCCTTGGCCATGGCATATATTTATTTATTTGTTTGTCTTTTGAGATGCCACAAAATTCTGCATTTTTGCTTCACAATTTCCCATTCTGCTGTAGCCAGGTGCTCATCAATGTATTTTCTGTCTCCCTGACTGCAGTGGCCTTTGGGTCTCTAGTGTTCCCCACAGGGGAAGTTAAGTGGATTACAGTGAGGACGGCATCCATGGCTACAGGCAGCAAGAATTTGGAGAGCCAGAGCTGAAGTCCAATGGGACAACCAGAAGCTGGGCTGCCTGGAAAGATAAGCTTCTGAAGCCAGGCCCCTCCACCCTCGGCATACACAGGGACAGAGGGGAGAGGTGCTTCTGAACCAGGCAGACTGCAGGAAATCGTAGGAGCCAAGGCTTGTGGAGTGGAGCCAGGCCACCTGGAGAGCACAACAAAAAATCCTATCCTTAAAAATATCAATGAACTTTACACCAAATAGTATTGTCAACTGTGAGCCATAGCAGTGCATGTGAAGGGGATAGGGATGCAGGATATTACACAGTAATAAAAAATATTAATGTTAAGGAATTTAGGGTTGTGCTTAAAAATTTAGTCCAATTATTTCAGAGAGTCCTGATTTATAACTCCTTTAAAAAGAGCAGCTATCACTCCAACTACAATGAACATTCAGGAGGTTCCATCTGAACACAACAATATGGGACTCAAATATAAAAATTATAAACACTACGTTACCTTTATTCTCTTCCCTCCCCCACCTACAAAGTGCCCCCCAAACTTCCTAGTGGAGACACAGAAAAGGGATCTCTCAAGGGAAGGAGGGGAGGATAGATGACCCTTTTGAGGCCCCAGGAGAGAATGACAAATGGGCCAGTGGAAAGAGGGAGTCAGTGAATGGACCAATGGCCCTTGACTCTCCCAGCGGATGGCGGGGGGCGGGGGGGCAGGACTGATAGCAACCTGTCCAAGGCACTGCTCCTCATGCTCACTCTCCCTCCTTTGCCACTACTGTAAGAATTTCCTCATGTGAACATGAACCATGTGATGCAATTACAAAAAAAGTGAACATTCTGAGGTGTTGTGATGCTTCTTGGGGGTACCCAGGGTAGGTGGTAGTGAGGTACCTCACAACTCTTGGCGTGAGGAAGGTTTGGGTCAGCTCCCCAACTCCAGCTGCCATGGCAACCAGCCCTGCCCTTTAGCAATCACAGGCCCGGCTGTCATTCTACAATGACACATCTGGGTTAGGAAATTGCATGTAAGGCCATGAATGTAGGGCTGGGGCAGGGGGTTGGGGAGCAGGAGGGAGTGCGGTGTGTAGGAAGGGGCTCAGGGCAAGGGGTTGGGGCGGAGGAAGTGTGGGAGGAAGCTTAGGGCAGGGGTGCAGAGAAGGGGATAGTGTGGGAGGGGGCTCAGGACAGGGAGTTGAGGTTCAGGAGGGGTGCGGCAGGGGGCTCAGGGCAGGGGGTTGGGGTGCGGGGTCCAGCCTGGCACCACTTACCTGGAGCAGCTCTGGGGTGGCAGTGGTGCACAGCGGGGCCAGGGCAGGCTCCTTACCTGTCCTGGCCCCATGCCGCTCCCGGAAGCGGCTGGCACCACATCCCTGCGGCCCCTGGGGGAGGGTGGGGGGCAGAGGGCTCCGCACACTGCCCTCGCCTGCAAGTACCTCCCCCAAAGCTCCCATTGGCCGTGGTGGAGACTGACAGCTCACGGCCCCCCTGAGGGGTCCAGACCCCCAGTTTGAGAACCCGTGGACTAGATGCTCATGTTGGTCTCTTCTGACCTTAAAGTCTATGAGGCAAACTGACAGCATACATGTCTCACTAAGACTTACAGAGTGGCTGTAAAGCGCTGCTAGGATATTGGGTGAGGTAGATACGAGGTTATTTTATTAATGAAATCTACGCTCTATAAAGCATGTTATGATTTTATTTTACACTAGGGCTGTCGATTAATTGCAGTAAACTCACACAATTAACTCAAAAAAATTAACCGAGATCTAAGTTTCCTGTAAGCTGCGCAGCAGGCTATCAAGGGCCACACAGGCAGGGAGAGGTGCCCCTCCCCCAGCCCCACTCTGCCCCACCAGAGCTACTGCAGCCAGGATAACAGCCAGGAAGAGGCACCTCTCCTCCGGCCCCACTGGAGACGCCCTCCCCCAGCCCAGCTCCACCAGAGCTGCCACAGCTTTGGAGAGGCACCCTTCGCCTGGCTGAGCCAGAGCTGCCGCAGCCAGGGAGAGACAGCCAGAAAGAGGCACCTCTCCCCCAACCCCGCTGGAGCTGCCGTGGCCGGGGCGCCCCTTCCCCTCCCTCTCCCCCAGCCCAGACCAACTCTGCTGGAGCTGCCACAACTTGGGAGAGAAGCTCCTCCACCGGCCGAGCCAGAGCTGCCGCGGCCATTGAGAAGCACCTCTCCCCTGGCCCGGCCCCAAGCTGCTGTGGCAAGAGAAGCTCTGTCCCAGCCTTGAGTCCCCTCCCGCACCACGAACCCTTCATCCCTGGCTCCACCCCAGAGCCCGCATCCCCATCCAGAGCCCACACCCCCTGCACCCCAACCCTCTGCCCCAGTCCTGAGCCCCCTCCCACATTCCAAATCCCTTGGCTCCACACCCGCCACACATCACCTCCATATTGGTGCACATTACAAAATTCATTCCCCACATGCACATAAAAAATTAGAGGGAACACTGATCACAATTTTAAAAATTAATCGCAGTTTTAATCATCCTGTTAAACAGAACACCAATTTAAACTTATTTAATATTTTGGATGTTTTTCTACTTTTTCAAATATATTGATTTAAATTACAATACAGAATACAATGTGTACAGTACTCACTTTATATTATTTTATTAAAAATATTTTCACTGTAAAAATGATAAACAAAAAACTATTTTTCAATTCACCTCATACAAGTACCATAGTGCAATTTCTTTATCGTGAAAGTGCAATTTAGAAAGGTAGACATTTTTTGTTACATAACTGCACTCAAACACAAAACAATGTAAAACTTTAGAGCCTACAAGTCCACTCAGTCCTACTTCTTGTTCTGCCAATCACTGAGAAACAAGTTTGTTTACATTTACATGAGATAATGCTGCCAACTTCTTTTTTACAGTGTCACCAGAAACTGAGAACAGGCATTCGCATGGCACTTCTGTAGCCGGCACTGCAAAGTATTTACGTGCCAGATATGCTAAACATTCATATGTTTTGGCCACCATTCCAGAGGACATGCTTCCATGCTGATAACGCTCGTTAAAAAAAAAATGCATTAATTAAATTTGTGACTGAACTCCTTGTGGGAGAACTGTATGTCTCCTGCTCTGTTTTACACCCGCATTCTGCCATGTATGGTAATATCAGTCTCGGATTATGATCCAGCATGTTGTTTGTTTTAAGAATACTTTCACTGCAGATTTGACAAAATGCAAAGAAGATACCAATGTAAGATTTCTAAAGATAGCTACAGCACTCGACCCAAGATTTAAGAATCTGAAGTGCCTTCCAAAATCTGATTGGAACGGGGTGTGGAACATGTTTTCAGAAGTCTTAAAAGAGCAACACTCCAATGCAGAAACTACAGAACCTAAACCACCAAAAAAGAAAATCAACCTTCTGCTCGTGGCATCTGACTCAGATGATGAAAATGAACATGCGCTGGTCTGCACTGCTTTGAATCGTTATCGAGCAGAACCTGTCATCAGCATGGACACATCCTCTGGAATGGTGGCTGAAGCATGAAGGGACACATGAATCTTTAGCGCATCTGGCACATAACTATCTTGCAAAGTCGGCTACAAGAGTGCTATGTGAACGCCTGTTCTCACTTTCAGGTGACATTGTAAACAAGAAGCAGGCAGCATTATCTCCTGCAAATGTAAACAAACTTGATTGGCTGAACAAGAAGTAGGACTGAATGGACCTGTAGGCTCCAAAATTTTGCATGGTTTTATTTTTGAATGCAGTTATTTTTTGTACATAATTCTACATTTTTAAGTTCAACTTTCATGATAAAGAGACTTCACTACAGTACTTGTATTAAGTGAATTGAAAAATTCTCTTTTTTACAATGCAAATATTTATAATAAATATAAAGTGAGCACTGTACACTTTGTATTCAGTGTTGTAATTGAAATCAATATATTTGAAAATGTGGAAAACATCCAAAAATATTTATATAATAGCATTTTATTATTGTTTATTTGCACAGTTAATTGCAGTTAAACCTTCTAATCGCTTGACAGCCCTATTTTACACATAACCTTTTGAATATTTCTATTCACTATTACTTGAATCTCTATGCTTTGTTAAATAAACATACCCTTGATTTCACTATAAACCAGGGTGGATTTGATTTAATTCACTAGTGAGGAAGACTCAATTTAATCATGGATTTCTACATAAAAGTGCATTCTTGTTGGCTGTTATAACCTTAATACATATTCTTCACAACTCAGAAATAGATGTAAGTTTCATTTTTAGAAGGTACACACTATACATTTTTAAAGTGATTTTGAAAACTTTTCAGATTAGTTTTACAGCTATATCAGAAAATGAATGATTGTTTGGTTATTTCATTAACCAAAGATAACTGAAGCAGATATTTATGAAGTCATTGGGAGGTGAACTATCTCCAATTCAACAGGTTAATCATTAATATTTGGAGAATTTTCTTGCCATGATGTATTAGGAGGAGAACATCACCAGACAGACATTTAAACTGTTTTATTTAACTAAAACAACAAACTTAGGTATTCTGGATTTTTTTTCTTCAACAGCAAACATATGATATTTTAACAAAACAAGCGTATGAATTTTTGAATTTAGTTAAACATTGAAGTTTTTTTAAATCAGGTTTGTTTTTGTTAAAATTCTTTTTAACTAAAATAGTTAAATGAATTTAAAAAAAAATTATATTGACTGTCAGCCAGGTCATCATGAGAAACTTAAAAGATTGGCTTCTGCAGCTAACTCAATTGTCTACATCTTCATTTTCCTGTTTGTTCATAATCTGGAAAAGAAAAACAAGCTTTCCTGCTTTTTCAGGTCCCAAACGATTTCTCAATTTGGAATGAATTAGTCCAAAGGAAGAAAATATTCTTTCTACACTGACAGAAGAAGCTACTGCTGTTAAAAGTGAGATTATCACTTCAACAGTCTCTGAATCCAAGTACTTAAGTGCCTTCCACCAGTTCGATAGTGTGACTTTCTTTAAAACATAAGCAAACATATTTCTTGAATGGTTCTTATTCCCAAACTGGGTCTCTTTTACGGCCTGCTGCCATTATAGGTTTCCCCTTCTAGTGAGAGAATGGTATGGTAGATCTCAAATCAATCAAGGCTACACTCAGAAAGACCTCAAGGCTTCTGGAATATGCTGCTCAAACAGTTTCACTTTTGTTTCTACTGCTTGTCCCTCCCTTCTCACATTTATCTCCAGACTTCTTCTCCCTGTCCAGATCTACTCCATCCCCAACAATCTTCTATTCACTGAACTTTTTGAAATTTTGCACCTTTAGAGAGAGGTAAGGGACTGACTCTGTGTACACAAATTTGCAGAATGACAATAGGGTTGAGGTCTGTTATTTCTCAACTCTATATTTTATTTATTTATTTTAAAATATTTTTGCTGTTAACAAGCATATTATCTCTGGAGAGACAAATCCACAGTTTGAAAACTGCAAAACTAAGCATCTCTGATGGTATCTTCTAGACTGAGCATTGAGTCCCATTGGGTAGATAAAAAGATTATCGGCAGCACATATACTAAAATTGGAATGATACAGAGAAGATTAGCATGGCCCCTGCGCAAGGATGACACGCAAATTCGTGAAGCGTTCCATATTTTTGGGGGGGGAGGGATAGCTCAGTGGTTTGAGCATTGGCCTGCTAAACCCAGGGTTGTGAGTTCAATCCTTGAGGGGGCCATTTAGGGATCTGGGGCAAAAGTTGGGGGATTGGTCCTGCTTTGAGCAGGGGTTGGACTAGATGACCTCCTGAGGTCCCTTCCGACCTTGATATTCTATGATTCTATGATTAACCTAAATAATCTATACAGAAGCCCCTGGAACCCCATAAGATTAGGTCCCTAATCGATGAACTATTGGAACTCATTTACAAAACTTTTCTTAAACATTACATGAATATATTGTCTCATACTATAGAATTAGAATTTATAATCCCTAGTCCATGATGAGATATCTTTAAGATATAATGTATCTTGACATTGATTTTTATCCACCCTGCTATAAACAGATCTAAGTGCTGTGAGTTAAGTGGAGCAGTAATCTAAGGTAAAACTGGTAAACTGGGAAGTATTGCTTCTTTGGAAGTAGTGAATCAGTAAATACTGCAAGTGTCCAGCGGACCAGGGGTTAGACACTCCAGGGAGATGCACCCATTGCTGGTGGAGTTGGGGAGATGATCCCCAGCAGGCTAAGACAAGGCTTCCTAACACTAAGTGTAGGTGGTAGCGAGGTGCCTCACAACTGTGGGTACTCCCGGGAAGGGTCACAAGTCCCCAGAATGACATTAGCCTTTTTTGTAATTACATCACTTTGTTGGCACATGTTCACTTTGTGATTCACTATAACCCCTTGATCCTTTTCTGCAGTAGTACTGTCTCCCCAACTATTACCCATTTTGTAGCTGTGCGTTTGATATTTTCTTCCTAATGCTTTGTCTACACTAGCACTTCTGTCGGCAAAACTTTTGTCAGTCAAGGGTTTTACACCCGACTGACATAAAAGTTTCACTGACAGAAGCGTCAGTGTGGACAATGCTATGTCAGCAAGAGACACTCTTCCGCCGACATAGTTACCACCACTTGTTAGGGGTGGTGTAATAATACCAGCGGGAGAGCTCTCCTGCTGGCACTGAGCAGCTACACAGTGGTGCAGCTGTGCCGCTGTAAGGTCTAATGTAGACATAGCCCAAGTGTACTACTTTGTACTTTTATGTACTGAATTTTATCTTGTTGATTTTAGACTAGTTCTCCAATTTGTCAGGGTAAAATACTTGCAACCCCTACCACCTTGGTGTCATCTGCAAATTTTATAAGCATACTCTCCACTCCATTATCTGAATAATTCATGAAAATATTGAACAGTATCGAACCCAAGACAGACCCCTGCAGGTCCCACTAGATACATCCTCCCAGTCTGACAGTGAACCAACGATTTCCTGCTTGCTTTTCAGATCTTGTGATAGACTTTATGCCCATGGCTACAACTGGGGAATTTTTAGAGCTCTCCCATTGCCATGATATCAGTATTGTAACCTCTGCTCTGGAAGGACAAAAGGAGAGTCATCTAAGCTAGGGCTCCCAACATTGTTGACATGATCCACTAATGAAAAGCTAGAAATCAGCCTTCACCATCCTCCAGTATGGGGCAGAAACCATACCATCCACATATTACCCTCCATTTATGGTCCCCAATTTTGAAAATTATTTTGGGCTGAATACCCCACTCTATCCCATTCACTGTCCCAATAGTGCCGAGATGATGCTCTCCGGATAAGAGACCAGATCATCTTTTTCCACAGCCCAGATTATGTCCACACTGACCCTTCATCCAATTTTTCTTTTAAAGACAGCAAGCTCTCTAAGGTAGAGACTGTCTCTTCATACATGTCTGTACAGTACCTGGCAAAACGAAGCTCTGATCTTGATCAGGGCCTTGGGGTACTACCATAACAAATTATAAAAACCTTAACTACAGACATTTCTGCTCCACCAAAAAGAGTAATAGTCTGACTTGACTATACAGGCCACAGATCCCAATACAAACTCACAAGACCAGACAGAGATCCCCTTGTACTGTTGACAGAATAAAAGTTTAATGCATGTTTGTTTCATGAAACAATTAGCAATGTCCTCCCAATAGTAAGGGAGGCAGTATAAAGATTGGTTTGGAATTCTGAGAGAAATTTCAGAATGAGATTTTTCATACTATAACCTAGTTTCCTCACTTTCAAATGACTGTTATACTACCACATTCCAATAAGGTTCTAAATACGTATTATATGCAAAAAAAAACTACATTAAAAGAAAGTAACAGTTGCAGTTAGTTACTCAAGAGCCAAAAAATGTAGAATTTTTTGGTGAACACAAGTTTAACTCTCCCCCCAGTGCATATGCATCATGTGTTAAGTTCATTCCTAGGGGCTGGGGCTACAAAGTTAGACTCACATTCTTCCCCATATTCATAGAGGATATGTCACTATTGACAATAAGTTTGTAAAAAGATCCAGTGTCGAAGTATGCATTAAACTATTTATAAAATTACTGCTGTATCCAGGATTGTTCAGGAGAGAAAATACCGGACTCTCTCAGTCCCAGTCCTTTCCGCCCATCATTTGGGCATCTGAAAGTACAGTTACCTGATGGACACAGTGCAATTGTGTACACAAGTTATTAAAGCAATTGCAAATCTAAATCATGTGAACTCATGGGTACTGACAGTAGACAGTGAATTCATGGGTACAGTGCATCTACAGGCCATTGTAATGCTGTGTTAATCTGAAACTTAGGTTACATTCAAAAATCTATTTTCATACCCATAAAAACCAGAATGAAACTTAGTTTCTGCAGTGTTAACCTATTACAGAAGCTGATCAAGCAGATTGGAAGTCTGGTACCCCAGGACTATGACTGCGTGCCATTCCAAAAACAATACACAAGTTTTCATATAACCTAAAATACAAGCTTTACACCTGTATTAGCAATTATTATAAATATACATGTTAGACTGCAGAAACACCCATATTATATAGTATCATATAATAGGCATTAAGTCTTATCCATGCATATTCCAATTGGTCTGGCAACAGACACTGTGAGCCAGCAGGGCCACAATTCAACCTTGCTGCAAGCCCTCATCCCCACTAATACACCCTAATGTTTTCTTCACTCAACCCTGACAGTCACATAAGGAACCTTAAAAATTATCTGTGCTGTCCCAGGTCCAACACCTCCAGGGCTATGAACCCCCGGAACTGAAACATCCCAGCTCCACAGCAATTTACCACATAGCACCCTGGCTAGGAACCCCACACAGTGGGAACCCCTTTTAGCCCACTGCAAACCCTGTAATCAGCCCACCTCAACCAAAAGCCGCTGAAATCCCCCATGGCCAGCTGCCTACCCAAAAATGGCACCTTCCTAGCCAGGACCCTGCACTACCAAACTCCCTGAAGCTGGGAACCCCTTGGCAGACCCCTCAATTCCCACCCTGTTCTGCAAACCAGGATCCTGCAGGCTGACCCCATGACCTGAATCCCTCCACCCCAACCCAAAGACTGCAGTCTCCCCAGCAAAATGTCACAGGCAGGAAACTCCTATTAACAAACTGACCCATGCCCAGCCATACTTCCTCACACACCACAACCACACCTCAAACAAGAGCACCTGCCTCTCCATGGCAAATCCCCAGCAAAGCCCCCACCCCCCACGAGCCCTCCCCAAGGCCCATGATGATTAACCTCCCGCCACCCCACTATGACCCCCTCCTCCAATGAGACCTGAGGGGCAACCCCACCAGACACATAGAGACCCCCCACACTGAGAACTTGCATAAACAACCACACATATCCCCAACTGAGAACACACATAAGCGACGCCTCCTAGTGCCCTCTCCCGCCCCTGCCAGGAGCACTCCCACTGTTAAAGCCCCTAGGCCCCAGAAAGCCCATATGCCTGTCACCCAGCTGGAGCCCGCATGCCCCCCCCAGAGCTCCCACCCGGGAGCCCACATGTTCTACCCCCCACACCTCCAGCGCACCCCCCCACACACACATTTCCAGTACCCACTGGACATCCGACTCCACACACACACACCCCTCCAGCGGCCCCCCCCACATGTCCGAACCCCCCTAAACACAGCCCCCTGCATGTCCAATCCCCCCTACTCACACACAGCTCCATCAGCCCCCCCACATGTCCGACCCCCCCTTACACAGCTCCAGCGGCCCTCCCGCATGTCCGACCCCCCCCCCCCACACACACGCACAGCTCCAGCGGCCCCCCGCATGTCCGACCCCCCCTACACACACACGCACAGCTCCAGCGCCCCCCCCGGATGTCCGACCCCCCCACACACACGCACAGCTCCAGCGCCCCCCCCGCATGTCCGACCCCCCCTACACACACGCACAGCTCCAGCGCCCCCCCCCGCATGTCCGACCCCCCCTACACACACGCACCGCTCCAGCGCCCCCCCCCGCATGTCCGACCCCCCCTACACACACGCACAGCTCCAGCGCCCCCCCCCGCATGTCCGACCCCCCCTACACACACGCACAGCTCCAGCGCCCCCCCCGCATGTCCGACCCCCTCCCCGCATGTTCGGACCCCCCACACACACACACAGCTCCAGCGCCCCGCCCCCCGCGCATGTTCGACCCACCCCAGCGCCGGGAGCCCACATGCCCCGACCGCCCCAGCGCCCATCCGCCGTGAACGCAGCCCGCCCCCGGGAGCCCCCCAGCGCCCCGCCCGCGCTCCGCGTGCCCCGCCGCCAGGCGAGCGCGGCCTGGCCTGCGCGGGAAGCCGGAGCGGAATGGCGCCGTTCGCCGCCGCCTGCCCGGGGGGCGGGGTAGTTGGAGGCTCTCGCGGCTCCCGCTGTCGCCAACACCCCAGCAAACCGGGCGCCCTCACCTCAGACACCAACGGAACCGCCGCCCCGGGCCCGCTGCAGCGCCGAGAGGAAACCGGAACTTCCGGGGCGGCGCCCCCTGGCTGCACCATGGGACACAGAGTCCGGGCGCGCCGCCGCACTACCACTCCCAGCATGCACTGCACAGCCGCCCGCCGCGGCCGCTATGCGAGAGGCGGGTGGCGGACTACAGTTCCCAGGGTGCCTTGCAGTTCATGCACGGTTTGGGGAGTCACCCTGCAACTTACCGTAGAGGCATGGGGCCAGGCGGGGCTGGCACCGAGCTGGGCAGCGCTTCCCTTTGCAGCCAGGCAGTTCAGATTAGCCCGCAGCACGCACAGCATTCACGCAGGCCTATGCAGCGCCCCCCCGAGGCAGCACGCAGGCAGGCCACCCGCTCTGGTGGCACTAGCCCTACAGCCCCAGCTCCTAGAGGCATGATTCCACGCGACTCCCTGCCAGCATTAAAACACAAGGAGATTCTAGCCCTGATGGTTGCAATGAGGCAAATAAAGAAACAAAAATTATGATTTCAAATCAATCTCAATATTTTGGGGGCCTACCTCGCGATTTTTTAAAGTTCAAGGTTGGCAAATACCGCAAGAGACATAATTGTGAAACACAGCCACAAATCAATGTGAAGGCAATTGCCAATGAGACACATGACTAGAGAGGGGGAAAGGGATGGCGAGAATGTAAGTTACTTCCCTAATAACATCATCAACATGGCTACAGAAATGAGTGATTGACAAGGAGAAGCATAACAGAGAAGATAACTGGCAGAGCTGAGAACCCTAGGCACTGATCTCAGTGGAGCTGCAGATTTGGGCTTTGATGGAGCTAAAGCAATGTCTGGGTGCTGCACTCGACTCGTTTGCAGCGAGTAAGCACTTGCATTATACATCCACTGAGTAAGTCGCCGTCTAAACCTGGCAGTTATTAAATCACTGGTAACTCAGCCAGAAGAATGATCTGTCTAGAGCATTGAGACAGAGTGATTCTGATTACAGCAAGCAAAGGCCTCTGCTTTCTACTGATACGCAATGGTTCCACAGGCATGATGCTGTCATTATGTTGGGGACACTGGGGCATGGCCACTAGGTAACTTGAGGGGATGGAAGACCACGAGTGTCGATGAAGCCCCCTCGCACTAGGCCCAGGTGTCCTTGGCCCCCCCCTCCCGCCTGGAGGCACTCACAGCAGCTCTGCGTACTAGGCCCAAGTGTCCTTGGCCCCCCTGCCTGGAGGCACACACAGCAGTTCTGCTGAGAATCTGCAACAATATGCTGCAGAGTCAGACTGCCTGAAACTAAGCAAGGCCAAACAGGGCAGATATGGAAGAACAATGCTGAATAAAGCAGCTTTATGTATAGTTTAACAAATGATACAGAGAACCAGGGAACTAGCTGGGAACTGGATTGGCTGGCTATATGGATACTTGGGGCAGCTTGCTATTGGATAAGTATGCTGGGAAAAAGGATGTATAAAAGCCTGTGTAACTTCCTGCTCTGTGTACAGGATTTGAGATTCAAATCTCCCTGTACCTATTTGAAGCTTCAAATAAACTTTTCTGCTTCTCCACCCCGTTGTGATTATTGGGTGTAGCACACCGGGTAACGAACCAACTCAAGCTGTTGTTCAGCCTCTCGGCACTGGGTGCCGGCAACAGCTTTTGGCGTCCCTGGGTGGGCCAGAGGCTGCAATTTAGCCTTGCCCGGACCCCTCCTGGAGGTCGAGGATTGCGGCGAGAACCGACGCCCAGTGCGCACCGGTGAGTTCACCGGGGCCTCGGAGGAGACGCGATTTGATCGACCCCGGAGGGCACAACGGTGCAACGCACGCATATAGTGGAAAAGCAGTTGTGGACGGCGGTAAAGAACCGGTCCCTTAGACATGGGGGAGAAACAGCTGCAGGCCACGGTGAAGAACCGGTCCCTTGGATAAGGTAGGAACCTTTTAAAATCCGGATTGTATGCTCTGTTGGAACCTGGGGACGCCCAGAGTTACCCTGTAGGTATGGGACAGGGACAGAGCTCAGGGGTTAGGGCACGGTGTACGCCCCTAGAGTGCATTCTAGCAAACTGGAAGGTATTTGGTGCAGATCCGATGACTAAGAGCCAATTAAAACAATTCTGTACAGTTGACTGGCCTCAATATCAACTAGAGGACCAGGAGTGGTGGCCACCAGGAGGGTCAATTAATTACAACACGATCCTCCAATTAGTTTTGTTTTGTCAGTGAATGGGTAAATGGAATGAATATATGTATGTGCATTTGTTTCTGACTTTATGTACTCGACCAGATATTTTACAGCACTGTAATCTGACTCCGACTGGTTCGGTAGCAGCTAATGTTACTCCCCAGACCCCCACCCCCACTGTAATGGCAGAGCCGGTGTCCCCTTCGGCCCCTACACCCACACCTTGTAAGTCCCCCGAGCAGACCACAGGTGGGATCCAAATGATGAAAGGGATATGACCCGTCTTACCTCCTATAAGGAGTTGCTTTTGCATGGACTCCGTCACTCGGCTGTCCGACATAATAATTGGGCAAAGCCATATGAAGTAATGCAGGATTTAAAAGAAAGCCCAGGGGCCTTTCTACAGCGTATTCGGGACACCATTCTACAGAACAGTAATGCAGACCTCGATGATCAGGCAACTGAGTCAATTATTAAGGGAATTTTTACGAGCAGAGCAGCCCCTGATATTAAGAGAAAGTTACAAAAAAAGGAGGATTTAATGGGCATGACCATGGCACAAATCTTAGAGACTGCAAACCGAGCTTATAGTCTGAGAGAGAGAGAGAAGGAGAGAAAGCAAGTGAGATTGATGGTAACAGCGGTACAGGCCGGCACTAAGAGAAGTGGCCGGGGAGGAAGGGGCCGTGGACGCGATCGTCCGGGCCCGCAGGAGAGACGACTGGGTCTCAACCAGTGTGCCCTGTGTTGACAGGGGGGACCCTGGAAAAATGAGTGCCCAAAGAGGAAAGAAAAGGGGGGTTCCCCTATGATGGCGATGGCGGAGCAGGAATAGGGGTGTCAGGGGAGATGGACCACCCTACCCCCGGAACCCCGAGTAAAGATGTGGGTGGAAAGCTCAGAAATAGATTTTTTAGTGGACTCTGAAGCGGCCCAAACTGCCGTAAATCAGCCTCTTCTGTTGCCCGTAGCAGATTCCCTTACTGTGGTGGGAGCCACAGGCAGGGACACCGAGTGCCCAGTGTATGCCCCAGCGGAATGCGCTTTGGGAAACAGGACTATATCCCACAAGCTGGTATACCTCCCTGAGTGTCCAACACCTCTGCTGGGACGGGATCTGCTTTGTCACCTCGGTGCCACCCTGCATTTTACTGAGGACGAAATAACCCTTACTTACCCCCTGAGAATGTATGGATCATGACCCTTGCAGTTGAGCCCTCAGCTATGCAAGCCCCAGAATGGAGCCCGTGGGAAGACCAGGTGTATCCCTTCGTGTGGGCATCAGGGATTCCAGGAAAGGCCACCCACCAGACCCCCATTACTATTCAGCTCATACCAGGGAAAGGCCCAGTGCAAGTAAAACAGTATCCAATCAAGAGGGAAGCCAGAGAAGGTTTACAGGAAACTATAGATCGATTCCTAATATATGGTATTCTCCGGGAATGTCAGTCAGCCTGGAACACTCCCATTCTACCCATACAGAAGCCTGATGGCACGTATCGGCTGGTACAGGACCTAAGGGCAGTCAATGAATGGGTTAAGACTCTGCACCCTCTTGTCCCTAACCCGTATACCTTATTGGCTTCTATAGGGGGACAGTATACCCATTTTTCAGTCCTTGATCTGAAAGATGCTTTCTTTACCATCCCAGTTGCCACCCCGTCACAGGAGATCTTCTCCTTCGAGTGGGAGGACCGAAAAAAGGGTTAAAAAGCAACTTTGCTGGACAGTGTTGGCCCAGGGATTTAAAAACTCCCCCACCTCTTTGGCCAGGCTCTGGCCAGGGACCTAGAGGAGTGGGATAATGAGGAGGCTCTCCTTCTGCAGTATGTAGATGATTTGTTAATTGCCACTGTGGGCCAAACCCCCTGCCTTAAAGCCACCATGAGCCTCCTGAATTTTACTGGACTCCGGGGATATCGGGTAGCACGGAGTAAGGCTCAAATTGCCCTCCCAGAGGTACGGTACCTCGGGTTTCAAATACGGCAAGGGGAGCGTCAGCTTTCAAGCAAAAGAAAGGAAGCTATCTGTCAAGTTCCTCTCCAAGTAATTGTAAGTGGCTCAGGGCATTTCTGGGTATGGCAGGCTTTTGCAGGATATGGATCCCAGAGTTTGGACTGTGGGCTAAACCCCTGTACGACTGTGTAAAAGAAGCAGATCATGGTCCCTTCTGTTGGACCCCAGAGGCTGACAGGGCATTTAAAATCCTGAAAAGAAAACTGATGGAAGCCCCGGCTCTGGGCCTGCCGGATCTCTCTAAGCCGTTTCAGTTGTATGTACATGAACGAAGGGGGGTGGCCCTAGGAGTGCTCACACAGCTGTTAGGAGCATGGAAACGTCCCGTGGCTTATTTTTCTAAGCAACTGGATCAGGTTGCAAAGGGTTGGCCGGCATGTTTACGGGCGGTCGCAGCTACTGCCCTTGTGCTTGAGGAAGCCGAGAAGCTAACATTGGGAGGGGTTATGCAAATCTATACTCCCCATATGGTCCGAGCCTTATTGGATGCAAAGGGAGGGCTTTGGCTCACCCAGGCTCAGATTGCTCGGTATCAGACTAAGCTGTTAGAGAACTCTGAAGTCACCTTACAGCCTTGCCCCTCCCTTAACCCAGCCACTCTCTTGCCAGAAACAGAGGAACAGAAACATGACTGTTTAAAGATCATAGATGTCCAGTACTCCAGCCGTCCGGATTTAAAGGATGTACCTCTCCCAAATGCAGATTATGAGTGGTACACTGATGGTAGCAGTACTGTAATAGATGGACAAAGGAGGGCGGGCTATGCTATTGTGACCCTTCATGACACCGTGGAAGCTGAAGGTTTGCCTGCTGGGACCTCTGCCCAGCTTGCCAAACTGATAGCCCTGACCCGTGCACTTAAACTGTCAAAAGGAAAGCGGGTCAACATTTTTACTGATTCAAAGTATTCTTTTGGTGTGCTGCATGCTCATGCTGGCCTATGAAAGCAAAGGGGAATGCTGACAGCCCAAGGCTCCCCAGTCAAGTACGGGCCCCAAATCATCCGGCTCCTAGAAGCCGTACAACTTCCCTCGGAAGTGGCGGTGGTACACTGTAAAGCCCATCAAAGGGAGGATCAAGATGTGGCCAGAGTTAATGCCCGGGCAGATAGAGAGGCTAAGCATGCTGCCACCCTGCCATCCCCTCAGACTGAGAACGCCCATATGCATGCCCTTATCCCATCAGTAGGGGAGCTTCCAACCCCTCAGTACTCTGGGGAGGAGAGACAGCTAACTGACAAACTCGGTCTCCGGGAAAAGGAGGGATGGCTCCATTCCCCAGAAGGAAAGGTCCTCTTACCAAAGGGCCTAATCCGGCCAGTGCTGCAGAAACTACATCAAACCACTCATGCTGGCAGGGAAGCACTTATCCAACTAATGGGAAAATACTTTATCACTTCCGGGCTCCGACCCCTGGCTGCCCAGGTACAAGCGGACTGCTTAGTCTGCCAAAAGAATAACCCCCGACCGGGACATCCTGTGCCACCAGCTGCCCTAGAACCCACTCCGGGCCCCAGACGAGTGTGGCAAATAGACTTTACTGAGTTTCCCCGGACCCAAGGGTTCAAATATCTCCTTGTTATAGTGAATCGGTTCAGCGGATGGCCAGAAGCCTTCCCATGCCGTAACTGCACTGCCAGAACAGTGGACCCTCAAGTTTGTTAAGGAGATCATTCCTTGCTTTGGACTCCCCCGTGGATGGAATCTGACAACGGGACACACTTCACGTCAAAAATCATTCAAAGCATCTCACATGCCTTACAGATCCCCTCCATACGACCTGGAGACCGCAAGCCAGTGGGGTAGTGGAGAGTACCAATCAGACCCTCAAATGGCATCTCTCAAAAGTGTGTCAAGAAGCCTCACTGCGGTGGCCTGATGCTTTGCCCCTCGTCCTACTCCGTATCCGTGTTCTCCCAAAGGGTAAATTAGGGCTCAGTCCCTTTAAAATTATGTTTGGAAGGGCATGGCCTATGAATGGCACCCTGGTTCTGTCAGGGGAATGGGAGTTGGGTAATGGTTTTTTTGTCACAGTATATGTGTTCCCTGTCTGCTGTTCTCTTGTCTCTTCACAGGTATACCAAGGATTCCCAGCCTCTCCCCTTGGACTCTCCCGTCCACTCCTTACAGCCTGGTGACTCTGTGCTTGTTTGCACCTGGAAAGACGAGCCTCTCCAGAAAAAGTGAAAAGGACCCTATACCGTCCTGCTGATCTCCCATACAGCGGCAAAGATCGAGGGACACAAAAACTGGATCCATCACTCTCGTCTGAAGGCAGTACCCGCCCCCTCGTCAGCAGAACAGTGGACCGTCCAACCTGCTGACTCCTCATCTAGTGACAATCTTGGGCTAAAGCTACTGTTTAAAAGACACAAATAGCGGGCACCTTAATGCTAAAATGGACCCACCCAGGTACTGGAGACCCTGGGTTGGGAAGACTCTGGTGATAATTAATTGGGTAACATTGTTATTCTCTGTATTGGTATTTCCAAATTGTGCATATCGGGAGCATAACTCCTTTGTTTCGCTTGCGCACCATGTTGCTACTTTAACAAATCAGACTGATTGCTGGGTATGTGCTCCAACTCCACTGTCCCCCAAAACGGGAATGCCCCTTGACATGCTGCCCTTGACCCTAGCAAAATTAGTCACCAACAAAGAGCAGAAAAGAACGGACTCGCCGTTCTGAAATAAGACCTCTTTACAGCAGGCCACCTATCAGGACCAGGAGTATTCAGTTGCAGTACTCACTAAGGAAGTGTTATGTTTTACCCAAAACCAATCTGATCACTATGGGCGTCCTGTGGGAAAAAGCTCCTGTGTTATTACACAGTGGGCTGATGGGTATTGGATAAAGACCAAAAAGGAAGGCCAGCAGTGTGGGTGTAATGGTTCCTCCCCTTTTAGGAAAACTCTTACAAATACTCTTACCACAAAAAAGGGGTTTGGAAATGTAACTTGCCGTCCAGTTAATATCTCCAATGTAGCAAGCCAATGGTGGGTTTGTAGTGGTCCCTATGGCAAGTGTAATTTAAACGGCACAATTAAAAATGCCCCCACTTGTACCCAATCAGGAGGATGGGATGTCCCCCTAGGGGCATATAAACTGTTTGGAAAAGCAGCCTTAAATATCCCAGAAATCCCCTTAAGAAACAGTCCTTACTGGGCCCTACAGGGTCACTATTTTGTATGTGGCCGAAAGGCTTACAAGGTGCTGCCAGCCAACTGGACAGGTAGCTGTTATATAGCTCATGGAGTTCCTCATCTTTCTATAACTGCCACACTGCCCAAAGGAAAGATTAGAAATGCCCAAGACACCTCTGTTAAGTCACGAGAAAAGACCCTGCGGCGACTGACTACGGCATTGGAGGGCAATATGAAGAATCCCCTCACAACCGAGAAGCTTGTAGGGTGCTCTGTACTGGGAATAGCGCCACTGGTTTCCGGACCAGCCATGGCATGCATAGGCTGCTATACTGTAAGGCTGCAAATGGTACTTGAGAAAGTTGCCTTAGAGTTAGAGGACTCGGTTACTGATTGAGGGTCAGCAGTAAAAACATTAAATAAAGAGGTACAGCAGCTCAGGACGTTTTCCCTCCAAAACAGGCTGGCTTTGGACTATCTCTTGGCATCCCAAGGAAGGGTTTGTGCCCTCGTCGGGCCCCAATGTTGTATATAGGTAAATGATAGCAGTTATAAAATCTGTGAAAAGGTGGTACAGGCTGAGGCCCATGCCCAAGCTGGAGCACAGGTTGCCTATACTGCCCCAGAGAACAATTGGTTGCAAACCTTGTTTTCAGGCTGGGGTTTGTCGTCTTGGCTTGGTGGTTTATTTAGCCTGCTATTGAAAATTCTCTTTCCTATATTGCTTGTATTACTGGTATTATGCTGTGCAGTATCATGTGTTAGGGCCCTTTTGCAAAAGTTAATAAGTCATTCTCTTCAGGGCTATCACAAAGTGCTTATGCAAAGTCCTATTGTAAAGAAATAAGTAGCCCAAGTGAGAAAACTCATAGCCAAGGTTGTTGAGTGTTCTCAAAGGGGGGAGTTGTTGGGGACACTGGGGCATGGCCACTAGGTAGCTCGAGGGGATGGAAGACCACGAGTGTCGATGAAGCCCCCTCGCACTAGGCCCAGGTGTCCTTGCCCCCCCCCCTCCCGCCTGGAGGCACTCACAGCAGCTCTGCGTACTAGGCCCAAGTGTCCTTGGCCCCCCTGCCTGGAGGCACACACAGCAGTTCTGCTGAGAATCTGCAACAATATGCTGCAGAGTCAGACTGCCTGAAACTAAGCAAGGCCAAACAGGGCAGATATGGAAGAACAATGCTGAATAAAGCAGCTTTATGTATAGTTTAACAAATGATACAGAGAACCAGGGAACTAGCTGGGAACTGGATTGGCTGGCTATATGGATACTTGGGGCAGCTTGCTATTGGATAAGTATGCTGGGAAAAAGGATGTATAAAAGCCTGTGTAACTTCCTGCTCTGTGTACAGGATTTGAGATTCAAATCTCCCTGTACCTATTTGAAGCTTCAAATAAACTTTTCTGCTTCTCCACCCCGTTGTGATTATTGGGCGTAGCACACCGGGTAACGAACCAACTCAAGCTGTTGTTCAGCCTCTCGGCGCTGGGTGCCGGCAACAATTACCTTCCACTAACATCACCTATATGTTTTGACCCTCTGGAGGATATAAAAGGTTCCAGCTAGTGGCCTAGTGGCATTTCATCCCAGCTCTTGCTTCGGGATTTGCTAATCTTAAGAACAGCCCCATGCTTGGCTGGCGAATGAGACCCCTTTGTATAGTAAATGGGGGTGCAATGAGGAGCACCCATGCCTCAGTTATTGTAATAATAATATCTAGCTCTTACGTATTGCTTTTCATCAGTAGATCTCAAAATGCTTTAAAAACGAGGTATTATCCCCATTTTACAGAAGGGGAAGCTGAGTCACAGAGAAGCAAAATGACCTCCCCACAGTCACAAGCAGGTCTGGTCTCCTGAGGTCCCATCCAGGGATTTATTGATTAGGTCACATTGCCTCCCTGCTGCCACTATAGAAGTTGGAAAGTGTATAGGTAGGTGTCCCTCAAATACTTTCTTTGTTCAGCACTGGGTTTGGATGATGTGCAGTGAATGAAGCACAGGGCCACATATAAAGATTAGGATAACAATAAATATTGAACTGTTGCTTCCTTCACTGAGCATTGTCCATACTGCGAATTGAATGAGGCAAATATCCAGTGGAAAAAATAGCTTGTGACAATGCATTTAAACACTGTGATCATGCAGTTATGCAGATGCACAAGGAGGCAGAGTTAAGATTCTGCAAAGCACATTAATTTAATAATTTCCTGGCTTTTGAGTGCTTCACTGTTCAGCCTTAATGTTATTTTAATCTCATTTTCTGTATGGAACTTCCTAGTCTTATTAAAAAGAAATTGAAATTCTTGTTACAAAAGAATGGCCATATGATATGGAAAGGCATGTGTGGACAGATCAGGGTTCCTGCCTCAGTTATTGCATATGCAGTGTATTGCAGAGCATTCTACTGAGGTCTAGCACACAGCACAATATTTTCTTCTGCCCTTCAGTTAATGTTGTCAAAGAAATTAAGGGAAATAAGAAAAGTTTTGTCAAGTGTATTAGCAGGGGAAAGAAATATTAATTAATATTAAGATAAGTTCATGGAGGATAGATAAATTCATGGATGATAGGTCCATCAATGACTATTAGCCAGGATGGGCAGGGATGGTGTCCCTAGCCCCTATTCATCAGAAGCTAGGAATGGGAGATAGGGGATGGATCACTTGATGATTACCTGTTCTGTTCATTCCCTCTGGGGCACCAGGCATTGGCCACTGTCGGAAGACAGGATACTGGGCTAGATGGACCTTTGGTCTGATACAGTATGCCCTGTGACGGGTTGGATCACAGAAACCCCCTTGGGGCTGTCAACTGATGTGCCAAGACTACTTCAGCTCCTGCTTTCCTGCCCTGTCAGCTTAGGACTCCAGCACCCTGTTTTGCTGAGCCAGACACACCAGTGTGCTCCAGCACAAATCCAGGGTCCAAACCATGCGCCTCAAAGCTGCAGACTTAACTGAAAGCAATTTAAGAAGTGTTCCAGCCTTTAACACTCAGATGTCCAACTCCCAATTGGCTCCAAACCTTAAATAAAGCCATGTTACCCTGTATAAAGCTTATACAGGGTAAACTCATAAATTGTTCACCCTCTATATTACTGACAGAGACATATGCACAGCTGTTTGCTCCCCCCAGGTACTAATACATACTCTGGGTTAATTAATAAGTAAAAAGTGATTTTATTAATTACAGGAAGTAGGACTTAAGTGGTTCCAAGTAGTAACAGACAGAACAAAGTGAATTACCCAGTAAAATAAAATAAAACACGCAAGTCTAAGTCTAGTACAGTAATAAAACTGAATACAGATAAAATTCTCACCCAGTAAGCTTCCTTTTACAGACTAGTCTCCTTCTAGTCTGCATCCAGCAATCACTCACACCCCCTGTAGTTACTGTCCTTTGTTCCAGTTTCTTTCAGGTATCCTTGGGGGTAGAGAGGCTCTCTCTTTAGCCAGCTGAAGACAAAATGGAGGGGTCTCCCACGGGCTTAAATAGACTTTCTCTTGTGTGCAGACCCCCTCCTCTCTCCTATGCAAAGTCCAGCTCCAAGATGGAGTTTTGGAGTCACCTGGGCAAGTCACATGTCCATGCATGACTCAGTTTTTTACAGGCAGCAGCCATTACCCACATAGTATCTTGAATGTCCCCAGGAAGACTTCTTATGTGGACTAGAGCCTTCCAACATCCATTGTTCATTAAAGGCTTCTTGATTGGGCACTTAACTTTGCAAATTCCTTTCTAAAGAAGCTGACCAAATGCCTTACTAAGGTTATTTAAAATCAGACAAGTATACAGCCAATATTCATAACTTTGAATACAAAAATGATACATGCATACAAATAGGAGGAACAGATTCAGTAGATCATAACCTTTACAGAGATATGTTACATGGCATGTGTAGCATAAAACATATTCTAGTTATGTCATATATACATTCATAAGCATATTTCCATAAAGCCTTATGGGGGGGCACCGTCACATGCCTGTTCTTATGTTAATCAGAAAGTTGATCTATTTAATAAATGAGGGTGTGTGAAATTAATGAGTGTTCAAAAATGGTTGTAATCCTAACAAGAAAACAAAGAAAGGCTGGGATAATTGACCAAGTCAAGCAAGACCCCTCACTAGAGTTACCACCTGGCTGGTATTTGACCGGCCTGGCCTGTTTTTTTATGGATTTGCCAGTTGCCAGAAAAACAATTTAATCTGCTGCGGTTTTTCACATGGGTCTAAATGTTTGCATTATTATCACAATACACTGGGATAGGTAATATTAAAAGGTTCTGTGTCCCGCTAAAAATGCTGCAGTTTTCCCACTTCCTCGATTTAAGCAATACCAGATCAAAACTCTTGAAAATATAGCAGCTGCCTGCCCACCAACACGCAAGCACACCTCGCGGGTGTGAGAGAGGGTTTGAGTCATATATGTGAGACATTATCAATCTTATCATAGAATCATAGAATCATAGAATATCAGGGTTGGAAGGGACCTCAGGAGGTCATCTAGTTCAACCCCCTGCTCAAAGCAGGACCAATCCCCAACTAAATCATCCCTGCCAGGGCTTTGTCAAGCCTGACCTTAAAAATATCTAAGGAAGGAGATTCCACCACCTCCCTAGGTAACGCATTCCAGAGTTTCACCACGCTCCTCGTGAAAAAGTTTTTCCTAATATCCAACCTAAACCTCCCCCACTGCAACTTGAGACCATTACTCCTTGTTCTGTCATCAGCTACCACTGAGAACAGTCTAGATCCATCCTCTTTGGAACCTCCTTTCAGGTAGTTGAAAGCAGCTATCAAATCCCCCCTCATTCTTCTCTTCCGCAGACTAAACAATCCCAGTTCCCTCAGCCTCTCCTCATAAGTCATGTGTTCCAGTTCCCTAATCATTTTTGTTGCCCTCTGCTGGACGTTTTCCAATTTTTCCACATCCTTCTTGTAGTGTGGGGCCCAAAACTGGACACAGTACTCTAAATGAGGCCTCACCAGGGTCAAATAGAGGGGAACGATCACGTCCCTCGATCTGCTGGCAATGCCCCTACTTATACATCCCAAAATGCCATTGGCCTTCTTGGCAACAACGGCACACTGTTGACTCATATCCAGCTTCTCGTCCACTGTAACGCCGAGGTCCTTTTCTGCAGAACTGCTGCCAAGCCATTCGGTCCCTAGTCTGTAGCGGTGCATGGGATTCTTCCATCCTAAGTGCAGGACTCTGCACTTGTCCTTGTTGAACTTCATCAGATTTCTTTTGGCCCAACACACTAATTTGTCTAGGGCTCTCTGTATCCTATCCCTACCCTCCAGCGTATCTACCTCTCCTCCCAGTTTAGTGTCATCTGCAAACTTGCTGAGGGTGCAATCCACACCATCTTCCAGATCATTTATGAAGATATTGAACAAAACCGGCCCGAGGGCCGACCCTTCGGGCACTCCACTTGATACCGGCTACCAACTAGACATGAGCCATTGATCACTACCCGTTGAGCCCGACAATCTAGCCAACTTTCTATCCACCTTATAGTCCATTCATCCAGCCCATACTTCTTTAACTTGCTGGCAAGAATACTGTGGGAGACCCTGTCAAAAGCTTTGCTAAAGTCAAGGAACAACATGTCCACCGCTTTCCCCTCATCCACACAGCCAGTTATCTCATCACAGAAGGCAATTAGATTAGTCAGGCATGACTTGCTCTTGGTGAATCCATGCTGACTGTTCCTGATCACTTTCCTCTCCTCTAAGTGCTTCAGAATTGATTCCTTGAGGACCTGCTCCATGATTTTACCAGGGACTGAGGTGAGGCTGACCGGCCTGTAGGATCCTCCTTCTTCCCTTTTTTAAAGATGGGCACTACATTAGCCTTTTTCCAATCATCCGGGACTTCCTCCGATCGCAATGAGTTTTCAAAGATAATGGCCAATGGCTCTGCAATCACATCCGCCAACTCCTTTAGCACTCTTGGATGTAGCGCATCCGGCCCCATGGACTTGTGCTCGTCCAGCTTTTCTAAATAGTCCCGAACCACTTCTTTCTCCACAGAGGGCTGGTCACCTCCTCCCCATGCTGTGCTGCCCAGTGCAGTAGTCTGGGAGCTGACCTTGTTCGTGAAGACAGAGGGAAAAAAAGCATTGAGTACATTAGCTTTTTCCACATCCTCTGTCACTAGGTTGCCTCCCTCATTCAGTAAGGGGCCCACACTTCCCTTGACTTTCTTCTTGTTGCTAACATACCTGAAGAAACCCTTCTTGTTACTCTTAACATCTCTTGCTAGCTGCAACTCCAGCTGTGATTTGGCCTTCCTGATTTCACTCCTGCATGTCTGAGCAATATTTTTATAGTCTTCCCTGGTCATTTGTCCAATCTTCCACTTCTTGTAAGCTTCTTTTTTGTGTTCAAGATCAGCAAGGATTTCTCTGTTAAGCCAAGCTGGTCGCCTGCCATATTTACTATTCTTTCTACACGTCAGGATGGTTTGTCCCTGTAACCTCAATAAAGATTCTTTAAAATACAGCCAGATAAAATCTTATCTCTATGTGTGAACTCTCTAGATACTATAAGTGGCTGTTGGAGGGGGCAAGGATTGTGGAGTTGCTTTGTGGTTGGGGTTGTGCCAGGCCTGCCTTGTGGGAAGGGTGCTGGTTTTTTTGTATTTCAAAGGTGGTAACCGCCCCCTTCCCCCCACTCAGGCCAGCCCCCCACACTCCAGCTAGATCCCCACACTCAGGCCGCTCACCTCCTGCCACTCTGGCTAGTCCCCCAGAGCCAGGCCCCTTGCCACCCATACTCTAGCCAGACACCCACAGCTCCTTCACACACACCCCCCTCACTCTGGCCAGCCCTTCCAACCAGACCTCCATTTGCACTGACAAAGTGGGATAACACAGGGAGCTCGACCTACATGATGAGCAATGAAGTGCACCACTCTCTAGCAGAAAGTAAGGAAGACTTTGTAAACACAGTTATCAATAGCCTAGAAATGGAGAAGGAGGAACAGTCAGAAAATAGAAAGGTATGGAGTACATGGCACCTGTACATGGAGCCAATTTACCTTAGACACTGCACTGGGAGCAGAACCAGGGATTGATAGCACCTAATGGCAGATGAAGCCCAGCTGGGAAGGAGCTGGGATAGGATTTTAAAACCAGGAAGGGAGCACAGGGATGAGGTTTGCAGTTGTTCCTTATGTTATTCTGGCAGGTGACCTTGAACCTGGGACTTCTGGAGCTTAGTACCTGAACCTCTACTGTATGAGCTAAAAGCCATATGGCTCTTAGTTAAGGCTGTAGAGCAGACTCATTAATCTCTCAGTGGTCTTGGTGCCACTGGATGGGACAGAATATCACACCCAGAAGGTGTGGGGGTTACACCTAGAGGGAAGGGGAGTTGGCTTGGGACAAGGAGGTGCTGTGCTGTAGAGGGAGAATAGGCCCTGGGGTCCTGCCTGGACTAGGAGTTGAACAAGAGGTCCAGAGGGATGAAGCAGCCGTGGGAAGAGGAGGAAGCTGTAGTGGTAAACCAGGAGATAGAGGGGAAGTGGGGAGGAACCCAGGGAAACAACAATATGGCCTGAGACTGAGCAGACCTATGTTGCTAGTCCTAGACCATCTGGGCTGGAACCTGGTGGGCCTGGGTTTCTCTACTAGCTGCTGCCATAGGACCCAGAGTTGGGACAGAAGACTACCTGAGGTGGCTTTTGGACAGTGTCCAGGTGGACTCGGTTACCCTTGAAGGTGGGGAGATTACATGGTGACCTGGCCAGGGGGCTG
The DNA here is from genome assembly GCF_015237465.2 of Chelonia mydas. Classification (NCBI taxonomy): domain Eukaryota; kingdom Metazoa; phylum Chordata; order Testudines; family Cheloniidae; genus Chelonia; species Chelonia mydas. The sequence continues at coordinate 48,537,309 of NC_057853.1, forward strand.
AATCACAAAGAAGGAGCACCTTGAGTCCTGGGAAGCGAGAGAGAGGGGCCACAGCATGAGTAACTGATGGAAGAGGGTGCCAGATGGGAGCAAAAGCTAATTCCCAGACCTAGCCCAAAGAAGTGCACGTGCAGTGAGTGGAACCCCTTCACGATGCCTGGTGCCAAACTCAACCCTACTGTAACACCCCTGACTTTGGTGAAGTTACCCTGGGCATGAGCTTGGCCTCTAGAGCATGAAGAAACAGAGGAAGATGTTTTTGAGAAATCTAGGAAAGCCCCGGGATGGGAAGAGAAACATGAATGCAATTCTGAGCTCCAAAAAAGGACAGGAGAGTGATCTTGGCAATTACTGTCTGGCAAAATAATGGAATAGCTAAAAGTCTGCAAACATAAGAATTCCTAGGCTGTCTCCGAGCCAAGGTCCACCATGTCTGGTATCCTGGGGCTGCCACCAGATGCTGCAGAGGAAAATAAGAATCCTGTGCAGTAGCAGATGTGGGATAACCTGCCCCCCTCATTAGGTCTCCTCCTGGCCTCTAATAGAGACAGGGTTAAGTCCTGAAGCATGAGGTTTAATTACCCCGTCCAAAATTTGTGTTGTCACTAATTATGTCAGCTATGGATAGTCTTGATATCATATGAATAACCAATCCATTTTCAAATCTTAATTCTTTGCCTCAGTGACATCCTGTGGCAGTGACTTCTGCAGTCTAATTACAGACTGTGAGGGGGAAATTCCTTTTAACAGTTTCGGATTTCCTACCTTTTAACTTTGTGTCCCTTGTCCTTGTATTATGAGACAGGGAGAACACCTGTTCCTTATCTGCCTTCTCGAGACCAGGTGGGTGACGGAATAACTTTTATTGGACCAACTTCTGTTGGTGAGAGAGACAAGCTTTTGAGTAACCTGAGAAAGCTCTGTGTAGCTTGAAAGCTTGTCTCTCTCATCAACAGAAGCTGGTCCAATAAAAGCTATTACCTCACCCACCTTGTCTCTCTCATATCCTGGGACCGACCTGGCTACAGCTACACTGCCTACAATTCTCTAGAATAGATCAGTCATTATTTTATATGTGTTTATCATCTCCCCCCTTATTCATCTCCTTTCTAAGGTGACAGTCCCAGTCCTTCCAATCTCTCTTCCTGGGAATTCCTCCAGACCTTGGATCATTCCTGTTGTCATTCTCTGAACAGCAGTTCTGCAATATCCTATGTGAGATGGGGTGTCTAGTACCACACATAGATGGGGCCACACTACTGCTTTATATAAAAGTAGTAGAGTATTCTCCATATTCTTCTCCATCCCATTTCCTATGCAGCCAAATTACAGCTGGGTGAAATTTTTCAGCAGGAAACTTTTTTCCACCTAAAAATGCAGGTTTGGGTCAGCTGAAACATTTTTCAAATGCATGTCAAAGCTACTGAATTGTTTTGGCGGCAGGCGGGGGACAAAATTTGTAAAAAAAAAAGTTTAATTTGGACATTTTCAAAACAATATTTTGATTTTTTATTCAAAATGACTTTTTGTTTAGAATTTTATTTGTTTTATTTTAAAGCGGGGGCAAATCGAAACAGGAACTATTTTAGTTCCAGGTAGAACAAAACATTTAATTCTACCTGAGACAAATTTCTTCTTTTTCATTTCAGCCAATGAACTGAAGAATCAGTTATTTCCACAGCGCTAACCTGAACATCTCATTAGCTTGTTTGACTGCACCTGCCCATGGAGCAGCAGTGTCCACTGAGCTGTCGTACAGTGACACCTAGATCCCTTTCTTGTGTTGATGCAGTTAAATTGGACCCCTGAAAGACATCAGGTAGCTTAACATTTGCCAACAGTGAATTGCATTTGCTGTCATATTATCTATTCCCTTAGCTTGGTTAGGTTTCCCTGAAGTTCTGCGCAGTTCCCTCTGGTCCTAAACTAAATAGCTTTGTGTCCTCAGCAAACTTTGCTACCTTACTGCTCACCCGCCTCTCCAATCATCTCTATAGAGCCATAAGAATTACAGAAAACAAACATTGGTAAAACACCTCAGTGATGCCAGAGCTCAGGAGTACAGACCCTGGTGAAGCGAATTGGCTGTGAGTCACTGGCGCAGGCTTCTCTCTGCTCTCATCAGAGTTCAGGCTGCTGCTCTGCTTCACTATCGCATCAGAAAGCCTCCTTGTACTGAACTTGTTCCTCTCCCTGAAACAGGGTGACCAGACTCCCAGTGCAAGTGGGACCGTCCCGATATTAGGGGCTTTGTCTTATATATGCAACTATACCCCTCCCCCCTGGAAAAATAGCATACTAAATTTTCCACACTTGCTATCTGGTCACCCTACCCTGGAAGCAGAGGTATGTTATTAGACAGGCATAGCCCCTGAGTTTCGGTCAGCCTCTGGGTCTGGTTGCAGCCAGGACCACAGCTGAGCACAGTGCAATGGAAATAGAGGAGAACATTCACGCAGGCTGCTCTGTGCTAAGGGTTTCACAGCAGCAGCTTGCATCAAACTGTGCTGGACAAAGCACTGGTGCCCGCTGCGGGGACCAATGCTGCACTAGTCCCCAGCGTGGGGGAGAATGGGTGGCCCAGGTGACCCGTGAGGCCTTTTTCATCTGGCAAGTGTCATAGGGGAGGGATAGCTCACTGGGGGGGAGGGATAGCTCAGTGGTTTGAGCATTGGCCTGCTAAACCCAGGGTTGTCAGTTCAATCCTTGAGGGGGCCATTTGGGATCTGGGGCAAAAATTGGGGATTGGTCCTGCTTTGAGCAGGGGGTTGGACTAGATGACCTCCCGAGGTCCCTTCCAACCCTGATATTCTATGATTCTATGATAGCTGCCCAGCAGACTGCATCGAGTCCTTGTGGACTACAATCCCCAAGCTGCACTGGGGTATGTGACACTGGAAACGGAGCTAGAGAGAAGCAGCTGTGCAGTACTTTCCTGGCTGGACTCTGCAGAAGCAGGAGCAAGCTCAGCGAGCCGCCCTGGGCAGTGTGTCTGCGATTACAATGACAGTGTGTCCAGAGGAGGCAGCAGCAGGCAGGCCGAGGGCCCCCCCGGGCATCCCTCCGTCCCACTTTGTCTAGGCTTTGCAGAAGCAGCCGCTGACGCTGGGTTCCTGCCAGAGCTGCGAAGCAGGGCCTCCTGAGCGCAGCTGGGAGAACCGCACAGGTTGGTCCCTTTGAGTCTCTCTCTGTCCTTGTGTGTCCCCAGCACTGCTCTTCAAGGTCCAGCTGCCCCGGGGAACCTGCCCCCTCTGGCCGTGGCGCTTGGGCACCGAGATGCCGCCACCTCCAAGACATCTTCTAGGCATAGCGAGTGGGGTCTTCAAGGAAGGGTGCCCAAGTGAGAGATGTGCCTGATCTCCCTCTGGCAGCGAGCTGCCAGCGTTCCTGTGTGGGGAGGGGCTCCTCCTGCGTTGGGAGTGAAGGCAGGATCAGAGTGGGGGCAAGGACAGTGAGGGGAAGACAGGAGCATCCCTGCACCTCTGGCTGTGCTTCCGTCTGGTCTTACCCCATCTCAATTTGGGAGCGGGTGGGGATGATGAGGGCAGACAACACAAGCCCAGATCGGTGCTGGTGGAAGCTGCCAGGCTGGGAGCCCTGAAGCCTAAAGAACAATCACAGCCTCCAGGGGCACCAGGGCATGCTCCTCCCCTGCCACCCAAGGGCCCTCATGCCCAGGTGCTGGGCCATGCCAGTGACAGTGGTGGGTTTCCAGTGACCGTGGTCTTGATGTCAGCACCTGCCCATGAAGCCTATTTCCCACAGCCCACCTAACTATCCTCAGTTGGGAACCGCAATCACAACCATCTTGGGCCAAAGTCAAACCAGCAGCCCAAAGGCTCCACATCCCATTCCCTGTGTCTGTCACTGGTGAAATCCCACTGCTGGGAAGTGACCAATGAGACCCCTCAAGCTGAGTGCAGCAGAGACCTCTTCAGCTGCTTTCCAGCTGGACCAGTCAGAGAAACCACTGCAGCCCCTGGCCCTTGTGGTGCCAAGTGATGCCTCTGCCCGCCAACTCCGCACTGGGGAACCCCTGCTGCCAGCACCCAGAGAAGCCATAAGTGGCTACTTGACAGAGGTTTGGAGCAATTGGAAGGGGAAGCAACAGGGCTTAGGGTTAGATCTGCCATGGCTGGAAATGGCAGCTGTGCCGGACAGTACCTGGTGTGCTAGAGCAGGGCTGTGTGAGAAGCTTCCAGCACACTGCACTTTTTAAAGAGAACTAAAAATTCACTGTAACTTAGGTACACATGACCATGACTTGATTGCATTTATAACGTGCATGCAGAGTAATGATCAGATCAATGATATGTACCCTTGGTGTTTTAATAGTGCTGTATTCACAAAGCTGAAAATAATTATGAGCCAAATCAGCCAGGAGGATGAATTTAATCAGAAAAATGGGAATGATAACAGGGAATCATTTCAGAACATTTGTTAGCAGATGCCTGAAAAGCCACAATCAAGGAGGGAAGGCTGAACTGGTTAAAAAAGCTGACGTGGTTTAGAGGGGAAATGAGGACAGCTATGAAAAAAATACAACAAATGGAGGAAAAGGGAAGTTGATAGTAATGAATATAAATCAGAAGTTAAGAATTGTACAAAACTGATAGGGAAGCCAAGAGACATGAGAAATCTATGACCAGCAGAGTTAAGGACAATGAGTTTTTAAAATATATTGGGCATAAAAAATGTCCTGGTAATGGTCTTGGTCCGTTACTAGATGGACACAGTGGAATCATCCGTAATAATGGCAGAAGTGCTCAATAAATATTGCTGTTCCGTATTGGAGGGGGATCAGATGATATAGTCTCATCACATAGTAATTACACTCTTTCCATTTCACTAATATCTCTGGTGGATGTTGAACAGCAGCTACTAATGTTAGACATTTTAAAATCAGCAGGTCGAACTTGCATCCAAGAGTTTCAGAAAGGCTGGCTGAGGAGCGTGCTGGACTATTAATATTGATTTTTTTAAATAAAACTTGGAGCACTAGGGAAATTCCAGGGGAGTGGAAGACCACTAATGTTGTGCCAATTTTTGAAAGTGACCTGGATAATTATAGGCTGGTCAGCCTGACATGGATCCTGGGCAAGAGAATAGAGCAAGAGAATGATATGGGACTCGGTTAATAAGGAATTAAAGGAGGATAATTAATGCAAATCAATGGGTTTATGGAAAATAGATCCCATCAAACTACCTTGATATCTTTTCAAGTTTGGTTAATAAAGGTTGATGGAATATAATTAGACTTTTCTAAGGTGTTTGACCTGCACCACGTGACATTTTGGTTACCTAGGGAGGTGGTGGAATCTCCATCCTTCGAGGTTTTTAAAGCCAAGCTTGACAAAGTCCTGGCTGAGATGATTTAGTTGGGGTTGGTCCTGTTCTGAGCAGGGGGTTGGACTAGATGACTTCCTGAGGTCTCTTCCAACCTTAATCTTCTATGAGTCTATGATTTAAAAAAAATAGAATGATATAAAATGTACATGACCCACATTAAATGGATTAAAACCTGGCTAACTGACAGGTCGCAGTGTAACTGTAAGCTGGGAATTGTCATCGAGCGGGTGTGTTTCCATTGGGGATCAGTTCTTGGCCCTATGCTATTTAACATTTTTATCAATGACCTGGAAGAAAACAAAATCAGGGATAAAGTTTGCAGATGACCCAAAAATTGCAGGAGTGGTAAATAATGAAGAGGACAGGTCACTGATACAGTGTAATTTAGCTTACTTGGTAAACTGGCTGCAAGCTAACAATATGTGTTTTAATACAGCTAAATGTAATGGTACACATCTAGGAACAAAGAATGCAGGCCATACTTACAGAATGGGGGACTCTATCACGGGAAGCAGTGACTCTGAAAAAGATGTGGGGAGTGAGGTGGATAATCAGCTGAACATGAGCTCCCAGTGTAACAAGCGAATGTGAGTCTGTAATGCATAAACAGAGGAGTCTTGAGTAGGCGTCAAGGTTATTTTATCTCTGTACTTGGCATTGTTACGACCACTGCTGGAATCCTGTGTCCAGTTCTGGTGCCCACAACTCAAGCAGGATATTGATAAACTGGAGAGGTTTCGGAGAAGAGCCATGAGAATGATTAAAGGAGTAAAAACTATGCCTTATAGTGATAGACTCTGTCCATTTAGCTTAACAAAGAGAAGGTTTAAGGTGATCACTGTCTATAAGTACATGGAGAACAAATATTTAATAATGGGCTCTTCAATCTAGCAGACTGCACTATACAGCTTGACAAATTCAGACTGGTAATAAGGAGTACATTTTTAACAGGGAGTGCAATTAACCATCGGAACCATTTACCCTGGGTCGTGGTGGATTCTCCATCACCGACAATTTTTAAATCAAGATTGGATACTTTTCTAAAAGATCTGCTCTAGGAATTATCATGGGGCATGTCCTATGTGGGAAGTCTCGGTCTTCACAGACAAGGGCAGCTCTCAGACTGCTGCACTGGGCAACCCAGTATGGGGAGGAGGTGAGCAGCCCTCAGTGATGAAAGAACAGGTTAAGGACTATTTAGAAAAGCTGGACATGCACAAGTCCATGGGTCCTGATCTAATGCATCTGAGGGTGCTGAGGGAGTTGGCTGATGTGATTGCAGAGCCATTGGCCATTATCTCTGAAAATTTGTGGTGATCGGGGAAGGTCCCGGACGATTGAAAAAAGGCAAATATAGTGCCCACATTTTAAAAAGGGAAGAAACAGAACCCGGGGAACTACAGCCTCACTTCAGTCCCCAGCAAAATCATGGAGCAGGTCCTCAAGGAATCCATTTTGAAGCACTTGGAGGAGAGGAAGGTGATCAGGAACAGTCAACATGGATTCACCAAGGGCAAGTCATGCCTGACGAACCTGATTGCCTTCTATGATGAAATAACTGGCTCTGTGGATATGGGGAAAGCGGTGGATGTGATATAGCTTGACTTTAACAAAGCTTTTGATCAGGGCTGTCCCTAGCCATTCTGGGGCCCTATGCAGCCCCCCTCATGTGGGGGAGAAGGGGCTAGCCCCAGGCCTCCGTGGGGGGGCAGGAGCAGGCTTGGAGGGCAGGGGGGAACCGCCCCTGAGCACTCACTGGTGGCACAGCTGGCGCCAGGTTGCTGCACTTCCCGCCACTTCCAACCCCTGCTGCAGTCCTCAGTGGAGTGGGGGTGAGGCTGGTGTGGGAAGGGGCAGGGCAGGGATGGAGCAGGGTGGGGGATTTGGGGTAGGGGTGGAGTGTAGGCGGGGCTGGGGCGGAGCAGGGGCAGGGGCCATGGGGAAGAGGAGGAGCAGGGGCTGGAGCAGCACGCAGATGTGCAGGGCACCAGGAAATGTGGTGCCCCAAATTTCCTGGTGCTCTACGCAGCTGCATACTTTGCGTATGGATAGGGACGGCCCTGCCTTTGATATGGTCTCCCGCAGTATTCTTGCCAGCAAGTTAAAGAAGTATGGGCTGGATGAATGGACTATAAGGTGGATAGAAAGCTGGTCAGATCATTGGGCTCAGCGGGTAGTGATCAACGGCTCAATGTCTAGCTGGCAGCCAGTATCAAGTGGAGTGCCCCAACGGTCGGTCCTGGGGCCAGTTTTGTTCAACATCTTTATTAATGAGCTGGATGATGGGCTCAGTTGCACCCTCAGCAAGTTCCCAGATGACACTAAGCTGGGGGGGAGAGGTAGATATGCTGGAGGGTAGGGATAGGGTCCAGAGTGACCTAGACAAATTGGAGGATTGGGCCAAAGGAAATCTGATGAGGTTCAAGCCCTGGCTGGGATGATTTAGTTGGTGTTGGTCCTGCTTTGAGCAGGGGATTGGACTAGATGACCTCCTGAGGTCCCTTCTAACCCTGATATTCAATGATTCTATGATCACAAGGGTCCCTCTGGCCTTGGCATCTCAGAATCGAAAGCCCTTCCAAATGGGAGTCGATTGATAGGGTGCATCTGATACTGGTAGTAACAGATACACACTTGTCCAGCAAGTGCTGCCTTTCACTTCTTGCATTTGGTTTTGCTGCAGAGAACTGTGAGTGAAGGAGAAAGGGAGTATTTCAGCACAGGAATTGAGGAGGACAAAAGTTTGTTTGTTTAGCTGTTTATTACCCTAGAGCCAATGCCACCCTCATTAGAGCTGTAACTCATTAAACAGAATGACAGCTGTAAGATGCCTTCAAATAATCAAAGGGAACGTGATCTGAAAGGGGGACTATACATGGAGATGTGTCACGTACAAATGGCTGCATTTCAGAATTGTGGAAAATCAGTTAATCCTTTGGGGCCCCAGCTAGGATCTGAGGTCAGAGCTTCCCCTGTAATAGCTGATGCCTTGTCACCCTTAACGCAGCAGGACACATGTAGTTCCTTGAGTTGTGCTAAGCATTGTGCAAGCCACTGTTGGAGAAGCAGCACAGAGCCCTGAACTCTGGTCTTTTCAGACTGTGTTTAAGGACAGGAGATGATGCAAACTGTTGAGACAAACTACAGAGCTCAGAGTCTGCACTGTGGCAACTGGCCTCACATACATGCCCCAAATAAAGACAGTAAAGCTAAAGTACCAGAGCTAGTCCCAGATCAGGTTCATGCACTGCCTTCAGGTCCCGCTTTTGCTTTCAGTTCCCTTTGCTAGTTCCCGAAACGTGCCTGTTTCGGAGCGAAGAGAAGAGTCTGTTTGTCTGCCTGAGTATGCAGTGTTGTTGTAGCCGTGTCGGTCCCAGGATATTAGAGAGCCAAGGTGGGTGAGGTAATATCTTGTATTGGACCAACTTCTGTTGGGGAGAGAGACAAACTTTCTAGCTACACAGAGTTCCTCTGCAAGTCTGGAACAGGTACTCAGCGTCACAGCTAAATATGAGGTGGAGAAGGTTGTTGAGCACAAGTAGCTAATGGTCCCTTGCAATATGTGTTAACTACTTATGTCTGTCCTTAGTGTAATTCCAGCCAACGCAGGCCTGCCACTTTGTGCACCGCTGTGATAGACGTTCATTGATCCAGATTCTGTTTCAGCCTCTGCTCTGCCCACGAGCAGAAAATGAACGAGTCTGATACCCAGCCTCCAGGGCTTTACATTCTGCCATTCAGAACATTTGGGCCCTGTAAAATTATAAGGGGTTACCTACCACCCCACTGAGATCAGAGGCCAGCAGCTGGTTGGCGGATTAGCCCTGCTGCTGCACTTGGGAAGAGACCTGCACCTTAACTGGCTGATTCTCATAGAAGGAGGAGCAGGAAATGGAGCGGGGGCTGCAATACCTGCAAGAGGCTGTGGCAACTGTTGGGTGGAACTGCTCTAAGATACAAATGGACACCGCCAGACTGTGGGAAGTCCTGTTACCACAAGGCTCTGAGGTAAGAGCCAGGAGCTTTTGGGGTGATGAACTTACAGATGTGAGGGACAGAGGTGGGGAAGGTTGATCTTGTTTGTTGAGAAGACTTGCAATAAAACAAATAGAAACCACCTTCCCTGGGCTCAGTGAGAAGGTTTAAGGCAGAATTCCCTCAGGGAGGGCACTGGCCCAGCAATTGCAAGCCTAGGTCCAGCCAGACGGGGGCACTATAAGGCAGGCCCCAATCATTTAAAGTGTTAAAGGTGGCAGCTCAATTCTCCCCACAGGTCTTGAGCCTGCCCCCATGACTTCAGTGAGCTCAGACCCCCCCCCGCCATGTGTTCATGTGCCACTGATGTGCTGTGACTCCTGCATGTGAAAACATAAACCATGCCACTGCGCTCAGTGGCCCATGCTCTTACTTGATCTCTGCAGCCACGCGTGGGATCCATGGGCTCACCTGGCGTCAGCCTCACTTAAATATTTGCATCTGACCATTGGCCCTGTTCACCTCACTTGCAGCTGAAATCTGGCTGCCCAACAACATCTTGCCAGCCTAAGCAGAAACGTTTCAGAGCTATGTGACAGGCCTGGGCTGCCCAAGTCATGTCCCAACATCATGCTGGCTGTGGCCCAACACAAATCAGGCTGTCTTGCAGCATGGTAATTCCTGATGGGTCACCACCCTCCAGCAAGGCTGGGGGAGGGTCTTCTGTGCAAAGCATCACTACATGCTGAGTTAGCAAGTGTAAGCTGTGGATGTGACTCCCTGGGGTTGTCACATGCTAGTGACCTTGCTTATGTGCAACTTCATTGTGGGACAGAATCCTGCTTTGGAGGGGGGAATCCAATTGGACCCCAAGGGGTGACCCCAGGTAAGGCAGGAAACTCAGGTCCCTGCAACGCTCACCATAGTAATGATGATAAGGGGGGTGCTCTATCTGGGGTGCAGCGAAAGCAGCCCTGCAGGGACAGCCTCCCTTCAGCAGAAGAAGAGAGCGTACCCAACCCAGAGCAGGGGCCGGTGACTCCAATGCATCTTTATTATGAACTGTAGCACCTGAAGACTAGAAGTCCCAGCATCCAACGCTTCATGCTCAGCTCGTGTGGGAGCCGGGCATGCTGGGAACTGTTGTCTCTTACAGCAGCACTTCACAGTGGAGAGGTCAGACTGGGTCCTGCCGTTGAGTCTCTTGGATTAGAAGATGTAATCATGGTGCTGGGAAGCTTCCTGGAGGTTGCACACTTTGTAGCGTATGTAGGCCATGAGCTGTCCACCCAGCCGGGCACAATAACCTGTTTCACCTAGCCTTGTTCTCAGAAACTGCTGGACTGTTCTAGTTGAAATGTTACAGCTCAGTTCAGCCAGAGGCAGATGCCCAGCACGGAGAATTTCAGGCTGAATGGTGAAAGTTTGGCTGAGTTATGAGCAACTGAAAACAGGACTGTATAATGGGAAGCGTCAGGAAACCTTACCTCAAGGGTCACCCCCACACTTCTTGGCTTATATAGGCCAAGATGGCCACCCAGCCAGAGCACTCACCCCCATTTGGTCACTCGGGATACAGGAGTCCGGGAGCTGGCCAGAGTGGGATGAGGCAGCCCACTACCCCTACCCTGAGGTCATTGCCTTTGTCCCTGTATGACCCAAGGTGATCTGAGTGGCAATGAGTCTGTTCCGGAGGTCTGGTTTTCTCCCAAGTCAGCAGGGTTCTTGCCTGGAACATTTCCTGAAATTCTGGAATTGATCAAACGCATTATCTGAGAGTTACTGCTTTACAAACAGAGCAGTGCTGTGAGTTTAGTGTAGGTCTTTGCTTTGCTGTGCTAGTTTAATCAGTGGAGCTCCCAACCTCACCAATAATTAGAGTAGCCCTGTAATGGCTTTTACTCCTCTTAAGTTACTGTTACGTACTCTGAAACTTGACTCCATCTGAATGTACAGAATAAGGCTGCAGGATTTTCCCTGTAAAGCCTAGAATGTCTGTTGAATCAGGTCGAAGCGATGAAAGAGCTACAAGCATGGCTCAGAGCATTTTGTTAGAATATCCCCAGGTTCAGTCATCATTGGGCTGCGTGGTCTGTTACTGTCTAAATTATTACATTTTCAGACATTATGGTTTTACAAATTGCCATGCCAAGAGTCCCAGGCTGTTGTGGTATCATAAGAACATAAGAACGGCCCTACTGGGTCAGACCAAATGTCCATCTAGCCCAGTATCCTGTCTTCCGACAGTGGCCAATGCCTGGTGCCCCAGAGGGAATGAACAGAACAGGTAATCATCAAGTGATCCATCCCCTGTCGCTCATTCCCAGCTTCTGGCAAACAGAGGCTAGGGACACTATTTCTGCCCATCCTGGCTAATACCCATTGTTGGACCTATCTTCCATGAATTTATCCAGTTCTTTTTTGAACCCTGTTATGGTCTTGGCCTTCATAACATCCTCTGGCAAGGAGTTCCACAGGTTGACTGTGTGTTGTGTGAAGAAATACTTCCTTTTCTTTGTTTTAAACCTGCAGCCTATTAATTTCATTTGGTGACCCCTAGTTCTTGTGTTATGAGAAGTATTAAACAACACTTCCTTATCTACTTTCTCTACACCAGTCATGATTTTATAGTAATAATATCTCCCCTTAGTCTCTTTTCCAAGCTGAAAAGTCCCAGTCTTATTAATCTCTCCTCATACGGAAGCCGTTCCATACTCCTAACCACTTTCATTGCCCTTTTCTGAACCTTTTCCAATGCCAATATATCTTTTTTGAGATGGGGCGACCACATCTGCACACAGTATTCAAGATGTGGGCGTACCATGGATTTATATAGAGGCAACATGATATTTTCTGTCCTATTATCTATCCCTTTCTTAATTATTCCCAGCATTCTGTTTGCTTTTTTGACTGCTGCTGCACATTGAGTGAATGTTTTCAGAGAACTATCCACAATGACTCCAAGATCTCTTTCTTGAGTGGTAACAGCTAATTTAGACCCATCAGAGGTAACGCAACCAATCACCAACTGTTACTCTAGAGCTAATTTGCATGTAACAATTTCATTGGCTGTATGAGGGAGACTTGCACAAATGGTGCAATTGCAACACCTGTGAAGCAGCAGTGGGCTTTGGTCTATGACCCAAAGTGCCAAACTGGAGCTGTGAGAGAACCAGAATGTCTGTCCCATGTGGAATTTCCAAAAGGAGTTTGTTCCAGATCTTTCAGCCTATAGCCTGGGGAGCTGAGTGCGCCGGCTGCCCACCATTGCAGGAAGCCAGCCAGAACTGGCTACCGATCTTTCCCAGGAGTCAGGAACCTGACAGGCTACCACAGAGCTGGAGTTTTCTGATGAGAAAGCCATTCTGGGAATTTTTAATTGGGTCCTCTAAAAAATGTAGAGCCCTGTGAGTGACCTTTGTTTTGCGTCATGAAAGACGTTAACACTGAATTCTGCAAAGCCTACACTGGAAGAGTTTCGTCCCAGGATCATGGGTTGTTTTTTTACTCTGAAGAGCTGTTTGTTCGATGGGACTGACATTATTGCTAGCTCATGAGTCTAGTGGTTTGGGGTGGGGTTTTGTACGTGTTGTGACGACTTTATGGAAATATGCTCATGAATATATATGACATAACTGGAATATGTTCCATGCTACATATGCCGTGTAACATATCGATGTAAAGGTTATGATCTACTGAATCTATTAATCCTATTTGTATGCATGTATCATTTTTGTATTCGAAGTTATGAATATTGGCCGTGTACTGGCTTGATTTCTAAATAACCTTAGTAGAGCATTTGGTCAGTTCCTGGAGAAAGGAATTCGCAAAGTTAAGTGCCCAATTAAGAAGCACTTAAGGAACAATGGATGTTGGAAGCTTCCAATCCACATAAGAAGTCTTCCTGGAGACATTTGAGTTGCCATGTGGGCAATGGCTTCTGACTGTAAAAACTGTGAGACATACATGGACATGTGACTTGCCCAGGTGACTCCAGAACTCCATCTTGGAGCTGGACTTTGCATAGGCGAGAGGAGGGGATCTCCACCCACAAGAGAAAGTCTGTTTAAGCCCGTGGGAGACCCCTCCATTTTGTCTTCAGCTGGCTAAAGAGAGAGCCTCTCCACCCCCAAGGATATCTGAAAGAAACTGGAACAAAAGACAGTAACTACAGAGGGCGTGAGTGATTGCAGGACCCGGACTAGAAGGAGATTAGTCTGTAAAAGGAAGCTTACTGGAACTGAGAAAGCAAAAGTGGATGGGAACCTGGGAGGCAGTGACCATGAGATGGTCGAGTTCAGGATCCTGACACAAGGAAGAAAGGAGAGCAGCAGAATACAGACCCTGGACTTCAGAAAAGCAGACTTTGACTCCCTCAGGGAACTGATGGGCAGGATCCCCTGGGAGAATAACATGAGGGGGAAAGGAGTCCAGGAGAGCTGGCTATATTTTAAAGAATCCTTATTGAGGTTACAGGAACAAACCATCCTGATGTGTAGAAAGAACAGTAAATATGGCAGGCAACCAGCTTGGCTTAACAGTGAAATCCTTGCTGATCTTAAACACAAAAAAGAAGCTTACAAGAAGTGGAAGATTGGACAAATGACCAGGGAGGAGTATAAAGATATTGCTCAGGTATGCAGGAGTGAAATCAGGAAGGCCAAATCACACTTGGATTTGCAGCTAGCAAGAGATGTTAAGAGTAACAAGAAGGGTTTCTTCAGGTAAGTTTAGCAACAAGAAGAAAGTCAAGGAAAGTGTGGGCCCCTTACTGAATGAGGGAGGCAACCTAGTGACAGAGGATGTGGAAAAAGCTAATGTACTCAATGCCTTTTTTGCCTCTGTCTTCATGAACAAGGTCAGCTCCCAGACTACTGCACTGGGCAGCACAGCATGGGGAGAAGGTGACCAGCCCTCTGTGGAGAAAGAAGTGGTTCGGGACTATTTAGAAAAGCTGGACAGACACAAGTCCATGGGCCTGGATGCACTGCATCAAAGGGTGCTAAAGGAGTTGGCGGATGTGATTGTAGAGCCATTGGCCATGATCTTTTGAAAACTCATGCCGATTGGGGGAGGTCCTGGATGACTGGAAAAAGGCTAATGTAGTGCCCATCTTTAAAAAAAGGAAGAAGAAGGATCCTGGGAACTACAGGCCAGTCAGCCACACCTCAGTCCCCGGAAAAATCATGGAGCAGATCCTCAAGGAATCAATTCTGAAGCACTTAGAGGAGAGGAAAGTGATCAGGAACCATCAGCATGGATTCACCAAGGGCAGGTCATGCCTGACTAATCTAATTGCCTTCTGTGACGAGATAACTGGCTCTGTGGATGGGGGAAAGCAGTGGACGTGTTATTCCTTGACTTTAGCAAAGCTTTTGATACAGGCTCCCACAGTATTCTTGCCAGCAAGTTAAAGAAGTATGGGCTGGATGAATGGACTATAAGGTGGATAGAAAGCTGGCTAGATCATCGGGCTCAATGGGTAGTGATCAATGGCTCTATGTCTAGTTGGCAGCCAGTATCAAGCAGAGTGCCCCAAGGTTCGGTCCTGGGGCCGGTTTTTTTCAATATCTTCATTAATGATCTTGAGGATGGCGTGAACTGCACCCTCAGCAAGTTTGCAGATGACACTAAACTGGGAGGAGTGGTAGAAACTCTTGAGGGTAGGGATAGGATACAGAAGGACCTAGATGAATTAGAGGATTGGGCCAAAAGAAATCTGATGAGGTTCAACAAGGACAAGTGTAGAGTCCTGCACTTAGGACGGAAGAATCCCATGCACGGTTACAGGCTGGGGACTGACTGGCTAAGCGGCAATTCATAGAATCATAGAATCGTAGAATATCACGGTTGGCAGGGACCTCAAGAGGTCATCTAGTCCAACCCTTGTTCAAAGTAGGACCTATCCCCAACTAAATCATCCCAGCCAGGGCTTTGTCAAGCCTGACCTTAAAAACTTCTAAGGAAGGAGATTCCACCACTTCCCTAGGTAACGCATTCCAGTGTTTCACCACCCTCCTAGTGAAAAAGTTTTTCCTAATATGCAACCTAAACCTCCCCCGCTGCAACTTGAGACCATTACTCCTCGTTCTGTCATCTGCTACCACTCTGAACAGTCTAGATCCATCGTCTTTGGAACCCCCTTTCAGGTAGTTGAAAGCAGCTATCAAATCCCCCCATATTCTTCTCTTCCGCAGACTAAACAGTCCCAGTTCCCTCAGCCTCTCCTCATAAGTCATGTGTTCCAGTCCCCTAAACATTTTTGCTGCCCTCTTGCTGGACATTTTCCAATTTTTCCACATCCTTGTAGTGTGGGGCCCAAAACTGGACACAGTACTCCAGATGAGGCTTCACCAAAGTCGAATAGAGGGGAACGATCACGTCCCTTGATCTGCTGGCAATGCCCCTACTTATACATCCAAAAATGCCATTGGCCTTCTTGGCAACAAGGGCACACACTCATATCCAGCTTCTCGTCCACTGTAATCCCCAGAAGCTGGATATGAGTCAACAGTGTGCCCTTGTTGCCAAAAAGGCTAACGGCATTTTGGGCTGTGTAAGTAGGGGCACTGCCAGCAGATCCAGGGACTTGAGGCCTCCTCTGGAGTACTGTGTCCAGTTTTGGGCCCCACACTACAAGGAGGATGTGGAAAAACTGAAAGGGGGTTCCAAAGAGGATGGATCTAGACCGGGGTCCCCAACGCGGTGCCCGTGGGTGCCATGGCACCCGCCGGGGCATTTTTGTGCGCCCACAGGACACCCCGCCGCTGAAATGCTGCTGAGAAGCATTGTCATTTCTCGGCGGCATTTCGGCGGCGGCGTTTATTGCCACTGCTGCTTCTCGGCAGCGGCATTTCGGCGGCGGGGTGTCTGGCGCCCGCCACAGTCTTCCCACAAGAAAGGTTGGGGACCACTGATCTAGACTGTTCTCAGTGGTAGCAGATGACAGAACAAGGAGTAATTGCGGTGGGGGAGGTTTAGGTTGGATATTAGGAAAAACTTTTTCACTCGGAGGGTGGTGAAGTGCTGGAATGCGTTACCTAGGGAGATGGTGGAATCTCCTTCCTTTGAGGTTTTTAAGGTCAGGCTTCACAAAGCTCTGGCTGGGATGATTATTTGGGGATTGGTCCTGCTTTGAGCAGGGGGTTGGACTAGATGACTTCCTGAAGTCCCTTTCAACCCTGATATTCTATGATTCTATGGTGAGGTTTTGTCTGTATTCAGTCTTATTAGACATAGACTTGTGGGTTTTATTTTATTTTGCTTTGCTTGGTAATTCATTTTGTTCTGTCTGTTACTGCTTGGAAACACTTAAATCCTACTTTCTGTTTTTAATAAAATCACTTTTTACTTATTAATTAACCCAGAGTATGTATTAATACCTGGGGGGAGAGGGGGCAAACAGCTGTGCATATCTCTCTATCAGTGTTATAGAGGGCGAACAATTTATGAGTTTACCCTGTACAAGCTTTATACAGAGTAAAACTGATCTATTTAGGGTTTGGACCCCACTGGGAGTTGGGCATCTGAGTGTCAAAGACAGGAACACTTCTGTAAGCTGCTTTCAGTTAAGCCTACAGCTGTTAGGGGACGTGGTTCAGACCTGGGTCTGGGTTTGCACCAGGCTAGCAGGTCTAGCTCAAATCAGGCAGGGCACTGAAGTCCTAAGCTGCCAGGGCAGGAAAAAAGCAGGAGCAGAAGTAGTCTGGGCACATCAGGTGGCAGCTCCCAGGGGGTTTCTGTGATTCAACCTGTCACATGTGTCTTATGGAAATATGATGAAAGGCGTGCCACCAACTCATGAATTTTCTCTCATTCAAAATGGCCACCTTTTCCCATTCCTGGCAGTGGGGCCTCCATTTCCCTACAGGCTATCTGCATGAGAGTGGAAAGCTGCCCTGAATAAAGCTGGCTGCTCCCTCCCACTGTTTTCAGTTAGATTGACGCTATGCCCACAGGCCCATGGCTGCCAGTCTATGGCTCGGGGCGTGGATGGGCCAAAGAGACTGTGAGGAGCAGCAGAGACCCTGTGAAAGGGGGATGGGGAGCATGATGGGGAGCAGGCATGGGGGGTCGGGGCAGGAGGCAGGTTTAGGGGGATATGGGGACAGGAGGCAGGCTGGGGGGTGCAGAGGACAGTGATGGGGGGCAGATGGAGGGGACAGCCTGTCAGGTCCCCCAACCAGGTGGGTGAGGGGAGTCCCCTCCCGGCAGCCAAGGGAAGGCAATATCAGTGTTGCCAAGCCAACACTCATGAACTGATTGGGAGTCACAGGGTTTGACACCTACAGGGGGTCCAGGGCAGCAAGAGGCAATGGAGGGGGTAATCAGGGAAGAGCTGCTGCTGGGTCCAAGGCCCTGGACCCACCAGCAATGCCTCCCGCTGCCTCAGCACTTCTCCTTGCCTTGGGATCCAGGTAGGAGAAAAGCCCCTGGGGGCAGCAAAGCCCGGGACGGGGAGTCAAACCAGTAATAGGCACGGGATGGCAGCTCCCCATCTGAGGGGTGCGGAGAGGGTAAGTGGGGGCTGCCTCTGAGCAGCCAGGGGAGGTGTGTATTTCAGTGTGTGCTGGAGGTTGCCTTGTCAACCTGAAAGGATCACACATGCAACGCCACAGGAATGGAGGGGAGTTAGAAAGGCAAAAGACAGGCCGGGAACCATGGTCTGAGGATGTTTTTGAAGTCCCATGATTTGGGGGGCCAACCGCATGGTATGTGGGGGTCCACTCATGAGTTTGGCTCTCCTGAGGTTGGCCATACTGGATAAGGAGGCTGGATGAATAATAATATTCAGAGAATTCCACAAAAATCTGCCCGCTTTCAAAACAGCTGTGATCTCCCACTGTTCTCCGAGGGCCACAGGCTGCCCATGTCTCCATTCACCTGTTCCTCACAGTACTTTTCTCTTCCTCAGCATGGGAGGTCCACCTTTCCCCTGAAGGCAGCTTGGTTTCCCTTATGGTAAGAGGAATAGGCGATGGTGGCCGTTCTGAATAAAGGCAGCTAAGCTGAGGGAACCCTGTGGCCTCAGTCCTCTTTGAAGCCCTAGGAGAGAGTGGCCAATTCTCCATGGGTTTCTCTGAAGATTTCATGGGCCAGGTTCTGCTGACAGATGAACCATCAGTTATGAAAAATGGTGGCCAAACATGAGCATATTTAATCTAAAAAACAACTTATTGCACCATGAGGGAAAACAAAGTTGAGGGTCACACATGGCATTGATTTTGTAGGCTGCACTTGGTGTGTTATCCAACTTTTTATGTGAAAATGGCTTGTCAGGTTTTCTGGGGGAAAACCCCCGCTATCCAATAAGATAGACTATCACTGCTAGCAACTTTACAGGCTACTGCAGGGTGATTCAGTGGACTGGGACCCCGGAGGCCTGGGACTAATATTTGGCTCTGCCACTGCTTTGCTGGTTGATCTTGGGCCAGTCAGTCCCTCCTCGTGCCTCAGTTTCCCCATTAGTAAAATGGGGATAATGGTACTGACCTCCTTCTTAAAGCACTTTGAGATCTATCGATGAAAAGCACTAGGTAAAAGCGAAGTATCGTTATTGTTCGGTTGGCTAAGCCACTCCTCTTTTCTGTGCTTTATCCATTTCAAATACACACACCGAATGCAGGGAGTGGTGAAGCAGTGCCAGTGCAAAGGAAAGACTGCCATCCCTCTCTGGGCAGAGAAGCCAGCGCATGGGCTAGTGTCACAGGACTCCAGTGTGGTTTGAGTGGTGGCTAGGCACTCACATGGCACAGAGGTGAATTCAACCCAAACCCAGGACAAGTAACGAGGGGACCAGTGAGTTGGCCTCAGGCCCCCTAGAAAACCAATGGGATCAATTAAACGGGACTGTGGAAGAGAAGAAACCCTGCCGGGATTAGAGCAGCTTTTGTGACGCCTTTCCAGGAGCTTTGTTCACCCCAACTGAGTCAGGAGAATTAGGCGGTGAATGCTAATGTGACCAAAATCTCAGCTCTGCTCAAGGTCTAGGCAAGGAGGCTGAGCTCTTTTATCTTTAGCTCTCAAAGTGTGTTACAAAGAAGGTCAGCATCATCCCCATTTTACAGATGGGCAAACTGAGGCACAAGGGCGGTCACCCAGCAGCAGAACCAGGAACAAGAGCCTGCCTCTTCTGAGCCCCCCTACAGCGCTCAATTCACTAGGCCACCCTGCTCCTGGCAGAGTTTGAGCCGTGTCTCTAGCCATTTCAGTACATCTTTGCTTAACACCAAGAAAACAATCAGTAGCAGTGGTGGGATGGTGCTAGTGACAGGCCTAAGAACAAGGGGGGCAGGGGTGGGCACGGACAGGACACCCATCTCTTTGGCCTCCTCTGTGCTCCCCCATCACTCCCCAGCGAGTGAGTGGCTGGGATGGATTCTGCTTAAGCTAGCAGTGTGGGGAGCTCTTCCTCATGAGAGCCAAGCCCTTGGGAGCGTGAGTGAGGAAGCGGGGGGGCGGGGGGGGGAATTCTCACACCAGAATGGCTCCAGGCTCCACTCCGATTCCTCCTGCCCACATTCTCCCACTGGACCGGTGAGGTGCTGGCATCCAGCTGGTTCAGGAGTCTGGTCGGGGTTGGGGCCAGCCATGGGGAAGTGACTGAATGAGCCATGCTTGACTAACTCAATATGCCAGCTTCTCACCCTTCCCACCCAGCTCCCACCCGCTTTCATTATGTTACTGCTCTGAGGATCTCTAGAGCCATCACTTCCCCTCATTCAGACCGACCGGCCCCATTAATGAGGGATGGGTCTTGTTCCCTCTGACCACTCTTCCCCACTCGGCTCCTCCAACTGGCCCTTCTGGCCCAAAGCAGCCAGTAGCGCTCCAAGGATCGTCCCAAGGCTTCTGCTCCACATGCCCCCATTGAAAGCTTGTCAGGGCTTCTCAGAGGACGTGCCCTTTCCCTTGTCACCCTCCCCAGGACCCGCCCCCATCTACCACTGTCCCTTTTGTGGCATGGCTCTGACAACGGAAGAGAGAACTCCAGGCCCTTCCCATGGCTGAGTAACACAGATGTAATCTCAGCCTGGGCGTAGAAGAGGTACCTCCTGTAGATGTGTCCCACCTGCGATGGATAGGTGGTGCAGAGATGGCTTTTACACTCCTGCTCCATGTGCTACCAGAGACATGCCCAGCTGTTACCTCCCCCTAATGAGCTCCAGACCATGATCAAAGAGAACTGAGCTACTTACCCTCTGGCCCATTCCCCATTGCTCCTGTCATCCCACCCAGACATTCCTGGTTAGGTTTCCCCCCTCACCACCGTTCTGATGTGATGCTCACTATGACGTGGTGCTTCCGTCTGCCCACGCTGGGGAGCAGCAAGACCAGGCGAGAGAGCAGCGGGACGTGGAGGGCTGACAGTCTTCTTTGTGTGCAGGTCCCTGCCAGCCTCTGAAGAATGGCTGCTGATGTTCACAAGAAGAAAGGCTGGGAAGTCCCCAACGGGTCCTTGGTGCCAACAGATGGGCAACCCATGGAGAGGTCGGAGAGCCCCACCCCAGGGCTGGTTCAGGGCACGGAACCAGGTAGGGGCAGGGGATTATTGCATGATTCATAGGGGCCATGCTCACTCCAGCTGTGTGATTGCTCTGCTGGGCTTGGGGGGGAAGAGGCCGAAAACAACTTCCTCTTCCACTTCCCGGGTTAGCTTGGCAAGGAGACTGGGAGGAGCAGGCCACCCTAGCTGAGGTACCATGACTGGGACGATGGACAGGCGCACAGGCCAACCAGCAGGAATGATGTGAGTGAGGGCCCGTCTCCGGGCTGATCACGTCACGTTATCCCCATGGATTAAGCTGTCCCATGCATAGGCGCGGGAACTAGGGCTGCGGGGGGTGCCTGCCACCCTGCGCCCAGGGTCCCAGCTGCCAGCCCTGCATGTGGGCTCCCAGTTGCCAGCCCTGCTCTGGGGCTCTGCTCCCCCTGGCCCCGCACGCAGGCTCCCAGCCCTGCACCCAGGGCTCCACTGCCAACCCCGCCCCTGCGTCCAGCTGTCGCACCAGCCTTGACCACTTTCCCCTTTCCGGGAGATATGGCCCCCTGCTCCCGGAGACACGGCCCCCTGCTCCCAGCCCCAGATCTGGGGGGAGAGGGGGAAACAGACAGGGGTCAGGCTTTCAGCACCTCCACTATTAAAAGTGTCCAGTGCCACTGGTCCCATGGTGGCAGAGCTAGCATTGGGAGTGACCCTGGAGCCAGCATGGGGAAGAGTCGCCATCCTTGCTCTGAAGCTGCTATGGGATTAGAACAGACATCATAACTGAGCCGCTTTCTCCACCTGGGAACAGATCAGGAGAAGGGGCCAGACTCCACAGCCAGGAAGCTCTCTCACTCTGACTGGCACCCCAAGTCATGCCCGCAACAAAAATGGCCACCTGACCTTCTACCCTGTCCTCTCCTGATCCCACATAGTGAATTCCTTCATGAGATATCCTGGGTGGAATAATGGGGGTTGGCTGGTGTAATGATGCAGCCTTTGATGGGACATTACTTTGAGAGGAAGACTTGTGGCACCTTAGAGACTAACCAATTTATTTGAGCATGAGCTTTCGTGAGCTACAGCTCACTTCATCGGATGCATACTGTGGAAATTACCACTATACATACAGACACCATAAACAATAGCTCCTCCCACCCCACTCTCCTGCTGGTAATAGTTTATCTAAAGTGATCATCAAGATGGGCCATTTCCAGCACAAATCCAGGTTTTCTCACTCTCTGCCCCCCCTCAGACAAACTTACTCTCTTGCTGGTAATAGCAAGAGAGTAAGTTTGTCTGAGGGGGGGCAGAGAGTGAGAAAACCTGGATTTGTGCTGGAAATGGCCCATCTTGATGATCACTTTAGATAAACTATTACCAGCAGGAGAGTGGGGTGGGAGGAGCTATTGTTTATGGTGTCTGTATGTATAGTGGTAATTTCCACAGTATGCATCCGATGAAGTGAGCTGTAGCTCACGAAAGCTCATGCTCAGATAAATTGGTTAGTCTCTAAGGTGCCACAAGTCTTCCTTTCTTTTTGCGAATACAGACTAACACGGCTGTTACTCTGAAACCTGTCATTACTTTGAGAGTATCAATTCAGGACAAATTGCTTAGAGTAGGGCAGTTGCAGGCCAAGGCTGGGTTTTCTTTGCCATTAAGGCACACCAAACCAGCCAAACAGAGAGGACTTGGGTCTCACCCCACTGGCTAACCATAAGTCACACAAGCAATTCCCTTAGACACTCCAGTTTCCTAGTATCACCACCAGTGCCACTTGTTATGGGGACGAATGGTAATGAAAACCCCAATACCCCAGCACAAGAAAAAAGGTTCTCCCGATCCCAAAGGACCAAGCCCCAGACCCAGGTCAATATACAAATCAGATCTTACCCACAAATCACGCTTTGCCAATCCTTTAGAATCTAAAGGTTTATTCATAAAAAGAAAGAAATATAGATGAGAGCTAAAATTGGTTAAATGGAATCAATTACATACAGTAATGGCAAAGTTCTTGGTTCAGGATTGTAACAGTGATGGAGTAAACTGCAGGTTCAAATCAAGTCTCTGGAGTACATCCACAGCTTGGATGGGTCATTCAGTCCTTTGTTCAGAGCTTCAGTTTTTAGCAAAGTTCCTCCAGAGGTAAGAAGCAGGATTGAAGACAAAATGGAGGGGTTTCCAGGGCCTTTTATATTCTTTCTCTTGTGGGCAGAAACCCTTTGTTCTCCTGTGCAAAATCACAGTAACAAGATGGAGTTTGTAGCCACCTGGGCACGTCACATGTCCATGAATGATTCAGCTTTTTGCAGGCCAATGCCATTGTTTACGTGTTGGTTTGAACGTTCCCAGGAAAGCTCAGCTGTGGATTGGCGTCTCCCAAAGTCCATGGTCATTTAAGTGTTTCTTGATTGGGTGCTTACTGAGAATAGTCCTTTCTCAAGAAGCTGACCAAATGCTTCACTGAGGCTACTTAGAATCAAAACACACTGAGATACAAGTACATAGCCAATATTCATAACTTCAAATACAAAAATGATACGCACATACAGACAGATAATCATAACCAGCAAACTACAACCGTTCCATAGACATCTCACTTGACAACCTTTGTACAATATTTGCTGCAAATATATAACAGTGATTGCAACAATGATCATACAGTTTATGTCAATAACGTTACAGCTCTGTGATGGAACGGGGATACATGTCAGAAGTCAAGGCTGCCATGTTTGCTGTGGGATGTGGGGTAGCCATCCAGCCCAGGGATTTATAGGCGAGACAGCATCCCACAAGCCCTCTATAGTTAATGAGAAATAACTGTGCAGTTGTTATGCAGATCAGATGCCCCAGCCAATCAGCAAGCAGGGAATTGCGGAAGTGAGCATAGGGTGTTGGAAACGTGTCCAGAACCATGGCACTAACAGGCCTGTGAAGGGCAGGGGACCTGCAGTGACCCCAGTGGCCGGGATTCTGGGTTGGTGTCTCACCACCATGTGCATAGTGGAATGGAGCTAGAGAGGTCAGCTTTCCCCATGGAGTGACCTGCCGGAGGGGGTGGGGCTGAGACAATCATAGAATATCAGGGTTGGAAGAGACCTAAGGAGGTCATCTAGTCCAACCCCCTGCTCAAAGCAGGACCAACCCCAACTAAATCATCCCAGCCAGGGCTTTGTCAAGCCGGGCCTTAAAAACCTCTAAGGGTGGAGATTCCAACACCTCCCTAAGTAACCCATTCCAGTGCTTCACCAACCTCCTAGTGAAATAGTGTTTCCTAATATCCAACCTAGACCTCCCCCGCTGCAACTTGAGACCATTGCGCCTTGTTCTGTCATCTGCCACCATTAAGAACAGCCGAGCTGCATCCTCTTTGTAACTCCGCTTCAGGTAGTTGAAGGCCGCTATCAAATCCCCCCTCACTCTTCTCTTCCGCAGACTAAACAAGTCCAATTCCCTCAGCCTCTCCTCATAAGTCATGTGCCCCAGCTCCCTGATCATTTTCATTGCCCCATACTGGACTCTCTCCAATTTGTCCACATCCTTTCTGTAGTGGGGGGCCCAAAACTGGATGCAGTACTCCAGATGTGGCCTCACCAGTGCTGAAGAGAGGGGAATAATCACTTCCTTTGATCTGCTGGCAATGCTTCTACCAATACAGCCCAATATGCCGTTAGCCTTCTTGGCAACAAGGGCACACTGTTGACTCATATCCAGCTTCTCGTCCACTGTAATCCCCAGGTCCTTTTCTGCAGAACTGCCGCTTAGCCAGTTGGTCCCCAGCCTCTATCAGTGCATGGGATTCTTCCTTCCTAAGTGCAGGACTCTGCATTTGTCCTTGTTGAACCTCGTCAGATTTCTTTTGGCCCAATCCTCCAATTTGTCTAGGTCACTCTGGACCCTATCCCTACCCTCCAGCATATCTACCTCTCCCCCCAGTTTAGTGTCATCTGCGAACTTGCTGAGGGTGCAATTCATCCCATCATCCAGATCATTAATGAAGATGTTGAACAAAACTGGCCCCAGGACCGACCCTTGGGGCACTCCACTTGATACCGGCTGCCAACTAGACATCGAGCCGTTGCTCACTACCCGTTGAGCCCGATGATCTAGCCAACTTTTTGTCCACCTTATAGTCCATTCATCCAATCCATACTTCTTTAACTTGCTGGCAAGAATACTGTGGGAGACCATATTGAAAGCTTTGCTAAAGTCAAGCTTTCCCCATATGCACAGAGCCAATTATCCCATCATAGAAGGCAATCAGGTTGGTCAGGCATGACTTGCCCTTGGTGAATCCATGTTGACTGTTCCTGAGGTTCCACTGAGGGGAGCAGGCCCCTGTGGGGGAGGCCTAGCAGCAAGGAGCTCCATTCTGGCTGGGGATGCCCGACCCTTCCTCTGGGACCTTGGCAGTGCAGCTCCAGTGGTGACGAATTGCCAGCCCTTTTAACGCACCCACCCCACTGCCGCTCCAGGAAACCTCCTGACAGAGGGGCCTCAGGCAAAGGGTAATGCAGGCTTGGGCTGCAGGGAGTTTGCTGGACTGGCTGTCAAGTGAGGGGTGAGGAACAATCTGTGCCCGCCCCCAGCCCACCGGGGGATTTAGATAGCAGGGTTTGCAGAGGGCACTCCCTGGTGAGGGATGGTGCCATGGAGTCTGGGCGTGATCTATGGGAAAAACCAAGTTACTGCCCTGGTGCAGCACTGGCCCTTTAAATGTGCGAGTCACAGCAACACAAGGGCTGTCATGCGGTCCCCGCATCAAGGTTGTGCCCACTGGGAGGGGACCCCACTAGGAGCATGCCATCTGGGCCCTTGGCGGCTGGTTTACTCTGCTCAGTCACCCCCTGCCCCACGCTCCCTGCAGGGGCTGGACAAGGCTCCCTCCACCAACCCCCAGTGCTGGGGCTGGCTCAGCGGGCAAAGGCTGCAGGGGCTGGGGGTTCCCTTGCCCTGTGCCCAGTCCCCTGTGTTATGCCTTGGGCAGCATCTCTAAACCACAGCTCTGCATGGCCTTGGCAGGGTGCCTGCCTCCCCAGCCCAGACTAAAGTCTCCCCACAGCTCCGGAGCAGAGATAAGAGAGGCCATAAAACAAGGCGCCTGCCCCAGGCTTGTGCTGGGATGGGAGGGGGAGGAGGTGGTGGTCACCCTGTCTGGAGAGGCTCAGGACTGTGAGTGCCGACCTCAGGACAGACAGTCACAAACAGGGCAGACACCCCAAGCTGGTGGTCTGGTCTATAATCAGATTTCACCAAGCCAGTAAAAAATGTGAACTCCTGGATCACTGTCACAGTCTCACCATGGAGTCACAGAGTCCTGCCACTCAGACAAACTGGACTTAGTGATAAATGGTCTCTTACATCAAAAATCACACCACACATTTGGGTTGCTCCGAGTCCCAAGAGACCAGTCACTTACCCCAGATCAGTTGGTCCCCTAGATCTTACTCCAAAGACAATGCCTCTGGTCAGTCCTGTAATTAGCAAGCTAAAGGGTTATTAACTAGGAAAAAGGTATAAGGGAGTTATTTACAGGTTAAAGCAAGGGAATATATCCACACCAATGAGTTACCATCTAATCCTAAGAGCGACTGAGTTGCAGTGATCTGTCAATTCAAAATCTCTTTCAGGGCGGACTCAAGAGGAGCCCCTGGGGATCTCTGGCTTCAGGTTAGGCCATGTCTACACTAGCGAGCTTACAGAGGCACAGCTGTCCCAATGCAGCTGTGCCGCTGTAAGAGTGCTTCTTTAGCCGCTCTGTGCCGGTGGGAGAGAGCTCTCCTGTTGACATAATAAAACCACCTCCACAAGCGGTGATAGCTGTGTCAGCAGGAGAAGCTCTCCCACTAGCATGGCGCTGTCCACAATGGCGCTTCTGTCAGTGTAACATGTTGTTCAGGGTGTGTTTTGTTCACACCCCTGAGCGACATAAGTTATACTGACAAAAGTGGTCACGTAGACATGGCCTTAGAGTCTCTGTCCCTTCAGATTTCAAACAGCCAAAAAGATGGAAGACTTTCCTGTGACTTGGTTTTATTTTCTTCATTCAGCTTCCAAGTCCACAGGACAAGCTTCCTTGCAGGTAGCATCTCCAAGGTGCGGATAGGACCGTTAACTAATCCTTTGGATTGCGATGTTTCTTGAAGGCCCACCTGATTTTGATAGTCCTTCTGGAAGGGTGGGGGGACAATTCCTGTGCCTGGGTTCACAAGTTCAGAGCAAACATTTTCAAAGTTATAAAATAAAACTTACCTCTCTTCTTATAGCCTGGGATACAGACATTGCAAGCGAGATTAATGCAGGCAGCAACTTACAAGCATTTCACAGAGTCAAAACACCCAATGTCTTATAAGAATGTAATACCCCTTTTGAGCAAAACTACCATACAGGTGAAGTGGTCTGGTCTTCAGCTATGAGTTCGTCAGTTCTTAGCTAAAGCCTGCAGCCCGGGAAAAAGCTAGTATCTGGCCTGCCAGCATCACCAGGGGTGCAGGGATTTTGTGTGCGCAGCCCCAGTAGGACACAGATAGGTCCGGCAGCACCATTCTCAGGCAGCACTCAGAGGACTGCTAGGCTCTTCGGTCAGCCACGTTGGTTTCTCTTTGCAGGTGCCTGGACAGCCCGATGGCTGAGCCAGCCGGGCCCTGGGTGCAGGCATTAGAGGTGCTGGCTCTGCTTTAGGAGTTGGCCTGCTCTGCTACAGAGATGGGGCTCTGGCACAGGGTGGGGTTCGGAGACTTGGGGCCTCTCTCTAGCAGGGGGATGGGGACACACGAGCCTGACTTTGTTATTGGTCCTGCAGGGCTCGAGTGGGGTTCCCCTCCATTTGTGGTGGTGTCTCGCAGGGTCTGGCTTATTTCTCCCCACCATCCAGCTGGCTGTCCTAGCTTGTCTTGGAGCAGCCATCTTGGCACTGGAGAGGAGAGGCTAAAGGTCTCCGGTGTCTTGGTTTCCAGGGGCAGGCCAGGAGGGGGCGATGTTTGTTCACACCCGGTCCTATGAGGACCTGACAAGCCCCGAGGATGGAGACGTTGCGTCCAGGAGCCCTGAGGAAGGGCGAGGGGACCAGGCAGACCAGACCAGCATGGAACAGATCAGCAAGGACTTCAGTGAGCTCAGCACACAGCTGACGGGCATGGCATTAGACCTGGAGGAGGAGATGAGGATGAGCCAGGAGAACGAGATGGATCTTTCGCCACAGACGGCCCGGAGGGACTCAGCACGGTCAGAGAAGGAGGATGAGGACGTGACCATGGAGGCCTGGCGCATGCATCAGAAGCATGTGTTCGTGCTGAGCGAGGCAGGCAAGCCGGTGTATTCCCGCTACGGCTCAGAGGAGGCGCTGTCCAGCACCATGGGAGTGATGATGGCCCTGGTGTCCTTCCTGGAGGCAGAGAAGAATGCCATCAGGTCTATTCATGCAGGTACCATCGCAGGCAGGGGCCACTTGAGGGCACATGCTGCCTCGGGGGTTATTAGCTGGATCTTAGATGTGATGCTCTGCTGACGACCGCTGCACAGAGCGGCCGGAGCACCAGCTTGGACAGGAGCTCACTGCTGTCCTGGAAGCAGGGCAGGCGCTGGGCCCGGCCTCCAGCTGCACACACAGCTGCCTGATTTGCAAGTGCAGTTACCACAGCTGCATGTGTGAATCCAGTCATCTGCTGTTGGTGAGTGCTTTGAATGTGCGTGCAAACTGGGGGCATTGTGAGATGGTTACAGAGGGAGGCAGATGAGGAGACCAGGGGCCTGTGTGTTGGTGTCTCCCTGGAAAGGGCATACGAAAGCCCGTGGCTCTGACACAGTGCAGGGGAAGTGTTGGGTTTCCCTTCCCTAGCTAGGTCCAGGAGCACTGGGTTGCTGGAGGAGCTTACCCCTCAGTGTCCCACCTCACTGCAAGGCAGCCATCCTTGCTTCTCAGGCCTGACTGACACTGAAAATGTAAGTTGATTAGCTGCAAAGAGATGGTAGCTAAGTCTTCCATTGGCCTAGATGCGTCTACACCAGGGGTTAGGTCGTCATAGCTATGGTGCTTCCCATAGTTACGACAACCTAACCCCTGGTGTAGATGCAGCTAGGCCAACAGAAGACCTACCCACCATCACTCAGGGAGGTGGTGTTCCTACACCCATCAATTGGTGTAGGCTGTGTCTGTACGGGGTTGTGCCGGCATAGCTATGACAACGTAGCTCTGACACTGTAGTGCCTGTAGCACAGACATGGCCTCATTCGCTGACCCTCCGGAGCCACGAGAGCTCCCTGGTATTTTCCAGCGGTGTGCTGCCCTGGGCTGATGTGTCCCTCTCTCTTCCTCCTGTGCCGGGCAGATGGCTACAAGGTGGTCTTTGTGCGCCGGAGCCCCCTGGTGCTGGTGGCCATGGCCCGGACGCGGCAGTCGGAGCAGGAGATCGCCCATGAGCTCCTCTACATCTACTACCAGATCCTCAGCTTGGTCACCTGGACCCAGCTCAACCACATCTTCCAGCAGAAGCAGAACTATGACCTGCGCAGGCTGCTGGCGGGCTCTGAGCGCATCACCGACAACTTGCTGGACCTGATGGCTCGGGACCCCAGCTTCCTGATGGGTGCCGCGCGCAGCCTGCCGATGGCAGCAGGGCTCAGAGACACCGTGAGCACCTGCCTCCAGCAGGCCAAGGCCAAAAGCCTGGTGTTCTCCATCCTGCTGTCCAGGAACCAGCTGGTGTCTCTGGTGAGGAGAAAGGACCAGTTCCTGCACCCCATTGACCTGCATTTACTCTTCAACCTCATAAGCTCCTCCTCCTCCTTCCGTGAGGGTGAGGCCTGGACTCCCATCTGCCTACCCAAGTTCAACTCCAGTGGCTTCTTCCATGTCCACATCTCATACTTGGAGCAGGACACGGACCTGTGCCTGCTCCTGGTCTCCACCGACCGTGAGGACTTCTTCACCATTTCCGACTGCAAGCGCCGCTTCCAGGAGCGCCTGCGGAAGCGTGGTGTGTCCCATGCCTTGCTGGAGGCACTGCGCACCCCCTTCTACAGCGTCTCCCAGGTGGGGATCCCAGACCTACGACACTTCATCTACAAATCCAAGAGCTCAGGTCTCTTCACCAGGTGAGAGTCGAGGCGGGCATAGTCTCCATCGCCAGACACGGAGCCGAGGGGAGCGCACACGGCTGGGATGAGTCCCTGGGGCTGCTCTGTGCCATCAGAGCACAGAGGTAGCTCCCAGCTGTGGCCATGCCAATCAGTGCCAGCCAGGGGTGCTTCCCTTCCTGCCAGATCCTGGGGTGCCCCAGAGCCACCACTTGTGCTTACAGCTGCCCTTATATTAGAGCCACACGCGGCACCTCGTGCACCAAAGGGCAAGTCAGGGACACACGAAGCCCTGGGGTGTGTCATTGTGGGGTAGGGTGGATCTCTCCCAGGTGTGCCCTGAGTAGTGGGCTGTGGGGGGCATTCAGTACAGAGGGGATCCCTGCAGGCCTGGCACAGGGCTCCAGGGTGGCAGCTCCAAGGGGGTGCCCAGCAGCCAGAGTCAGGGAGCTCATGAAGTATCTTCCCCACCGTGACAGTGATTGGTGCTCGGGAGAAGACACCCACCGCACCAGCCTAGATGCCTCATGTTCCCACTGCTGCTCCCACCAGTGCAGCTTCCTGCTGCCGGCCAAGGTAGGCCAGGCTCCAGGCAGCTGGTGCCAGTGGGTCTAGACCCTGTCTGCACTAGTGCTCCCAGCACTGCTCCAGCTCGGGGAGCTGCGTCACTGGTGGCATGATGGGAGGGGGAACATCCAGCCAGGCTGCAGTGTATGACTCCAACTGTAGCCGCCTTCCTAATGGATTGCTCTGGAGGGCTCACTTACACCCATCCCCCAGACCCGTGCTGGGCCCAGAGTGCTCCTTGGATAGCAGCCTGGACTGTCCCTCACTAGGAGTGGCACTGATCCGCAGGGACCTTTGTTTCTGGTCTAGGAACAGCTGCCAGGCTTCCAGGGCAGTGCCATTTGGAAGGTCCCCTTGTGCATGGCTTGAAGACTGGTGTGGGCTGGGGGGGCATAGAGAGACGTCCATGGCAAATCCTGGCAAAAAGCAAACACCGGGAAGAGCTCCACTGCAGTGATCTAGGAAGGCCTGTGTGTTCATTTGCATATTACATTACCCAGACCTCTTTGCACCAGAGACAGGGAGTGGTGAAGGACATGCTCCTCCTCACTTTGCAGGCTAGCTGCTCTTCATAGCTCCCCATGCTGGGTCCTTCATTGGGTCCAAGCGTTTCTTTGAGAGGAGCTGGCAGTGACAGGCAGGTGCCAGCTAGTGTGCAATTTCCATCAGAGTCACCTGCAAGCAGCTGGCAGACACGGGTGAGTGCTGAGATCTTGGAGTCATTGTGGATAGTTCTCTGAAATCATCCACTCAATGTGCAGTGGCAGTCAAAAAAGTGAACAGAATGTTGGGAATCATCAAGAAAGGGATAGATAATAAGAGAGGAAATAACATATCGCCTCTGTATAAATCCATGGTACGCCCACACCTTGAATACTGCATGCAGATGTGGTTGCCCCATCTCAAAAAAGATATATTGGAGTTGGAAAAGGTTCAGAAAAGGGCAACAAAAATGATTAGGGGTATGGAACGGCTTCTATATGAGGAGAGATTAATAAGACTGGGACTTTCAGCTTGGAAAAGAGGCAACGAAGGCGGGGATATGATAGAAGTCTATAAAATCATTGAGTGGACAGAGAAAGTAAATAAGCGAAGTGTTATTTACTCCTTCTTATAATACAAGAACAAGGGGCCACAAATGAAATTAATAGGTTGCAGGTTTAAACAAACACAAGAAAGTATTTTTTTCATGCAACGCACTGTCAACCTCTGGAACTCCTTGCCAGAGGGTGTTGTGAAGGCCAGTACTATAATGGGGTTCAAAAGGGAGCTGGATAGATTCATAGAAGATAGGTCCATCAATGGCTATTAGCCAGGATGGGCAGGAATGGTGTCCCTAGCCTCTGTTTGTCAGAAGCTGGGATTGGGTGACAGGGCATGGATCACTTGATGATAACCTGTCTGTTCATTCCCTTTGGGGCACCTGCCACTGGCCACTGTCAGAGGACAGGATACTGGGCTTGATGGACCTTTGGTCTGACCCACTATGACCGTTCTTATGCTGGCTACCGGTGATCTCCATCACCGTGCAAGGTGTGGCGGTTCGGCTGGCACATGCTACCCCTGGGCTCAGTAGCTTTCTGTGACCCAAGGGGGTGCCCAGAGGACAAGAAGTTCCATTGCTCTGTTGTGTGGAGCTTACCCTGGTCAGGTTAACGTTCTGGGGGGTTAATCAAAGGGCAATTTGTTTTTCCAGCCCTGAGATTGAGGCTCCCTATGTCAGCGAGGAGGAGAAGCAGAGGCTGCTGGAGCTATACCAGTACCTGCACAGCCGTGCCCACAACTCCTCCCGCCCCCTGAAAAACATCTACTTCACAGGACCCAGCGAAAATCTCCTGGCTTGGGTAAGAACCACTCATCCTTCCATCAGCTGCCCCACATCTAGAGAGGTCGTAATGGACCAGCCAAGCCTCTGTCATTTGAGCTAAAGACTAGTGCTGTCAGCAGTAGTAGACTTTTCTCCTCTTATTAGGACCAGCCACTAGAGGGGGCAAAGACCAATATGCCATAATGGGGGTAACAAGCTGAGATAGGAGAGCTAGAGTACACTGAATGGTCTGGTTAGCGTGTATGTTCAACTGTCCTCTGCATGGAATTTCCTCTGCATGGAACCTGGATACCAACACACTGTTAGGATAAGTGCCTGGGAAATACCTGGGGAGAGAGAGAAAATAAGAACTGCTCAGGTGTGTCATAAGCCCTATACTGTTTGCTGCTCAGGGGAATCTCCTTTAGTTCAAGTGGCAGAGTCCTGGGCTTTTGGCATAGGCAGGCCGATCTGAGTTCCAGCCCTGCCCCACCACAGAGTTCCAAATGGCCATGGTTTTGCAACACAGTGACAACCATGATGTACCAGGTAACCAGGGGTTTCATAGATGATTCCATCTAGTCTGCCCCCCTCTGTAGAGACTGCCCCCCAATTATCCCTGTTTGAACTAGGGCAAATATTATAGAAAAACATCCCATTTGGATTTAAAAATGGTCAGTGATGGAGAACCCACCATAACCCTGGGTAAGTGGTTCCCACGGTTAATTCTCCTCACTATTAATGTACACCTTATTTCCAGTCTAGATTTGCCTACCTTCAGGTTCCACTCATTGGGCTGCGTTAGACCTGCTGGCCTGAAGAGCCCATTGTTAAATATCTGTCCCCCTTTCAGGTACTTACAGACTGTGATCAAGTCACCCCTTCACCCTCTTGTTATTAAGCTAAATTGATTGAGCTCATTGTGTGTCTCACTATAAGGCAGGTTCTCCAATCCTTTAATCAGCCTCCTGGCTCTTCTCCGAACTCGCTCCAATTTGTCAACGTTCTTCTTTGCTGCCGTACTCTTTTGCTGCTCCTCTGAGAGGCCATCTCTAGCGTGCATCCTCACACAACAGCTGTGTGACCTTTAGGTTGTAGCACGATGATGCTGCGGGACCCCGTTGTGATACAATGTGAATACACGGCAGGAGACTTCTAGTGTTGTTCTGCAAGCCTGGGGTTGCCCCCTGCTCTGGCTTTTGTGGGAGAGCCCTAGCCTTGTCGGGGTCCTTGATGTGCCAGGATGCACCTATTGCAACATGTACCCATTGCAGCATGCAATGCTCCATACTGAGCTGAGATAGTTTCCAGTATGCAGTGCAGCAAGGCCTTTCCACAGGCCTCATCTCCATGTTAGAGGTGAGGGCTGCTGTGTTCTAGGAAAAGTAGCTGCTGGTCTATGGCATGAGTGGGCATAACTTGAGCATCTGCCCGGGATGGAAAGGTTAAATCCATTGGTTTTTAGTACAAATCCAGGGAGCTCCTGGGGGGAAGGGATGGCCCTCACAGGGTTTAAACTTTCATAAGCAGAATGGACAATGTTAATTATGGAAACGTGCCAAAAACCTTTGCTCCCCAGTTAGGAGGTAGAAAGCCCTGTCCACTTGCAGTCTCTAACGTACGTATCTTCATTACCCACCCATGCAGCAGTGCTGCCCTTCCCATTGCTCAGATGGGGAAACAGGCCAGAGAGACTACATGATCTGGGCCGAGGTCTGTAACAGGGCAAGGAATTGAACCCCCATCTCCTAAGTTAGTGACCTCATCGCTGGGCCATCCTCCTGGACCCCTCCTGGCATCTGGAGGTAGGCTCTGTGCCCAGGCACTGACTGGGATTGGCTCTCATCCCTTCTGTAGGTGACCAGTGCCTTCGAGCTCTACGTGTGCTACAGCCCCCTGGGGACCAAGGCAGCCGCTGTCAGCGCCGTCAACAAGCTCATGAAGTGGATCCGCAGGGAAGAGGACCGACTCTTCATCCTGACACCACAGACCTACTGATGGGTGCTGTGCCGTGCCAGCCATGCCCAGAGCATTCCCAGCTCTGATCAGGACACCCTCCAGGGCAAGCCCCGCCCTCCTGGTGTGCGTGGGGGATGGCGGGAAAGGGAGACCCTTGGGAAGCAGAGCCCTCTGCCCCCAAACGCAGGGAAAGCACATTAATGGGGTTGTTAAATAGCAGATTTTAGAGACCCTAAAGCTTCCCGAGTTCCCCTGTGCTGTGACCAGGACCCAATGGAGACCCCTGCTACTGAGGGGCCAACCCACCTGGACACGCATTCCCCACTACAGCCTCCAGCCAGTGCTTTTACCTTACCTGCCACTTCTCAGCCTCTCCACCCTGTCCTGCTTCCCTCCCCTCTTGCGACACTCATCTTCATTCCTGGGGTATATCCCTCAGTCTCGGGTGGAGGGGATCTGCCCGTTGCTAGCTGCCTCCTTGGTGGGCAGGGGAGGGGTGGGCGCTCAGTCTGCACTGGGCTCCTAGGACCCCTGGTTCTTCCTGCAGCACCTTCCCTCTTTTCTCCATCATTAGACTATTCCCAGAGTGCTGAGGTGGCATCTCCACTGCTCCACCCCCACCCCCCTACCCCTGGGGTCCAGGTCTCTGAGCCAGGGGTCACTGTCTGGGAGCCACAGAACCTGTTGGCTCCAACTCCACCCCAGCCATCTGCCAGGCCCGGGCATTCGGCCTGGCTCCCCAAGGGACAGGTTCTCAGGGGCGATGGTGGGCGGGGCACACAGGGCGACTTGCCATGAGCAGGAAGGGCCCCTTGGTGTGGTCCCTCTCCCTGCTGCCTTCCAGCTTTCCCCTGCTCCTTGCATCTCCACACCAGCGTCTCTTGGCCAGACCAGTCTGGCAGTGTTGGGGGGCTAGGGGCAGGGAGCACCCGGACAGGAAGAACAGACCCTCTGAGTTCCAAAGTGAGGAGGCCCCCACGTTGCCTTGTGTTGGTGTGGTCACCCTGGGGAGGCCAGGGTGGCTGGGTCTCCAAGCCCAGAAGGATTCACCCCCAGGTCTCCGTTAGTCAGTGCCGGCCTCTCCCGCCCCCAGGTATTCCCTGGATCTTGCCCAAGCCCAGATCGCGGGCAGTTTGCCTGTCCCTGTGGCTGGGTTTTCAGAGTCAGCTCAGCAGCTGATCTGTGTTAATGGCCAAAGCGGCACCAGATCCTGGGATGGGGCTGGAGGAGGAAACCAACATCACTGAATAAAGGCTGCAGAGAAACAACGGTGGTTTTATTGCGGGGAGATGGCCATGTGGTGGCAGCAGAGGATAAGAGCGGGGAAGGGCTGGGGCCAGAGTCTGAGGTTAAAGTCAGTTTCCGTTGTGAGCCCCATTGGGACCCCTGTTGACTGTCTCTGAAAAGCCAAACGATGTTCATTGTAACCCAAACTGTCTCTGGTGTAGCCTGCACGTGCTCGGCACAGCTGGATGTCCCGCTGTTCTTCGGTGCTTTACAATGATTATCAGTTGTTCTTATTTTCAGGAATTTGCAATACTACAGCCCAGAACAAATGTCCCATGTGGAGTTAATAAAGTGGGTGCCATGGCCCAGCAGGGGCAGGGGCCTCCAGCAGCTCTGCAATGTGCCACTGACCCAAGCAGACTTTGGAATTGCACCCGGATGGTGCCAGTGGTGGGCCCAGGCCAAGCCAGCACCACGTGCTTGTCCACAGCCGCACCTGGCTCCTGGGCCCTGCCTCAGCACAGATAAGAGGAATAAGCTATAGCGATACGAGGCACCTTGATCCTATCCTCTCGGTATAGCTACAGTGGTAAGATCTCACCCCCCTGAACTGCCAGTCACCCTGGGCCAAGAGGAGAGGATAGAGCAGCCCTGGCTGTCCTCTCGGCCTCCGAGGAGATGTGTCCCTGGGGAACAAGGAGTGTGACTAGCAGGTGGCCATCACTGATCTGTCCCAAGAGACCACAGGGCGGGGGAAATCAGGCCCCCAGCTCCAAGGGTGGAAAAGGAGGATTTGTCTGGGGCTTGGAGGCTCTTTCCTTCACTTGCTCACTGTGGGCCCATGAGTGTGAAAGGCATTTTGGGAACACAGGGAGCTCTCCATAAGCACCGTACAGGGCTGGGGAGTGGGGAGACCATTGGGAGCAGCCGGTGCCTGCTGCCCAGTGGGGAAATCTGGACTCCAGGATCTGCACAGTGCAACTATAAACCACATCCTCCCTGGCAGATTTCACAACCCTGCCAGTCATTGCCTCATCTGCCCTGAACCTTGGCCTACAAAGCTCAGCAGTAAAGGGCACCCATTCCATGCAAACCTGGGCCCCCCTTCACCGCAACCAGCGTGGTGAGTCTCTAGGGGGCTGAGTTCTGGGGTGTCAGTGACCTGGTTTGAGAAGGGCAGCCTTCCTTCTGCCTTTCCAGGCTCTGTTGCTATCTTGGGTACCTGGCCCCCATGACCAGCATATCTGAGCCCCTCAATCCAGAAGAGACTTATCCTCATGCCCCTCCCTCCCATGCACAAGAGCTGTACTCGGGTAGCAGCCTCAGCCATGGGAGGCCCGTGGTGAACTTCCTGGGCTGTCACAGGCCTCTGGTGTGACCCTGGGCAAGTCACTTAGCCTCTGTGCAGTGGGGATGCTAGTCCTGTCCTGCCTCATGGCGGTGCAAGGGAAATGCACAACGATTATGCCACGTGTTGAGAGCCACTGATGCTCTCTACGAGGTATAATTATTGTTCTACAGACGGGAACAGAGGCACAGCGACCAACCAAAGCTCACTCAGGGAGCAAACCAAAGCTGGGAACTGAATCCTGGTCATCTGGCTCTCAAGGTAGGGCCTAGCCACAGGCCCAGCCTTCCTCTCCATGCTCAACCTCTACAGTCCAATTCCTGAACCTCTGACACCTTCCCCTTCCTTCCGCTGTGCATGACGCACTACCAGGGCTAGGTCCAGCACGGCGACCCTCTTTCGGGGAGTAGTTCCACTGGAGCACAGGGCGAGGGCTGCTCCCATGCATGTGGGTCTGCAGGGCTGGGCCCTTTGCAGAGAAGGGTAGCAGCTCTCAAATGCCGACAGTGTTACTGCTCCAGTGTGTCGATGCACTCAGCATCCCAAGAGTGGTGGTGTCTCCTCAGAAGCAGCCAGAAGGGGATGGATGAGGCCAGCAGGAGGGGACGGCTGGCAGCGAGAAGGGCAGTGTGAGGACCAGGCTGTGGATGGGGTTCATTGCCCTGGGTCAGAGAGGCTGGCCCTGCAGGAGGACCCCTGGGGAAGAAGACTCAGTGATGCGATCCGGAGCAGATGAAGGACTCGGGGAGGTGGATGGAGCCGGTGGAATAGGCATGCCGGGGGTTACAACATGGCAGTGCCAGGCAGAGCCTTCAGGAAGAGGAAGAGGTGCGTGGGATCACTGGGCGGAGGCTGGAGGCCGGTGGGTGGATCTGAGCAGGGAGCAGACAGGACCCCTATGGTGGGCCAAGGGAGGAGAGTTTGGCTGCAGTGGGCAGAATAGGCTGGACAGGGGAGGGGAGGAAGAGAAGGCTGGCCTCAGGCGAGGCATGAGGCGCCCAGGGTGGGAGAGAGCTGATCCCAAGGGGACGGGAAGAACAATGGGGTTTGGCAGCAGCCGGGCCAGGTTTGGGGAACAGGGAGGGTGAGGGGCCCCAGTTTTGCTGCGTTTAACCTGGGGAAGCTGTGAGACCTCCCCGAGGAAATAACAGGGGTGCGGGGAGGGGAGCCCTGGCAGAGGCAGATCTGAGTCAAGGGCACCGAGGGAGCAGCAGCAGCACCCTGGGGGCAGACACACTTGTCTGGGGTGGGGGCAGGTTTAGAACAGGGGAGCAAGCGCCAGCAGCTCCTGGGGAAGGAGGAGCCCGCTGGAAGAGGGTCTGAGAGATACAGGGAGGACGGGAAGTAGGAGAGGGCAAAAGCCTGGGGGGGGGCGGGGGGGGCAGGAGAAGGGAATCTCGAGGGTGGAGGGATAATCCCGAGGCCCAGGACAGAAGAGGAATGAAGGGCAAGCATGTGGCGAGGAGACCCCTTGGCTCAGCGAGGGGGGCTAGTTACTCCGGGGAGGGCTTGTGGCACCTTAGAGACTAACCAATTTATTTGAGTATAAGCTTTCATGAGCTACAGCTCACTTCATCGGATGCATTCAGTGGAAAATACAGTGGGGAGATTTATATACATGAACAATGAAACAATGGGTGTTACCATACACACTGTAAGGAGAGTGATCACTTAAGGTGAGCTATTACCAGCAGGATAGCGGGGGGGTGGGTGGGGGGGGAGGTGGCGGGGGGGGAACCTTTTGTAGTGATAATCAAGGTGGGCCATTTCCAGCAGTTGACAAGAACGTCTGAGGAACAGTGGGGGGTGGGGGTGGGGGAATAAACATGGGGAAATAGTTTTACTTTGTGTAATGACCCATCCACTCCCAGTCTCTATTCAAGCCTAAGATAATTGTATCCAGTTTAATGACCCATCCACTCCCAGTCTCTATTCAAGCCTAAGTTAATTGTATCCAGTTTGCAGGGGCCGGGGAGGGCACGAGCACCCACTGGCGCTGACAAGAGTTGGCACCTGTGCATATAGCAATACAAATGGCAAAAACCCCGTTGAAGCTTGGGGCACCTCTCTGCTGGGAGTAGTTGGTCCCAGTGTCAGGGATCCTGGGCAATGAACTACTTGAGAATCCCCTTGAGTGTCTGATTGACCCTTTCCCCTAGGCCATCTGTTGTGGGGGTGGTACACGGATGTGCGTCAGGGTTTGATTTCTAATAGTTCCCATACCTCTCTCATCAGTCAGGATGTGAAATTTGTCCCCTGGTCTGTTAGGACTTCTTTGGGAAACCTGACCCTCGCGAGGATTTTCAGTAACTCATTGGCTATCATCTTAGCGTTCGTAGACCGTAGTGGTATAGTTTCTGGGTATCCAGTGACATAATCCTTGATGACAAGTATATGCTGGTGTCCTGAGGTGTTCTTCTCTAGGGGGCCTATAAAGTCAATCCCTATCCTTTCAATGGGGGCATCCACCAAGGGGAGAGGCAATAGTAGGGCTTGCAGGCTTTCCTTAGGTGCTGTCAATTGACATCTGGGACAGGAGGTGCATAAATCCTTAACCTCCTTAAAGATTCCTGGCCAAAAGTATTGGGCCAGGAGCCTCGATTGTGTCTTGTTTTTCCCCAGTTGTCCCCCACACATGGTTGTGTGGGCCAAACGCACTAACCCACAGCGATATATGCGTCGTACTAGCAGTTGTGTCCTTATCTCTTGTATCTGCTTGTCTTGGTCAATGCAATATAACCAGTGTGCCCTCAGGGCAAAATGTGGGTACTGCTGGGCCTTTAGGGGATCCACGTCTTCGTCATCTGTCGTGACTACTTGTTCGAAGGCTTGACTCAAGGTCTCATAATTTCTTTGTTGCATGTGGAAATCAGAAAACCTAGTTAGATTCTCCAGGTTAGATTCTTGCAGAGGGGGTGGTGTATTGGGGCCCATGGATGTTTCTTCTCCAGGCTCATCTGCCTCGCAGGCATCAGTTCCAGCATTTGTGGCCTCCATTACACCTATGGAAGGGACTGCCTCTCTCACTTCCCTTTGCTCTCTCCTCACTATCCATTTCTCTGTCTGAGATTTTCTTTCCTTGGGTCAGGATCCTTAAAAGGGAACAAGACCCCCCCAGCATCTCCTCTGGGGTGTCTTCTTTGGGTTCTGGTGCTAGGGGAAGCTTCTGTAAGAGCTCGAAGAACTACAGCCAGTCCCAGCCTAATATCTCTGGGTAGCGGAGGTCTGTAGACACACATTCTCTCATCTGACCTTGGTGCCCATCAACAGTTAGTCTTATTGTTGTGATGAGGTACTGTAATATATCTCCATGGATACATCTGATTGGGATTTTCCCCTTCTTGAGTTTCCTTGCCACCTTGGCTATTCGTTCCCAGATACATGTCTGATCACACATTGAGTCTACGAGGGCCTGTGTCTTTTCACCCTCCACTTCAACTGGGATTGTGAGTTTCCTCGGGCTTTTTCTTCATGCCCTATTTTCTCTGGTCCAGATCACTCCAAAGTTATACTCCATGTAGTGGCAGTTGCAGAATCTGTGCCCCTGTTGTCTGCAGGAGTAATAGATCATTACGTCTGTCCCTTGTCTTCTGGCAGCTGTGTTACCTTCTTTCTGAGTTGCAGCGAGCCAGTTCCTGTATAGATATGAGGTGAGGAGTTGGTAGGGAAGTTAAAGGCATGGGCCTATTGTTGTGGGGAAATCTGACCCATGGACCCTGAGGTATTTTTCTTCCCCTTAAGCTGCCAGTCAGTTGGATAGCAGTCTACGTCTTCCTGGAGTTCACCCAAGAGGGACCACCACTTTTGGGTCCCTGGCTCATTTCCTTCTGTGGTATATCGGGAGCCATCGTTCCCTCCAAGAGGGAGGAGGCCTCAGCTAGGGTTAGCGGCAGGTGTCTGCAAACCCAGTCTCGACCAGTGAGCAGAAGAATCAGTATGAACTGTTCTAGGACTATGAGCTCGGCTACTTGGGGCCCCGTTCGAGATTCTGGTTTTAACAATCACCATTAGGAGTCCTTCCGCCTCTGGGCGACTGCCCGGGGCCATGCCTTATGGGGGGAAGAGGTGGTAGCACTGATGGTGAGAATGCTGACAGTAGGCCTCTTCATCTAGGCCTAACCTATCCAATATGGCTGCCTTCACTTGCTCATAGTCTTGGGGTGCCGTGTCATCCTGACCTCGATACACTGCCTGGGCTTCCCCCATGAGGAGTGGGGTGAGCCGGATTGCCCACTGGGCTGGGGGCTAGTTCGGTGGCGTGGTTATCCTCTCAAAGGTAATCAGGAATGCTCTGGGATCATCATCCGCTGTCATCATGGGGAGCTTCGGGCCCGGAGTGATCCCTGTATTGGGGGGAATGTGTTTCCCACAGAAGCGGGATGCTGGGGGGTAGCAGCTGATACTAGCAGCCACCCGTTTTAACAGCTGTTGCTGGTGAGCTGCCATCTGTTCAGTCAGCTGTTATTGGGCTGTGGAGTCTGCCAGCTATAGCAGGAGCTGAGTCATCTCCATAGTTCTCAGGTGTAGGTAGAAGGGGGAAAAAAGGAGAGGAGGTTCTGTTTTGTTTTTGGCTTCCCATCTCTGCAGGGAGGGGCCTCTGCACACAGACCCCACTTCTGGTACCACACTGTCTCCAAGTCGCAGCTGCCCTCGCTGGGACCTCCTTAGTTTGCCCCTGGTCAGAGCAATTCTTTGACTCTTCACTTTCCTCAGTCCAGAAGTGTGCCTCACTCTCTGAGTTGTTCTCGGGGAAGCAGCCAGGAGCAGGGGTGCTGCCCTTCCGCTGTCCCAGGTCCTTCTGCCTCCCCTTCCATCTCTGCACTCTCCCCTTTGTAGCAGGTTTTGTTTCCTTCAATGGGCGCAGCTGGGTGCCCGCCTCCATGACTTGCAGCTCAGGCAGCTGTGCGTGGGTGTGGCTGGGCTGCTTGCCCGCAGACAGGAGAGACTCCCCTCCCCCTCCTGCCTAAGCTCAGTATGTGGTCTATAGACCCCATTACATAGCCACTGAAAGTCATTCTGCAAACGGCAGGGGGCGAAAAACCTCTGCCTGCCCCTAGCCACAGACATTCAGATCCAACCACCAGATTTGTGGCCCACCCAGCCCTCACGGTCCTTGCTGCTTCCCCAGCCTGGCTGGACTGGTGTTGGACACTGGGCCCAGTTCTGTGGGCCTCATTTGAAAACGGATGTTGAAAAATTGCAGACAGTGCCCAAAGGAGCCATGACAATGACTTGAAGGCTGGAGAAAGTGCCTGAGAGAGACTTTGAGAGCTCAACTGGATCACAGCAGGTAAGTATCTCCCCAGGGAACATATCCCAGGTACTGAAATCACCGAGAAAGACAGAACCAGAACCACTGGCTGGAGTCACAGCCAGACACGTTCACATTAGAAATATTGGAGGGACACACTTTCGACAATGAGTGCTGCACAAACTCTGCTGGGCAGTGCTGGATTCTCCGTTCATTGGGGTCTGCAGATCCAGCTGGGCCAAACACAAGTCACTGGGCTCAATGCAGGGGTAGCTGCGGGACATTCTCTGGCCTGCCCTATCCAGCAGCTCAGGTTAGATAGGCTCGTGGTCGCCTCTGGCCTTACGTTCTATGAACATGACGGCCTAGGACTTCACAGCCCTCGGTCACTGGTGTGGAAAGAGAATGAGTGATACTAGAGCTCAGGGGAAATGTGAAATGCACAGATGGCAGTTGGCACAGGGCTTAAAAAAGGTCTGTAAAAAGAGCTGGGGTGGGGAGAGGCTTCCTGCTGTTGCCGACACTGCTGCTCACAGGGGGCAGAGCAGGCCCAGTGCATCTGTGGCTAGCTAAGTACCACCTAGGAGAGGTCACAGGGGGCGTGTGAGCCCATAAGTCAGAGAGTAGGGAGGAAAACAGGAAGTGTCAGTGAGGGGGCCTTGAAGAGGATGCGCAGGACGCCTGGGGTTGGGGAAGGCAGGTGAACCTGGGTGCAGGAAGGGAGCCTGTCTCCAGGGAGAGCACTGGGAGTCACCACTTGGTAACGGGGGGCTGTATTGGGCTTTTATTGACTGATGAGCCTGCTGCGAGGGAGGGGATCCCTGGAAGCTCCAGCTGTGGACACTGTATTGCTGGGGTTGGGACCCTTTTTGAGTATGCATGCCTTAAGGCCTGGGTAGGTGCCCAACTCCCATTGGCTCTCTCTGGGACTTAGGAACCTAGCTCAACTTTGTGCCTCTGCAAACCTCCCCCTGTATCCTGTGTGGGCTGCAGCCGCTGGAGAACAGCATGCTTCAGCAGCACTAGCATTGCCTCCAGCTGGGGCACCAGTCATGCACCAGTCATGCACCATCCTGTACTACCAAAGCCTGTGCAAGGGAGAAGCTCCATCTGCTCCATGCACTGAGGCCTCCCTGCTGCTCTGCATACACTGTCCCTGAGTAACAGCATTACAAGTCACCGCCACTGTGCAACACAGCGGATCCTCTTAATTAACAGGAAGTCACGGTGGCTGCTACGATTGCACCATAGGGTTAAATGACCTGGTGTTGTTGGAAGGGGGCAGAGTCTGGTACGTTACTGGAAAGAGCTGATGGCTTTGAGAACCAGTACTCCTTGTGAGGTCTGTATTCAATACATTTGAGCTATTCACTTCCTCTTGGCAAACCGTCTGCAAACAGATCCCCAGCCCTGGGGATGTCTTCCTTCTCACCATGCTCTTTTCAGAATTGATCAGGCTTGGTGACCAGTCACATACATCAAGGATTGGGGGGAAATGGGGGTGGGGGAATGGAAGGAAAAAATAGGTTTGGGGAGATTTCCTTCCCCTCTCCCTTGTTTGTTTAATTCCTTTGCTCTGAAATATTTCTGTGAACTCAACATTGGTGTGAAAGACAGCAATTTCAATTGATGGAGGAAAACTTTAAACTCTTCTAAAATGTTAAGAGACGTAATTGGAACACCCAGGGTTTTGTGCTACGTGTCTCTGTGAAAACTAGAACCCAGCCAACTTCGTCCGTTTGAATTTAGGCTTTCATCTCCATGCCTGTGTGTGTGTGTGTGTGCACTCTGATTCGGGATTGTCACAGACTCACAGGTTGTGCCCACTCTTGGCCCTGTATGGTCCCTGGGGGGAACCCCCTTCAGTGATACAGCCCTTCTCAGGGGTCCACTCTCTCTCAGGAGTTAAGCCCCTCCACCTCCTGGAACTGCACCTCTCTGAGCCTTAGCATGTCTGTCTCTTGCCGAG
This sequence comes from Chelonia mydas, assembly GCF_015237465.2. Lineage (NCBI taxonomy): Eukaryota > Metazoa > Chordata > Testudines > Cheloniidae > Chelonia > Chelonia mydas. The sequence continues at coordinate 48,581,324 of NC_057853.1, forward strand.
GGCCCCCTCAGGGAGTCCACTCGCTCTGGATGCGCGGGGCCTCCACTCCCAGAGAGAATAATGCAACCCTGATCTCTAGACCGGAGTGACTCTCAGCCAGTTTAAAACAGGAGGGTTTATTGAGCGTCTGAACACAGCATAGGAAACTCTCTGGGCCCTCAGGCCTGGCCTCCCTCAGCACAGCACATTCAAGTCTCCCCTGCATCCAGGTGGGCTCTGCCTGGTCTCTCTCTCCAGTCCCGAGCCCCCCTGCTTCCCAGGTTGGCATTTGATATCACCTCCCCCAAGTCCTGCCTCTGTCCATTGTCTTCTACATAGGTAAACAGTATCGCCTGGGCCTCCTCTCCTTTCTTCCATCCTCTGGCCCCCTCTGGCTGGAACCAGCTGCTCAGGTCACCGGGGTCCTCTCTCCACAGCCCATTGTCCTCCCACTGGCCAGAACCAGCTGTGACTCCTGAGCTGGGCCTCCCAGTCACCAGGTCAGGAATGGGGTATCCATTCTCCTGGCCATTGGCTGGGGTCTCAAGTTCGTCGCTGGTCCTCTGTAATAACAAACTCCCTCTCCCATCCCCTCGTTAAACCAGTAACACCTAGGGAAACTGAGTCCCTCCCCCGGTTGCCGGCACCCAGTGCCGAGAGGCTGAACAACAGCTTCAGTTGGTTCGTTACCCGGTGTGCTACACCCAATAATCACAACGGGGTGGAGAAGCAGAAAAGTTTATTTGAAGCTTCAAATAGGTACAGGGAGATTTGAATCTCAAATCCTGTACCCAGAGCAGGAAGTTACACAGGCTTTTATACATCCTTTTTCCCAGCATACTTATCCAATAGCAAGCTGCCCCAAGTATCCATATAGCCAGCCAATCCAGTTCCCAGCTAGTTTCCTGGTTCTCTGTATCATTTGTTAAACTATACATAAAGCTGCTTTATTCAGCATTGTTCTTCCATATCTGCCCTGTGTGGCCTTGCTTAGTTTCAGGCAGTCTGACTCTGCAGCATATTGTTGCAGATTCTCAGCATAACTGCTGTGTGTGCCTCCAGGCGGGAGGGGGGGCCAAGGACACTTGGGCCTAGTACGCAGAGCTGCTGCGAGTGCCTCCAGGCGGGGGGGGGGGGGGGGGCCAAGGACACCTGGGCCTAGTGCGAGGGGGCTTCATCAACACTCGTGGTCTTCCATCCCCTCGAGTTACCTAGTGGCCACGCCCCAGTATCCCCAACACCCCTCTGCATGCAAACCATTGGAAAAAACAAGGAAAGACCAAGAAAACCTCCCACTTTGTCACAGGGATTAAGAGGGTTCTGTTTCTACTGACATTAAACTGATTAAAAACTGGCTCCCATTATATTGAAAGAGGACATTTTAATCTGAAGGACAGCCCCCTCATAAACAGGCGCTGAAATAACGAAAACCGTGAATTCACACTGGTGGAGTTCTTTGGATTTATTCCAGTTTGCAAGTAACCGAGCCCAAAGTTACGGAACTGGCCTGGCACCATGAGCAGAGAGGAAGTGGGTAGGAGCTCTGATGATTAGAAAGGAGTGTGGCCACTGGGTGGAGCGTCCCCAGGCAGATCCTGCTAGAAGCCTGGTCTGGCCTCAGCACTCCTAGAAGAGAGCGATAACTGCATTTTACCCACGTGTCTTATCTCTGTATGTAAAGCAGTGTCACCAACTCTTGTGATTTCATCACCAGGCTCATGATATTTGGTGTTTTGGAAAGCCCCAGCTGCTGGAGTCAGGTGATTGTGGGAGAATTGCAGTTTGCTTTTAAAACTATCCAGCAAATTTCTGGCCCTTATGGGTGTGAAGAAACAGCTGGAAAATGTAAACCAAGGTTCAAAACCCAGAAGGCAATACATAGAGCCCCAGTGAATTGCTGGTTTATAAAATCTCATTATTTTTAAGACAGTCTCAGGGCTGGGAATGGCTGGATGTCTGATTTGTGAGTACTCAGGGTTGGCAGTGCTATTAAAGCGATGCTGCCAACTGGATTTTGTCTCCTAGACAACTCCTGGAAGAGCATGTGTGTGGGTCCCTGGGCTCCCTGTAGCTGTTTTGGCCAGTTCGGGCAGCAAAACCACACCCATCCTCCTCAGATGCGCCCCTCCCTCCATTCACTGTGCAGCTCTCTGTCTGCTGCTTTCGGTTCTGCTCTAGCTGGTAACACACTTTGGCTGGGTTATGGGAGCAGGGATTGTGTCATCATCAGCAGCACAATGTAAGTTACAAAGTACCCTCAAATGCACAAAGGAAAGTCTCTATCTCTCAGCTCTAGCAATCCCAGGGGGGATTTGTTACAATCATTAGTACAAGCATTTTCAGATGGAAATGCAATTCCAAAGACAAAGGTCCTTTAAATCAGGTAAAGTGTTTAACTCATGCATGCTAGGTGTTGGCAAACTCACTGGCTTTGCTAACTATTCCTCACAGACAACAGCGAAGGGCGTATAATACCACACTGTTATGGCTGCCAGTTACTGCCTCCCACTACCCCCGTCCCCCACCCCACAGCATACCCACAATTGCTCAAGCTACAACACTTAGTATCAAGTTTTTAAGAGACCTCGGCACATTGTGGGGCTGATCTCTTTGGAAAAGTAACCCCATAAAGAATGCTGTTTGCCACAGATCTGTAGAAGGCTTGTGGAGAAACAAAACCAACCAGTGCTGCAAACTCCCAAGATTTTGTCATGTCTCTTGCAATATTAACTTAATTTTTAAAGCTCCAGCTCCTGGACTTATGTTATTTCACGAGAATCTCAGCCAGAAGGTGAAGGTAAAGAATTCAACTCTGATTATTTTTAAGCTCTCACCATTTTTAAGCCAATCTCATGATTTTGGGGGGCCTGACTCATGCTTTTCGAAGGCTCAGAGTTGATGCTAATGTGGCCCCCTGCTGATCACCATCAGAAATGTTTAGCCAAGAAAGTTAAATCTTGTTCCTATGATCCGCCTGCCTGCACATGGGGGGCTGCCTCCCTGATCAGGGTTTGCAGAGGGGGTGCCTGCAAGCATTAGGGATCTAGCCATTAGTTTACTGTCCTAAGAACACCTAAGTGGAGACCACATCTTCCTCTATGTTTGTACATTGCCTAGAACAATGGAGCCCCAAATCTGAGTGGGGCCATTGGACGCTATCCCAATATAAATAATAGCAGTGCTTCTCGACAGGGGTTCCTTTGGGGGCACCCTGAGTGGAAAACTTTCCACTGCCAACAGCTGATCAGAAATTTATGAGCTCCAAAGTCACACACTCAGAGGCTGACGGCAGAGCCTAATGCAGCCCCAGTCCAATCTCACAGCACTGCCTGCTTGTAGAATGGCCAGGTGGAGCAGAACCAGAGGACAAGAAAGAGGAAATCAGTTCTGACTGCTCCTACCCACCTCTGGACCACGGGAGAGAAGCAGACAAGCAGGACTGGATGTAGGGGATGTTGCTATAGTAGTCATGTTGTAAGGTGCCAATATACCACAGTGCTGGGCCCTGTAGAAAAACCGGGCCAGTCCCTAGGCTGGTTGGGGCAGCTGGGAAGCACTGAGTATCCTAGTGTGGCCTCACCCTGAGACTAATGGGGGCACAGACAGACTTCTCCATTGTTCTCTGGTTTCAGAGTTTTCTCTGGTGGTTTTACCATGCGTTTCTAGCTGTTATGGCTTCAAAGCCACCTTTCAAAGCCTGGAGTGAGTGAAGCTGATACAGTGAGCTGTGCCAGAGTCTGCAGAGAGCCTGAGACAATAGCTGTGGGGGGACGGTTCCATTTATTTCAATGAGTGCTAACTCAAGGATACTTTACATGTCAACCTTGCTAACTACATCCCTCCTCACCAAAGCAGGGATGTCATAAATATAAAGGGAAGGGTAAACACCTTTAAAATCCCTCCTGGCCAGAGGCAAAACCCTTTCACCTGTAAAGGGTTAAGAAGCTAAGATAACCTCGCTAGCACCTGACCAAAATGACCAGTGAGGAGACAAGATACTTTCAAAAGCTAGGGTGAGGGAAAAACAAAGCCTCCCTCTCTCTGTCTGTGTGATGCTTTTGCCAGGGACGGAACAGGAATGGAGTCTTAAAACTTAGTAAGTAATCTAGCTAGATATGCGTTAGATTCTATGTTGTTTAAATGGCTGAGAAAATAAGCTGTGCTGAATGGAATGTATATTCCTGTTTTTGTGTCTTTTTGTAACTTAAGATTTTGCCTAGAGGGATTCTCTATGTTTTGAATCTGATTACCCTGTAAAGTATTTTCCATCCTGATTTTACAGAGATGATTCTTTTACTTTTTCTTCTATTAAAATTCTTCTTTTAAGAACCTGATTGCTTTTTCATTGTTCTTAAGATCTAAGGGTTTGGGTCTGTATTCACCTATGCAGATTGGTGAGGATTTTTATCAAGCCTTCCCCAGGAAAGGGGGTGTAGGGTTTGGGGAGGATTTTGGGGGGAAAGACGTTTCCAAGCGGGCTCCTTCCCGATTATATATTTGTTAGACGCTTGGTGGTGGCAGCAAAATAAAGTCCAAGGACAAAAGATAAAATAGTTTGTACCTTGGGGAAATTTTAACCTAAGCTGGTAAAAATAAGTTTAGGGGGTTTTCATGCAGGTCCCCACATCTGTACCCTAGAGTTCGGAGGAGAAGAAGGATCAGATGTGCAGCACAATGGGCCCTGCTGCTCCATGACTGGGGCCGTTGTGCTAAATTAGATGGAATAAATAGGCCAAGAGAGCACGACCCCATCACTGTCCAATGCTGAACAGCTCACCAAGGCTCAGTTAAACTCCCCATCTGACAGTTGATTGGATGGTGTCATAGGTTGCAGTAAGTGTCCTTTTTGGGGGAAAGAGAAGCAGTGAGTTGAGATGGGCTGGAGCTGTTTTGAGCCCAATCCCATTTCCTGCCAGACAAAACAAGCCAAATGCACACAAACGGGGGAGAGGAAAAAAGAAAATGCCGCTTCTGTCTCTGGCACTGCTGGAGAGACACAGGCCTGGCACATGCTCTGAGCAGCCCCTGCAAGACCTGGCAAACCTGTACCCACGCTGGGTGGTTTAGTACATTGCTTTTAGCTGCTTCCTGGGTCCCAGGAGTGTTACAAAACACAGTCTTGGCCAGTTCAGCCAGGTCTTAGTAGACAGAAGGGAAAAGGAGAGCAATAGGAAGGAGAAGCAAGAAGGTCGGGAAGGAAAAGGAACATAAGAACATACGAATGGCCCTACTGGGTCAGACCAAAGGTCCATCTAGCCCAGTATCCTGTCTTCCAACAGTGGCCAGTGCCAGGTGCCCCAGAGGGAATGAACAGAACAGGTAATCATCAAGTGATCCACCCCCTGTTGCTTATTCCCAGCTTCTGGCAAACAGAGGCTAGGGACACCATTCCTGCTCATCCTGGCTAATACCCATTGATGGACCTATCCTCCAGGAATTTATCTAGTTCTTTTTTGAATCTTGTTATGGTCTTCGCTTCACAACATCCTCTGTCAAGGAGTTCCACAGGTTGACTGTGCATTGTGTGAAGAAATACTTCCTTTTATTTGTTTTAAACCTGCTGCATATTAATTTCATTTGGTGATCCCTAGTTCTTGTGTTATGAGAAGTAGTAAACAAAACTTCCTTATCTACTTTCTCTACACCAGTCATGATTTTATAAACCTCAATCATATCTCCCCTTAATCTCTTTTCCAAGCTGAAAAGTCCCAGTCTTATTAATCTCTCCTCATATAGAGAGCCGTTCCGTACCCCTAACCATTTTTGTTGCCTTTTTCTGAACATTTTCCAATTCCAATATATCTTTTTTGAGATGGAGTGACCACATCTGCACACAGTATTCAAGATGTGGGCGTACCATGGATTTATATAGAGGCAACATGATATTTTCTGTCCTATTATCTATCCCTTTCTTAATTATTCCTAGCATTCTGTTTGCTTTTTTGACTGCTGCTGCACATTGAGTGGATGTTTTCAGAGAACTATCCACAATGACTCCAAGAGCTCTTTATTGAGGGGTTAACAGCTAATTTAGATCCCATCATTTTATATGTATAGTTGGGATTATGCTTTCCAATGTTCATTACTTTGCATTTATCAACATTAAATTTCATCTGCCATTTTGTTGCCCAGTCACTCAGTTTTGAGAGATCTTTTTGTAGCTCTTCGCAGTCTGCCTGGGTCTTAACTATCTTTAGTAATTTTGTATCATCTGCAAATTTTTCCACCTCACTGTTTACCCCTTTTTCCAGATCATTTATGAATATGTTGAATAGGACTTGTCAGGGTTCCCTCCCCACTCTGAACTCTAGGGTACAGATGTGGGGACCCGCATGAAAGCCCCCTAAGCTTATTTCTACCAGCTTAGGTTAAAAGCTTCCCCAAGGTACAAATCCTTTGTTCTTGGATGGTACGCTGCCACCACCTAGTGATTTAGACAAAGAATCAGGGAAAGGACCACTTGGAATTCCTATTCCCCCCAAAATATCCCCCCAAGTCCTACACTCCCTTCCTGGGAAGGCTTGAGAATAATATACCAACCAAATAGGTAAACCAGATTCTTAAAAAACAGAACTTTCTTTTAAAGAAAAAAAAAAAAAAAGTAAAAGAAGCACCTCTGTAAAATCAGGATGAAAGGTAACTTTATAGGGTAATCAGATTCAAAACAGAGGATTCCCCTCTAGGCAAAACTTTAAAGTTACAAAAAACAGGGATAAACCTCCCACTTAGCACAGGGAAAATTCACAAGTTGAAAACAAAAGTTAATCTAACGCACCTTGCCTTATTTACTTACTCTTTTTGCAATATTGAGACTCACTTTAGGATGGTTTATAGGAGAAGGAGTTTTCTGACCTGGTGCTTCTCTGCTTCCCAAGAGAACACACAAACAAAGAGCACAAACAAAGCCTTCCCCCCAGATTTGAAAGTATCTTCTTTCCCCATTGGTCCTTTTGGTCAGGCACCAACCAGGTTATTTGAGCTTCTTAATCCTTTACAGGTAAGGAGGAATTTTAGGCTACTCTTAGCGGTATGGTTATGACACACCCCCCCAAAATCACAGACGGTGCTGGACAGCCTGTACCACACTGACTGTGATTTCTTCCTGGAGCTCAAGGAGAAAACAGAGAGTTAATAAGACACATACACCTCTAGATATACTACTGATTATATAAAAACTAACAATATATTCCACATTTCAAGGACAATTTTAACCAATTGATTCTGGGAAACTTTCACAGGAGAGTGCATCAGCCACTTTGTTAGACGTTCCTGGAATGTGTTGTATTTCAAAATCAAAATCTTGGAGAGCTAAACTCCACCGAAGAAGTTTTTTGTTATTTTCCTTGACGGTATGAAGCCACTTCAGTGCAGCATGGTCGGTTTGCAGGTGGAAACGCAGTCCCCAAACGTATGGGCGTAGCTTTTCCAGAGCATACACAATGGCGTAACATTCCTTTTCACTGATTGACCAGTGGCTTTCCCTCACAGACAGTTTTTTTGCTCAGAAACACAACAGGATGCAATTCTTGATCTGGACCTTCCTGCATTAAAACTGCTCCCACAGCACGCTTGGATGCATCTGTGCTTACTAGAAAAGGTTTGTCAAAGTCTGGGGCCCTGAGCATAGGGTCAGACATGAGTGTTGCTTTAAGCTGGTTAAAGGTCTTCTGACACTCATTAGTCCACTGAACTGCATTTGGCTGGTTCTTTCTGGTTAGGTCGGTCAGTGGGACAGCGATTTGGCTGTAGTGCGGTACAAATCACCTGTAATATCCGGCCAAGCCTAAAAAGGATTGGACCTGTTTCTTTGACCTTGGGATAGGCCACTTTTGGATAGCATTCACTTTGGCCTGTAGGGGATTGATAGTTCCTTGACCCACCTGGTGTCCAAGGTAAGTCACTCTGTTTAGGCCTATTTGACACTTCTTAGCCTTAACAGTTAGTCCTGCCTCTCGTATGCGCTCAAAGACCTTCCGGAGATGCTCCAGGTGTTCTGCCCATGAGTCAGAAAATATGGCCACATCGTCAAGATAGGCAACTACAAATTCTCCAAATCCCGCTAGGAGACTATCTACAAGTTTCTGGAAGGTGGCGGGTGCATTTTGCAGCCTGAAAGGGAGCACATTAAATTCATACAGCCCTACATGGGTGATGAAGGCTGATCTTTCCTTGGTGGATTCATCTAGCGGTACTTACCAGTACCCCTTAGAATCATAGAATATCAGGGTTGGAAGGGACCTCAGGAGGTCATCAAGTCCAACCCCCTGCTCAAAGCAGGACCAATCCCCAGTCAAAATCATCCCAGCCAGGGATTTGTCAAGCCTGACCTTAAAAACTTCTAAGGAAGGAGATTCTACCACCTCCCTAGGTAACGCATTCCAGTGTTTCACCACCCTCTTAGTGAAAAAGTTTTTCCTAATATCCAGCTTAAACCTCCCCCACTGCAACTTGAGACCATTACTCCTTGTCCTGTCCTCTTCTACCACTGAGAATAGTCTAGAACCATCCTCTCTGGAACCACCTCTCAGGTAGTTGAAAGCAGCTATCAAATCCCCCCTCATTCTTCTCTTCTGCAGACTAAACAATCCCAGTTCCCTCAGCCTCTCCTCATAAGTCATGCGTTCCAGACCCCTAATCATTTTTGTTGCCCTTCGCTGGACTCTCTCCAATTTATCCACATCCTTCTTGTAGTGTGGGGTCCAAAACTGGACACAGTACTCCAGATGAGGCCTCACCAATGTCGAATAGAGAGGAATGATCACGTCCCTCGATCTGCTCGCTATGCCCCTACTTATACATCCCAAAATGCCATTGGCCTTCTTGGCAACAAGGGCACACTGCTGACTCATATCCAGCTTCTCGTCCACTGTCACCCCTAGGTCCTTTTCCGCAGAACTGCTGCCTAGCCATTTGGTCCCTAGTCTGTAGCTGTGCATTGGGTTCTTCCGTCCTAAGTGCAGGACCCTGCACTTCTCCTTATTGAACCTCATCAGATTTCTTTTGGCCCAATCCTCCAATTTGTCTAGGTCCCTCTGTATCCTATCCCTGCCCTCCAGCGTATCTACCACTCCTCCCAGTTTAGTATCATCCGCAAATTTGCTGAGAGTGCAATCCACACCATCCTCCAGATCATTTATGAAGATATTGAACAAAACCGGCCCCAGGACCGACCCCTGGGGCACTCCACTTGACACCGGCTGCCAACTAGACATGGAGCCATTGATCACTACCCGTTGAGCCCGACAATCTAGCCAACTTTCTACCCACCTTATAGTGCATTCATCCAGCCCATACTTCTTTAACTTGCTGACAAGAATACTGTGGGAGACCGTGTCAAAAGCTTTGCTAAAGCTTGGTTAAGTCTAAGGTAGAGATGAACTGGGCATGTCCCAGTTCCTCCAATAGCTCATCTGTGTGAGGCATTGGATAGCTGTCTGGGCAAGTCACAGCATTTAGCTTACGGTAGTCCACGCAAAAGTGTATTTCCCCATCTGGTTTGGGGACTAGAACCACTGGAGATTCCCATGCACTGTTAGAGGGGCAGATCACACCCATCTCTAGCATATCCTGGATCTCCCGTTCTATAGCAGTTTTGGCTTGAGGAGACACTCGGTAAGGTTGGGCTCTAATTGGGTGAGCATTACCTGTGTCAATGGAGTGGTATGCCTGTTCGGTCAGTCCTGGGGTGGCCGAAAACATTGGCACGAATCTAGTGCACAGCTCCTTGATCTGCTGGCGCTGCGTACGCCCAAGTGTCATGGAGAGGTTCACCTCTTTCACGCCACCATCACTATTTCCTTTGTAGTAGACACCTTCAGGCCACTCAGCGTCATTTCCTCCCTGGGCTGTAAACTGACAAGCCTATAATTCTCTGGAATAAAAGGGCTTCAGAGAATCAACATGGTACACTTTTGGCTTTAGGTTTGAGGTGGGGAATGCTATGAGATAGCTAACAGCTCCCAGGTGCTCTTGGACTGTAAATGGCCCTTCCCATGATGCTTCCATCTTATGGGCCTGAAGCGCCTTCAAGACCATGACCAGGTCCCCTACTTTAAAGGAACGTTCTCTGGCATGTTTATCATACCAGGCCTTTTGATCTTCCTGAGCATCTTTTAGGTTCTCTAGCAAGGGCTAAAGAGGTTGGGAGGGTATTTTGTAGGTTGTTTACAAAGTCCAGAATGTTAGTTCCTGGAGAAGGCATAAACCCCTCCCATTGCTGCTTCACCAACTGCAATGGCCCCTTAATCTCATGGCCATACACAAATTCAAATGGTGAAAACTCTAAACTGGGATGTGGTACAGCCCTCTAGGCAAAGAGCAATTGCTATAACACTAGGTCCCAATTGTTGGAGTGCTCATTTACGAATTTACGTTTCATGGCCCCCAAAGTTCCATTAAACTTCTCCACCAGGCCATTTGTTTGATGGTGGTAAGGGGTGGCAACCAAGTGGTTCACCCCAGGAGCTTCCCACAGGCTTTTCATGGTCCCTGCCAGGAAATTAGTTCCCGAATCTGTAAGGATGTCGGAGGGCCAACCTACCCTGGCAAAAATGTCTGTTAATGCCTGGCACACACTTTTAGCCCTGGTGTTGCTTAGAGCTACTGCTTCCAGCCATTGTGTGGCAAAATCCATGAAAGTCAGTATGTACTGCTTTCTTCTGGGTGTATTTTTCAGAAAAGGACCCAGAATATTCACAGCTACTCGCTGAAATGGAACCTCAATGATGGGGAGTGGCTGGAGAGGGGCTTTGACCTGGTCTTGGGGTTTTCCCACTCTTTGGCACACCTCACAAGACCAGACATAGGTAGAAACATCCTTGCCCATTCCCTCCCAGTGGAATGACCTCCCCAAACGGTCTTTGGTCCTGTTCATCCCAGCATGGCAACTAGGATGACAGTGGGCTAAGCTTAAGAGCTTTACCTGGTACTTAGTTGGAACTACCAACTGCCTCTGCGGATGCCAGTCTTCTTGGTGCCAACCAGAAAGAGTTTCCTTGTATAAAAATCCTCTTTCTACAACAAACCGGGATCAATTAGAAGAGCTGAGAGGCAGTGGGTTGCTCCGTGCTGCCGTCCAAGCTCCCTGGAGGCTTTCCTCTGCTTCTTGTTCAGCCTGGAACTGTTCCCTTGATGCTGGAGACATCAGTTCCTCACTGGATTGTGGACTTGGGCTTGGTCCCTCTGGAAGCGATGCAGGTGATGGGGTTGTTTCCGTTGACTGTGAACCGCTCTCTGCTGGTGCACTGTGGGGTATTTCAGGCTCCGGCTGAGCCTTTTGTGTAGGCTTAGCTGCTGCTGCCCGTGCGGGCTTGGTGGTGCCCTCTGGTGTTGGAGCTGTAGATGGGGTTGCAAATGCTGGATTCAGTACTGGCAATGGTTCTGGTGCTGGTTGTTTTGCCAGTTCTGGATCTGGGACTGGTTTTGGCTGGGTCTCTGGGACTGGATCCACTATGGCTGTTGCAGTTGTTGGCAGGGGATCCGGTTCCATCACCTCTGTCGGGGTCTCTGGTAATACCAACGGGGCCCTGGTGGAAGGCTCAGGAACAGGGATAGGTGTGAAAGCTTGCTTAGCCTGGCTGTGGGTGACCATTCCCACCCTCTTGGCTAGTTTCACATGGTTGGCCAAGTCTTCCCCCAGCAGCATGGGAATGGGATAATCATCACAGACTGCAAAAGTCCACATTCCTGACCAGCCCTTGTACTGGACAGGCAACTTGGCTGTAGGCAAGTTTAAAAATTTTGACATGAAGGGTTGAATCATCACTTGGGCCTCTGGGTTGATGAATTTGGGGTTGTCAAGGTTCCTTCCCCACTCTGAACTCTAGGGTACAGATGTGGGGACCTGCATGAAAGAGCCCCTAAGCTTATTCTTACCATCTTAGGTTAAAAACTTCCTCAAGGTACAAATTTTGCCTTGTCCTTGAACCCTATGCTGCCACCACCAAGCGTGTTAAACAAAGAACAGGGAAAGAGCCCACTTGGAGACGTCTTCCCCCCCAAATATCCCCCCAAGCCCTACACCCCCTTTCCTGGGGAAGGCTTGATAAGAATCCTCACCAATTTGTACAGGTGAACACAGACCCAAACCCTTGGATCTTAAGAACAATGAAAAAGCAATCAGGTTCTTAAAAGAAGAATTTTAATTAAAGAAAAAGAATCACCTCAGTAAAATCAGGATGGTAAATACCTTACAGGGTAATCAGATTCAAAACATAGAGAATCCCTCTAGGCAAAACCTTAAGTTACAAAAAGACACAAAAACAGGAATATACATTCCATCCAGCACAACCTATTTTACCAGCCATTAAACAAAAGAAAATCTAATGCATTCCTAGCTAGATTACTTACTAACTTTTTACAGGAGTTCTGAAGAGCATTCCTGATCTGTTCCTGGCAAAAGCATCACACAGACAGACAGACCCTTTGTTCCCCCCCCTCCAGCTTTGAAAGTATCTTGTCTCCTCATTGGTCATTTTGGTCAGGTGCCAGCGAGGTTATCTTAGCTTCTTAACCCTTTATAGGTGAAGGGGTTTTGCCTCTGGCCAGGAGGGATTTTATAGTTCTGTATACAGAAAGGTGCTTACCCTTCCCTTTATATTTATGACAGGAGTCCACTAAGGATTGGTGGATAGCTGACACCTGTGCTCCAGTGTCCCTCCATGCTGTAACCTTCTTCCTGCCCACACTCACAGTTTCCCTTCTCTCTGAGGGTACCCGGGAGGCATCTGGGCCTGAGGACCTTTGGTGTGATTCTGGTGCAATGAACTGAAGTCTGTTGGGGTTCTTGGGGCAGTTGGCTTTCACATGCCTCAGCTCATTACATTTAAAACATCGCCCTGCTGACTGGTCACTGGGGCGAGGTGGGTTGTTGGAGAAAGGTGTGGTGGAACGATAAGGTGTTTGGGTTTTTCCTTGGGATGTAGGTGGGGCCTTCGGCTGCCCCCGGTGATAGGGTGTCATCTCAGGTTGCCCCTTCTGATAGTCGCTCCAACTGCTACTAATTTTTTTCTTTTCTGCCACCTCCACCCATTTGGTTCCAATCTCCGCTGCCTCGATTACCATTTTGGGCTTCCCATCTAGGATGTACCTTTCTATTTCTTCAGGAACACCCTCTAAGAACTGCTCCATTTGTATGAGGAGAGACAGATCTTCCAGAGATTTAATGCTTGCCCCTGATATCCAGGCATCCCAATGTTTCACAATGTGGTAGGCGTGTCGGTAAAATGCCACGTCCGGTTTCCACTTTAGGGCTTTGAACCGCTGATGGGCATGCTCGCATGTTAGCCCCGTTCTGATTCTGGCCTGTTCTTTAAAAAGTTTATAACTGTTCATGTGTTCCTTAGGCATTTCAGTTGCCACTTCTGCTAAGGGTCCACTGAGTTGTGGCCTCAGCTCTACCATGTACTGGTCTGTAGGGATGCTGTACCCAAGGCAGACCCTTTTGAAATTTTCTAAGAAGGCCTCTGTATCATCGCCTGCCTTGTAGGTGGGGAACTTTCTGGGATGGGAAGCGGTACCTGGAGAAGGATTGCTAGGGTTGTCTGGTATATTTTGCATAGCCCTTGCCAACTTTAACTCCAGTTCATGCTTCTTCTCTCTTTCTTTTAACTCCAGGGCTCTCTTGTGGGCAGCTTCTTCTGCCTCCATCATTCTCTTGTGGGCAACCTCCTATGCATTTATTTCTAGTTGTCTTAATTCCATCCGTCTCTGATGTTCATTTTCTTTCTCTTGTACTTCCAGTCTAGCCAGGTCTAGTTTATTAGCTGCTTCACTGGTAGTCATTTTTCTGCTTTCTTGTGCTTAACTCTAGCTATACCCGAGAGTTAGAAAGAAAAAAAACAACAACCGTGAATTCCCCTGCAGGAGTTAACTACCCTGCCCTCAGGCAGAGAAAAAAAAACCTCCAGGTGCTCCAAAACTTAAAAAAAATCCTTAAAAAAAAAAACAAAACACCCCTCCCTGCTTTCCAAGCAGCCAAAAGGAAAAAAAAAATTGTCTTTTTAAAATCCTACTGTGCTTTTGGTTCAAAATGATCCCACCGCTACCACCATGTCAGGGTTCCCTCCCCACTCTGAACGCTAGGGTACAGATGTGGGGACCCACATGAAAGCCCCCTAAACTTATTTCTACCAGCTTAGGTTAATCCTTTGTCCTTGGACGGTACACTGCCACCACCAAGTGATTTAGACAAGGAATCAGGGAAAGGACCACTTGGAATTCCTATTCCCCCCAAAATAACCCCCCAAACCCTACACCCCCTTCCTGGGAAGGCTTGAGAATAGTATACCAATCAAATAGGTAAACCAGATTCTTAAAAAACAGAACTTTCTTTTAAAGAAAAAAAAGTAAAAGAAGCACCTCTGTAAAATCAGGATGAAAGGTAACTTTACAGGGTAATCAGATTCAAAACACAGAGGATTCCCTTCTAGGCAAAACTTTAAAGTTACAAAAAACAGGGATAAACCTCCCTCTTAGCACAGGGAAAATTCACAAGTTGAAAACAAAAGTTAATCTAACGCACCCTGCCTTATTTACTTACTCTTTTTGCAATATTGAGACTCACTTTAGGATGGTTTATAGGAGAAGGAGTTTTCTGACCTGGTGCTTCTCTGCTTCCCAAGAGAACACACAAACAAAGAGCACAAACAAAGCCTTCCCCCCAGATTTGAAAGTATCTTCTTTCCCCATTGGTCCTTTTGGTCAGGTGCCAATCAGGTTATTTGAGCTTCTTAACCTTCTTAAGGAGGAATTCTAGGCTACTCTTAGCGGTATGGTTATGACAGGACTGGTCCCAGAACAGAGCCCTGGGGGACACCACTGTTTACCTCTCTCCATTCTGAAAACTGACCATTTATACCTACCCTTTATTTCCTATCTTTTAACCATTTATCAGTCCATGAGAGCACCTTCCCTCTTATCCTGTAGCAGGATGCACAAGTGGGGGGTGTATGACAAAGTCTCACATCCCAGGTGCTGCTTATGAGTTACCCAGAGCTGGTGGGGTCCCCTTGCTCTGGCCTGGCCTTCTCAGGACATTTATCAGGCTGATGGAAGCCCAGTTGTGTCCCGGCGGATCCTGGGTTCTCTAGAGATGGTGGGGGCGGGAATCAGGCTGGAGGTGCTTTCCCTCTTTGCTTTGCCTGTCTCCCAGCCAGCAGTTGTTAATTTCCCCCAAAAGTCTTTTTTTTTAAGAACCCCAAAAACAGAGGGGTGGGGTCACCCAGCCCCTCATCATTGTGATAGCCAATTAGGCCTCATTTCCTACACCCCAGTTGTGGGCCATTAATTTTCAGGTCCCCACATTTCTGGTTTATCAGACCTGATTTGAACAGAGTCCCTGACTCATCAACAGCCTCTTTGTTTGGACTAATTGAATCTGTCTCCTGTTCGCACCTTTCCACATCCCCATTCCATGGTACACCTGCTTGGAGCATGTCACAGCCATGAGCCACTTTCCCACGCTGACCGCATAATGAAAGCAGGCCCCACCGGCCTCCATTATTAGCACAGGCCTTGCGGCGCTACAGGCAGCTCTGGGTGTTTACTGACTGTGTTTCAAAAAGATTGCCAAGGTGCCTAATTGATGTATATGTATGTTTGTGAGTAGCTGCATTCAGTTATGTATGTGTGTATATGGGTGTATTAGTGCTCACGCATGTATCTGTGAATATGTGTGTGTGTACATGTACAGGTATATGTGTGTGTGCATGCACACAATTATCTACATGTGTATGCATGTGTGAGTGTACAGGGATGAGTGTGTATCTCTGTGTGTATGCACGTGAGTGCACAAAGTGCATGTATCTGTATGTGTGTATTTCTGGGTGTATGCACATGTGAGTGTACAGGGTGCATGTGCCTATCTCTGTGTGTTTGCACATGTGAGTGTACATGTGTGTGCGTGTCCATGTTTGAGTGTGTGTCTGTGTGTATCTATGTGTGAGTGTACAGGGGTGTGTGTATCTATGTATGCATGTGTGAGTGTACAGGAGCGTGTGTGACTGTGTATGAGTGAGTGTACGGGGTTGTGTGTGTGTATGGTGTGTGAGGGTATGGGAGTGTGTGAGACAGTGTATGGGTGTGTATATGTCTGTACGGGGTGTGAGTGTATGAAGGTGTGTGTGTATATACAGGGTATGTGTGTGTCAGTGCATGGGTGTGCATGTCTGGGTTTGCATGTATGCATCCGATGAAGTGAGCTGTAGCTCACGAAAGCTTATGCTCAAATAAATTGGTTAGTCTCTAAGGGGCCACAAGTACTCCTTTTCTTTTTGCACAAGCTGTGAGTATATGTGTGTGTGTGAATGTACATGTATGTGTATCTGTATAGGGTGTGTGTATGAGTGTACATATGTGTGTCTGTATGGGGTGTGTGTGTATGAGTGTACCTGTGTGTGTGTGTACATGTATGTGTCTGTCTGTATTGGGATGTGAATGTATGTGTGTCTGTATCAGGTGTGAGTGTACGTGTGTGCGAGTGTACAGGTGTATGTGTGTGTCAGTACAGGATGTGTTTGTCTGCAAAGTGTGCATGTGTGTTTATACAGGGTGTATGTATGGGAGTGTGTGTACTTGTACGGGGTGTGTGTGTGTGCGTGCGTGCAATGTGTTTTTGTGTTCATGGTGTATGCCTGTCTGTCCGTGTGTGTCCGGGGTGTATGTCTGTCTGTCCAGTGCGTGTGTGTGTGTCTGGCCAGTCAGTGTGTATGTGCCTGTCTGTCTGGTGTGTATGTGTGTGTGGGGGAGGGGTGTATGTGTGTGTCTGTCAGGTATGTGTGTCCATCCGTCCGGGGTGTATGTCTGTCTGTCTGGAGTGCGTGTGTCCCCGTCTCGGGTTTGTGTGTGTGTCTGTCTGTCTGGGGTGTGTTTGTGTCCGGGGTGTACGTGTGTTTGTCTGGGGTGTGTGTGAATGTTTGTGTCTGTCCAGTATGTGTCTGTGCGTCCGGTGTGTGTGTCTGTCCGGGGTGTGTGTGAATGTGTATGTGTGTCTGGGATCATAGAATCATAGAATATCGGGGTTGGAAGGGACCTCAGGAGGTCATCTAGTCCAAACCCCCTGCTCAAAGCAGGACGGATCCCCAACTAAATCATCCCAGCCAGGGCTTTGTCAAGCCTGACCTTAAAAACTTCTAGGGAAGGAGATTCCACCACCTCCCTGGGTAACCCATTCCAGTGTTTCACCACCCTCCTAGTGAAATAGTGTTTCCTAATATCCAACCTAAACCTCCCCCACTGCAACTTGAGACCATTACTCCTGTGTGTGTGTGTGTGTCTGTCCAGGGTGTGTGTGTGTGTGTCCTGGGTGTGCTTGTGTATGTGTGTCTGGTGTGTGTCTGTCCGAGGTGTGTGTAAATGTGTGTGTCTGTCCGGGGATGACAGCCCGGCTAGCTGGGCACTCACAGTTCCCGGGCTCTCGCGCACGTCACAACCCGCGCTGCCGAGGGGCTCCAACCAGACTGCGGGCGGACCCGCTGGCAGGAGCCCGCCAGTCGTGCTGGCCCAGGGCGGGAGCAGGCGCGTCCTTCCCACAGCTCAGCTCGCTCCGCCCCGGAGGTGCCTGGCCAGGTGAGCGGAGCGCCCAGGTCGAGCACACACGGGGTGGCCCGGCCCGGCCCGGCCCGGCCTGGCTCAGCGGCCGGCGTCTGCGGTGGGTTCCGGCTTGGGAGAGTGGGGTCTCCGGGGAGGCGGGGGCCAGACTGCGTGTCTCTGGGGTGGGGGCGTCTGGGGCAGCAGGAACCAGGCACGGGGTGCGTCTGGGGCGGGAGGGAGGATACAGGGAAAGGGTGTCTCTGGGGTGGGGGTGTCTGGGGCAGCAGGGCCTGGCAGGGGGTGCGTCTGGGGGGGGAGGGAGGATACAGGGAAGGGGTGTCTCTGGGGTGGGGGTGTCTGGGGTAGCAGGGCCGGGCAGGGGGTGTCTCTGAGATGGGGGTCGTGGGGGGTGAATACCGATTTTATACTCACTGGTGCCAGGTTTCCCTGTTCCCAGGGCAGATCCCCGGGGGTGGTGCAGAGAGGGTCCCAGGCCAGCCGTTGGGATCCCTGCCCAGGGGGGAAGGGCAGGGGCAGGGAGAGGCTCTGAGACCATTGGGTTGCCTCTCAGTGGGTGCCTGTATGCTGGTCCCAGGGACAGATCTCTGCCTGTGCCTGGCACAGTTTCCTAGGGCCAGTTTCTAACCATTGGGAGCGTATTAATGAGACTCAACGGGGGTGCTCAGGACAGAGTGCCACCTGGCATGGGAGAACCGCCCGGGCATCTGATCTGATAGGGAGTGGGGCGCAGGGCCCATCACCTGCAGCACTAGGCATGAGGCACAGCAGGACCTGCCACCGCCAGGTCACTGCTTCAAATCTGCCCTTGTCAGTCATAACCGTTCCTGTCCCATGGTTTTTGTGGCATGCGGAGGGCATCTCCACCTACTATGCTTCCAGCCTTGGTGGAAACCCCACTGTTCTCCTGGCTTCTAGGTGTCTTTCCCCACTTTCATCCCCACCCCTCCCCCAGCATGCCCAGCTGGTGGGTGGGTGTGGGGTAGAGGGAGTGGCTGGCTCTCCTTATCCATATTCTCCCCGCCTCTGCCTTCTTCTGGCATGTTGTGGTGGAGCAGAGGAGGTGTGAGACAGTGCAGGCGAGTTTCCTGAATCACTGCAGTGATCAGGGTGTGTGTGTCTGCAGCTAGCAGCCCTAGACAGAATGAGAGGAGGAAGTTCCCCACTCCAAAGCCACCTTGTTTAAAAGGCAAAATTTCCTTATTTGTAAGCTGAAGTGTGTAATTAAACTAATCGAGAGGTGCTGCCATGCTCCATGGGGATACTCGCCAGGACAAAGGTGGCTTGTTTGGTTTAGCGGATGTTGCTTGGGAAGAAGTTTAAACTAACCCAGAAAAATGGTCTCTTATAGCGGAATAAAGCTTGTGCATGGCAGAGGGTGGATGCGGGGGGAGGGGGGGATTATACTGATATAACTATAGTGGTTTAACTGGTAAAACTTTCCCATGTAGACAAGGCCTAAGTGCCCACTCAACAGTGGCAGTTTAGCAACATAACCAGCCAGTTGCGGATGCACTTCCTGCGCTTGAGGGCACCTCCACATGCGCTTATGAAGGTTAGGAAAATGTACCCCTGAGGCTTTAGCCGTGTATAATAATAAACCAAACAGAAGCCAAACCTTGTCAACTTCGCTTACTCCAGGGACCCAGCATCTGAAATCCAGTGGAACTCATTTCCAGAGATGGGCAGATCCAGCGAGGCAGGTGTTCTATAAAGCTGGAACAGACTTGGGCTCGCTATGGATGGAGATGATTTGGGGCCAGGAGTTTTGCCTCTTGATCCGTTGCAATTTTTGCTCTGTAGGGAAGTGAGTGCAGTCCCGAGGCCTCCCTTGTTAGCAGACAACCTGACTGGGGCCCTGTTCTGAGCTTCAGTGCTCCTTTCAACCTTCCTGACAAAGGCTCCTACCCAGATGGTTTTGGGAACGGTGGAGGCAGGCTGTCAATAAGGCCCTTCATTCCCATCCAGGCGTGGCAGGTTTGTAGCAATTTTGGTGGTGCCCAGAACCTGCCCCCCCCAATTCTGCCCCCCACCTGCCTAAGGCTCGGGGAGGGAGTTTGGGTGGGGGGAGGAGGTCTGGGGTGCAGGCCCTGGGCTGAGGCAGGGGGTTGGGGTGCAGGACGGGTGAGAGGTTGGGCTCTGGAAGGGAGTTTGGGTGGGGGAGGGGGTCTGGGGTGCAGGCTCTGGGAAGGAGTTTGGTTGCAGGCTTTAGGAGGGAGTGCGGAGGGCTGGGGTGCAGGCTCTGGGAGGGAGTTTGGGGACAGGAGAGGGTGTGTGGGAAGGGGGTGGGGATGCAGGCACTGGGACGGAGTTTGGGTGCTGGGTGCAGGCTCCAGGCTAGGGCAGGGGGTGGGTGTGCAGGAGGGGGTGAGGGGTGCAGGCTCTGGGACAGAGTTTGAATGCTGGCTCTGAGCTGGGGGTGGGGACGCAGGCACTGGGAGGGGGTGCAGGCTCTGGGAGGGGTGTGTGTGCAGTGCTTATCTGGGACTCCTAGGCAGGGCAGGTGGGCGTCTCCATGTGCTGCTACCTCCAGGCACCGCCCCCGCAGGGGCACTTGGGGCAGGACACAGACCCACCCCACCCAGGGGCCGCAGGAAGGTGTCGGCAGCCACGTGGAGCGAGCAGGCAGGAAGCCGCTCTGCTCCGCTGTGCTGCCGGTGGTGAGTGGAGGCCCCGGGCTGTTTTAAACAGCCCAGGGGACACATGGCACAAGGGTGCCCAGGGCGGAAGGTGGGGCCGAGGGAGAGACCCAGCCTCAGACATTGCTGGAGCCGGGCCCTGGGCCAGGAATATTCCTGGTGCCCAGGCACCACAGGCCCATAGGACTCGCCGCCCATGTTCCCATCCTAGCTAGATGTAGGCTGAGATGGTAGCCAGGCTCACCTTCGATGCTCAGTCCCTGGCTCTGCAGCAGGTGCCTGAGTGAGGGAGAGGGATCTCCCCTCTCCCCAGCCCTTCCTGTCTCCATCTCATGGCAGTGCGGAGGCCAGATGGAGGAGGGGCTGCCAGGTGCTACCTCTTCCAAACAGCTTGGGCTACCCATGAGAGGTGAGGGGATTCTGGGGAAAGAAGTGTTGTCTACTTGCAGATCCCAACTGGAGCGGGCCCCAGAGCCATGCAGCCTCCAGTCTTTAGGGATCCAAATGTCATAGCTGGTTAAAACCAAGCCAGGCTTCTTCGTTCTGTACAACATCCGATGTGCCTCAGCCCCCGTGTGTATCCAGGGCAGTGCATGCAGGGTGTATTGGCTTGCCTGGTTTGGGTGAGCCCTCACTGAGGTTACCAGATGCTTGACTGTGCAAGCGACTGGCTGACACGGCAGTGCAGCATCAGGGCAGTATGCTTCAAGACCCATCAATACAAATCCACTTCTTTCCTCCAGTGAATGAGATGGACCAGCGCTTTTCTGGGTCTGTCCAGCTGGGAGGTGCTGTGGACATGCTGGAGAGATCCAGCCAGCATGGGGGGCCTGATCCCCTCTGCACTCTGGGGGGA
Organism: Chelonia mydas; assembly: GCF_015237465.2. Classification (NCBI taxonomy): domain Eukaryota; kingdom Metazoa; phylum Chordata; order Testudines; family Cheloniidae; genus Chelonia; species Chelonia mydas. The sequence goes on from NC_057853.1 coordinate 48,602,345, forward strand.
GACCCGGTGCCTGCCCTGGGGGATGGGGAGGTGGTGTGCTCCCGGTGGGTACTCGAGTGGGGTGTGACATCTCTTCAATGCTGAGACTAACATGCTCTTTCCTGCTGGTATTTCAGCTGTAGTAGGATGGTAGCTCACACTCGATGGATCCCAGACCTGCTCAGAGCTGAGGAGCTCAGGTGACCTTTGGAGTCAAGGATACTGGAGCGGCGTTTCCTCCCCTAGCATGGGGCTTTCATTCCTGGTTTGCCTCTCCCTGGGGTTCATGCTCACTGGAGTTTCTTTCAGCACTTGGCAGTGCCCACGGATTCCCTATAATTCTACCAGGGACTTCACCGTCAAGTACGAGCTGCCCAGCTTCACCGCGGATGGCCCCATCCAGAACATTGTCACCTACAAGGATTCGAGCGGAGCAGCCGCCCTCTTTGTGGCGGTGCGGAACAAGATCTATGTGGTGACCCAAGCACTAGCAAACTCATCCATCATCGTGACCGGCCCCGTGGGCAGTGCCCAGTGCGAGATCTGTGCCCAGTGCCAGGAGCTGGGAGCTGTCCGGAAGCCTGAAGACACAGATAACGTGGTTCTGGTGCTGGACCCATCTGAGCCGTGGCTATACAGCTGTGGCACTTCCCAGCATGGCCGGTGTTTCCTGCACGTATTGGAAATCCAAGACAGCCTGGTGGTGGTTAGTACCACCTACTGTTTGTATTCAGCGGACAACAGTCCTGCTGAGTGCCCAGACTGCGTGGCCAGCCCCCTGGGGACGAGGGTCCTGGTGACTGAAACCAGCCATGTTTCTTACTTCTACATTGCCTCTACCATCAATAGCAGTATAGCTGCGAGGTACAGCCCAGAATCGGTGTCTATCCGGAGACCGAAGGCTACCTTGGATGGGTTCTCCCATGTTTCCCGTTCCCTCAACGTGCTGTCAGAGTTCCAGGACTCCTACCCCATTGACTACGTGTATTCCTTCAGTGCCCAGGACTTTGTGTACTTCCTGACTGTCCAAAAGGAGAGCCCCATGTCCGGATCGTACCACACGCGGCTGGCGCGGCTGAGTGCCGAGGAGCATGACATGCATCAGTACCGTGAGCTGGTCCTGGATTGCCGCTTCGAGTCCAAGCGCAGGCGGAGGCAGAGCTTGGACAGGGAGCACAAGCGCGATGTGGCTTTCAACGTGCTGCAGGCAGCCCATGTGGCCAGGCCGGGCCCAAAGCTGGCCCAGGAAATCAGCGTCAACAACACTGACCTGGTCCTGTTCGGTGCGTTCGCTGAGAGTGAGGCAGAGAGTTCCGTGCCGCGCTGGTACTCGGCGGTGTGCGCCTTCCCTGTGCACCAGATCAACCAGGCCATTGAGGATGGGATGTCCAAGTGCTGTGGTGTTGCCCAGCGTGAGCTGCTGCGAGGGCTCAGCTTCTTCCAGGCCGTTGAGTACTGCCCCCACAACGTGAGTCCCCTGCACGCACCACCTTCCCCCTTGCCAGGGGAGCAGGGGGCATGCAGCGCTTTCTGTCCATAGCTATTTCTCTGGGGTGGGCCAGTTGGTTGGGATAAAAGGAAAGTGCGGCCCAGCTGCCCCCAGTCCTCTCATTCCACATTGAACCTCAGTTATTGAGACTCAAAGTTTGTTTAACATCATCCTGTTCCTCACCCTTACCTGTGCTAGCCGGGTCTTTGTGCTTCCTGGTTTGGGGGGTGTTGAGATGACCTTTAGCAGCTGCAGTAGCTGAGATCCATCTGAGGGGAGCCCCATCCTTGCGGAGTGCCCTGGTGGGTGAGGATCCATGTTTATATGGTTAGGGCCGGGGATCGCTGCCCAAGCTGCAGCTCCAGGCTCTTTGCAGTTTGCTTCCCATTCCACTGCTTCCGAGCAGAGCTAGTTGTGTCGCATGTCACCTTGAGGGTGGGACTAGTGGGGCTGTGGTTCACGATCAGTTATAGCGGCCTTGTTTTCTGTCCCCCAAACTCTAAAAGCTTCTCTTCCCGCTGCCCCTCCCCCCAGCCAGTGAGGTTTGGTTTAATTGCTTTTCTACCCCATGAATTATATATAAGCCCCGATGACACATATTTATCAGCAGCCTGATTACTTCTTAGCAGCACATGAGTTGATCCAAGTGCCCTGCTCTGTCTTCTGCTTCCGTTCCTTCAACAGGGTGTGGCCCATGGGCTTAGCAAATAGCACTTCCTCTGCTTAAAGTGCTGTGCAAATATGAATGGAGCCTCACAAAGTCCCAAGGAAACATTTGCTTCCCCTGCGTTTGCCAGATGGGGAAAGTGAGGTAGAGGGAGGGGACGGGGCTGGTCCAGAGTCCTGCAGAAAAACCATGTCAGACCCAGCGTGAGAACTTGGGCCTTCCTGACTCTCAACCCTGTGATCTGCACTTGAGCCCGTGTTTTCTGAGTGGTGGGATACAGACAGACATGGTTATTGGCAGCAGGGGAGGCAGAGAGGGGAAAAAAGGGCTATGCCAACTTTTTGCTACTCACTGGCACTTTGAGCTTCTGCTTGACTCCAAACTTGTGATCTCAGGACTGTAGAAAATGACCATCCACAAAAATTTCTCTGGGCAGCAAGCACTGCTGTGGGCAAAGCTAATCCTGTGCCACCCAGCTGTGTTAGTGGGTGGTACCGCGCTCCTGGCCGGCCTCACACTGCCATAGCTATGGGGTGTCTTACAGTGCCTGGCACTGTGTGGTCGTCCTTAGGCCCTGCCACAATAGGCATGAGTAATAACAGTGATAACATGTGGCTAGCAATCTCTGCATAAGGTGAAAGTCTGGTCTGATTTGGCCTTCTCCTATTCTTACTAATTGGCTGCTGTTTGCTGTCCTTCCCGTTCCTTGCATTGTGTGGCTGTTTGCTTTTCCCCTTTTCTCTCAGCCTTGTGTTCTTCCTGGAGCAGAACAAGTTGATGCCCCCTTCCTTGGGGCCCCCAGCTCCAGGAATTGGGAACACCGCTGCCTGTTTTGTTTGCAGAGTGTTGACGGGAGGTGTTTGCAACCTGACTTCTGTGGTGTCCCCGTGGCTCAGAGCCTGGGCAGCGCTCACCCAAGGTGGCCAGCCCCTCCGTGTGGATACGTTCCTCGGCAGCGTCCCGCAAGATGAGGAGCAAGCTCACCTTGGGGCGGTGGGGGGGCCAGGGTCTTGGTTCCGGGGCAACTTGCAGTTTAACACTGGGCTGTGCCATGCTGGCAAACGGCAGGAGAGCCTGGCACCTTGCAGAGAGGGGGTTTGGAAGCTTGGGAGGTTTCTGGTGTGAAATGGGCCCATAGGCCAGTTGGGAACTGATAAGCGCGGCCTGTTAGTTTGCACAGAGCAAAACAAACAGCGTGTTGGCAGCTGAAGGGATGTTGCTGCCTCTGGAATCCGACGTCTGCCGGATTGTGTAATAATCCTGACTCATTCCCCCTCTCTGTCGCTACATGATCTCTGGCTGCGGGAAGATTTCTACAGTGGCAGGAAGGGGTGATGAGCAATCCACCTAGGAAAGCCCCTCACTCCGGCACACAGGCAGCCCATGCATTCCTGGCGGTTAGGAAGAGTAAAGGGCGAGGCCTTGGTAGCAGCTCTGTTTCTGGATCCCAGTTTTGTCCTTCCATCTGGTGGGAACTCGGCTGTGTCCTGAGCGTGTGTCAAGCCCTTGAGGCAGTGCTAGGGAAGTAGCGGCTGTCACTTCTGAATGTGGACTTAGTTACCGTTTGAAGCCAGATGCTGTGCCTAGGAGTAGGGGCTGTGGGGGGCGGGGCACCGCAGAGGCTGGGTTTATCTCTCATTCAAGCCCAGCCCAATCCACTCTTAAATAATAGGATGGGACATGGTGGGAGAGACTCAGGCCTGGGCTGGGGGAGTGGGCACAGCATGGCCTGGCTCTAGGCTTGCTCTATCAGGCTGGAGAGTGTAAGTTCTCCGCCTGCAGTGGGGAAGCCAGCCAAAGGGTGTTACAGGAGTTCCTTGGGAACATGCCGCCCCAGAGCATGCAGGTGGCCAGTTCTGTCCTTGACCCTGTGATGGGACCCTCCTTCACCATTCCAGCAGCTTTGCTTTCCACCCTCCCCCCCACCGCGCTGCCCTTGGATCTAGATGGCGCTGCCTCAGTGGACAGCACCTGCTGTAAAGAGGAGGCTGGTGCCCATCTGCACTGTGTTATTCGAACAAGGAGTCAGCCTGGGCACCTGGGCTCTGGTCAAATGGGCTCACCTGTGTCCCCTGTGCACTGGCAGCCTGGCCAAAGACCTGCATGTCCAGGGGTCTGTGGGAACAGCCCCATCCTGTGGCTAAGGTGGGCCGTGATGTCTCTCCTCTATGTCTGCATCCCTGCTCAAACCCAGCAGAGCCCTGGTGGGGGTGCTATACCCTGGGCTCAAGGTAAGGGCTTGTTCCTAGCACAGCGCTGTAGGGGGTGCCCCCGGTGCTGTCCCCCATGTCACCCACCAAAAATCCAGGGCACCTTGCCTATATCCAATCAATTTAGGCACCCCCATCCTTTCCCTTCCGAGGGCTCAGGGTGTATGGCACCTATTCTTACCCACGGGGCTCAGGAAGAAACTTGGTCAATTTAAGTACCTGCCCTTTCCCTTGGTGCTCAGGGCCCTATGGGTCTGCAGGACTTTTTCCCAGTGAGAGAGCCTTATACAACTGTGCTCTGAACATCTATTTCTCAGCAACACACAGAGAATACATATACCAAGCAAATCTCTTATGCTCAACACTCCCACCATACAGACATAATTCACCCGATGGCCAGTCAGGATCCTCTCGTCTGGGGGTTCCGGCAATGCCTCTGCACGTCACGGTCGTGCAGATGGGTCAGAGTTGTAGCAGCTTGATCATAGAATATCAGGGTTGGAAGGGACCTCAGGAGGTCATCTAGTCCAATCCCCTGCTCAAAGCAGGACCAATCCCCAACTTAATCATCCCAGCCAGGGCTTTGTCAAGCCTGACCGTGAAAACCTCTAAGGCAGGAGATTCCACTACCTCCCTAGGTAACCCATTCCACTGCTTCACCACCCTCCTAGAGAACAAGTTTTTCCTAATATCCAACCTAAACCTTCCCCACTGCAACATGAGACCATTACTTCTTGTTCTGTCATCCGCTACCACTGAGAACAGTCTAGATCCATCCTCTTTGGAACCCCCTTTCAGATATTTGAAAGCATATATCAAATCCCCCCTCATTCTTCTCTTTTGCAGACTAAATAATCCCAGTTCCCTCAGCCTCTCCTCATAAGTCATGCGCTCCAGCCCCCTAACCCTTTTTGTTGCCCTCCACTGGACTCTTTCCAGTTTTTCTACATCCTTCTTGTAGTGTGGGGCCCAAAACTGGACCCAGTACTCCAGATGAGGCCTCACCAATGCCAAATAAAGGGGAACGATCACGTCCCTCAATCTGCTGGCAATGCTCCTACTTATACAGCCCAAAATGCCGTTAGCCTTCTTGGCAACAAGGGCACACTGTTGACTCATATCCAGCTTCTCGTCCACTGTAACCCCTAGGTCCTTTTCTGCAGAATTGCTGCCTAGCCACTAGGTCCCTGGTCTGTAGTAGTGCATGGGATTCTTCTGTCCTAAGTGCAGGACTCTGCACTTGTCCTTGTTGAACTTCATCAGATTTCTTTTGGCCCAATCCTCTAATTTGTCCAGGTCCCTCTGTATCCTATCCCTGCCCTCCAGCGTTTCTACGACTCCTCTCAGTTTAGTGTCATCTGCAAACTTGCTGAGGGCGCAATCCACGCCATCCTCCAGATCATTCATTAAGATATTGAACAAAACCCGCCCCAGGACCGACCCTTGGGGCAATCCGCTCGATACCAGCTGCCAACTAGACATGGAAGCCATTGATCACTACCTGTTGAGCCTGACGATCTCGACAGCTTTCTATCCATCTTATAGTCCATTCATCCAGCCCATACTACTTTAACTTGCTGGCAAGAATACTGTGGGAGACCATATCAAAAGCTTTGCTAAAGTCAAGGAATAAAACGTCCCCTGTTATACCCTCATCCACAGAGCCAGTTATCTCCTCATAGAAGGCAATTAGGTTAGTCAGGCATGACTTTCCCTTGGTGAATCCATGCTGACTGTTCCTGATCACTTTCCTCTCCTCTAAGTGCTTCAAAATTGATTCCTTGAGGACCTGCTCCATGATTTTTCCAGGGACTGAGGTGAGTCTGACTGGCCTTTAGTTCCCTGGATCCTCCTTACCGGATCGTTTTTAAAGATGGGCACTGCATTAGCCTTTTTCCAGTCATCTGGGATGTCCCTCGATCGCCATGAGTTTTGAAAGATAATGGCCAATGAGTCTGCAATCACATCCGCCAACTCCTTTAGCACCATTGGATGCAGTGCATCCGGCCCCATGGACTTGTGCTCGTCCAGCTTTTCTAAATAGTCCTGAACCACTTCTTTGTCCACAGAGAGCTGGTCACCTCCTCCCCATGCTGTGCTGCCCAGTGCAGTAGTCTGGGAGCTGACCTTGTTCGTGAAGACAGAGGCAATAAGAACATTGAGTACATTAGCTTTTTCCACATCCTCTGTCACTAGGTTGCCTCCCATTCAGTAAGGGGCCCACACTTTCCTTGACCTTCTTCTTGTAGCTAATATACCTGTAGAAACCCTTCTTGTTACTCTTAACATCCCTTGCTAGCTGCAACTCCAAGTGTGATTTGGCCTTCCTGATTTCACTCCTGCCTGCCTGAGCAATATTTTTATACTCCTCCCTGGTCATTTGTCCAAGCTTCCACTTCTCGTAAGCTTCTTTTTTGTGTTTAATTAGCAAGGATTTCACTGTTAAGCCAAGCTGGTCGCCTGCCATATTTACTATTCTTTCTACACATCAGGATGGTTTGTTCCTGCAACCTCAATAAGGTTTCTTTAAAATATAGCCAGCTCTCCTGGACTCCTTTCCCCCTCATTTTATTCTCCCAGGGGATCCTGCCCATCAGTTCCCCGAGGGAGTCAAAGTCTGGAGTCCAGGGTACATATTCTGCTGCTCTCCTTCCTTCCTTTTGTCAGGATCCTGAACTCGACCATCTCATGGTCACTGCCTCCCAGGTTCCCATCCACTTTTGCTTCCCCTACTAATTCTTCCCTGTTTGTGAGCAGCAGATCAAGAAGAGCTCCGCCCCTAGTTGGTTCCTCCAGCACTTGCACCAGGAAATTGTCCCCCACACTTTCCAAAAACTTCCTGGATTTTCTGTGCACTGCTGTATTGCTCTCCCAGCAGATATCAGGGTGATTGAAGTCCCCCATGAGAACCAGGGCCCGTGATCTAGTAACTTCTGTTAGTTGCCGGAAGAAAGCCTCTTCCACCCCATCCCCCTGGTCTGGTGGTCTAGAGCAGACTCCCACCATGACATCACCCTTGTTGCTCACACTTCTAAACTTAATCCAGAGGTTTTTCTGCAATTTCATACCGGAGCTCTGAGCAGTCATACTGCTCTCTTACATACAGTGCAACTCCCCCACCTTTTCTGCCCTGCCTGTCCTTCCTGAACAGTTTATATCTATCCATCCATGACAGTACTCCAGTCATGTGAGTTATCCCACCAAGTCTCTGTTATTCCAATCACATCATAATTGCTTGACTGTGCCAGGACTTCCATTTCTCCCTGCTTGTTTCCCAGGCTTCTTGCATTTGTGCATGAGAGATAAAATTTGATGTTAAATTCCTGTCTGGAGATGGTTCCCAAAGAGCATTGTTTTTTGTTACATTATATAGGTAAAACTAGCTACCTCCTTTAACTCAGTACTCCTAGGTAACAAAATTTAACCAATCATGCACTGGCACCTATGTTTTCTCCTCCCTGCTCAACTCTTTATATTTTATGTCTGATGCCCAAATTGTAACTTAAGATCTTCTGTAAAAAGAAAAGGAGTACTTGTGGCACCTTAGAGCTAACAAATTTATTTGAGCATAAGTTTTCGTGAGCTACAGCTCACTTCATCAGATGCATTGCATGGAAAATACAGTGGGGAGATTTATATACATAGAAAACAAGAAACAATGGGTGTTACCATTCACACTGTAACCAGAGTGATCACTTAAAGTGAGCTATTACCAGCAGGAGAGCAGGGTGCGGGGGTGGGTGGGACCTTTTGTAGTGATAATCAAGGTGGGCTATTTCCAGCAGTTGACAAGAACGTCTGAGGAACAGTGGGGGGTGGGGGGGGACAAACATGGGGAAATAGTTTTACTTTGTGTAATGACCCATCCACTCCCAGTCTCTATTCAAGCCTAAGTTAATTGTATCCAGTTTGCAAATTAATTCCAATTCAGCAGTTTCTCGTTGGAGTCTGTTTCTGAAGGTTTTTTGTTGAAGTATTGCCACTTTTAGGTCTATAATCGAGTGACCAGAGAGATTGAAGTGTTCTCCAACTGGTTTTTGAATGTTATAAATCTTGACGTCTGATTTGTGTCCATTTATTCTTTTACGTAGAGACTGTCCAGTTTGACCAATGTATATGGCAGAGGGGCATTGCTGGCACATGATGGCATATACACAACAGAACCACTAAACCAGGAACCTATCCTTGCAACAAAGCCCGTTGCCAACTGTGTCCACATATCTATTCAGGGGACACCATCATAGGGCCTAATCACATCAGCCACACCATCAGAGGCTTGTTCACCTGCACATCTACCAATGTGATATATGCCATCATGCGCCAGCAATGCCCCTCTGCCATGTACGTTGGTCAAATCTCAGACCTACACCCAGCTCTCCTACCCCTTCTCTCTTGGGAGTGCCACCTCAGATGGAATAGTGACTCCAGCCCTTGGGTTGATCTTTGGAGCCCCAGCACTCTCTCAGATCCAGCCAGGCTTCAGTGGGCTGCCTGGGTCTCAAACCGAACCCAAGCCTTGTCCCAGGTCGAGGAGTGGGCAGGGCACCATCAGCATTATCCCGTCTCTGACCTTGCCTGGGGCAGCAATGGGGCTGCAGGTCAGGACTGAGCAGTGCCAGCAGAGCTGAGTGCAGGAGGCAGGTGGCTCACGCCATTAGCTTGTCATCGTCCTGATCCCTAAATCTCCTCTCTCTCCCTGTTCGGAAACAAGCAGATGACTGAAGAGAGGCAGTGAGTCGTCCAGCTGCCGGGGGGCAGGGCAGAACCTGGCCTCCCGAAGGCCCGGCCCGAGTGCCCGTTAGAGAGCTGGGCTGCATGGAGGGGCTGACGACCAAGGCAAGCCCAGAGTAAGGGGAAAAGCAAGCTCCCCAGAGTAGGACACTCAATTCTCCCCAGCGACTCCAGCAGGGTCAGTTCCCAGCTGGCCCCTCGCTGCATTTCTGACTTGGCCTGGATCTTCACACTCCCAGCCGGGATCTTCGGTTCAGCCTTTGCTATGGCCTGAGGGGAAAATCGATTCCCTAGTGGGGGTGCAAGGAGGCGTCTGGGCCTGTGACTCAGAGAGAGAAGCTGTCTCCTGTCCAGTGCAGGATGAACAAGAATTGCTAGGGCTCTGCCAGACATGCCCAGGGAGGCTGTACCATGGGGGAAGGTAACAAGTGCTGGCGTGTGGCCAGGGGCCTCAGCACTGCCACAGTGGCTAGGACGGGGAGGTGGCTCCCTACCCATGTAATGCCTCTCTGGCCTGACTGCACTTGCACTTCTTGGCGGTACCGCCTGGCATCACCATGCTCTGTTGCTGCAGCACTGGGGGCATCGGCACCATCCTTGCAGACTGGTGGCAGTGTCCTAAGCCACTCGGAGAGTGAGCTGCGGGATATGAAAACCCAGGATCGAGCCAGTGCTGAGCTCCAGGGAGCAGGGACAGAGCAGGCATGGAGAGAGGCCAGTTGCCTGCAACTCACCCGGTGCAGACGCAGACAGGGTGTGTAGCCTGCTGCATGTTTGCTGTCTCTGATTAGCTCTCACCGCTGCACCTGGGAACTGCCCCATCTGGATGTTCCTACCGCAGGCCTCTCAGCAAGTGCACCGGGTGACACTTGGCACAGTTAGTCACAGGGGATTTGTAACCTTGTGTTTGGTGCATTGGCCTTGTTAAGTCAGGGACAACAGTGCCAGGTCTGGGGCTCTCCTAGCTGTAGGCTGAGCGCACACAGGTGCGAGAGGTGCTTCTGATTTAGGATTCCGCTTGCGGCTGCTAATTGCCCTGTAATCTGACCCACTCCTCTGGATCCTCAGAGAGCTCAAATACCCCCATGTCCTGCCCACCACAAGGCCATATCGCTGCTGGGTGCAGCATAATCACATTCTGCAATCAGGGCCTCAGAGACCTTCTGTCTGCGCCCGGGGTCTTGGGCAGCAGGGGAATTGGGGCTGCAAAGAGGGGTGGGGAGGGGAGCACCCTGGAGATTGTGTTTGTAGGTACAGAAATACGAGGGGAATTAGTGCCAGCTTTTCTAGGGAGATACAGCCAGGGAGGGTGAGCCCTGAGTTTCACTCTGCTGTGCCCCAGCCCTGCGGGCGTGTCTCAGACAGCCCACATCAGTGCTCTCCTGGAGCTGTGGTTAGGGATCTGGCCTGTTCTAGCATTCAGCTAACTGGCTGCAGCTTGCTTACATTCCCTGCCTAGAGTTCCAGGTTGGGTGGGTGTGTCCCATGCTCCATTCCTAGCCCAGCTGCTCCTAAGCAATGGAAGGAACAACTCCCCAGGGGCTGGTTAATGTTAATATTTAATAGGAGAGCTGCCCAGCGCTGGTCCCTGTGGATGTGACACCAGAGCATTAAACATGCCCTAAGCCACACCGCATTGGGGTGAGGCCTGGGGATGGGAAGTCTCTGGGCTTGCCTTGGTGGGCTAGGAGGCTATTTTCAGTTCTGTTCATTGGCAGTAAAAAGCTTCCACGTTTTGGGTTGTGTTGGCAGGTGTAGATTTTGTGTTGGGTCTGGGATGCTCCACCCTGTGGTCTGCCAGCATTGCAACCTCTTTACCTCTGTTGCCTCTGGCCCTTCCCAGCTCTGTCTCAGAGATGGTGCAGAGGTCAGTTTGCAGGCTGTGTCCCGCTGCCCCCGTGCCCGAGTACTGACTGACCCTGACTTTGGAGCTGGGAGTAGCGTGTGGCGTGGAACCTGCAGGCCCCTCCTTGTGAGAGTGGCTGAGTGCAGGCCCCCAGGGTGAAGGTGCCTTGTGGCTATGTTCTCCTCCCTCAGTAGCTGCTACCCTCACTGGCTAGCATGTCGCAGCAATCCCATCTCTGTGCTGCAGATCTGGGGCGCCCGGAGCTGCTGATGGGGAAGGGCCGAGAGCATGGAACACATCCCCTGACTGCAGTGATGGTGCCGTGCAGGGGTCTTGACTTGGAGCTCAGCCCGGGACCACGCCATGTGCATTCAGCATTCTGTGGCCAGGACAACTCTCGCTAGCCATCCCATGGCACTGCTGTATGGGGAGACCACCCCTGGGGCTGCTGCGATGGAGCTATGACAGTGGAGCTTGTGTGACACAAATGCAGCTGAGCCCAACCCTTTGAAACCTTGGGATCTTCTCCGGAGGGCAGCATGTTGTCGTCTGAGTGCACTGGGCAGCAAGTGCCTTGTACAAGTCCAGGGCCCAATTCAATGGGGTTTCAGCCCATCTGAGTTTCCTGGCAGTCTGACAGAAACAGAATGTGCCATTTGCTGAAACCTGATTAATTCTCACACTGAGGGTGTGTCTATGCTGGGGCTGGAGGTGAGATTTCCAGTCCCAGGAGACAGACCCATGCTGGCTCTGATTGAGCTAGTGGGCTAAAAACAGCAGTGTAGTTGCTGCAGCATGGACAGTGGGATAGGCCACCCTCCCGAGTATGTACTTAGGGTCTTGGATGAGATCGTACTGGGGTGCCCGGCCCAATGCTCACACTGCTGTGACGACGCTGCTGTTTCTAGCATGCTTCGCTCGACTACACGCCAGGGCTGGTGGTGAGCAGCTGGCACGACACTTCCCGGCTGCAGAGCCAGGGCATGGCTTATTTCTGACCCACCTGGAGGGGAAATTTTCGCAAGGAGTCAGGTTCTGGGGAATGAGTGCCCCCCAGAGGAGGCTGCCCCAGCATCGCCTCTGACTATGTCCAGTACGGTGGTTCTCCTGGGGTGACACCTGTGTGCTGACAGTGAGACAACATAGGCCAGTTCTGATTTCATGTGCGCGCATACAGCGGACACTCTGCTCTGGCAGGATCCAGGCCAGCTCCCCCTTTCCTGTTCCCTGGTGCCAGGTGCTTCTTGGCGCCCTTTCTCTCCCCTGCAGAATTCCTAACCCTCTTCAGGTTCCTCCCTAGGCAGTGTGCTGCTCTTCTCCCTCACCCGGAGCTGATACCCATGTCTGGCGTGGTGCTGGGGCAGCTCGGGGAGATCAGTCTATCCAGTAGCGCTCCGGCTTGCACAAGTGCTAAGTGTCGGGAGGCTGTTTCAGAGCCACGGGGCTATGGCAGTATGAATGGCTTTGTTCTCCTTGGAGCCCCAGGAGGAAATGTTTGGTGGTGTCAGGTGACCTTGGGCTTGGGAAGGGTGTGCGTGTGTGTGCGCACGTGTGCGTGCGTGTGTGTGTGTGTGTGCGCGCAAGCTAGTCTCCTGGATTCCAGGCCAAGCCCCATCATGGATTCGCTTCCAGGGCCCCAGGCAGTGGAGAGGCTTCTGTGTGGGTGTGGGACACTGCCAGGGGGTTTGTGCACATTCCTCAGGCTTGCCAGAGAAGAAAGGTGAGGCCTAAGTCACTCCACAGCTGACTGCGCCAGATTTAAAAACACAGGGTCCTGTTCTAAGCTCTGGAGCTGCCGGGTCAGGAGCTGTGTGGTGCTGTCGGTCCCACACTCCAAGCAGCTCGAGACGGGTCGTCTTGGTTGGTCTTTAGCTCAGGGCTGGGCGGTGTCTCCATGGAAGCTGGTATGGTGCAGCCCCAGGGGTTGTGTGGTGTGGCTGATCTGGAGGGTTGCTGTGGTCTCCATGTGCGTTCCTGGGACTGATCCTTGTCATGCTTGGGAGCTGGTCTGGGGGCAGGCAGCATGGGATGGACGTGGCTCTGCAACGAGTGCTCAGAGCCAGGGCTGGCAGCAGGGGAGGGACGTTGTTCTGCGACCCCAGTGCTCAGAGCCGGGGCTGGCAGTCTGGCCTATTGGGAAGGCTACCCAGCATTTCCTATTATAAGACCCCATTGTCAGTTACTTATAACTTTGCCAAATTTTAACCGTTTGGGCTTAATTTTCCATGCCCTGTGTCTTCCGCAGCCTGAATTTTGTTAGGAATTTCCAGCCAAAATGATCAAACTGTTTCCAAGAACGAGGCTGGGGAAATACATGCTGTGTTGCCCAGGGGCGGTGGAGTGGCATTTAAAGAGGGGGGCCAGGACCTCCCCCCTTCTCCTCCCACGGGAGAAACTGCACTCTCCAGGGCCTCCCCTCTCCTCCCACTGGAGGGACCAGGCCTCTCCCCTCGCTGTCTGTGGCCATTGTGCCAGGGGCCTTCCCGCCCCATCCCCCATAGGGCTTGTCTGCACTCCACCATGGAGCAGTTTGTGGGGGTTGTGAATTGTTTATTAACACATCAGGGTTTCCACGGGGCTGTTAGTGCTCTGCAGCTCACCTCCTCCCTCCCTCCCCCAGTAGATGGGTCCGCGGTGTGTCTCCCAGAAATCCTAGGCAGCTGGCTAGTTTGCTTGTAGCTGGAGCAGCCCCTGTTTCTGTGTGGTCAGGTTGAGGTTTTGCATGTGACCTTTTGCATGGCCAGCTCTAGTGGCCCCATGCTTTGGAGCAGGGACGTGACACGGGGTCGCCCTGTGTCAGGGAGGTGCCTTTTGTTGTCCCCAGGAAAATCCTCCCACACTTGGCTAAGTTCAAAGAGTTTTAACATTACAGTTCACACATGCTCAGTGAAGACTTCCGCAGTGGTGGCCAGAGATTCTCCCTCACTGAGCATGCTCCATCGCCCCAGAGCTCCCAGTCTGCGCAGCCACCTTCCTACTGAGCATCTGATGCTCCAGCCCAGGCTACAGGGGGTGGGCAGAGCTGTTCCTGGCCCCAGCCGGGCAGAGGGATCGAGGGCAGGAGCTGGGCTCTCGGGCGCTCTCAGAGCCCCCGTGCCGGCAACCAGCTCCTGGGGAGGTCCAGGTCCTGGGGAGCAGGAAGCTGAGTCGAATGCAAAGAGGCAAGAGCCAGTCCTGGGGAGCAGGGGAAGGAGTAACCTGGGACCAGGAGTCTGAGACTAACGTGGGGAGACTGGGCCTGGAATGAGTGTGGGGGAGACTTGGGCTGGGAGCTGGGGTGGGGAGACTGAGACTGCTTGGGCAAGGAGATGAGGACTGAGAGCCACTGAGGGAGGCATTTGGGTCAGATGAGGGTCTGGAGGATTGAGGCTGGTTGGACAAGGAGAATGGGTGGTGGGATAGAGACAGATCTGACAAGGAGCTAGGTACAAGAGGAGAACTGGGACTGGCTAGGCCAAGAGACTGGGCCATGGGGCTGGCGAGGGGATTCACTGGGTACAGGTTAGCTGAGGAGCCTGGGAAGGGATCTAGGGCACCAGCCCTGGGGATAGGAGAGAGACAGATTGGACAAGTAGCTGGAGGAGGGACTGGGACTGGCTGGACAAGGAGACAGGGACTGGGATGAGAAGCCTGAGGACTGGAGACAGCCTGGGTAGGCAAGGAGCCGGGGTGGGGAAGAGACAGGACTGGGACAGGTTGGAGCGGATGGGACAGCTTGGGAAAAATGTCAGAAATGTCTGGGCTCCTCTCCAAGCCCAGGAATGGAAGCAGAGATCCCTGCATCTCACCATTCCTCTACCACCAGCAGCTAACTAGGAGCCCCCAGCAAAGCGTGCGTCTCATCTTCCTGACCCGAGAGAGGATGACAACCTACTACTGATGTGGGTAGCTCCAGGGGCAGAGGTCTGTGCAGTGCGTCTAACAGTCCCAACCCTGCTGGTGACCCATCTGAAAGCCTTTGGCCCCTTGTGTACGTGCGTTAGGGCACAGCTGTGACACGCTCACCCGTGGGGAAGCCGGACGGTGGTCCTGTAATTAAAGACTGCACCGTAATGCAGTCACCCCAGGGGCCGAATTCAAGGTCCACGGGCGCCTTTTAATGTCCTGTTTCCTAATGTCTGAGGGCCGGGCTGTGTAACCTCCCTGGTGTTCCTGTGCCATGGTTTGTCGTGTGCTGCGCTGTGAAGATGGGAAGTGCTGGCGACTGGAGTCCTGTCGGGAGCCCCTCCTGCAGCTGTGCTCTTACTGCTCCCCCCAGTGGGACTCTGTGTCTGCCAGTAGCAGAGCACAGCTGGATTTTGTCTAAGCAGGTGCAGATGTGCAGGGGGAAGCTCCCCGTGCCGGAAGAATCAATGGCGGTGAACTTCAGCCCCTGGAGGCTGTGAAATGCCGCGGGTGGCTGGGGTGTGGAGGGGGGTGATGAGGTGAGGTGGAGGCTGTCTGGGATAGGGCGCAGCAGGGCAGCCCTTTGCCCTGTGACTGGGTAGAGGAGAGGGGTGGGCTGGAATGTGTCTGCAGCCGCACAGCTACGGTGCTGCGGCTGTGCCCCGGTAGAGCTGCAGCCTAAACACTTCCTATGCCAGCTAAGGGGTTTTCCCATGGCTGGAGTGAATCCAGCTCTCCGAGAGGTGGTAGCTAGGTAAAGGGAGAATTCTGTTGGCCTAGCTGTGTCTGCACTGGGGGTTAGGCCAGCAAAACTACAGTGCTTGGGGTGACGTTTTCCCAGCCAAGTGCCGTCGCTGGGACAATCGGATTTTTAAGAGTAGCCCTGCCTGAGGCTGTGTACCGAGCCCTGATCTCAGCTGGATTCCTTGCCCTTCCCCGGTTTCATCTCCTGGGAGTTCTGCCCTGGAGGGAATGGGAACCCCCCACGTTTCCTGGGAGTGTGACGGAAAATCCTCCCTCCACAGACACAGAGGCTGCTGTGGCCTTTCGGTCCAGCTTCGTCTCCTTCCTTCCACTATTGTGCATGGCAGGGTCAGGCCAAGCCCTTTGCCTCAAGCCCCTGCTTCGGGAGTGGGAGGACACTGAGTCTGAGCTCTTGCCAGATGTCTCGTCCATTTCCCAAAAGCGCCTGGCATGAGCTCACGCTCTGCTTACAGTCGGCCGCCCTCCTCTTCCGCAGCAGCTGCCTGGAGCTGTGCGAGTCCCAAAGGCAGGGAAATTGGGCGGCCTGCTTCCGCCGGGTCGGGTGCTAATGCGCATGGAGGAAGGGGTGGGTGTTATGACTCCAGGGCAAGACAGCTGAGTCGCGCAAGCTAGAGGCAAACAGGACTTAAGTTAGGAGCTGTCCGAGGACTCTACAGCGGGATAGCAAATGGTACACAGCCAATGCGAGGCAGGACAGAAGCACTGCATCCTCATCTCCGGGACCTCTGGCTGTAACCAGAGGGGGCTTTGCTTCCTATGACCCCGGTCCTGAATGTCCCGTCACAGGCTTAATGTGCCACCCTGCTCCGATTGTAATCTTCACCTGTGTGTTCTGACCCACCTGCTGAGGTAGTGCTGGTGCCAGTGGTCCCACCTGCCCCTGGGGTGACTAGCTAGCAGGGCCCTAGCAGTAGTGGCCTCACCCCCAGGTATGGCCTGCATCAGATCCCATGGAGCCTTCCTGTGGGGCCATCCGTGCCAGGCCCATGGATGTGGCTCTGGGCCAGGCGATGGAGATGGGTTTCCGAGGGCGCTGCTATGTGACCCGGAACGTTGAGGACATTTGTCCTTCTCCTCCCTGTCTGTCCTACGCCCTGATCATCAGCTTCCTTTGGGAGCCCTTGGCGCTGGCAGCTCAGGTTCGGTTCGCTGGCTGCAGGGCCCAGGGCAGGAGGTCTCCATCCAGCAGTGTGTGTGTCACAAGTTTCCCGGGCTGGGAAACTCTGGGATCAAGGCAGGGAGTTTGCCTGTTATCCCAAGAGAGACTTCCCTGCAGGGGAAACGGCTCTAAAATTGCCCAGCAGCCGCCGCCGCAACGTTCCTCCAAATGCCCAGCAGCTGCTGCTTCCCCTGCAGCTGCCGGCAGTATCTGTTCCCTTGCAGGATCTCTTGTCCTCAGCTTAACAGCTGGACCTGTGGCCAGGTCTCCCTAGCTGCTGGTGATCCCCAGCTGGCCCAGGCTTCTGCAGAAATGGAAGCTGGAGATCAGGGGAATCCCCTGCTCTTCGCCCAGCCAGTGCCAAGTCCAAAGGCTACCCATACCCGCAGTTGCCAAGTTCTGTGTAGCTCCATGGGGGATGTTCTGGGCCAATCAGTTACTTAGTTCATTTTGTATTTGTCGATTGTATCAACTTCAGCTCCTGGGCAATGCACCCCGTAGTGGAAGGTGGGATGTATGGGGGTGGGGAAGGATATTAGGGGGTGTATGGATGGGTGCTGTGGAGTTGGGGGATGTATAGATGGGTGCTGGAGGACTGGGTGGTGCAGGGGGTGCACGGGAGTGTATGGAGGGGTTGAGTGGTACTGGGGAGTTGGGGGTATATGGGTGGTACTAGGATGTTGGGGGATTGGGGTGTATGGGTGGGTGCTGGGGGGCTGGGTGGTACTGGGGTTCAGGGGGTGTATGGGTGGGTGCTGGGGGGTTGGGGGTGTATAGGTGGTACTGGGGGGCTGGGTGGTACCTGGGGGTTGGGGTGTATGGGTGGGAATGTGGAGCTGACTGCTGGTGGTGGTGGGAGGAAGCCGGGCAGGGGGTAGCTGGAAGAGGCTGGGGCTAGCAGTGGGTTCCCTGTCCGCTTTGTCCCCTTTCCCCCCAGCTGCTCCCTCCTCATGGGTGGCTGGCAGAGGGAGCAGCGAGTGGCAGGACGGGGGCAGCGGCCCCAGATGCAGTGGGAGCACTGGCAGGTCCATGTGTGACACCGGGCAGCCGTGGGGGGAGGAAGACGGGGGGGGCGGGGGAGGTGTTGCAGGGAGCTAATACTGTGTGATGTCCCAGGTGAACCTCTCGTCTCCGGTGGTGGATACCAGCTGCTGGAACAAGCCCACCCTGGTCACCACGGCCCCCTACAAGGTGGATCTGTTCAATGGGCACATGGTCGGAGTTCTGCTCACCTCCATCTTCGTGGAGGCCCAGGGCAATGTGACTGTTGCCCACCTGGGCACGGCGGAGGGGCGCATCATGCAGGTAGACTTGGCTCCGCAGCTGTGCCCTGTCTCCATTCCCAGGGGGGCTGCAATGCCAGCCCCTTCAGCAGGGGGCGACGCGCCCTGGGATGCTCCAACGGTTTCCAAAGCCCACACAGGGCGTCCATCCCATGGAACTGACACGGGCCAGACGAAATGGGGTGAATCGTGCCTGGACTTGGGGCTCTGTGGCTGATCGCCAGTTACAATGACCCGTGAGGCTGACTGGACTGTGCCCAATCCAAAGCACCTCCATTCCTTGCCCTGGTGCTATTGCCATGCTGCCACTACTGTAGCCTATCCGTGCCACTGGCTGGGCCTGGAGGAGGCAGCTGCCTCCATCCAGCAGTGTGGTCAGGCCACTGGCTGGGCCTGGGCAGCACTGGAGGACCGTGCGGACACCGTAGACCCCCACTTCCCTGGGATTGCAGGGGGCCGGGGCACGGTCCCCACCAAGGGCAGCGCTGCTCTCCTCCTGCGGGGGTCGGCTGGGCCATGCCCCCGGCTTTCCCTGGAGTTGCTAGCTCTCTGAATGCGGTCACTGCCCCCCCTCAGGTGGTGCTTCAGCGATCCAGCTCCTACACTGTCACCTTGGCTAATTTCTCCCTGGGCAAGCAGCTGCCGGTGCTGCGGGAGGTTGGTCGGCTGGAGGACTCTCTGTTCTTCGCCACTGGAAACAAGGTGAGACAGGCGAGTGTTTACCCCAACCTCGCTGGGCTGGGGTCTCCCCCTTTGCCTGGGTCGGGAAGCCACTCTCTGCCCTGGCCCCAAATGGGATCGGAGCCCTGGGCCACCAGCTGGTCTGTCTTGGGGAGATGTGCTGGGTGGGCCGCAGGGTTCATTGCTGCCCCTCACCCGTGGCCGAGAGGCAGCAATGGCTGTGCCCAAGGGCATACCAACTGCAGGAAGGCTGTGTCCTGCCCTCCTGGCGCTGAGGGGTGTGTGGGGGTCCCCGTTCAGTGGGTGCTTTGCGGCTGCCCCGAGATCTCCGCGAGCCTCAGCCCTGTGCACTGACATTCTCCCTTTCTCCTGAAGGTGTCTCAAGTTGCCCTCACTGGCCCGGGCTGCCGCCACTTTCTGACATGCCAGCGCTGCCTGCGGGCGGAGCGCCTCATGCAGTGCGGCTGGTGCGGGGGCACGTGCACTCGGCAGAAGGACTGCGCGGCACTATGGACTGAGAAGAGCTGCCCTCCTGTCCTCACTGATGTAGGCCCTTGAACCACCCCCCACTCTGTCCCTCCTGTTCCTCCTCGGACGCTGTGCTGGCTTGTGCCCTGCCATGGGGCCCTCGCTTTGCACTTCGCTTTCTCTGGTGCAGCTTGATACGTCCCCCTGCTACATGCAGCCCCTAGGGCCCCGGACCCAAAACCCACCTGCTGCCGACCCTGCCCTGGAGGGAGTGGTACCTCCTGGCTGCTGCGCTGATTCAGCCTTTCCTTTGTGCTCACCCCCGATCCACTTTCCTAGCTCTGCAGTAACCTGGGCATTTCCCTCCCCCCAGGGGGGCTGGTAGGGGACATGCTGCTCTTGGCTGGGACTGGCTTTGTGCCAGGCTGGGGGGAGAGGGCAGGGTTTGTCGCCTATCAGAGGAAAATGGGCATTGCCAGACTGGGTCAGAGTGGAGATCTGTCCAGCCCAGCCTCCCAGGGGCCAGCGCTGATGTTTCAGACGTGTCAGCCCTCCACACGCAGGTCTCCTCTTGGTGTCTAACAGGTTGGTTTAAGCTCTGAGGCAGAAGGTTCAATATCCTGCCAGATTTGTTATTAATTATGACAGCTCTGGCTATTCTCGTTGTCCGTGCCCACGTCCAATCCCTTTTTGCATTGTGTCGAGTTCCTGGCCTTTGCAGCTTCTGGTGGCAGTGAGTTCCACAGTCTGCCCACATGTGGTGTGTAGAAGTATTGCCTTTTATTGGTTTGAATGTCCCATCTTTTAATGTCATTGTTTGTCCTCTGCCCTTGTGCTATGAGACAGGGAGAACAGATGCCCCCGTCCTCCCTTCCCTAGATCAGGCGATATTTTATTGCCATTTCTCATGTGCCCTCTCATTCGGGTCTAACGTAGCTGACCTATGTCACAGACTCTCAGGACGTGTGCTCTTTCTCCGCTCCATACAGTCTCTGGGAGGAACCGGCTTCAGTGCAACAGCCCTTCTCAAGGGTCTGCTCTCTCTCGGGGGGTAAGCCATAGGCCCCCCGGAACCGCACCTCTCTGACCCTTCAGCATGTCTGTCTCTTCCCATGGGCCCCCTCAGGGAGTCCACTTGCTCTGGACCCCCAGGGCCTCCACCCCCAGAGGGAATGATGCAACCGTGATCTCTAGACTGGAGTGACTCTCAGCCAGTGTAAAACAGGAGGGTTTATTGAGCATCTGAACACAGCACAGGAAACTCTCTAGGCCCTCAGGCCTAGCAACCCTCAGCACCGTACATCTAGGTCTCTCCTGCATCCAGGTGGGCTCTGGTTGCTCTCTCTCCCCAGTCCAGAAGCCCCCTCCTTCCAGCCGATCATCCTATATCATCTCCCACAACAGCTCCTCCCCTGTCCTTTGTCTTCCCTCCCAGGTAAACAGGTGCCTGGGGCTCCTCTCTTCCATCCTTTGTTGCCCACTGGCCTAAACTGGTGGGTCAGGTCACCGGGGTCCTCTCTCCTCAGCCCTTTGTCCTCCCACTGCCCAGAACCAGCTGACTGCCAAGCTGGGCTTGGCCTCGGCCTCCTGGTCACCAGGTCACTGGTCGCTATGGTCCCCCATCTCCAGGCAGTTTTCCGGGGTCCCCACTGCTAGGCGAGGCCACACGTGGTCCTCTGCAACAACAAACTTCCTCTCCCACCACCTCCCTCCTGCAGAGACTCAGACAGGGCAGAGGGGCCGGGTTAGCAGCTGCTTCTGAGCGTGCTTATACGTCAGAATTGTTTTTCCAATCGCCATAGCCTTGTTAGTTCAGCTTCCCCTCAAACCTTGCCAAGGGCCAGCTCCCCGGCAAGGGCTGGTTACACCGAGGGCTCAGTATTGCTGCAGAATGTGAGGATAAGGGCTCCATTGTGCTTGGCACTGTACACACCCAGGGTAACAGATAGCTGTCCTGATCAGCTGACAGTCCAAACAGAGCAGAGAGACGCAGGGAGGGGAAAGGCCTCAAACTCACCAGCAGAGTGACCCATGGGATGGCAGCAAGTGGTTTAAAAACATCTCTCTGTTAACATGGGGAAATGCCTCCTTTCCCCCTCATCTGAGCCCCTGGATGGCTGGTCATAGAATCATAGAATATCAGGGTTGGAAGGGACCTCAGGAGGTCATCTAGTCCAACCCCCTGCTCAAAGCAGGACCAATCCCCAACTTAATCATCCCAGCCAGGGCTTTGTCAAGCCTGACCTTAAAAACTTCTAAGGAAGGAGATTCCACCACCTCCCTAGGTAACACATTCCAGTGTTTCACCACCCTCCTAGTGAAAAAGTTTTTCCTAATATCCAACCTAAACCTCCTGCACTGCAACTTGAGACCATTACTCCTTGTTCTGTCATCTGCTACCACTGAGAACAGTCTAGATCCATCGTCTTTGGAACCCCCTTTCAGGTAGTTGAAAGCAGCTATCAAATCCCCCCTCATTCTTCTCTTCTGCAGACTAAACAACCCCAGTTCCCTCAGCCTCTCCTCATAAGTCATGTGTTCCAGTCCCCTAATCATTTTTGTTGCCCTCCGCTGGACGTTTTCCAATTTTTCCACATCCTTCTTGTAGTGTGGGGCCCAAAACTGGACATAGTACTCCAGATGAGGCCTCACCAATGTCGAATAGAGGGGAACGATCACGTCCCTCGATCTGCTGGCAATGCCCCTACTTATACATCCCAAAATGCCATTGGCCTTCTTGGCAACAAGGGCACGCTGTTGACTCATATCCAGCTTCTCGTCCACTGTAACCCCTAGGTCCTTTTCTGCATAAGTGCTGCCTAGCCATTCGATCCCTAGTCTGTAGCGGTGCATGGGATTCTTCCATCCTAAGTGCAGGACTCTGCACTTGTCCTTGTTGAACCTCATCAGATTTCTTTTGGCCCAATCCTCTAATTTGTCTAGGGCCCTCTGTATCCTCTCCCTACCCTCCAGCATATCTACCTCTCCTCCCAGTTTAGTGTCATCTGCAAACTTGCTGAGGGTGCAATCCACACCATCCTTCAGATCATTTATGAAGATATTGAACAAAACCGGCCTGAGGACCAACCCTTGGGGCACTCCACTTGATACCGGCTGCCAAGTAGACATGGAGCCATTGATCACTACCCGTTGAGCCTGACAATCTAGCCAACTTCCTATCCACCTTATAGTCCATTCATCCAGCCCATACTTCTTTAACTTACTGGCGAGAATAATGTGGGAGACCGTGTCAAAAGCTTTGCTAAAATCAAGGAACAACTCGTCCACTGCTTTCCCCTCATCCACACAGCCAGTTATCTCGTCATAAAAGGCAATTAGGTTAGTCAGGCATGACTTGCCCTTGGTGAATCCATGCTGACTGTTCCTGATCACTTTCCTCTCCTCTAAGTGCTTCAGAATTGATTCCTTGAGGACCTGCTCCATGATTTTTGCAGGGACTGAGGTGAGGCTGACTGGCCTGTAGTTCCCCGGATCCTCCTCCTTCCCTTTTTTAAAGATGGGCACTACATTAGCCTTTTTCCAGTCATCCGGGACTTCCCCCGATCGCCATGAGTTTTCAAAGATAATGGCCAATGGCTCTGCAATCACATCCGCCAACTCCTTTAGCACTCTCGGATGCAGTGCATCCGGCCCCATGGACTTGTGCTCGTCCAGCTTTTCTAAATAGTCCCGAACCACTTCTTTCTCCACAGAAGGCTGGTCGCCTCCTCCCCATGTTGTGCTGCCCAGTGTAGTAGTCTGGGAGCTGACCTTGTTCATGAAGACAGAGGCAAAAAAAGCACGGAGTACATTAGCTTTTTCCACCTCCTCTGTCACTAGGTTGCCTCCCTCATTCAGTAAGGGGCCCACACTTTCCTTGACTGACTTCTTGTTGCTAACATACCTGAAGAAACCCTTATTGTTACTCTTAACATCTCTTGCTAGCTGAAATTCCAGGTGTGATTTGGCCTTCTTGATTTCACTCCTGCCTGCCTGAGCAATATTTTTATACTCTTCCCTGGTCATTTGTCCAATCTTCCACTTCTTGTAAGCTTCTTTTAGTGTTTAAGATCAGCAAGGATTTCACTGTTAAGCCAAGCTGGTTGCCTGCCATATTTACTATTCTTTCTACACATCGGGATGATTTGTCCCTATAACCTCAATAAGGATTCTTTAAAATACAGCCAGCTCTCCTGGACTCCTTTCCCCCTCATGTCATTCTCCCAAGGGATCCTGCATGTCAGTTCCCTGAAGGAGTCAAAGTCTGCTTTTCTGAAGTCCAGGGTCCATATTCTGCTGCTCTCCTTTATTCCCTGTGTCAGGATCCTGAACTCGACCATCTCATGGTCACTGCCTCCCAGGTTCCCATCCACTTTTGCTTCCCCTACTAATTCTTCCCGTTTTGTGAGCAGCAGGTCAAGAAGAGCTCTGCCCCTAGTTGGTTCCTCCAGCACTTGCACCAGGAAATTGACCCCTACACTTTCCAAAAACTTCCTGGATTGTCTGTGCACCGCTGTATTGCTCTCCCAGCAGATATCAGGGTGATTGAAGTCTCCCATAGGAACCAGAGCCTGCGATCTAGTAACTTCCGTTAGTTGCCGGAAGAAAGCCTCATCCCCCTGGTCTGGTGGTCTATAGCAGACTTCCACCACGACATCACCCTTGTTGCTCACACTTCTAAACTTCTAAGCTTAATCCAGAGACTCTCAGTTTTTTCTGCAGTTTCATACCGGAGCTCTGAGCAGCCATACTGCTCTCTTACGTACAATGCAACTCCCCCCTCCCCCCCCTTTTCTGCCCTGCCTGTCCTTCCTGAACAGTTTATATCCATCCATGACAGTACTCCAGTCATGTGAGTTATCCCACCAAGTCTCGGTTATTCCAATCACATCATAATTGCTTGACTGTGCCAGGACTCCCAGTTCTCCCTGCTTGTTTCCCAGGCTTCTTGCATTTGTGTATAGGCACTTGAGATAACTTGCTGATCGTCCCTCTTTCTCCGTATGAGGCAGGAGCCCTCCCCTCTCGCACGCTTCTGCTCGTGCTTCCTCCCGGTATCCCACTTCCCCACTTACCTCAGGGCTTTGGTCTCCTTCCCCCGGTGAACCTAGTTTAAAGCCCTCCTCACTTGGCCGGAATCCGTGCAGCACTCGCAGACATCTCCTCCTCATGCCCAGCTGCTAAGTTGCATTAGAAGAAGTTATAAACCTCAGTACTGGAAGAGGTTGTTTTCCCAACATTGCCCTTCCACAGGACTGCTGCCTGCCAGGGAGCTGCCATGGGCCCCCTCAGGGCGTCCTGCTGGTGGAGAGCTGACGTGAGTTTCCTTGGGGCGTCCAGCTGGGCAGAGAGCTGTCATGGGTCCCCTTGGGTTGTGCTGCCGGTCGGGGAGCTGTCACAGGCCCCCTCAGGGTGGCCTGCAGGACAGGGAGCTGTTAGAGGCCCCCTAGGGACAGCCCACTGCATGGGGGCCTTCACAAGTCCCCTCGGTGCTGGGGAGCTCTTCAGCTTGAGCTGTTGCAGCTCCTGCCTGGGGCTCTGGAGGCTGGTGGTTCGGTCCCTGGGGTGTGAGCCACGCTGGGTCCATCACGTCAGCACTGGCTGCAGTGGCCGCAGGGACATCACTTGGGTTTGGACAAGGGGGAGGGTGGGCACGGCACTCAGTGCCATCCACTGCTGCCCCCCGCCCCCATGAGGGAGTCATGCCCTGTCAGTGCGCTGGGGTCCCCTCAGCCTGCCATTGGATGTGCCTCCTGCCATGGCCCAGGGCTCACCAAGAGGCTTTGTCACAGGGCCAGCCTCTGGCCTGCACCCTCTCTTCCCCACCTGGGCTGCCCACCTGCTGCCCGTGGGCTGGGTGGGAGAGCCCTGTGCTGCTGTTGGGGGTCCAAGGGCGAAGAGCCGGGATGTCGGGGGGACTGGGGTGGGCCGGGGATGTGACACTGCCTTGTTTCCCCTCAGTTCTACCCCCGAAGCGCCCCCTTGCATGGCCGCACCCGGGTGACGCTCTGCGGGATGGGCTTCCAGTCGCGCCCGCACTTCGCCACCGCCGTTGGGTCCCCCGTGGCCGGCAGCACCTACTGGGTGACGGTGGGGCAGAGGACCTGCACCGTGCTGCCTGAGAAGAGCCTGGACAGGAGGTAGGGGGCGGCGGAGGGGCTCCGGGTCTGCTGTTGGGACTGCCACTGACCTGAGGATAGAGGTGTCTCCTGCTGGCTTGCCTGGGGGTGGGGCCTTCCTTCCTGGCCAGCAGCAGCTCAGAAAATGGGTGGGGAGGGGGAAGAGGCACCTTCCCTATTCAGCATGCGGGGTGCTTGGCCCCCCTACCTCCCCCAGTTTAGGTAGCAGGGAGAAGGCAGAATGGGGTGGTTCTTGGGTCAGCTGCCTCTCCCCCTTGCCCGCCACCCCCGGTGGGCCTCTCTCTGTAGTATGGCCCGGCCCCTGCTCTGTCTGCATTTGACCACAGCATCTCCCCAGGTGAGGCCCCTCCACGTACTGGTGCCAGAAGCTGGCAGCTTTCTTGAGTGGAAATGGGCTGGCAGTGCAGGCTGGGCTCAGCTCCTCCAGGCACGCAGCCACTGGCCTTTCCCTACGGCCCGAGTCACCAGTGCTGCCACCCCAGCGAGTTCTGCCCCATGCCATGCAGCCACTGCCCCAAGCAACTGGGCCTTTTAGCAGGGGGCTGGAGTAGTATGGGCAGGAGGCCCTGTGGGTTGGGAGTGAGGGGCACCAGCTGGTTTGCCATCAGACCTAGAGCATGGGCAGCTGGTGGCACCCACTGGGGTTTGTACGAGAGGTGTTCACCGATTGCCAGGGTGGTTTTGGTGACAGAGTCCAGTGACTTTCCCTCTCGGAGCCGCGGCTCCCCAGCTGGTGCCCCTGCTCTGCAGGTGGGGATAGGAGACGAGAGGTGTGCGGAAGGAGAAGCAGAGGCACCTGGGCCCTGCTGTTGTCCTCTCTGGCTGGGGTGGGGGGTTGGTCCTGCCCCCGTGTCTCAGTGCTCCCTGCTGTGTCCCGCAGGCCCCCTGTGCTGCCCCGCACCAAGGCCGCTGTGGACGTGCTGGTATGCGAGCTGGAGCTGAACAGCACCCAGGCGGTGGCAGTGCCCGTCACGGTTCAGCTCACCATCGAGGAGCAGACGAGGGACCCGCCCTTCTATGTCAGTGGCTCCTCATCCCTCAGTGGCTTCGTCTTCGTGGTACGTCCTTTCCCCTGCCTGCCACCCAGCTGCAGGGACAGCCCCAGAGGAGAGCTGCCCCCAGCAGCCGGAGCCAGGGGTCAGCAATGGAGCCTGTCTGGGAAAGCTGCCCGTCAGTTCCAGCTGGGACCCTGGGGACGGCAGCCCCCGGAGCAGGGTTGGCAGAGTGCCCCGCTTGCTCTCCAGCCAGTGGCTCATTCTTATCATGTGTCGGGCCCGGCCCCTCTGTAAGCAGGGCCAGGTGCCCAGCTGGGACCCCCCCCCCCCCCCAGTGTACACAGCACACCCCTGGGCACTGGGGGGGGCATCAGTGGTGCCAGGCATCGCAGCATCTCATCACCACCCCTCCCTCACTGGAGGCCGGGCTGAGCCTCCGGCCAGCTTCCTCCCTGATGGGGCTCCTACGGCAGCCGCTGGGCAGCCCCAGCATGTGCAATGGAGACAGCTCTGCTGCGGCAGCCATGGGCTGCCCTGCCCTGGCATCCCGTTTTGTGTCAGAGGCGCAGGGCCCTCCCCAGGAGCTCGCCCTCTCCCTGGGCCGTGCTTTGTGTCCGGCAGGGAGGCGTCTGGCTGGCGGGCAGCATGCTGGAGAGGTTCTCCTCTGGGGATGCCCTGCCCCCCACTTCCCTTGGTAAAGGCCCCGTGCCCTCTGTGGCTCCACAGGTGCCGAACA
Source organism: Chelonia mydas (assembly GCF_015237465.2). Lineage (NCBI taxonomy): Eukaryota > Metazoa > Chordata > Testudines > Cheloniidae > Chelonia > Chelonia mydas. Next base: position 48,629,379 of record NC_057853.1, read on the forward strand.
TCACTGCCATCCACCCTGCATATGGCCCGCTGGCCGGCGGGACCCAGCTCTCCATCCGGGGCCGAAACCTGACCGTGGGCAGCAGCTGGAGAGTGACGCTCGCTGGGGTGGAGTGCCCTGTGGCGGGGCAGCAGAGGTACAGCAAGCATGGAGCTCTCAGTGCTGCGTTGGCTTGGGGGCTGGGCTTGGGCCATTGGCTCTAGATCAGCGGAGCTAAAGCCTTCGTGTTCGACAGCCAGACGGTGGGTGGCCCAGCTGGGAAGGGTTAGGTCAGAATGGCCTGGGGGCTACTTTGCCCGAATTGGACTCTCAGCTGGTGTTGCTCTGGTCGGCATGGGTCAGCATGGCCAGGTGTGGCTGAATGGGCTGGGTTGGCGTGGCCGAATGTGGCCGGGCCAGCGCCGTCAGGTCGGCATATCCGGGTGTGGCTGGCTTGGTGTGGCTGGGTCGGCATGACTGGATGCAGCTGGATCGGTGTGGCTGGGTCATTGTCACCGGGTGTGGCTGGGTCGCTCTGGCTGGGGGTGGCTGGGTCGCTCTGGCTGAGCCAGCGTGTCTGGGCGTGGCTGGGTTGGCGTGGCCGGGTGTGGAGTGGCCGGGTCAGTGTGGCTGAGCAGCTGGGTTAGTGTGGCCGGGTGCTGCCAGCTCCGTATGGGTGTGTGTGCTCCACGGAGGTCATGTTTATACATAAACACCCATGTGGGGTCCTTTGGATGGTGTCTGGTGCCACGGACCCTCTGCAGAGTGTTAGAGCCCACATCTGTCTGCAGTGCCTGGGGTTCATCTGGGGGGCAGAGCCCTCGGGGGGAGCTCCTGCCCCAGGACTGCCAAGGCCTGTTGGGGCACGGATGGGGCCGGGCGCGCTCCCAGCCATGGGATGGCCAGTGTGGGGGTGTTGGCTGTGCTGGTCCAGGCGGGTCACTTCAGGGAGTGGGGTTGGGCCAGGGTGGGTTGCGGAGCAGCATGCAGCCCAGCCAGGGGTCTGTTTGTCTCCATGTTGTGCTGTCCTCTGTCCCCAGCCCCACTGAGATCCACTGCATCAGCCCTGCAGCCAGCAACCTGCACTCTGTCCCCGTGGACGTGTGGATAGATGGGCAGCAGTTCCCTGCCCCGGAGCCATTCCAGTACCGCCCAGACCCCGTCCTCCATGACATCTCCCCCACCTGCGCCTATGAGTGAGTCCCCTGGCCCCTGGAGCCCCCGCTTCCCTGGTCACAGTCCCCCACTCCATCCCTCCGGTCACAGCTACTCCAACCCCCTGGTCACAGCCCCCATCCTCCTCTCCCTCCAACCCCCCTTCTCCCGATCACAGCCATTCCAACTCCACAGGTCACATCATCCCCACTCCAACCCTTCCCAATCACAGCCCCACTCCAACCCCTCCGGATCACAGCCCTCCACCTCTAACCCCCCAGGTCACAGTCCCCCTGTAACGATGCGGTCTCTGGCGGGACACAACTGAGTATCAGTTCAGGACAAATTGCTTAGAGCAGGGCAGTTATAGCCCAAAGCTGGAGTTACTTTACTATTAAGGCACGCCAAACCAGCCAAACAGAGAGGACTTCTGTCACCCAGAAGCATAGCACAAGTTTGAAATACAGACAGTATAGAGTCAATACTTATAACTTTAAATACAAAAATGATACATGCATACAGATAGCATAATCGTAACCAGCAAATCATAACCTTTTCATAGACACCTCACTCAACAACCTTGTACAATATTTGCTGCAAATATATAACAGTGGTTGCAACAATGATCTATATGGTCACAGTTCATGTCAATAACGTCACCCTCCCCCGCCAACCCTTCTCTCCAACCTCCCCGGATCACAGCCTCCCTCCCCCACCCCCAGCTTGCATGGCCTCCTCCCTGCAGGGAACGGTGAAGAGCCTAGCACTCTGTGCCCAGCAGCCTGGCCCATTTCACCAGGCTGGGGGCCCCCTTCTGAGAGCCAAGGCATCTCCCCTCCAGGCTGGGGATGGGGCAGCCTCAGCCTCCTCCTGCAAGCCCATGACATGTGGGAGTTCACAGCATGGGGGGTTAGGAACAGGGGGCACAGCTCCCCTTGTGGGCACCAGAGGCTCCAGGCAGCGTGTCTAGCCAGTGTACCCCAGTTGGGATTCCCCCGGCCCCTGGGTCCCCAGCGCATCCCGTATGGGGTTCCCCCGGCCTATGGGTGCCCAGCACATCCCGTACGGGGTTCCGCCAGCCCCATGGTCCCCAGTGTGCCCAACACTGGAGGTTGGCTCGGCCCTGGGGTCCCCAGCGCATCCCGTCCAGGGCTCTGCTGGCCCTGGGGTCCCCAGCGCATCCCGTCCAGGGCTCTGCTGGCCCCGGGGTCCCCAGCATGCCCCAGCCAGGGGCTCCCCCCAGCTGGTAGGCCCCCAGTGTGCCTTGGCCGGGTCTCCCCCGGCCCCAGGCTCAGGGCTGTGCTTCACGCTCCGTGTGGCAGTGACCTATGACCTTCTGTAGGGGTTCGGCCCTCACCATCCACGGCACCAGCCTGGACTCCGTGTATTACCCCAGAATACAGTTTGTGGATGCCAGTGTGGCGACGGAGGCCAAGGTGAGTGTGAGGGGTGGGGCAGGGCCGGCATCATGGGCCAGGGCCGGCTGAGGCTGGGGAATCACGGTCAGGGAGCTGGGCATGATGTGCTGAAGGGGGAGAGAAAAACGGACTTGAAATGCTGGTCGGGCCTGGTGCAGGCAGGCGCTGTAGGAGATTCCACCCAGTCTGCCAGTGCCCCCCAGTCCCACCCCACAAGCCCTGCTAGCCCAGCCTTGGGCTCCTCCCCAGCTCTGCTGGTGCCCCTCAATCCTGACCCGCAGCCCCTGCTAGCCCAGCCCTGGGCTTTGCTCAGTGCCGGCCCGCAGGCCCTGCTGTCCCACTCTTGGGCCCAGGCTGTGCCAGTCACAGGGGGTTGTGCATTCACCAGGAGGCGACTGAGAGCTCACACACTCATGTCACTGGTGGCTCTGGTCTCCAGTTGTCCAAGTGGGCGCGTTAACTTGGTGCGGCAGCCCCGGGCTCCCTGCAGACGTAGTGTGCATGTAGCGGGGTTGAGGGGATGGCGAGAGGCCTGGGCTGGGTCCGTAGCGTGCAGCCGGCAGAGCGAAGGGCGGCGCGGGCCTGGGCCTGACGTGGTGCTTGGGAGCCAGTTCCGGGCCATGTCCGAGGAGCACCGGGTCCCCTCGCTGCTGTGAACTCTGCTCCCGGGCACGCTCCTTCCAACACGCCCTGTCCCCTCAGGTGTGCATGGGGCCACGCTCCCCCGAGCAGCTGGTGTGCCAGAGCCCAGCCTACCCCTTCGCTAACAGGGTGGAGAGTGCCCAGGGCAACCTGACCGTGCTGCTAGATGGCTCCCCCGGACGCAGGGCCTTCCGCGTGCGTTACTACCCCCCGCCCCAGATCCTGCCCTTCGAGCACGACGACCACACTTACCACCTCAAGTCTGGTGACCACGAGATTGAGATCCATGTACGGAGGGGGCTGGGAGAGGCGGGGAACCCAGGCAGGGGTGGGACTGAGGGAGCCAGGCCAGCCCTGCATTGGTGGGCTGGGGGCCAGAACAATGCCAGAGAGAACTGGGAGGCAGAGAGATGAGGGCCCAGGGCATGGGATGATGGCTGGTGGGGATGGGATAGGGGAGGGCCCAGGGCATGGGATGATGGCTGGTGGGGATGGGATAGGGGAGGGCCCAGGTCATGGAGGGATGGCCAGTGCGGGAGGGCCTGGGGCCGGGCAATGGCTGGTGCAGGAGGGCCTGGGGCCATGGTCAGTGGGCTGAGGACCTGCAGGGGGATGAATGCCTGGCCCTGAAGGACAGGGACACTGGTTAGGGCGAGAGCCCAGGAATGGTAGCCCAGGGAAGAGGCTTGGCAGCTGGAACTGAGGTTGGGATGGTGGGATGCCCTCGGGAGGGGTGGGCCTGGGGGTTCCTGGGGAAGGCGGGGGGGCTCAGGCGGTGTGGTTCCCGGGGGAGGCAGGTCAGCTCAGGCCGGGAAGGCAACCTGGGGGCTGGGGGGCGGCTCAGGTGGGGGGAGGGGTTCCAGGGAGAGGCCGGGGAGTTCCCAGGGGAGGTGGGGCAGCTCAGGCCAGGGGGATCCTGGCGGAGGTGGGGCGGTTCAGGATGGGGAGTTCTCTAGCTAGGGTCAGGGGATCCCCGTGACGGTGGCTGTGTGCACAGCAAATCGGGCTGGATGCGTTGGTGGACTGCATGAGAATCACCGTGACAGTGGCGGGTCGGGACTGCCACCACAGTGTGCTGAAGAACGAGGTGACCTGCTGGATCCCCAGGAACCTGAGCCTCCCCCTGGACGGAGCCCCTGTGCAGGTAGAGCCGAGCTTGGGGGAGGGCAGCGCCCGCCCTAAGCTGGGCTCCCAGTGGCTTTGCCCCCCTTCCCCCTGCTGGTGCAGAGCCCAGGGAGATCCAGCCTGGCTCTGGGCTGTGGCAGCACTGCCTAGACTGGCCCTCTGCCCTGGAGGCTCTGGCCTGCAGCCTGCCACCCCCTCTCCCTGCCCTTCTCCTTTGGACAGTGCTCAGGGCTGAACATGCCCTGAGTGCAGCTGCCTGGGGAAGGCTTCCCCGGTCTCTGGAGGGCACCAGGCCTGTGGAGACCGGCTGCCCCTCTGCCAGCCAGCTGCTGGGCTTCACTCCTGGTTCTGCTGCCTGGCACGCAGTGAGGAGAGCACGGGAAGCAGCGTCCAGCCCAGCATGCAGCTACAGGTTGTGCCAGCTGCTTGTTGTCTGCCCTGGGTGCAAAGGGGTGGCCGGGGGGTCCCCGCTGGAGCCGTTATTCCTGCCAGCTGAGCACATGTGGTGACCCTGTCAGTCTCTTTCCCCTGGCGTCTCTGCGCCATGGCATGTGCTGGGGTGGCATCTCTGATGCCCATGTCCTGCCCTACCTGCCCCACCCAGTGCTCACTGCCAAGATGAGTAAGTGCCAGGCTTTGCAGGGGTGCTGCTGGGCAGGGCCGGGAGGGGGCAGAGCGCAGGGGCTGGGGTACCTGACATGCATGCTCGGAGCAGCCCCGTAACAGAGGGGTGTAGCTCCATGGGCCCAGGGATGGGAAATGTCCTCTGGTCCATCAGGCGACGGTGCCTGCCCTGCCAGGGGAGCGTGGGTTGGGGCTGGTCATGTGGCACATGAGCTGCCTGCTCCTGGGCCCTCTGTTGTCCCACCAGCCCTGGGCGCTGCATCCCTTGGTACCCAGGAGACCTGTGTGGAGAGGAGCTCCCTTCATGCCAGCCCCAGCCCTCTGGAGAACCTGGGCAGGAGCGCCAGTGCTTCAGGGAGGCAGAGTGGCATGGTGCATAGAGTACTGGGCTGGGACTCAGGAGACCTGGGCAAGTCTTGGCCATGCCCTGTGCCTCGTTTTCCCCATCTGCAAAACAGGGCTAACGGCACTGACCTTGGCAGAGCACACTGAGATTGCTGGGTGAAAGTACTAGATAAGAGCTGAGGTGGTGGTCAGCGCAGGGGGGTACGGGCAAGTCCCCCCAATCCTGCAGGTGGCTCAGGGATCCATTCTCTGCCTGCTGGCTGCCGGGACACTGACTGCCTGCCCTCTTCTTCCCCAGATCTGTGTGAATGGTGCCTGTCAGGACCTGGGCTGGGTGGTGGCCACCATCTCCCCGGACCCCCTGACTGGCATCCTCTTGGGCACCATCACCACCTTCATGTTTGGCTGCCTCCTGGCATTCCTGGTGCTGAAATGCAGACGCAGGAGGAAGATGGGTAATTCCCCTCCCTCACACAGGGCATCGCAGTCCTGAGCCTGCCATGGCCCCATTCCCACAGGCACTGACCTTTGTGTCACATGCCCTCTGCTCTGGCAACGTCCACTCCTGTTCTGGGCCCCCAGCTGGGTGGCATATGCCTTTCCTGGGTGAATGGGTCTGTGCCCCACGACCATGGAGGAGGTGTCTTCTGGCATTATGGGCAATGTGCCCATCACCCTGCTATCTAGGAACCAAGAAACTGCCCCCCGCCCCACATTGTTACTGATTCTGTGCCAGTCCTTAGGGTGCTGGTGCCGAGTGGGCCTGGGCCTCCCGTCCTCTCAGTGTGGCAGGGGTCTGAGTGATGCTGGTGCCCAGCAGACGTGGGCCAGGCCATGAGGTCAGCATTGGCTCTTGAGGCTCTGAACGGCTTTCTTTTCCATGCCTGCAGGGACCGAGAATTTGGAGATGCTGGTGAATCCCGATGGGAATACCCCCAGATTTGCCCTGCTACCCTCCTCCATGGACTACCGGGATGTGCAGGGTAAGGAACTGGCATGCCGGGGGGCACTGCTCACTGTGCCTGCAGCCTGTGGGGCCAGGGTTGAGTCACCGTCCTTGCAGCAGACCCCCTCAACCCTGGCCGGGAAAGGCCGGCCCAGCTTAGGGCAGCCCTGTCCGTGTTAGAGCTGCCCCAGCACATCAGTCTGCTCCCTTCTGTTCCTCCCCAGTGGGCGGGTCTTGGCCATGGCTATGTGCAGCTCCTGCCCGCTGGCCCTTGCCGGCCGTGGGACCCCCGCCCATAAGCTCCCAGCTCTGCAATGCCTGGGGGCCCTCGCGGGGCTGGTGGGCATTGATTGGAAGACCCTGGGGATGTTCCGAGGGGCAGTTCATCCCTCTCCCCCAGTGGGGAGCAGGTGGCAGGGCACACAGGCTGATCTGGCAGAGAAGAAGGGTTTTGCCAGGGTCTCACTGTGACTTTCCTCTCTCTGTCCGGTCCCTAGCGGTGCTTCCCCCAGCCGCCACTCCCAGAGGTGGCTTTGCCAGCAGGCGCTTCCGAGATGCCTCCTACATGGGCGGTAGTGACGGCTCTGCCATGCCGCTCGTGAGGATACCATCCTGCTGCATCGAAAACCTCCGTCCCGAGCTGCTGGAGGAGGTGAAGGATGTCCTGATCCCAGAGGAGCGGCTGCTAACACACCGGGACCGGATCATTGGCAAAGGTGAGTGTTGGGCTGGGCCCACCTGGCACCCGAAGCGTGGTACAGTGAGCTCTGTAGTATGCAAGGTCTTGGAAAAAATTTTGAAGGAGAAAGTAGTTAAGGACATTGAAGTAAATGGTAAATGGGACAAAATACAACATGGTTTTACAAAAGGTAGATCATGCCAAACCAACCTGATCTCCTTCTTTGAGAAAGTAACAGATTTTTTTAGACAAAGGAAACGCAGTGGATCTAATTTACCTAGATTTCAGTAAGGCGTTTGATACCGTGCCACCTGGGGAATTATTAGTTAAATTGGAAAAGATGGGGATCAATATGAACATTGAAAGGTGGATAAGGAATTGGTTAAAGGGGAGACTACAACGGGTCCTACTGAAAGGTGAACTGTCAGGCTGGAGGGAGGTTACTAGTGGAGTTCCTCAAGGATTGGTTTTGGGACCAATCTTATTTAATCTTTTTATTACTGACTTCGGCACAAAAAGTGGGAGTGTGCTAATAAAGTTTGCGGATGATACAAAGCTGGGAGGTATTGCCAATTTAGAGAAGGACCAGGATATCATACAGGAGGATCTGGATGACCTTGTAAACTGGAGTAATAGTAATAGGATGAAATTTAATAGTGAGAAGTGTAAGGTCATGCATTTAGGGATTAATAACAAGAATTTTAGTTATAAGCTGGGGACGCATCAATTAGAAGTAACGGAGGAGGAGAAGGACCTTGGAGTATTGGTTGATCATAGGATGACTATGAGCCGCCAATGTGATAGGGCCGTGAAAAAAGCTAATGCGGTCTTGGGATGCATCAGGAGAGGTATTTCCAGTAGGGATAAGGAGGTTTTAGTACCATTTATACAAGGCACTGGTGAGACCTCATCTGGAATACTGTGTGCAGTTTTGGTCTCCCTTGTTTAAAAAGGATGAATTCAAACTGGAACAGGTACAGAGAAGGGCTTCTAGGATGATCTGAGGAATGGAAAACTTGTCTTATGAAAGGTTTCAGAGTAACAGCCGTGTTAGTCTATATTCGCAAAAAGAAAAGGAGTACTTGTTGCACCTTAGAGACTAACCAAATTATTTGAGCATAAGCTTTCGTGAGCTACAGCTCACTTCATCGGATGCATACTGTGGAAAGTGTAGAAGATCTTTTATACACACAAAGCATGAAAAAATACCTCCCCCCACCCCACTCTCCTGCTGGCAATAGCTTATCTAAAGTGATCACTCTCCTTACAATGTGTATGATAATCAAGTTGGACCATTTCCAGCACAAATCCAGGTTTTCTCACCCACCCCCCGCCCCCCACAAACCCACTCTCCTGCTGGTAATAGCTTATCTAAAGTGACCACTCTCCTTACAATGTGTATGATAATCAAGGTGGGCCATTTCCAGCACAAATCCAGGGTTTAACAAGAACGTCTGAAGTGGGGGGGACGGGGTTAGGAAAAAACAAGGGGAAATAGGTTACCTTGCATAATGACTTAGCCACTCCCAGTCTCTATTCAAGCCTAAGTTAATTGTATCCAATTTGCAAATGAATTCCAATTCAACAGTTTCTCGCTGGAGTCTGGATTTGAAGTTTTTTTGTTGAAGAATTGCAACTTTCATGTCTGTAATCGCGTGACCAGAGAGATTGAAGTGTTCTCCGACTGGTTTATGAATGTTATAATTCTTGACATCTGATTTGTGTCCATTTATTCTTTTACGTAGAGACTGTCCAGTTTGACCAATGTACATGGCAGAGGGGCATTGCTGGCACATGATGGCATATATCACATTGGTGGATGTGCAGGTGAACGAGCCTCTGATAGTGTGGCTGATGTTATTAGGCCCTGTGATGGTGTCCCCTGAATAGATATGTGGGCACAGTTGGCAACAGGCTTTGTTGCAAGGATAGGTTCCTGGGTTCGTCGTTCTGTTGTGTGGTATGTGGTTGCTGGTGAGTGTTTGCTTCCGGTTGGGGGGCTGTCTGTAGGCAAGGACTGGCCTGTCTCCCAGGATTTGTGAGAGTGTTGGGTCATCCTTCAGGATAGGTTGTAGATCCTTAATAATGCGTTGGAGGGGTTTTAGTTGGGGGCTGAAGGTGACGGCTAGTGGCGTTCTGTTATTTTCTTTGTTAGGCCTGTCCTGTAGTAGGTGACTTCTGGGAACTCTTCTGGCTCTATCAATCTGTTTCTTCACTTCCGCAGGTGGGTATTGTAGTTGTAAGAATGCTTGACAGAGATCTTGTAGGTGTTTGTCTCTGTCTGAGGGGTTGGAGCAAATGCGGTTGTATCGCAGAGCTTGGCTGTAGACGATGGATCGTGTGGTGTGGTCAGGGTGAAAGCTGGAGGCATGTAGGTAGGAATAGCGGTCAGTAGGTTTCCGGTATAGGGTGGTGTTTATGTGACCATTGTTTATTAGCACTGTAGTGTCCAGGAAGTGGATCTCTTGTGTGGACTGGACCAGGCTGAGGTTGATGGTGGGATGGAAATTGTTGAAATCATGGTGGAATTCCTCAAGGGCTTCTTTTCCATGGGTCCAGATGATGAAGATGTCATCAATATAGCGCAAGTAGAGTAGGGGCGTTAGGGAACGAGAGCTGAGGAAGCGTTGTTCTAAGTCAGCCATAAAAATGTTGGCATACTGTGGGGCCATGCGGGTACCCATAGCAGTGCCGCTGATCTGAAGGTATACATTGTCCCCAAATGTAAAATAGTTATGGGTAAGGACAAAGTCACAAAGTTCAGCCACCAGGTTAGCCGTGACATTATCGGGGATAGTGTTCTTGACGGCTTGTAGTCCATCTTTGTGTGGAATGTTGGTGTAGAGGGCTTCTACATCCATAGTGGCCAGGATGGTGTTATCAGGAAGATCACCGCTGGATTGTAGTTTCCTCAGGAAGTCAGTGGTGTCTCGAAGGTAGCTGGGAGTGCTGGTAGGGTAGGGCCTGAGGAGGGAGTCTACATAGCCAGACAATCCTGCTGTCAGGGTGCCAATGCCTGAGATGATGGGGTGCCCAGGATTTCCAGGTTTATGGATCTTGGGTAGTAGATATCCCCCCCCCCCCCCCCCCCCCCCGATGTTCTTGTTAAACCCTGGATTTGTGCTGGAAATGGCCCACCTTGATTATCATACACATTGTAAGGAGAGTGGTCACTTTAGATAAGCTATTACCAGCAGGAGAGTGGGTTTGGGGGGCGGGGGTGAGAAAACCTGGATTTGTGCTGGTAATGGCCCAACTTGATTATCATACACATTGTAAGGAGAGTGATCACTTTAGATAAGCTATTGCCAGCAGGAGAGTGGGGTTGGGGGAGGTATTTTTTCATGCTTTGTATGTATAAAAGATCTTCTACACTTTCCACAGTATGCATCCGATGAAATGAGCTGTAGCTCACGAAAGCTTATGCTCAAATAAATTGGTTAGTCTCTAAGGTGCCGCAAGTACTCCTTTTCTTTTTGCCTTATGAAAGGAGACTCAAGGAGCTTGGCTTGTTTAGCCTAACTAAAAGAAGGTTGAGGGGAGATATGATTGCTCTCTATAAATATATCAGAGGGATAAATACCCGAGAGGGAGAGGAATTATTTAAGCTCAGTACCAATGTGGACACAAGAACAAATGGATATAAACTGGCCACCAGGAAGTTTAGATTTGAAATTAGACGAAGGTTTCTAACCATCAGAGGAGTGAAGTTTTGGAATAGACTTCGAAGGGAAGCAGTGGGAGCAAAAGATCTATCTGGCTTCAAGATTAAACTCGATAAGTTTATGGAGGAGATGGTATGATGGGATAACATGATTTTGATAACTAATTGATCTTTAATTATTCATGGTAAATAGGCCTAATGGCCTGTGATGGGATGTTAGATGGGGTGGGATCTGAGTTACCCAGGAAAGAATTTTCTGTAGTATCTGGCTGGTGAATCTTGCCCCTGTGCTCAGGGTTTAGCTGATCACCATATTTGGGGTCGGGAAGGAATTTTTCTCCAGGGCAGATTGGAAGAAGCCCTGGAGGTTTTTCGCCTTCCTCTGTAGCATGGGACACAGGTCACTTGCTGGAGGATTCTCTGCTCCTTGAAGTCTTTAAACCACGATTTGAGGACTTCAATACCTCAGACATAGGTGAGGTTTTTCAGGAGTGGGTGGGTGAGATTCAGTGGCCTGCGTTGTGCAGGAGGTCAGACTAGATGATCATAATGGTCCCTTCCAACCTTAGTATCTATGAATTGCGGCTGTGTCGGGCCTGCGTGGCACCCGCAGCCTGGCACAGTGAGTGCCAAACCATAGCTGAGTCAGGCTGGACCTGTGTGGCATGCACTGACTGGCACAAGGAGTGCTGAGCCGTAGCTGGGTTGGGCTGGGCCCATGTAGCACATGCAGCCTGGCACAGTGAGTGCTGGGCTGGGCCTGCATGGAACATGCAGACCAGCACAGTGAGTGCTGAGCCTTAGCTGGGTCGGGTTGGGCCTGCATGGCACCACCAGCGTGGCACAGTGAGCACTGAGCCATAGATGGCTCTGGCTGGGCCTGCGTGGCACATACAGCCTGGCACAGTGAGCACTGAGCCATAGCTGGGTTGGACTGGGCCTGCCTGGCATTCCCTCTGTGTCGAGGTCCCACCCCAGAGAAGCTCAGTACTAACGAGAGCCCCCATGTGATGCTGATCCAGCACAGATGGCATTCATCCATGGCATGGCATGCGGGGTTGGGCACGGGTGGGGAGTCCGCCGCAGCCTCGCTGCCTGGCCCCTGCTGCTCCCCTGGTCGGAGGGGCCAGTCCCTGCCCAGGGTTTGGGCTGAGCAGCACTGCAGTTTGGCAGCACCAAGCTCAGCCCGTTCCCCTTAGTGCCAGGTGCATGCCTGTTGCCCAGCTAGGTCGCCTCTCTGAACCTGATGAGGTTCCCGGCCCAGCGCAGAACAGCCTTGCAGGGGAGCCTGTTGGGCCGGCCTGGAGGCCCCACAATAGGTCAGGGCTGTATCTGGTGCCTGTCTGGGCCCTGCAGTGCCAAAATGGCCCCGTCCACTTGGCCATATCTAGTGTCCATCTAGGCCCTGCAACACCAACATGACCCCATCCCCTTAGCCGTACCTGTTGTCCGTCCGGGCCCTGTGGCGCCAACATGGTCCCATCCCATTGGCTGTATTTGGTACCCATCTGGGCACTGTGGCACCAATATGGCTCCGTCCCCTTGGCTGTATCTGGTGTCGGTCTGGGCCTTGCAGCACCAACATGGCCATGTCCCCTTGACTGTATCCAGTATCTATGGGTGCCTCTCAGCAGTAACGCGGTCCCAGCCCCCCTGCTGTATCTGGTGCCCATCCGGGCCCTGCAGCATTGACTGTCCTGCAGCCCCTCTGCCATCTTCCAGCCCATCTCCTTGGACTCTAGGTGTTTGCCCTGCCTGCGGCATGTCGGCTGGGGTCTGGAGCAAAGGGAAGCTCGGGGCATTCCTTGCTGCATGGCGGCTCTGTTCAGGGTGCCTATGTTTTCCCGGCCAGGGCATTTCGGGAGCGTGTACCATGGCATGTACAGAGATCTGGCAGAGAGGGAGATCCACTGTGCTGTCAAATCCCTGAACCGTGAGTGCCCTTCCCTCTGGCTCCTGGCCTGCTCTCCTGCAGGGGTTGCTTCTGCCATGCTCTAGGCGGTCCCTAATCCCCATCCCCTTTAGGGTGCCTCTGAGCCCTGCCTGCTTCCTGCGCTGGCCCTTCACTCGTGCCAGGCTGTTGGCCAAGGAGCAGGAGGTGAATGGAACGGGCACCCCACCTATCTGGGCTATGCCTGACTCTTGGGTGTCTTCAGGCCTTCCTCCTGTGCAGCTGCCAATGCCAGGGGCCAGGAAGCGTGTGTGCCCAGCCCCTGCTGTGCCTGGCTGGTGGCTGGATGTGGTGTCTCATGGAGTGGGCATAACCAGTGGTGAGCTGGAGCCAGTTCGCACCGCTTCGCTGGAACCAGTTGTTAAATTTAGAAGCCCTTTTAGAACCGGTTGTCCCCCGAGGGACAACCAGTTCTAAAAGGGCTTCTAAATTTAACAACCAGCCAAAAGTGGCGCCTTAAGCGCCGAGTCCTGGAGCACCCACAGGGAAAATTTTGAGGGTGCTACTGGCAGCTCCCTGCCCCGCCCCGCGCCTGGCCCCAGCTCACCTCCGCTCCGCTTCCGCCCCTGAGTTACGCTCCGCCCCGCTCTGCTTCTCCGCCCCCCCCCCCCCCCCCACTTCCCACCAATCAGCTGTTTGCGCGGGAAGCCTGGGAGGGCCGAGAAGCAGGCGGCAGCTTCGCCCTCAGGCCCAGGGAGACAGAGGTGAGCTGGGATGGGGGTGAGGGGGGGCGCAAGGAGGGCCGCCCGTGCAGCAGCAGGTAACCTGGGGTGGGGCAGGGGAACCGCTCCCCGCCCCAGCTCGCCTCCGCCTCCCTGGGTCTGAGTGTGAAGCCGCTGCCTGCTTCTCAGCCCTCCCAGGCTTCCCGCATGAACAGCTGATTCGTGGGAAGCCGGGGGGGGGTGAGCGGAGAAGCAGAGCAGGGCGGCATATTCAGGGGCGGAGGCGGAGCGGAGGTGAGCTGGGGCCGGGCGCGGGGCGGGGAGCTGCCAGTGGGTGCTCTGCACCCACCAAATTTTCCCCGTGGGTGCTCCAGCCCTGGAGCACCCAGGGAGTCGGCGCCTAAGGCACCACTTTTGATGTGATCATTGGGGGGAGCGTCTCCCCCACCCCCAGTTTTGCTACCCCGTCCCTAGGAGCCAGAGGGACCTGCCGGATGCTTCCTGGGAGCCGCCCCAGGTAAGCACCACCGGGACTCCCCACCTCGCCCCCAGGCAGGTCCCTCTGGCTCTTAGGGGCGGGGCGGGGAGCGCCCACTACGGTGGCCCACGAGACCCTCCTGCCTCGTTCCGGGGACAGTCAGGGGACAGAGGAGGGGGTGGATGGGACAGCGGTCCCAAGGGGGGGCTGTCAAGGAACGCGGAGGGTTGGATGGGGCAGGGGTCCTGGGCGGCAGGCGCGGGCCATGACCCCCTTGTGGGGTGAGGAGGGAACCGGTTGTTAAGATTTTGGCAGCTCATCACTGGGCGTAACACCTCTGTGATGTATCCACTGCTCTCCACCTCTGCTGCTCCTCACTGGGCTCTGACAGCCCAGGTTGCCCCATCCCCTGGGGCCCATCCCAGCATTGTGGCTCCTGGGCTGGTTAGCGCCCCAGCCCCATGGCTGTGCTCCGTCCCAGGGATCACCGATGTGGAGGAGGTGGAGGAATTCCTGAAGGAGGGGATTCTCATGAAGAGCTTCCATCACCCCCACATCCTGTCGCTGGTGGGTGTCTGCCTGCCGTGCCAGGGATTGCCCCTGGTCGTGCTGCCCTACATGAAGCACGGAGACCTCCGGCACTTCATCCGCTCCAACAAACGGGTAAGTGCAGGCCAGCCGCCCTCCCTGCTCAGGGGCTGGGCAAAGGCAGGGTCATGCTGGCTTGGGGCTCCCTGCCTGCAGCCTAGAGGAGAAGGGGTAACCCCCGCTCCCAGAGCCAGACCCCATGCAGCTCCCTGCCTAGCCAGCCTGTGCTCTCCGCACTGGCCCAGGCGCCCTACCCTGGCCGCAGCGGGCAGGGGCCAGCAGATGGGGCCAGGCAGCACCATGGCCATTGGGTTTCCAGGAGCTGCCAGACATGTCAGCTGGGCTGAAGCTGCTGCAGGGGCAGGGGGCGTTCCAGATCCTAGGGCCCCAGTGGGATAGGGGGTGCCTGGGTCTGGGGCGGGGGGTTGTGCTGCCTGTCGAATGGGCAGGAAGGTGAGATGGGGGCTAATGGACACCCAGGAGAGCCCAGCTGCCCCTCCTGCCAGCCAGCCACTAGTCTCCCCGGCCCCGAGGAGGCCGGGAGCCGGGGCAGTGAGTCCTGAGGGCACCAGGGTTGAGCCTCGCCCGTGTCCTCACGCTGTTCTCCCCAGGTTCTCTGGCCGGCAGGGCCACTTCACACGGGGAAGGCAAGGGGCTCACCTGGCTAGCAGAGGGTGCCCTGCATTCTCCTCCCCTAGCTCTGCCACTGCTCCTTTGTGCTGCCCTCCAGCCCCCCTGTTCTGCCACTGCCCCTCTATGCTGCCCTCCAGCCCCCCAGCTATTCCCCTGCAGCTCTACTGCTGCCTATCCACACCATACTCCAGTCTCCTCACCCTCGGCTATTTCCCTCCCCCACAGCTCTGCCACTGCCCCGCCCCGGGCTCTGCCACTGCCCCTCCACACTGCCCTGCAGCCCCCAGCTATTCCCTTCCTGCGCCCCCTACTCATCTCTGCCCGAGCAGCCCCCAGCCATGGCCAGGGGCAGGCTCAGCAGAAGGCCATGCTCCTGTGTCCTGTAGGGGTTGCCGTGGAGACGCTCTGAGCAGCGTTCTAGCGGTGTCTCCCGACAGCTGGCCGTGGGTGCTGCCCTGCCCAGCGCTCTGCCCTGGTCTCCCGGCTCCAGATGCAGGGGGACTGGGGGAGCTGGTGGTCGCAGGGCTCCAGCCATGGCAGTGCTGGGTAAGGGCTGAGCTGTGCCCAGGCACGAGGGATGGGCTGTACGTCTCCCTGCTCTTGTCTCCCCAGAACCCGACGGTGAAGGACCTGATCGGTTTCGGGCTGCAGGTGGCGCAGGGCATGGACTATCTGGCCCACATGAAGTTTGTGCACAGGGACCTGGCCGCCAGGAATTGCATGTGAGTGTGGCGGGCGGGTGTCCGGGGCCTGCGTGCCCGGCTGGGAGGTGCTGGGGCTGCCTTGCTAGCCTGGAGCACTCCCAAGCGCACTCCTCAGCATCCTCTTCACCGCAAGATGCTTCCCAACAGGATGCTCTGCCCAGGCACACTGGCCTCGGGAGCTCAAGGCACTGCCCCCTCTGTGCTGGCTGAGCCTTGGGCCGGTGGGTACAGGGGCCTGGCACTGCCCCCTTGGTGCCAGCTGAGCCCAGGGCTGGTGGGTACCAGAGCCTGGCACTGCTCCCTCTGTGCCAGCTGAGCCCGGGACTGGTGGGTACAGGGACCTGGCATGCCCGCTCGGTGCTGGCTGAGCTTGGGCAGCAGCAGGGCGAGTGTCAATCAAACTGCCTCAGAGGGAACTCTGCTATTAGGAGAATGGGGTTTGTGGCCCAGGAGCAGTCACTTTGCCAGCTGGGAGGGTGGACGCGTTGCCCTGGGGGCTGCTCTGAGACCTGCCAATCTGTGTGCCAGTGGCCCCTGAGTGCCCACCCCATGGATTTGGGCCCAGATATCTGGGGGCTGGAGATAAGTGGCTCTGAACGCCAGGCTCCTGGAGCTGTGCCACCAGCTCAGCTGGCATTCCTTGTTCGTGCCTTGCAGGCTGGACCAGACGTTCACGGTGAAGGTGGCGGATTTCGGCCTGGCCCGGGATGTCTTTGATAAGGAGTATTACAGTATCCGGCAGCACCGTCAGGCCAAGCTGCCCGTCAAGTGGATGGCGCTCGAGAGCCTGCAGATCCAGAAATTCACCACCAAGTCGGATGTGGTGAGTGCGGGGAAGGGGTTGGCTGTGTGGGGGGCTAGTGCATTGCCTGTGCCCATGCCACGCCCACTGGGGGGCGCCCAGGAGCAGGGTGGCTATGGCAAGTGATCGCAGAATGGCCCTAACTGGCTCCCAGCTGCTCCAACTCCAGGAAAGAGCTCTGCTCTCCTCTTCATAGAATATCAGGGTTGGAAGGGACCTCAGGAGGTCATCTAGTCCAACCCCCCCTGCTCAAAGCAGGACCAATCCCCAACTAAATCATCCCAGCCAGGGCTTTGTCAAGCCAGACCTTAAAAACCTCTAAGGAAGGAGATTCCACCACCTCCCTAGGTAATCCGCCTCCGGCTGGACCCTGCCTCCCACCTACCCCCCACCAGGCACCCCGGGCGCATGGCTGACGGAACCAGGGTTAGTGGCTGGCCCGCACATGGTGTTACATGCCCACCTTGGCACATGGGGCTTTGGAAGTTTAGACCCGTTACGTGTGGCTTTCCCTTTCCCAGCAGCCTGCCCCCTGGCTGTGCTGTGCCAGGTGAGCAGAACCCTGCCAGCCAGCGTGACTGGCACAAAGCAGCACTCGCTGAGCACTTGGCCTCCAGCTGAGCTTCCTTGGCTGCACTACAGGGGTCTCGGTGTCTCCTACCACTGTGTGAGGGAGGGGAGAGCCCAGCCCAGGCAGAGCCCGTTCCTAGGGGTCAGAGCCCGGCAGGGGAGAGTGTGGCCCGGGGGTCAGTGTGTGGCCCAGGGAGAGCGTGGCCCGGGCGTCAGAGCCCGGCAGGGGAGAGCGCAGCCTGAGGGTCAGAGCCCGGTGCCAACAGACACCACTCCTGATGTTGCTGACCCAGGCAGGTCCGTGTCCTCGCTGGCCCATGCTGGGCCTACGTGGGGCCTCAAAACATGGCTCTCCGGCAGGTTGGGTAGCCAGAGTTAAAGAGCTGGGAGAGGAGCGGGGATGAAGCTGTCCCCTTGCTGGTGGAGACCAGACACCTGATAGGGCAGATTCTCCCACACCTGCTACTGCGGGCACTGCCCACGCCAGGCCCCTGGGCTGGGTCCCCTCAGGCAGTGCTCACATGTGCGGTGGGAGACTCTGGGGGACCGTGTGGGGTGGTTGTGTGCCACTGGCCTAGAGGACGCCAAGCATTTCCGGCCCTGCCGCATGCACGGTGCTGCTAGAATGACCCCCGTTCTCTCTGGCACAGTGGTCCTTCGGGGTCCTCCTGTGGGAGCTGCTGACACGTGGGGCCCCACCGTACCCTGAGGTGGATCCCTACGACATAACGTCCTACCTGCTGAGCGGCCGGCGCCTGCCGCAGCCCGAGTACTGCCCGGACTCGCTGTGAGTGTCGTGCCCTCCTCCTCCTCACGGGGGGTGGCCCAGGGCCCCTTGGGGACCTTCTCCCCCCACAACCCCGCTCCCTCCTGCATCCCCCACATCAACCCCACATATCCCAGCTCCCAAACTTCTGCCTGCCAGCCCCCCCAGTGAGCAGTGCCCGGCCTGGCGCCCCCCAGAGCCTCCTCATCCCCTCATGCAGGACATCCCCTTTGAGCTCCCCTTCCCTGGTATGTGGGGTGCAGGGGGCCCAGCATGGGGGAATTTGGGAGGGTTTGGCACATGGGGATCAGGTGGGGGAGCGGGAGGTGGTCCAGTGCTGGTGTCCGGCTGAGCTCCCTGCCCCTGGGCCTGTCCCGACTCTAACGGGCTCTCTTGTCGGGGCAGGTATGCGGTGATGCTGAGCTGCTGGGCTCCAAGCCCCGAGGAGCGCCCCACCTTCTTCACCCTGATCGGGGAGGTGGAGTGCATCATGGCCTCCCTGAAGGGCGAGCACTACATCAACCTGAGTGCCCCCTACGTCAACCTGGAGCCCGGCCCATCCAGCCCGCCGGTGCCTGACTCCGAGGACGAGCTGGCCTCCAGCGGGGAGGAGGGTGAAGCAGCCGCCACATGTTAGGGGGCGCTCTCTGCCCTGTGGGGCACCAGGAACACAGTCAGAGCTGGCTGGGGAGACCTGGGCTGGGCAGCATGTCAGGGGGCTGTGTCGACGCGATGGGAAGAGGTGCCAGCGCCCGGCTGGGCTCCCATTGGCACTGCCCGGCTGGGGTGTTGGAACGGGGATGTTGACCACTGTTGTTTTTCTACCTGATATTTATTGTGTAGCGAAGAGATACAGGGACTATTTTAATACAAAGGAAACGTCAAAACCAACCAGTTCTGGGGCTTGAATCACAAAGTTTTGATTTGGGGGAAGCTTTGGAATTTTGGCTCTTTGTCCTGATTCCATGGGGGCTTGTCCAAAGGGGTGGATGGAAATTCGGCTCCCACACGGCGCTGGGGCAGCTAGGCCTGGCTGTCACGCTGCGTCCTCAGCAGGGCGCAGAAGTGCGGGCAACCCTCCCTCCCAGTGCCACCCACAGGCCACACGGAGCCAGGGCCTAGGAGCATCCTGTGACTGAGTCTGGGGATATTGGAATTGTTTGTCCTGGTTCTAGGCCTGGTGCCCCACACGGCTACTGGTGCTGTCTGGGCTGAGGGGAGGGCCCAGTGGCTAGGGGTGCGGCGATAGGGGCTGGCACCAGCGGGGCACGCCCTGGTGCTGGAAAGCTCTCTGCCCCCACTAGGAGCCAGGCGTGTGTGGGGCAGGGCCCTGGGGCACAGGGCATGACCTCTCACACACAATCCTGGCACGAACTGCCCGTCTGCACCTAGCTGGGTTCATGGCCCTGCCGGCTCAAGGACTGGACGTCCCTTCCGCTGTCTCATCCCCTGCCCCAGCCCTGCCCTGGTGGGCACCCTCCGGAGCAGAGGGGAATTCAGTGTCCGTGGCCAGTTTGTCCAGCCTGGCCTGGCCCTGGGGCTTTCCCTGAGATCGTGGCAATGGCACCGAGCTGGCAGTGTGAGGGCAGGGGCAGAGGCAACACAATGCTGGGCAAAGCTGGGTGCCAGGACACTGTTGGACCACGTACACCCTCCCCTTTCTAGGGCATGTCCCTCAAATGCCAGCGGTATCCCTGTGGTGCCCAGAGAGGGGCTGCGGCAGGGGAACTATGTCCCAGAGCTCGAGGTTCCTCGCCCCTGATCTCCTCCTGGAGCCGGGGCAAGCCGGCAGGGGTAACATCCCTAGGGAGTGCCAGGCAGGGACAACCCCTTGCTCAACTCCTCACCAGCCACTACACGGGACCCACCTTTCCACAGCGCTGGGCTAGGGCTGGCTTCGCAGGGGGCAGGGCTCAGGCCCTAGAGAGGGAACTGGCCAGCCCAGACTCTACCTGCACACCTGGCAGCAGCGTGATGTCGTGGCAATGACGCATCGCCCTCCTGCTGCTGGCACCCAGCCCCTTGGGCAGCCCCAGCCTGCTCTGGGTTTGCATTGGCCTGTGGGGCAGGAGGGAGGGGCCCTATCTCCAGAAGTGTGAGACCGCACTGGCTGTGGGGTGTTGTTATTCCCACAGGCACAGGGGTGTGGACAGTGAGGCCACATGCTCTGCCCTGCAGCCCCTGTCCCAGCAGGGTTGCTCCTCAGCACCCAGCCTCCTCCCTGGCACAGTGCGGGGGGCGCTGGCCCCCTGCCCTGTCCCAGAGGGCCCCCTCCCCCCCCTCCATTGGCCTGCTAGGGGTGTGAGGGAGAGAGAACTGGCCTGCAGTAACTGAAGGATTGAAGGGGCAGCCAGCTGTTCAGTGCAGGAGATGGGCTGGCCGGACAGGGCCCAAGGATTCTACCAGTCACACACATGCACACACCCACCCTGGGCTCCTACCCGGTGCTGTGCCAGAGATTGGATTCTCCTCCCCCTCTCCCGGGGCCCAACCCAATCCTGTGCCAGGGACTGGATCTTCACGGTAAGAAAGGTAAGCAGCAGGATACGGACCCTGGACTTCAGGAAAGCAGACTTCGACTCCCTCAGGGAGCGGATGGGTAGGATCCCCTGGGGGACTAACATGAAGGGGAAAGGAGTCCAGGAGAGCTGGCTGTATTTCAAGGAATCCCTGTTGAGGTTACAGGGACAAACCATCCCAATGAGTCGAAAGAATAGTAAATATGGCAGGCGACCAGCTTGGCTTAACGGTGAAATCCTAGCGGATCTTAAACATAAAAAAGAAGCTTACAAGAAGTGGAAGGTTGGACATATGACCAGGGAAGAGTATAAAAATATTGCTCGGGCATGTAGGAATGAAATCAGGAGGGCCAAATAGCACCTGGAGTTGCAGCTAGCAAGAGATGTCAAGAGTAACAAGAAGGGTTTCTTCAGGTATGTTGGCAACAAGAAGAAAGCCAAGGAAAGTGTGGGCCCCTTACTGAATGAGGGGGGCAACCTAGTGACAGAGGATGTGGAAAAAGCTAATGTGCTCAATGCTTTTTTTGCCTCTGTCTTCACTAACAAGGACAGCTCCCAGGCTGCTGCGCTGGGCATCACAACATGGGGAGTAGATGGCCAGCCCTCTGTGGAGAAAGAAGTGGTTAGGGACTATTTAGAAAAGCTGGACGTGCACAAGTCTATGGGGCCGGACGAGTTGCATCCGAGAGTGCTAAAGGAATTGGCGGATGTGATTGCAGAGCCATTGGCCATTATCTTTGAAAACTCATGGCGAACGGGGGAAGTCCCAGATGACTGGAAAAAGGCTAATGTAGTGCCAATCTTTAAAAAAGGGAAGAAGGAGGATCCTGGGAACTACAGGCCAGTCAGCCTCACCTCAGTCCCCGGAAAAATCATGGAGCAGGTCCTCAAGGAATCAATCCTGAAGCACTTAGAGGAGAGGAAAGTGATCAGGAACAGTCAGCATGGATTCACCAAGGGTAGGTCATGCCTGACTAATCTAATAGCCTTCTATGATGAGATTACTGATTCTGTGGATGAAGGGAAAGCAGTGGATGTATTGTTTCTTGACTTTAGCAAAGCTTTTGATACGGTCTCCCACAGTATTCTTGTCAGCAAGTTAAAGAAGTATGGGCTGGATGAATGCACTATAAGGTGGGTAGAAAGCTGGCTAGATTGTCGGGCTCAACGGGTAGTGATCAATGGCTCCATGTCTAGTTGGCAGCCGGTGTCAAGTGGAGTGCCCCAGGGGTCGGTCCTGGGGCCGGTTTTGTTTAATATCTTCATAAATGATCTGGAGGATGGTGTGGATTGCACTCTCAGCACATTTGTGGATGATACTAAACTGGGAGGAGTGGTAGATACGCTGGAGGGCAGGGATAGGATACAGAGGGACCTAGACAAATCGGAGGATTGGGCCAAAAGAAACCTGATGCGGTTCAATAAGGTTAAGTGCAGGGTCCTGCACTTAGGACGGAAGAACCCAATGCACAGCTACAGACTAGGGACCGAATGGCTAGGCAGCAGTTCTGCGGAAAAGGACCTAGGGGTTACAGTGGACGAGAAGCTGGATATGAGTCAGCAGTGTGCCCTTGTTGCCAAGAAGGCCAATGGCATTTTGGGATGTATAAGTAGGGGCATAGCGAGCAGATCGAGGGACGTGATCGTTCCCCTCTATTCGACATTGGTGAGGCCTCATCTGGAGTACTGTGTCCAGTTTTGGGCCCCACACTACAAGAAGGACGTGGATAAATTGGAGAGAGTCCAGCGAAGGGCAACAAAAATGATTAGGGGGTCTGGAACACATGACTTATGAGGAGAGGCTGAGGGAACTGGGATTGTTTAGTCTGCGGAAGAGAAGAATGAGGGGGGATTTGATAGCTGCTTTCAACTACCTGAGAGGTGGTTCCAGAGAGGATGGTTCTAGACTATTCTCAGTGGTAGAAGAGGACAGGACAAGGAGTAATGGTCTCAAGTTGCAGTGGGGGAGGTTTAGGTTGGATATTAGGAAAAACTTTTTCACTAAGAGGGTGGTGAAACACTGGAATGCGTTACCTAGGGAGGTGGTAGAATCTCCTTCCTTGGAAGTTTTTAAGGTCAGGCTTGACAAAGCCTTGGCTGGGATGATTTGATTGGGGATTGGTCCTGCTTTGAGCAGGGGGTTGGACTAGATGACCTCCTGAGGTCCCTTCCAACCCTGATATTCTATGATTCTATGATTCACGTTCTGGAGCCCTCAGCTGGGGCCACAGGGAAGGGGGCGGGCACTGTCCCCCCACCCTGAGTGCCAGGTCCACTCGCAGCCACTGCAGCATAGGTGGTGCCCCACTCTCAGAGCCAGGCCATGCTGGGTGGGAGCCTGTGGCAAAGCGGCAAGTGCCACGCAGTCCGTTGTTTCTCAGACTCTCCTGCAGTTGCCACTCTCAGAACTGGCACGATGGGGCTGCCCCCAGCCAACACTCCAGTGCTGAGCCCTACAGCTAGCAGCCCCTAGCGCTGGGAATGCCATGCAGTGCCTAGGGTGGCAGATCTGCCCAGCTGGGCCAAATCTGAGCAGCGCAGGGGCAGCCCATGGCCATGCTGTCTAGGCAGGCTGCTTTATCTTGAGCTGCCTCTGCCTGCTGCTCCGGCTCTGGCCCATGGCCCCTCTCGCCCCCATGGCCAGGGCTCAGGCCTGCAGAGGGCACTGTTGGGGCAGATGGGAAGGGTGGACAGCAGGGCCCCCACCTGCAGGGGTTTGTGCCCAGGGCAGAGCAACAGTGGTTGCAACAATGATCTGTACAGTCACAGTTTATGTCAATAACGTCACACCCCCAATGCACAATTGATGCAGGAAGGGATGATGCAAACATCACTGACTGCATCCCAAGAGTTCCCCATCCTTGGTTCTGTCTTACTACAGCTAGTATTCGTGTATAACAGAAATGGTTTATTCAAGTTCTGTTCAATAACATGACTGAATCTCTTTACAAACTCAAGGCAAAACTTGGTTAGAACAATAGTGGATTGGATCTGCTCTTGCAGCATGGTTCCTGTATGTTTTGTATGATTTTGCCAAGAGCTAAAGTACATAGCTACTTTATCCATACAAGCTCTGGCAAATGTTTGGAACCCATTTAATATCAAGACAATGTAGATATTAACGTTATTCATAGTATAGGAATCTTGACATTTAGCTGTGAAAGCAATATGGTAGTGTGCCTTAGTTTCCCTTTTCATACAGTATATCCGGTCTGGAATGTCTTTTCCCCTGTGAAAAGTTCCAGTGCTGTTTACAGGTATTAACTGTGAAACTTCAGTATAACAAGGCCTTTTAAGAAAGTGTATTCCTTTTAACATGTTCAAGGGTTTTTTCCAAAGATTAGGCACATTGTACATTTTTACAGTTCTTGGTAATAGCAACACATTAGTTACAAAAATTACCATTAGCAATAACAAATTCATTGCAAGTGTCCATTTTTGTCATGCCACGCCTTTGGCTTAATAAAAATTGGGGTTTGGGCATTTTAGGGTTACTGTATGTCTTCCCTCTGCAAAATCAAGTTCTTTTTTCCTTCCTTGTCCTGAAGGATCAAACCTTGATCCTTCTTGCTTAACAGAATTCACTGGCTGATTGGCTGTGCTCTCTTTGCTAATAGCTATCAGCAAATCTTTCTTCCCCCAGTCAGTCAGGTAATTTGCATCAATGCAAACACTAGCTTTTAAATTCTCAGCTGCTACCAATTTCAAGGCTGGACGCTCATTTTCCCCTTCAGCAGGATTGGGTTCTTCCCCCCCCCCCCCCCCCCCCCCACCACACCTTTTTTCTAGAAGGTTGAAAACTGAAACTTCCTGCTTACAGGAATTCCTTTGCTGGCTAGAAGAAAAGGAGTACTTGTGGCACCTTTAGAGACTAACAAATTTATTTGAGCATAAGCTTTCATGAGCTACAGCTCACTTCATCGGATGCATGCTGACTAGGTGTGTTTACCAACTGCAGACCCTCTGTGCTTTGAACATCTACACAGATGATCTTCTGCCTGCTTGCTTGTGACCCCCAGCAACTTAGAGACTGGATTCTGTTTTAAAGCGATACCACACCAATTCAAAGTACCTAAGGGTGAGAGTTTGCTTGCTTTCCCCTGCCTCCTTGAGCATTCAGCCATAAAATGGTTCTGCTCTGAAACACCAGTAACCAAATCTGTCCTCACACCCTGAAGCACAGACTGCTCACTTAAAGAATTAGCATGGAGACCTTCCTGTTCCAACAGCATTGTCTTTCCAACAAACTGGTTAAGCACAGCCACTTGATTATAGGGCTGTCCAAATTTCCTAACAATTTTTATGCCATCTGAAGCCTTCTCAGAGCTATCCACACTGGATCTTTCCAAAGCAAAGTCAATGAATTCCTTCCTAGCAGAAAATTTCTGGCTATCAGGAACTGAAACTTCCTTGATTAAATCACTTCCACGCCCTTTAGCTACAGCGAACTGCTTACAAAGACTACCCTGAAAATTTTTCTCTTCAGGAATCTTTCTAAGCACCAATGTACCTTTACCTTGCTCCACAGAAGCATTGCTCTGCTGAGCCACTACCAGCTTCTGAGATTCACTTACATCCAGAATCACCTCTGGCCCATCAGGCGGATTCTTACACAATCCCCTTTCAGGCAAACTTATAGACTCACTAGATAAAAGGTTAGAAGCATTCTTCTTCCCTTTGCCACACATACATTCAGGAATCTTTTCCTTGCTACAAGTTTCCACACCGTCCGTAAGTAACACAATCAAATCACCTTTATGCTATTTTGCTAGGACACTAACTGGATGCAACCTAGTTACAGTACCATTCTTTCTAGCAGACACAGACGTAGGACCATTCCCTTCCTGGGCTTTAGTTGAATCCAGAACCAACTCTGAGACAACTGCACTACCCTCAACCATCACAGGCTGAAAGACACCTTTTGTCTGCTCCACTGACAAAGAAGAGCTCGAGAAACCTTCCCCTTTTACAGACACACAGCTTGGGATCTCATTTTCCTTGTCCCAGCACACACGGCTGTTCACAGACAACTGCTTGGAGACCGGGGTAACTCCCTCCATGGGCAAGTCATTACTCCTAACAGACACAGGTACATTTCCTTTACTTTCACAGTTCTCCACACAGGTAACAGGTAAGGTATAGGACACTCATTTTCCACTATCCTTGCCTTCCCAAACGGCTGACTAGATAAAGCCCTCAGCCTAGGCAGCCTTGTGAGCTTATCCAAACTTTCCCTGCCTTTGTCTCCCTTGTCCCACCACGCAGGGCTGGTTACAGACAAATACTGGGATAGTGGGGCAGCTTTTTTACCAGGCACATTTCTACTCCCAACACACAAACTGCTGCTCTTCTCACTACATTGAGCTACTTCCAGCAAATCATTATTACCTTTTTCAGATTCACTTTTACAAGCTGTACTTGCCAATAATCCATCATCAAAAAATCTACCCTTTCCTTCCTCAGTTAGGGCTTTAACCTGACCATCCACTTTAATCTGCTCCCGAGAAACATTTTCCTGATCAAGTTTCAGAGTAGCAGCCGTGTTAGTCTGTATTCGCAAAAAGAAAAGGAGGACTTGTGGCACCTTAGAAACTAACAAATTTATTTGAGCATAAGCTTTCGTGAGCTTTTCCTGTGCTTGATCTAATTCCAGATTCACTTCTGAGACATTAGAGAGACATTTAGAAACTTCATTCACAGACAAACAGCTCTTTCCCTCAGACAAGCATTTGGAGAAACCCTCCCCGGGCAAATCATTGCCCATAATAGACATAATAGGTTTAAGATCATTCCTTTCCTGTGACTGGTTACCTGGACTGAACAAAGCTTTAATATCTTCCCCAATCAAAAGATCCTTAGGCAATAACTTCCTTACACCAGCTATGTACCATTACATCATGCTTAGTACCATTCCATTCAAGGTGGAGTCTGGCTAAAAGCATACTTACAGTTGTGACGAAGTGAGGGTTTCCTTGGTTTTTCCTTGTTCTTTTCAATGATTTGCATGCAGAAGGGGTGGGACTCAGTGTCCGTGGGTGTTACTGGTTTAACGAGGTGATGGGAGAGGGAGTTGTTGTTAGGACTGGCAATTGGACTTGGGACCCCAGCCAATGGCCTTGAGAATGAATACCCCAGCAACTGGTGACTGGGAGGCCCAGCTTGGAAGTCACAGCTGGTTCTGGCCAGTGCAAGGACAATGGGCTGTGAAGAGAGGATCCCGGTGACCTGACCAGTCAGTTCCAGCCAGAGGGGGACAGAAGAGAGGAGAGGAGGCCCATGGACAGAGGCGGGACTTGGGGGAGGTGATATCAGATACCCAGCTGGAAAGCATGGAGGGCTCAGGACTGGAGAGAGAGAGAGCAAGCAGAGCCCACCTGGATGCAAGAGAGATTTAGACATACTGTGCTGAGGGAGGCCAGGCCTGAGGGCCCTGAGAGTTTCTGATGCTGCATTCAGACGCTCAATAAACCCTCCTCTTTCATGCTGACTGAGAGTTGCTCTGGTCTAGAGATCAGGGTTGCATTATTCCCTCTGGGAGTGGAGGCTCTGGGGGTCCAGAGGGAGTGGACTCCCTGAGGGGGCCCACCGCGAGAGACAGGCATGCTAAAGGCTCTGAGAGGTGCGGTTCCAAGAGGCGGAGGGGCTTAACCCCTGAGAGAGAGTGGACCCCCGAGAAGGTCTGTCACACTGAAGGGGGTTCCCCCCAGGGACCGCATGGGGCCAAGAGTAGGCAAGACGTGTGAGTCGGTGACAACAGTAAATTCATATCAGGTAAGGGCTGTGCTCCTGCCTTCTGATTACTGGCCATTTACAGATCTCTCAGTTCTTGATTTGTAGCTTTCTTTTTAAAGCTTATCGCCTTTTCTGAACACAAATCTTCCAGGGCTTTTTTGTCAAGGCCCTCCTCATATGCTCTTTGCTCACCCATTGTAACTGCTTTTTAACCAACCAAACTCTCAATACCAAAATTCAAAATTTGGATAGTGTGGGGTTTTGATCCATAGCTTAATTGACCTGGATCTGTGGATCCAAGCACGACTACACCACTGTAACGATGCTGCCCTTGGTGGGACACAAATGAGAGTACCTATTCAGAACAAATTGCTTATAGCAGGGCAGTTACAGCTCAAGGCTGGGGTTTCTCCACCTTTAAGGCACACCAAACCAACCAGACAGAGAGGACTTTGGTTTACCCCACTGGCTAACCATAAGTCACACAAGCAATTCCCTTGGACACTCCAATTTCCCAGTATCACCACCAGTGCCACTCATGGGGACGAATGGTAATGAAAACCAATACCCTAGTAAAAGAAAAAAGGTTCTCTCGATCCCAAAGGACCAAGCCCCAGACCCAGGTCAATATACAAATCAGATCTTACCCACAAATTACACTGTTGCCAATCCTTTAGAATCTAAAATCTAAAGGTTTATTCATAAAAGGAAAAAGATATAGATGAGAGCTAGAACTGGTTAAATGGAATCAATTACATACAGTAATGGCAAAGTTCTTGGTTCAGGCTTGTAGCAGTGATAGAATAAACTGCAGGTTCAAATCAAGTCTCTGGAGCACATCCACTGCTGGGATCGGTCATTCAGTCTTTGGTTCAGAGCTTCAGTTTGTATCAAAGTTCGTCCAGAGGCAAGAAGCAGGATTGAAGACCAAATGGAGGGGTTTCCAGGGCCTTTTATATCCTCTCCATGCGGAAGGACACCCCTCAGTTCTTAGTGTGGAAATTACAGCAGCAAGATGGAGCCTGGAGTCACATGGGCAACTCCCATGTCCATGCATGACTCAGTTCTTTACAGGCTGACTCCATTGTTTACATGTTCCCAGGAAAACTTAGATGTGGATTGGCATCTCCCAATGTTCATTGTCAGTTAAGTGTTTCTTGATTGGGCACTTACTGAGAATGGTTCTTTCTCAAGAAGCTGACCAAATGCTTTATTGAGGCTACTTAGAATCAAAACACATTGAGATACAAGTACATAGCCAATATTCATAACTTCAACTACAAAAATGGTACATACATTCAGATAGCATAATCATAACCAGCAAATCATAACCTTTTCATGGACACCTCACACGACCACCTTTGTACAATATTTGCTGCAATTATATAACAGTGGTTGCAACAATGATCTATATGGTCACAGTTTATGTCAATAACGTCACAGAGGGTCTGGCTAGAGTGGGGAGGCCAGAGGCCCGGCCAGTGCGGGGTCTGGCCGGAGTGGGGAGGCCAGGGACACATCCGGTGGGGTCTCTGGCCTGAGTGGGGAGGCCAGGGGCCCAGCTGGGGAGGGGGGGATCTGGCTGGAGTGGGGAGGTCAGGGGTGTGGCTGGGGGGAGTCTGGCCTGAGTGGGGAGGCCAGGGGTCTGTCTGGGGGTCCTGGCCTACATAAACTCTAAAGTGTCCAGACAGGTGGTGTTACAAGGGGGCACATTGTGTGGCTGAAGGCTGGAGCAGGCGCCCAGAGCACTACATGGGCTGGGGTATGATCAGCATGGGCAGGGGTGAGCTGGGGTGGAAGGGCCCAGTGTGACAGTGCAGTGGGGTGGGGAATCAGGAGCAGCTGGCAGGGCTCCCCAATACTGGATTGTGCCATTGAAAGAGGGGCAGGTGAGTGAGTCTGCAGGGGCAAGGGAAGGCAGCCCCTGACTGGGCAGGGAGCAGATGGGCTGCCTGGGTATTAGAAGGGCACAGATTGCAGCAGAGCAGTCAATGCTCACAGCCGTCCCTGCAGAGCCTGGCTTGGCAGGGCACTCTGGGAGCTAGAGTCTCTGTGCTGCACTCTACCATACTGGCCTTGTGTATTGGATGGCACCACCTACTGGCCAGCCCTACACTGATGCTCAGAGCTATTCCACTGCTACCAGCAGAAGGAGCTCTCCTGTAGTTCAGGCCCCTGAGCTGCTGCTTGTCTCTCCTGCATTGGCTGCTCCCTGCCGCACCCATTTCCTAAGGGCTCACTGAGCCGCTTGGGCCGATCCGCAGTGGGCAGTTCCCTGCAGAGGTGCTGAACATTGGTGGGAAGTGCTAAGCCGGGGGGCGGGGGGGGAGCAAACTGAGGGTGGTGAAACACTGGAATGTGTTACCTAGGGAGGTAGTGGAATCTCCTTCCTTAGAGGTTTTTAAGGCCCGGCTTGACAAAGCTCTGGCTGGGATGATTTAGTTGGGGTTGGTCCTGCTTTGAGCAGGGGGTTGGACTAGATGACCTCCTGAGGTCTCTTCCAACCCTAATAGTCTATGATTCTATGAGGGAGAGACAGGGCTAGAGGGTGAGCATCTGGTGCACGGACACAGGAACAGGTAGGCTTCTGAATGCGCTGTTAGGCTAAGGCTGTGAAGCTTGTTCATGCTACAGGAGCCCTGCGGATGCTGCTCACAGCAAGCTGAGGCTACTGGAATCATCTTGTAAGCGAAGGGAGGCGCTGATGGTTTGCTTGGAGGACGGCTGCGAGGCGAGAGCATGCAGGGGCCTGGAGCCTGCTTTGTCCTGCTAACGGGTTTTATTCTGAGCACTGGTGTTGCGACAGGAAATAAGGACAAACAATGTGATGCGGGGACTCTTCTGTCTGGTGCACAGGAGTCAGACAGGCCTGGTGTGAAAAGGGAGGCCTGCAATCCTGTGCTGCTCCTCGCTAGTGCTACGTGGAGGCTCTGAAGTGAGCTGTGCTTGGCAGAGCTGGCTGCACACAAGAGCTCACTCCAGCGAGGGGCACCAAGGTCACTGCTGGCGTGGGGAGAGGGATTGGAACAACACAGCTGGGCGTGGCACTTTGGGGGCAGGGCACGGGCAGCAGCCTGGCACCTACCTCCTGAGAATCCAGGCCGGTCCTTTCCCTCCCTGGGCCTGAATCCAGAGCCCATTCCTGGGGCTCGGGAATCCAGGTCTGGTTCCTCTCCCAGTGCTGCTGAGTGGCAGGACTCTCACTAGCTGCTCTACCAGCCAGGCAGGAAGCTCAGGCTGCAGGGTTGGTTCGATGGGAACCTACCCACCTCCATGGTTAGAGCAGAGTACGGCTGAATGCCTTGCTGAGTCACAAGGTGTATCTGCCTTCTCTCAATGGGTCAGTTGTATAGCTGATGGTCCTTAATGGGCCATCAAGCAGCCTAGGCAGTGCTGACGCCACATTGTCTGGGGTGTCACCGAGAAGCATAGCACTAGTTTGAAATACAGACAGGATAGAGCCAATACTTATAACTTTAAATACAAAAATGATACATGAATACCAATAGCATACTCATAACCAGCAAATCATAACCTTTTCATAGACACCTCACACGACAACTTTTGTACAATATTTGCTGCAAATATATAACAGTGGTTGCAACAATGATCTATACGGTCACAACTTATATCAGTAACATCACAGCAGGGTGCGGCTGAAGATGCTAACTCCCCTACTTGGTTGCTTCACCCCTCATCCCCGTTTGTCATTACCGCAAGGGCTTGAGGGTTGAGTGGGGAGGGGGGTGCAGGGCGAGCTCTACAGTCAGATGGCATGTGGGAACCCCTGACCAGTCAGTTCTACATTGCTGGGATTTAATGATCTCTGGGCTGCTAAAACCCTCCAGCCCTGTGAACAATACTCTATCTGCTAGGGACAGGGTTGTAACCGGCTTCCTTCGCCAGTGCATCAGCCTAATGCAATGTACTCAGGACAGGAAGCACAAACAACCTCATTAATGTAACGAGCCCTGAAGCTTATGGAGGGGCTGATGGCAGTAGTGGCCCTAGCTGTTTCGATGCCCAGGTGGAAAAATGTTTTCAGTGCCCCCACCCTTCTCCGAGCAAAGAGCCACCCAAGCAAACCAAATCCAGCCCTCCTGCTGGCCAGTCAGCAGAGGGGGAAAAAAAAAGGAAAGCAGTGCAGTGACACGTGCCCCCTGGAAGTTGGCACCCAGCAGCGACGGCCCCCCAAGCTGGACCTGCCTGAAGGCTGCCCCATCCAGCACTTCCTCCTAGAAGCAACTGCACATGTATCACAAGGGGGAGAAGGTGCACATGTGGCTCTCAGCTGTGACGAATAGCCCTCTTAGCTGCCCCAGATGGGCAGCTCCCCAACCAATCAGTTATGGCTTAGAATCATAGAATGTCAGGGTTGGAAGGAACCTCAGGAGGTCATCAAGTCCAACCCCCTGCTCAAAGCAGGACCAATCCCCAACTAAATCATCCCAGCCAGGGCTTTGTCAAGCCTGACCTTAAAAACCACTAAGGAAGGAGGTTCCACCACCTCCCTAGGTAACCCATTCCACTGCTTCACCACCCTCCTAGAGAACAAGTTTTTCCTAATATCCAACCTAAATCTCCCACAGTGCAACTTGAGACCATTACTCCTTGTTCTGTTATCTGCTACCACTGAGAACAGTCTAGAGCCATCCTCTTTGGAACCCCCTTTCAGGTAGTTGAAAGCAGCTATCAAATCCCCCATCATTCTTCTCTTCTGCAGACTAAACAATACCAGTCCCCTCAGCCTCTCCTCATAAGTCATGTGCTCCAGCCCCCTAATCATTTTTGTTCCCTTCTGCAGGACTCTTTCCAATTTTTCGACATCCTTCTTATAGTGTGGGGCCCAAAACTGGACACGGTACTCCAGATGAGGCCTCACCAATGCCGAATAGAGGGGAATGATCACGTCCCTCGACCTGCTGGCAATGCCAAAATGCTGTTAACCTTCTTGGCAACAAGGGCACACTGTTGACTCATATCCAGCTTCTTGTCCACTGTAACCCCTAGGTCCTTTTCTGTAGAACTGCTGCCTAACCACTCGGTCCCTACTCTGTAGCAGCGAATGGGATTCTTCCATCCTAAGTGCAGGACTCTGCACTTGTCCTTCATAGATTCATAGATATTACAGTCAGAAGGGACCATTATGATCATCTAATCTGACCTCCTGCACAACGCAGGCCACAGAATCTCACCCACCCACTCCTGCGAAAAACCTCTCACCTATGTCTGAGCTATTGAAGTCCTCAAATCGTGGTTTAAAGTCTTCAAGGAGCCGAGAATCCTCCAGCAAGTGACCTGTGCCCCATGCTACAGAGGAAGGTGAAAAACCTCCAGGGCCTCTTCCAATCTGCCCTGGAGGAAAATTTCCTCCCGACCCCAAATATGTCGAACCTCATCAGATTTCTTTTGGCCCAATCCTCTAATTTGTCTAAGGCCCTCTGTATCCTATCCCTACCCTCCAGCATATCTACCACTCCTGCCAATTTAGTGTCATCTGCAAATGTGCTGAGGGTGCAATCCACGCCATCCTCCAGATCATTAATGAAGAAATTGAACAAAACTGGCCCCAGGACTGACCCTTGGGGCACTCCGCTTGATACCAGCTGCCAACTAGACATGGAGCCATTGATCACTACCCGTTGAGCCCGATGATCTAGACAGCTTTCTCTCCACCTTGTAATCCATTCATCCAGCCCATACTTCTTTAACTTGCTGGCAAGAATACTGTGGGAGACCATATCAAAAGCTTTGCTAAAGTCAAGGAACAACACGTCCACTGCTTTCCCCTCATCCACAGAGCCAGTTATCTCATCATAGAAGGCAATTAGGTTAGTCAGGCATGACTTTCCCTTGGTGAATCCATGCTGACTGTTCCTGATCACTTTCCTCTCCTCGAAGTGCTTAAAAATTGATTCTCTGAGGACCTGCTCCATGATTTTTCCAGGGACTGAGGTAAGGCTGACTGGCCTGTAGTTTCCTGGATCAACCTTCTTCCCTTTTTTAAAGATGGACACTACATTAGCCTTTTTCCAGTCATCTGGAACCTCCCCCAATCATCATGAGTTTTCAAAGATAATAGCCAATGGCTCTACAATCACATCCGCCAACTCCTTTAACACCCTCGGATGCAGCGCATCCAGCCCCATGGACTTGTGCTCATCCAGCTTTTCTAAATAGTCCTGAACCACTTCTTTCTCCACAGAGGGCTGGTCACCTCTGTGACGGTTTGGGTCACAGAAAACCCCTTGGGAACTGCCAACGGATGTGCTGAGAGTACTTCTAACCCATTTTCCCTGCTGGCTTGGGACTCCAGAACCTTGCCAGTTTGAGCCAGACACGCTAGTCTGTTACAAACCCAGACCCAGGTCTGAACCACATCCCCCAACAGCTGCAGGCTAAACTGAAAACAGCTTAAGAAGTGTTCCTGTCTCTAACACTCAGATGTCCAGCTCCCAATGGGATCCAAACCCCAGATAAATCTGTTTTACCCTGTATAAAGCTTATTCAGGGTAAACTCTTTAATTGTTCTCCCTCTGAACCTCTTTAGCCGTTGCTAAAGAAAACCTAAAAGATGCTTAAAAAGAGCAAAAAGCCTGGTATGATAAACATGCCAGAGAGCTTTCCTTCAAAGTAGGGGACCAGGTCATGGTCTTAAAGGTGCTCCAGGCCCACAAAATGGAAGTGTGATGGAAAGGGCCATTCACAGTCCAAGAGCGCCTGGGAGCTGTTAATTATCTGATAGCATTCCCCACCTCAAACCTAAAAGCCTAAGGTGTACCATATTAATTCTCTAAAGCCCTTTTATTCCAGAGAATTAAAGGTTTGTCAGTTTACAGCCCAGGGAGGAGATGACGTGGAGTGGCCTGAAGGTGTCTGCTACGAAGGGAAAGGTGATGGTGGCGTGAAAGAGGTGAACCTCTCCATGACCCTTGGGCATATGCAGCAACAGCAGATCAAGGAGCTGTGCACTAGCTACGCGCTGATGTTCTCGGCCACCCCAGGACTGACTGAACGGGCATACCACTCCATTGACACAGGTAATGCTCACCCAATTAGAGCCCAACCTTACCGGGTTTCTCCTCAAGCTAAAACTGCTATAGAACGGGAGATCCAGGATATGCTACAGGTGGGTGTAATCCGCCCCTCTGGCAGTGCATGGGCATCTCCAGTCCCCAAACCAGATGGGGAGATATGTTTTTGCATGGACTACTGTAAGCTGAATGCTGTAACTC
This sequence comes from Chelonia mydas, assembly GCF_015237465.2. Lineage (NCBI taxonomy): Eukaryota > Metazoa > Chordata > Testudines > Cheloniidae > Chelonia > Chelonia mydas. The sequence continues at coordinate 48,663,596 of NC_057853.1, forward strand.
GCCCAGACAACTATCCAGTGCCACTCACAGAGTAATAATTGGAGAAACTGGGACGGGCCCAGTTCATCTCTACCTTGGAGTTAACCAAGGAGTGCTGGCAGGTACCGCTAGATGAATCCGCCAAGGAAAGGTCAACCTTCATCACACATGTCAGGCTGTATGAATTTAATGTGCTCCCTTTCAGGCTGCGGAATGCACTCACTACCTTCCAAAAACTTGTAGATGATCTCCTAGTGGGATTGGGAGAATATGCAGTTGCCTACCTTGACGATGTGGCCATATTTTCTGACTCATGGGCAGAACACCTGGAACATCTACGAAAAGTCTTCAAGCGCATAAGGGAGGCAGGACTAACTGTTACGGCTAAGAAGTGTCAAATAGGCCTAAACAGAGTGACTTACCTTGGACACCAGGTGGGTCAAGGAATTATCAACCCCCTACAGGCCAAAGTGGATGCTATCCAAAAAGTGGCCTGTCCCAAAGTCAAAGAAACAGGTCCAATCCTTCTTAGGCTTGGCCGGATATTACAGGCGATTTGTACCTCAATACAGCCAAATGGCCGCCATACTGACGGACCTAACCAAAAAGAAACAGCCAAATGCAGTTCAGTGGACTGAAGAGTGTCAGAAGGCCTTTAACCAGCTTAAAGCGACACTCATGTCTGACCCTGTGCTAAGGGCCCCAAACCGTTCCTAGTAACCAAAGACCCATCCGAGCGTGGTGTGGGAGTAGTCTTAATGCAGGAAGGACCAAATCAAGAATTCCATCCTGTCGTGTTTCTCAGCAAGAAGCTGTCTGAGAGGGAAAGCCACTGGTCAATCAGTGAAAAGGAATGTTTCTACGCTTTGGAAAAGCTACGCCCGTACATTTGGGGACGGCATTTCCACCTGCAAACCGACCATGCTGCGCTACAGTGGCTTCATACCGCCAAGGGAAATAACAAAAAACTTCTTTGGTGAAGTTTAGCTCTCCAAGATTTTGATTTCAACATACAACACATTTCAGGAGCTTCTAACGAAGTGGCTGATGCACTCTCCCATGAAAGTTTCCCAGAATCAACTGATTAAAATCGTCCTTGAGGTGTGGAAAATATTGTTAGTCTTTATACAGTTAGTAGTATATTTAGAGATGCATGTGTCTTATTAACTCTCTTTTCTCCTAGAGCTCCAGGAAGAAATCACAGGCAGTGTTTCACCCTATCTGTGATTTGGGTGGCATGTCATAAACATAAAGGGAAGGGTAACCACCTTTCTGTATACAGTGCTATAAAATCCCTCCTGGCCAGAGGCAAAATCCTTTCACCTGTAAAGGGTTAAGAAGCTAAGGTAACCTCGCTGGCACCTGACCCAAAATGATTAATGAGGGGACAAGATACTTTCAAATCTGGAGGGGGGGAAAAAGGCTTTTGTCTGTCTGTCTGTGTGATACCTTTGCCGGGAACAGGTCAAGGATGCAAGCCCTCCAACTCCTGTAGAGTTAGTAAGTTATCTAGCTAGAAAATGTGTTAGGTTTTCTTTGTTTTTTGGCTTGTAAATTTGCTGTGCTGGAGGAAATATTTATTCCTGTTTTTGTGTCTTTTTGTAACTTAAGGTTTTGCCTAGAGGGATTCTCTATGTTTTGAATCTGACTGCCTGTTAGATTATCTTCCATTCTGATCTTACAGAGTTGTTCTCTTATCTTTTTTTGTTCTTCTAATAAAGTTCTGATTTTTAAGAATCTGATTGGGTTTTTTGGGTTTTAAAAATCCAAGGGGTTTGTGCTCATCTTGTTTATTCTCAAGCCTCCCTAGGAAAGGGGGTGTAAGGGCTTGGGGGGCTATTTTGGGGAAATAGGAACTCCAAGTGGTCCTTTCTCTGTTTTGCTAAAACACTTGGTGGTGGCAGCGTTTTACCTAATCCAAGGGCAAAGAATTTGTGCCTTGTGGAAGTTTTAACCTAAGCTGGTAGAAATAAGCTTTGGGGGTCTTTCCTGCAGGTCCCCACATTTGTACCCTAGAGTTCATAGTGGGGAAGGAACCTTGACAGGTGCACATAACAAAATTCATGTGGTGGGGTGGGGCTGAGGGGTTCGGAGTGTGGGAGTGGCCTCAAGGCTGGAGCAGAGGGTTGGGATGCAGGGGGTGGTGAGGGTTCTGGCTGGGGGTGCAGGCTCTGGGGTGGGGCCAGGGATGAGGGGCTCAGGGCTGGGCAAAGGGTTGGGGTGTGGGGGAGTGAGGGGTCTGATGTTCAAGCTGTCCTGGGGCTATGGCGGGGAGAGAGGACCTCCCCCCCAGCTCTCTCTCCCCGCAGCAGCACCTGGGCAGGGGCTGTAGGATGGGCGTCTCTCCCCCAGCTGTGGCAGGTTCGGGCCGGGGCTGGGTTGGAGCCGGGGAAGGGGCGCCTCTCTCCCAGCTGGGCTGGGCTGGGCTGGGGCCAGCGGGGAGATGCAGCAGGTCTGGGGCTGAGGGAGAGGCTTCTCTCCCCATCGCAGCCTGAGTGCCGGCGTGATGCTTAATAGGTGCTGCATGGTCGCACGGCTTTAAAGGAACTTAGCTACAAAGAGGAGATGGGGAAGCTCATGCTGTGTGGCTCATGTGATGGAAGGATCCTCTTCATAGCGCCCTGGGAAGCTGGAAGAGTAGGTGCTGTCTGGGCTGGGACATACCCAGAGCTTGGACTTTTATCCCTGGGAGCCCTGGTCTGCGGATAAAGGAATTCTGGGAAATGTATTTGTGTGAGGAAATATTTGGTGGTTACAGGGTGTGACGAGCTGCTGTTTCCCACACGGTCATGCACGCTCAGGGCTCAGCGTGGTCCTGAATTGGGCAGCCATGGTGTGCTGAAGCTGCTGAGCAGGAAATGGCCTCCCATTCCTATCAGCCTCTTCCTTGCTGAACAGGGGGGATGGAAGAGGCTCTCCCCAGAAGCTCTTCTGCTCTAGGCAGTGGAAACTCCCAGAAAGAGTAAGCCATGTCTTTGGGAAGGTCGGGACAGGCCATGGAGCTAGGTAGCAAGCTGGCAGTAGAAGCTGGAGAATGCCCCCAACAGGCTGCCTCTCTGGGGAGCAGAGCAGGACGCCGGCTCTGCTTGGGACATCCCATGCTGGCTGCTCAGCCCTGCTGGGCCAGAGTCCTCGAGATGAACATCTTGGTGAAGTGGCTAAAGAAGAGCTCCTAGGCGCCCGCCCCCCCAATTTTGCTGAGCCACGTGTCCAGTTCAGAGCCTCTCCCTCCCCCACACCACTAGAGCATCCCCAAGAATCCAGAGTTCACAATTAGGGGGAGTCCAGAAAGCCCCATTGTTTGGGGGAAAGGCTGGCGTCCCCACAGGGCTGGCGTCCCCTGTCCAGTGAGATCAGATCATCTGCCATGAGTTGGCCCTGGGCCATCTGCCGGCTCCATGGAGCTGTGGGTGTAGTGGGGGGTCACTGCTCAGAAACGGGACCCCTAGACAAAGCACTGACAGGGAGTGACAACCAGGCAATTGCTGGTGCATGTCAGCGCAGGGGGAGGAAGGTGGCAGAGTTTTTAGTCTGTAGAGAAATCAGCTTGTTGCCACAATGTCAGGGTCTGTGCACTATGACGGGATCCTTGGGGTACAACCTGGAACTGGAGTACTGCTGTGCCCCCTTAACTCACCAGCCTTGGCTGTTTCTCACAAGGCTTTGCCAGTGACAAGCAGCCAACCCCTCCAGGTGCTGTTATCACTCAGTCACCAGAATGCAGAGGCAAACCCAGCTAAGCTGCATGAATACACAGGGAAACACCAGCAAATCTCCCAAGTCCCCAACCTTGCATCCCAGGAATATACCATCTTGCACTGCTCAAGCCCTTCTCTTCAGCAGTGCAAGTTTATTAACTAGTTCACCACTTCATCAAAGCATAGTGGACATACACCATCCTTTGTAACCTGAGCAGATTCCCCCAAGCACTTCAGACAAACTCACTGGTTAAGATAAAGCATTAAAATAAGTTTATTAACTACAGAAAGATAGATTTTAAGTGATTATAAGTGATAAGCATAAAAGAAAGTTATCAAAAAATATAAATAAATAAAAAGTAAGTGCCCAGTCTAAAACTTAAACTTTATTAGACCAAGAAGTATTTGGATCAAGCAGTTTTTCTCACCCCACTGGATGTTGTGGGTAGGTTACAGTCCTTAATACACAGACTTTCCATTTAAGCCTGGGACCAGTACCCTCAGTTCAAGTCTTTATCTTCCCAGCATCCTTGTTGCCTTCAGCATAGGTGGGGGAGGAGAAAAGTAAAAGCATGATGTCACTGTCTTTTCTGTTATACCCTCTGTTCATGTGCCTGGGAAATACTAACCCAGATGTGTCCTGGTGGGCCTTGCTGATTCACAGAGATGAGCAATCCCCATTGTGTGGTGCTTGGGCAACTTTCTTACAGAACTGTAAATCCTTTGTTTATAATTCCCCTGCTGATTAGTGGTCGTTTAAAGCCTGCCTGGGTGTGGATCACCTCCTTTGTTGTTACAAGCAATGGGAGACTCCTAAACTCACAACATTTCAATAACAACCACACAGCAAAATCTAATAATGTCACACACACTAACAATATACATATTTTGACAGAACAGTGGGTTTCAGGAGATCATGAGCTTTCATATGATACCTTACATGGCATAATTTGTATGAAATATCACAACCACATATGAACAATGAATATGCCGGTTACAGGGGACTACTTTGAGGTACAGTGTGTCACACCCGCCCTGAACAGAAAAGCAGAAAGCTCCCAGCCTTCACTCTAGAAATGAACGGCTTTACAGCTGACCCAGGAATGGCTTCCACAGTCCCGGAGCCAACTAGTGTGATTTTAGTAGGAGCCTTGTGATAGTTGGTGAGTTTTCAGCTCCTGGAGTCCCGTGGTTGCCTGAGAGCCTCACCTTTCCTTTCACACAAAGTACATTTCTACCCTTCTGGCTGCAGAAGAAAGCTGGAAAACAGGCTCAAGAGCCAGGCAGCAAATAGCAGACCCCAACACTTAATAAACCCTCATGTGATTTTTCGAGAAACCAGGTGGGTACTGTAATAGCTCTTATTGGCTCAACATTTGTTGGTGAGAGAGATGAGCTTACACAGAGCTGGCCACAGAAAGGCCCTCCCAGCGTCCCAGAAAAATGCAAGGCAGAACAGATCATTTAGCATACGTCGTTAGCTACTTTTAAGCAGCTCTTACAGTTTTCAGGCCTGAGCTGTGATTTCTGAATGGATGGGATCGGCAGCACTGTTGTAGGGCTGGTTGGTCAGGCACGCTCCTTTGCCCCTCTCCTCACCTCCTCCGATGCCACCTGCGTTGACTCCCTGCTCTGGGCAGCCCAGGTGTTTGCTTGTCATTCTCTTCTTGCCCAGCCATTGTGATGATGGGCCTTTTAGCAGTGGCATGGACACCTCAAGGGCTGCTGGTTTGTACAGTGTTGTTAAGGCCCCAAGCAAGCCTTCAGCTTTATCGCTCCAATTCTGAGCAGTGCAGTCCAGGGGGCCCTATGCCACCTTTGTGCCCCCCACATTGTGGGCTGATCCAGAGCCGGGCATGGCCCAGGCATGGCTCTAATTCACAGCAGATTCAGCAGCCTGGGAATTGGATTGCAGGGGGCTCTGGTCACATCCTTCCCTGTGTCCTACAGGTCTGCAGTGGGGGAGAGCTATGCCAGCAGTGGGCACTCCTGCACTAGGGGAGCCCTGATATGTTGCCTTTGGCTCCCAGTCTGCAAACGGGGCTGGTGCTGCCAATTTGCAGACATGCCGGCCGTCGAACGCAGAGAGCCTGCCAGGGATTGTGTGTTGGCATGCCGCGGCTGGCAAGAACTGTCTCCAGCTACCCAGCCCGTGGGGTTCGCTGCTTTTTGTTCCTCTGTGCTTCCAAAATTGTGTGTCGACATTCAAGCTGCAGCAGCAAATGGCATCTGCAAGAAGCATCGGCAGGGCTAGAGGGCTGAGTCAGCCACTTGAATTCCTGCAGAAATAGCATGGTCACCGATGACCGGATCTGTGCTATGCCCCGGCCTGTAACCAGACCCTTGGGAGGGCCTGTCAGTGCACCAGATCCCCAGGGATCCCCCTCTTCATTCAGGGTAGGCCATGCGGCCTCAAAGCCTCTGAGACTGAGCCTCTGGGCTCCAGCCGTCCTCCGCCGGGAGCTCTGTCCGGTGTGTTTCAGTTGCCTCTGCAGCCAGGTGTGAATTGTCAGTCAATGGGGTTTCCAGTTTCTCTTACGGATCCTCTGTTCAGATTCGGAGGCTCTGTTGGGCTTGTTAATAATTCTGGTCTCCAGTCAGGCAGACTGGAGCCAAGCATCTCATCCCTTCCCTTTACATTCAGTGCATCACAGTACAAAGCACAGAGGGAAACTGAGACGTGCATCTAGATTGAAAAAAAATCCCCAAAATTTCCACATTTGTTGCACCGAGTAAAGAAGTGGCTTGAATTGAACATTGCCAATTCAACTCCAAAGCTGTGTGTGTTTTTGCAATGCACCCCCGTTAGCCCCTGCCATCTCAGTCCCTCCCTTCCCCAGCTGATTAGCTGGGTTACAAACAGCCAGCCTTATGTTGCAGAGCCGCAGGCTCCTGTGCCACTGCTCTGCCCAGTTTCTCCATCTGTAAAACGGGGATAATGATGCTGACCTCCTCCGTAAAGCGCTTTGTGATCAGCGGGGGGTAAGAACTAGGGGTCAGTACTAGTACTTAATTCAGAGTGATTCATCACAGGCGTGACTGCTTGGAAACACTGGCTAGCCATTGCTGTGTGGTGGGGGCTGGCTGAGTGTCATGTGGCCAAGGGCCTCTAGATGCCAGCACAACACACAGAATTCCTAAGAATCAGAGCGAGGCAAAATCCTTCGAGTGACAAATGTTCCTGGCTGAAAACGTGCTGGGTGAAAATTGTTGGTGTTTTGTTGAGACAGTTCTGCCAAAAAGTTTCTATTCAAATGGCCAGGTCGACACAGAACGTCGCGCTGAATGGCAGTGGGGTCATCGCCGTGGAAACAGTCATTTCTGAAGGTCCAACCACTTTGTTTTATTATTTGTTCATTTTGTTAGTAATGAGTGTCCTGGCACCATGGAGCCCCGTTTCCAGCAAGGGCCCCCATTGTGCCAGGCGTTGTACAAACAGAACCAAAAGGTGGGTCCCTGCCCCATGTTACTTCCAATCTAAGAACTCAAACCTGTCTGAGCCCTCTGCTTTGACATTTTCAAACAGACATTTGGTTTTTTGTACTCTTCATTCAACTTGTTTTTTGTCCTGGGACCAGGGGGATACGTTGGCATGTCCCATGGGATGAACAGCTCTGGTAAAAATGAGCTAAACCAGTGGGTTTCAACCTTTTTTCAGGGGTGGGCCCTAAACAATTTTGAAGGGAGGTGCAGACCCTTTGGAGATCTGAGCCGTAGTCTGCGGACACCCAGGGCCCCACGGAGCACAGGTCGAAAACCATTGGTCTAAAAGGCTTCCCAGGATGGGGAGAGAATCCCCACAGGACCTCAGCTGCATTGGCAGAGGAGTGTGTGTTAGTGCCGTGATTGCTGGCCACACACATGGCCATGCCCTGCTGTCAGCACTGCACCCAGTTGGGCACTTCAGAAGTTCTGGCCTTGGAGCCGGGCTGCTACTGGTCCCCAGAGGGGCAGTGGCACAACCGGCACTTGCAGCTCTTACAGTTGCTTACAGTTAAGTGAGCTCTTACAGTTTTCAGGCCCGAGCTGTGATTTCTGAATGGATGGGATCGGCAGCACTGTTGTAGGGCTGGTTGGTCAGGCACGCTCCTTTGCCCCTCTCCTCACCTCCTCCGATGCCACCTGCGTTGACTCCCTGCTCTGGGCAGCCCAGGTGTTTGCTTGTCATTCTCTTCTTGCCCAGCCATTGTGATGATGGGCCTTTTAGCAGTGGCATGGACACCTCAAGGGCTGCTGGTTTGTACAGTGTTGTTAAGGCCCCAAGCAAGCCTTCAGCTTTATCGCTCCAATTCTGAGCAAGGCAAGTGCTCTGTGCCAGCGAGAGCAGGGTCATAGAAGCTCCCCAGCACCCTGTCAGCACAGAGAGTCAGGTAGGCCACCCACAGTGAGCGGAGCAGCAGGCAGGCAGACACTGTGAATACTGAGGGGAGGCTGCCAGCCTGGGGGCAGGAGCCCGGGGCTGGGAGCAGGGAGGGCGCCATTCCCAGATCTGCCACTGACTCACTCCTGGGGCAGGTCACTAGCCCGCAACCTGCCTCAGTTTCTCCACCTATAATGGGGGATAGTGACGCCGGTGTCATGCCTGTTTTTCCCTGCCCCTCTGTAAAGCCGGGTACATGAGCCAGCCAGGGCTGGCACTTAACGGTTGCAGAGGGCTCTAAGCAAGGAGAGCTAAGGAGGCTGCATATGATCAAGGGCCCCCAGTCCCCCAGGCCTGTCTGCTGTGATGGATCTGCTGCCCTGTGCAGCCATAATCACACTCCTGGGGTGGGAGGCAGGCCCTACTGGCTCTGGTGCTGGTGAGTCAGCACAGAGTGGCTGGGGCTATCCTGGCAGCCCGAGATGAGAGCAGGCAGGACAGTGGAGGTTGATACCCTGCGACAGGCTGCCCTTTTGTGCAGGCCCCCTATGAGCGCCATGCCCAGTGAGATGAGCGGGAGAGGCTGACGTGTGCATCCTGGTATGCTGGATTCCGTGGTGTGGCTGCACGAGGCACCCAGGAATGCAGCCAGACCCCTAGGGATGGGAGAGAGCGCACCAGAGTCAGAGACATCTCCCGGCAGGGAAGGCTCCCATTAGGGTAATCATGGAGTGAGAGCAGAGCTGTCAGTGCCGCCAGCCCCCCAGTTCATCCTCCCTGGGCCAGCTGTGCAACGTGGTGGCTTGCAAGGGGTGCAGAGCAGCCATGGGGCAGCTGTTCCTCTCCCACATACCTGCCTTTCTCAGTTGCTTCCTGCTCCTACTTGGGGGGGATCTCAAAGTCTCAGCCACTCCCCAGCCGTGACCCCACCCCCACCAACTCCCAAGGGAGCAGAGCTGGGCGCTCCAACCTCCTGCCACCACCCACCCGGGCATGGTGCAGAGTGCCGGGCTGGCATGGAAGAGGGGCACCATTCTGGAGCCCCCGGCATGTCGGGCGGGGTGCATCAGGTACCAATGGGCCTTGGCTCTGGCCTAGGGAGACCAAGCTGTGTCCCTCCATGGCTCCCTGCTGGGGCCTGCCTCCCACCCCAGGAGCTGGGCTGAGTCCCACCAGCTCATTGCACCCTGGCCACCACCAGCCACCTGATCATCGTAGCTCTCAAGGGCACCATGCTGCGTTTCAGTCCTTACCCTGGGCTGAGCTGCGGCTGCTTCCCCGCTGCCTCCAGCACCCAGGTTCTCTAGAACGTCTGCATGCGGGGGGAAGATCCTGGCTACTCACAAGGAGCCTGAGTCAAAGCTCGCTGGAGTCGATGAGGGTCTTTTAGCAGGGCTGGTGGACCCCACAGAAGTGAGACTCCCCAGCTGGAGCCAGGGCTTGGTGGGGCTCTCAGGCTCCTCCAGCATGCCCTGTCCTGAGATATGGTGGGGGTAGGGAGGAATGCTGTGAGATTATTGACTGCAAAAGGGTGGGATACACAGAAACTGTAATGTCCCCCAGGCGCATGCAAGGCTCTCGTGCCACCCCTGTCATGGCTGTGCTAAGAGCGAGGTGCCAGGCGGGAGGGTGGGTGGTGGCAGGAGGTTGGAGCTCCCAGCTCTGCTCCCTTGGGAGTTGCTGGGGGTGGGGGGTCAAGGCTGGGGAGTGGCTGACAAGCCGAGATCCCAAGAGGGCTGAGAGGGTTGGGATCTGGTGAGGTGAGAGCCTCAAGGGCTGGGTGGGTTGGGATCTGGTGGGGATCAGGGACCCTGGGGCTGGAGGTTGGGATCCCATGAAGGTTGGGCCCCTTGGGGTGGGCATACTGGCTCCATGCTGGCATTAGGCAAATAAAGGGCTCCTTGTGCTCTCCCTGGGGGATGTGCCCCTCAGGAAGGCCCAAGACCTGGGTTCCATTCCCAGCTCAGCACTGGCTCAGTGATAGTGAGTGAGTCACCCCTGTGCCTCAGTTTCCCCACCCATGGGACAGCAGTCGCTGTACCAGCCTGTCCTTGTGCAGGGCAATAGGAGAGCTCCTCAGGGACAGGGCGCCTGTCTGAGAGCTGGGCCGGTTTCCTGGCACCGACCCTGCAGGAGGTCTTGTAACATGGCGTGAGTGTGAAAAAGGAACAAATAAAGGTCTCCAGGAATCCGCTGTCTCAGCCCAGGGGCTGAGCAGCCTGGGGAAGACACGCCCAACTGTCCTGCAGCTCAAGGCACTGACACGTTCTGCCCCAGCTGAGCAAACCTGGGGCAATGACAAAAGTAGCTGCTTTGCATGCCGACTGGACGGAGAGGCCTGGGCATTCTTACCGCACGGGGCTAAGATCACTGCCCGGGATGTATGGGAAGCACAGCACAAACCCAGACTGGTAATGACACCAAGCTAGAGAGGTTCATGGAGGTCTGGAGAACTTAATAATACCTAGCACTTGTCAGCAGAAGAGCTTAAAGCCTCGTTATACTCATTTTATAGATAGGGAAACTGAGACACTGGGGAAATGACTGGCCCAAAGTCACCCAGCAAAGCAGTGGCAGAGCCAAGAATCAAACCCAGATCTCCTAAAATTAGGGTTGCCAACTTTCTAATCTCACAAAACTGAACACCCTTGGCCCACCCCGCCTTTCCCCCTTCTCCGAGGCCCTGCCCTCTGTTCACTCCATCCCCACTCCCTCTGTCGCTTGCTCTCCCACATGTTCACTCACTTTCACTTGGCTGGTGTGATGTTCCCCTCTGGTGTTATCTGGACCGGTGATCTGCTAGGTCACCCCAATCCTTGACTCTGGGAGCCAGACTTATCCTGCTCTGCTGTGAAAACCCCCACTCCTGGGCTGTTCATGCACAGCCTCTGGCATGTAAGCTGCTCCTAGGATTGTGCAACCGAATGACACTAGCCAATATCTCTGGTCCCAGACACAACCTTAGGAACCTCCATCTTGCAGTGTCCAGTTATGCCCACTGAATGCTGCAAGCTTATATGAGTTTGTCAATTTAACAAAGAAATTGATATGTACCAGGCTTGTTATCCCAAGGGGAGCCTCTGACATGCACCAAACACACTGCTTCAGGTAGAATAAACAAACAAATTTATTAACTATAAAAGATAGATTGTAAGTGATTATAAGTCAAATCATAACAAGTCAGATTTGGTCAAATGAAATAAAAGCAAAATGCATTCTAAGCTGATCTTAACATTTTCAGTGTCCTTACAAATTTAGATGCTTCTCACCACAGGCTGGCTCCTTGCTCTTCAGCCAGGCTCTCCCCTTTGATCAGCACTTCAGTCGCTTGGAGTGGTGTCTGTAGATGTAAGTGAAAGAGAGAGAGAGCATGGCAAATGTCTCTCCCTTTTATCAGAGCATCTTTGCCAGCAGGCTGGCTAACCTAGTGAGGAGGGCTTTAAACTAGGTTCACCGGGGGAAGGAGACCAAAGCCCTGAGGTAAGTGGGAAAGCGGGATACCGGGAGGATGCACAGGCAGGAATGTCTGTGAGGGGAGGGCTCCTGCCTCATACTGGGAATGAGGCGCGATCAACAGGTTATCTCAAGTGCTTATATACAAATGCACAAAGCCTTGGAAACAAGCAGGGAGAACTGGAGGTCCTGGTCATGTCAAGGAACTATGACGTGATTGGAATAACAGAGACTTGGTGGGATAACTCACATGACTGGAGTACAGTCATGGATGGTTATAAACTGTTCAGGAAGGACAGGCAGGGCAGAAAAGGTGGGGGAGTAGCACTGTATGTAAGGGAGCAGTATGACTGCTCAGAGCTCCGGTACGAAACTGTGGAAAAACCTGAGTGTCTCTGGATTAAGGTTAGAAGTGTGTGCAACAAGAGTGATGTAGTGGTGGGAGTCTGCTATAGACCACCGGACCAGGGGGATGAGGTGGATGAAGCTTTCTTCTGGCAACTCACGGAAGCTACTAGATCGCATGCCCTGATTCTCATGGGTGACTTTAATTTTCCTGATATCTGCTGGGAGAGCAATACAGCGGTGCATAGACAATCCAGGAAGTTTTTGGAAAGCGTAGGGGACAATTTCCTGGTGCAAGTGCTAGGGGAGCCAACTAGGGGGGGCGCTTTTCTTGACCTGCTGCTCACAAACCGGGTAGAATTAGTGGGGGAAGCAAAAGTGGATGGGAATCTGGGAGGCAGTGACCATGAGTTGGTTGAGTTCAGGATCCTGACGCAGGGAAGAAAGGTAAGCAGCAGGATACGGACCCTGGACTTCAGGAAAGCAGACTTCGACTCCCTCAGGGAACAGATGGCCAGGATCCCCTGGGGGACTAACATGAAGGGGAAGGGAGTCCAGGAGAGCTGGCTGTATTTCAAGGAATCCCTGTTGAGGTTACAGGGACAAACCATCCCGATGAGTCGAAAGAATAGTAAATATGGCAGGCGACCAGCTTGGATTAATGGTGAAATCCTAGCGGATCTTAAACATAAAAAAGAAGCTTACAAGAAGTGGAAGGTTGGACGTATGACCAGGGAAGAGTATAAAAATATTGCTCAGGCATGTAGGAAAGATATCAGGAGGGCCAAATCGCACCTGGAGCTGCAGCTAGCAAGAGATGTCAAGAGTAACAAGAAGGGTTTCTTCAGGTATGTTGGCAACAAGAAGAAAGCCAAGGAAAGTGTGGGCCCCTTACTGAATGAGGGAGGCAACCTAGTGACAGAGGATGTGGAAAAAGCTAATGTACTCAATGCTTTTTTTGCCTCTGTCTTCACTAACAAGGTCAGCTCCCAGACTGCTGCGCTGGGCATCACAAAATGGGGAAGAGATGGCCAGCCCTCTGTGGAGATAGAGGTGGTTAGGGACTATTTAGAAAAGCTGGACGTGCACAAGTCCATGGGGCCGGACGAGTTGCATCCGAGAGTGCTGAAGGAATTGGCGGCTGTGATTGCAGAGCCATTGGCCATTATCTTTGAAAACTCGTGGCGAACGGGGGAAGTCCCGGATGACTGGAAAAAGGCTAATGTAGTGCCAATCTTTAAAAAAGGGAAGAAGGAGGATCCTGGGAACTACAGGCCAGTCAGCCTCACCTCAGTCCCTGGAAAAATCATGGAGCAGGTCCTCAAAGAATCAATCCTGAAGCACTTACATGAGAGGAAAGTGATCAGGAACAGTCAGCATGGATTCACCAAGGGAAGGTCATGCCTGACTAATCTAATCGCCTTTTATGATGAGATTACTGGTTCTGTGGATGAAGGGAAAGCAGTGGATGTATTGTTTCTTGACTTTAGCAAAGCTTTTGACACGGTCTCCCACAGTATTCTTGTCAGCAAGTTAAGGAAGTATGGGCTGGATGAATGCACTATAAGGTGGGTAGAAAGCTGGCTAGATTGTCGGGCTCAACGGGTAGTGATCAATGGCTCCATGTCTAGTTGGCAGCCGGTGTCAAGTGGAGTGCCCCAGGGGTCGGTCCTGGGGCCGGTTTTGTTCAATATCTTCATAAATGATCTGGAGGATGGTGTGGATTGCACTCTCAGCAAACTTGCGGATGATACTAAACTGGGAGGAGTGGTAGATACGCTGGAGGGGAGGGATAGGATACAGAAGGACCTAGACAAATTGGAGGATTGGGCCAAAAGAAATCTGATGAGGTTCAATAAGGATAAGTGCAGGGTCCTGCACTTAGGATGGAAGAATCCAATGCACCGCTACAGACTAGGGACCGAATGGCTAGGCAGCAGTTCTGCGGAAAAGGACCTAGGGGTGACAGTGGATGAGAAGCTGGATATGAGTCAGCAGTGTGCCCTTGTTGCCAAGAAGGCCAATGGCATTTTGGGATGTATAAGTAGGGGCATAGCGAGCAGATCGAGGGACGTGATCGTTCCCCTCTATTCGACACTGGTGAGACCTCATCTGGAGTACTGTGTCCAGTTTTGGGCCCCACACTACAAGAAGGATGTGGATAAATTGGAGAGAGTCCAGCGAAGGGCAACAAAAATGATTAGGGGTCTAGAGCACATGACTTATGAGGAGAGGCTGAGGGAGCTGGGATTGTTTAGTCTGCAGAAGAGAAGAATGAGGGGGGATTTGATAGCTGCTTTCAACTACCTGAAAGGGGGTTCCAAAGAGGATGGCTCTAGACTGTTCTCAATGGTAGAAGATGACAGAACGAGGAGTAATGGTCTCAAGTTGCAATGGGGGAGGTTTAGATTGGATATTAGGAAAAACTTTTTCACTAAGAGGGTGGTGAAACACTGGAATGCGTTACCTAGGGAGGTAGTAGAATCTCCTTCCTTAGAGGTTTTTAAGGTCAGGCTTGACAAAGCCCTGGCTGGGATGATTTAACTGGGAATTGGTCCTGCTTCGAGCAGGGGGTTGGACTGGATGACCTTCTGGGGTCCCTTCCAACCCTGATATTCTATGATTCTATGATTCTATGTCCTTTCTTCCCTCTTGGCTTTGCCCCCCGCTTTCAGAGTCAGGTGAGCATTATCTCATTGCCGTTCCAAACTGACCAAAGGAAGGGGAGTGACTCACTCAAGAGTCTAACAGGTTCTTTTGTTGCTGCCTAGGTCATTGTCCTTTGTTCCTGTGAGTCTGGGCTGGGTTTATCCCATACCTGCCCTGATGAGGTGTGAACTACCTCTCTGCTCTTGGAGAGTTTTTGCCTGGACTTGCTTTAAGCCATGAGGATACATTTTCAGCCTCATAACGACATACATGAAATTATAACCTATAACCTGACTGTAACAATTACTATAACATTACTATAACAACCATGCTCAGTGCATCCTGAGCCTTCGGAAGACACCCAACATGACAAACTTTGCATTGGATACCACACAATCATTTTATAAAGATGAACATGGGGGTGTAGGGTGTTCCCCCAAGGTAAGAGCATCACAGCTGGGGCAGGCGGTTGGGGTGCAGAAGGGGGTGAAGACTCTGTCGGGGGTGTGGGCTCTGGGGTGGGTCCAGAAATGAGGAGTTCAGGGTTTGGGAGGGGGCTCCAGGCTGGGGCAGGAGGTTGGATGTGGGAGGGGGTTTGGGTGCGGGCTCCAGGTGGGAAAGCTTGGCAAAGAAATGTCTGAGGCTCCTTGGGGTGCTGCTAGGGCACTGCTGGGGTGCTTGGGGTGCTGCTTGGGTGCTTGGGGCGCTGCTGGCTCCCCCGTGGAAAGCGGGAACAGAAAGTGGAGGCAAGGTCTCTGAAGACAGCACCAATATCTGCACTGTGTGTAGAGTGGAAAGAACAACCCCCACACCCAGCGGGCAGTGGCCTACCCACATGCCTCACCCTACCCAGAGGCCCCACCTCTAGGGAGTAGTGGGGAGGTGGGGCAGTGGTCAGTATCAACAGGCTCAGGGGCTTGGCTGGCAGTTATGTGATGTGCCCCTGGGAACCTGGCTGAGCTCCCCCACTCCCTTTCCCATGGGGCCAGTCGCTGCTGAGCCCAGGCCGAATGGGAACTGGGAGGTGAGAGGCTCCTGATCTAGGGGTGCTGGGTGTGGATGAGCACATTGTCAGCGAACAGCTTCACCCTGCAGGGCTGTTCCGAGTGCACTGCCCCTGCCCCATATCCACATGAGCCTCAAGGCCAAGCCCCCTGCTGTCCATCCCATTGGCATGCACTCCCCACTGCCAGGGAGCAACTCTCCCTATTCCCCACCTCGGGCGCACCCTGGGGGTTTCGGAATCTAGAACACCACTTGGGCTCTAGAACTCAGAACTTCAACTTGCAGCTGCATGGGTTCTAGAACCAGACACACACGCAGAACAGGCATGCAATGAGCAGGATGAATTCTAGCACATTCAGGCCAGTGCTGGAGCCAGTGTAAATCACAGGCAATGCAGCTACACTGATTCATGCCAGCCAACTGTCACCCCTGAGGGCTTCCCTACCTAGCTTTTTGACTGTTAAGGCACAGGCATCAGGAAGGAGAATAACAATACCACTTCCCACTGACCGAGCCATGTACGAATATTGGCTAATTAATCCAAGCCCCATGAGGTGGAGTGTTTATCTGCAAAGAGCAAGACTCTGCTTTTCGTAGGGCAGACTTTTAATCTGGATTCATGGAAACAGCAAAGAAAGAACCAATCAAGCATCTCCAGAGGGAGAGCGCAGTGTGTGTGACTCATGTCAGCAGCTGCGATCTTGAATGTGCACCCAGGACTACGTTTTTCTCTTAAAGGGGCTATACACTTACCCTGGCCTTATAGTTACAGAGCTGCCTCTGCCATATGAGTTAGGTAGGGGTCTTTAACCCCATTGTACAGGACGGGGAACTGAGGCACAGAAGCGGGAGGCCCACATGTTCCAATGCGCTAAACTGGGTTGCTCTGGGAGCTTCAGCAGTCAGACCCCCAGCAAGGGTCTAACGATGGGCATCGGAAACAGGAGGGATTCAGACTTACAGGGCCCTTTCAGTATGTGACCCTGTCATAAATATAAACCTTTCTGTATACAGTGCTATAAAATCCCTCCTGGCCAGAGGCAACATCCTGTTACCTGTAAAGGGTTAAGAAGCTCAGCTAACCTGGCTGGCACCTGACCCAAAGGACCAATAAGGGAACAAGATACTTTCAAATCTTGGGGGGGGAAAGGATTTTGTTTGTGCTCTTTGTTTACGCGATTGATCTCTCTTGGGACTGAGAGAGGCCAGACAGAAATCCATCTTCTCCAACCCATCCTAATCCAAGTCTCCAGTATTGCAACCAGTATAGGTAAACCAGGCAAGGCAGATTAGTTTATCTTTTGTTTTCTGTGAATTTTCCCTGTGTTAAGAGGGAGGTTTAGTCCTGTTTTCTGTAACTTTAAGGTTTTGCCCAGAGGGGGATTCTTTGTGTTTTGAATCTGAATACCCTATAAGGTATTTTCCATCCTGATTTTACAGAGGTGATTCTTTTACCTTTTCTTTAATTAAAATTCTTCTTTTAAGCACCTGATTGCTTTTTCATTGTTCTTAAGATCCAAGGGTTTGGGTCGTGTTCACCTGTGCAAATTGGTGAGGATTCTTATCAAGCCTTCCCCAGGAAAGGGGGTGTAGGGCTTGGGGGGATATTTGGGGGGAAGACGTCTCCAAGTGGTCTCTTTCCCTGTTCTTTGTTTAAAACGCTTGGTGGTGGCAGCATACTGTTCAAGGACAACACAAAGTTTGTACCTTGGGGAAGTTTTTAACCTAAGCTGGTAAGAATAAGCTTAGGGGGTCTTTCATGCGGGTCCCCACATCTGTGCCCTAGAGTTCAGAGTGGGGAAGGAACCCTGACAGACCCATTGGCTGGTGAGTTTATATCTGTCTTCCAGCACTGTGCTAGCCCTGGGTCAGCACCACCAGTGGTCGCACTGTGGGTGCCCTAGTGTAGACAGTGCGCCAGCATGTGTTCCCCACAAGCAGGCCTGTCAATAGCCATTAGGGCCCTGGTACATCATGCTCACCCCCTCCTATTTAACCACAATTAAAGACTTTTGGGGAGAACCCCGAGCTTAGGGCCCCAGTACAATTGTCTCCCCACATCAGCCCAGCCCATCAACTGGGGAGTGGATGCGTCAGGGCCCTGTCCTGCATTGCTATCATCTGCAGAGCTGCCCTGAGCTGGTCAGTGATGGAGATGGCTCCACATTTGCTAGTGTGGACACAGCCCAAGTGACTTTCCAAGGGGGTCATTTGAGAGCAGGAGCTGGGTATCAGGGCTCCCAGGCCTGGCCTGACCCCTGCAGCTTGGTAATTTAGTGCAGGCCCACTGGGACTCTCACTGGGCTCTGCAAGCTCCAGAAACCTACCTGAGCATCACCCCTATTCCCAGGGCCGGTGCAAGGATATTTTGCACCCTAGGCGAAACTTCCACCTTGCGCCCCCCTCCCCCTTCTCTCCTCCCAGACTCACACACAATTGACACAAAGTATTAGCAAAATGATACAGTAGCAATTGCTAGAGTCTTAGATCTGAAACAACTCAACAAAAATAGTTAGCCTCAGTCGACAACCTCCCAAAACTAGTAAATGTAGCACTATAACCAGCCTGTCAGAATGGGTACCGGCTGCGCGCGACGAGGAAAATGACATCATTGCCACTTTGTACCGTAATGAAGCAGTACGCTTGTCCCACCCACCCCCGACACTCTCCCAGGAACACAGCCCTCCCCAGAGCCCCCTGGCACACAACCCCCCTGCCTCCCCCTGGAGCCTGGCAAGGCACTCAGTGTCCCCCCCACCTCCCCCTAAAACCCGGACCAGCGCACTCCGCCTCTCTCCACAGCCCCCTCCCCGGCCGCTGGACCCCCACCTCCCCCCCAAAGCCTAGCCCAGCACACAAATAGCCCCCCCAGCCAGGCACACAGCCCCCCCTTCACAGCACCCAGCCAGACATGCAGTCCCCCTCGACTCCCCTCTGCCTTCTCCCCCCTGGCACACAGCACCCCCCCCTCCACCTTCTCCCCTACAAGTCCTGCTCGGCACACAGCACCCCCCTGGCACACAGCATGCCCACCCCCCCAGCTCTGCCTGACACATGGCTGAGTCCTGCTCCCGTCTCCAGAGCATGGCACACAGCCCCCTCCAGCCCAGCTCGCCCTCGCCTCAGCCTGGCCAGCCCACGGGACCCTGCCCCCTGCTCCAGAGCTTGGCATACAACCTCCCCCCTGCTGCTTCTTCCCCACCCCCAGCCCTGCCAGCCATGCCACGCTGCCCCTCCCCCCAGAGCCTGGCACACAGGGTCCCCCCCCGAGCTCCCAGCACCAGCAGGCCCCTGCCTCCCTGTTACAATGCTGGTTCTGGCTTCAAGCAGGGAAGTTACAGCCTAAGGCTGGGGTTTCTATGCACACCAAAGCAAAGCAAACTAGCCAACAGAGAAGACTGGTTTTACCCCACTGGCTAACCACAAGTCACACAAGCAATTCCTTTAGACACCCCAGTTTCCCAGTATCACCACCAGTGCCACTCGTTATGGACACGAATGGTTATGAAACCCAATACCCCAGTACAAGAAAAAAGGTTCTCCCGATCCCAAAGGATCAAGCCCCAGACCCAGGTCAATATACAAATCAGATCTTACCCACAAATCACGCTGTTGCCAATCCTTTAGAATCTAAAATCTAAAGGTTCATTCGTAAAAGGAAAGAAATATAGATGAGAGTTAAAATTGGTTAAATGGAATCAATTACATACAGTAATGGCAAAGTTCTTGGTTCAGGCTTGTAGCAGTGATGGAATAAGCTGCAGGTTCAAATCAAGTCTCTGGAGTACATCCACAGCTGGGATGGGTCATTCAGTCCTTTGTTCAGAGCTTCAGTGTAGCAAAGTTCCTCCACAGGTAAGAAGCAGGATTGAAGACAAGATGGAGGAGCTGCAGCAGCTTTTTATATTCTCTCACCAGGTGGTCTTTCTTTCTGTGTCCCAAAGACAAGTTGTCCATCACATGGCCTGGAAAAACCTCAGAGTTCTGTCCATAGGCATGTCCCTGCATACCTTGCTGAGTCACAAGGTGTATCTGCCTTCTCTCAATGGGTCAGTTGTATAGCTGATGGTCCATAATGGGCCATCAAGCAGGCTAGGCAGAGCTGACACCACCTTGTCTGGGGTGTCACCCAGAAGCATAGCACAAGTTTGAACTACAGACAGTATAGAGCCAATATGCATAACTTCAACTCCAGAAATGATACTCACATATACAGATAGCATAATCATAATAAGCAAACCATAACCTTGTCTTAGACACCTCATTTGACCCCCTTTATATAAGATTTGGTGCCACTACAGGACCTTGGTTGCAACGATGATCTATACAGTCCCAGATTATGTCAATAACGTCACACTCCCCCCATGGGGCAGAGCCCCCCGGGAAGCACATGGAGCCCCCTCCCTGGCAGCCCGAGCCTTCCCCCTCACCCCGCCCCCACAGCCCGGGCACCCAGCACTCCCTCCCCACCGCCCACCTCACCTCCTCGGGTCTGGGGGAGCTGGGACTGGGCATGGGGCTGGCACCTGCAAGGGGAGAGGCGGGGGGACAGCGATCAGCATGGAGGGTGACCCCAAGCCTGCCCCGTGTCCGCCTGGCCACCTCCCACCTGCCAGCTCGTCATCGCTGATCCCCCTGGAGCCCTTTTTGGCGCCCCCAAATCTTGGCGCCCTAGGCGGCTGCCTAGTTCGCCTAGTGGTTACACCGGCCCTGCCTATTCCAATCAAGAGTCACTTGTCCCCGGAGTCGTTCCCCCGAACCCTCGCCTGGCTACGTTTGCGCCAACCACCCAGCAAAGCACTGGGCCACATCCCTCCAGACTCTGCTTCCCGGGCTGGCCAGAGAGCGGCTGCAGCAAAGAGCACAGGGACCAGGCTGTGGGAGCATTTTGGCCTGAACTCTCAGTGCTCTCTTTAGTGAGCTGGATTTATTGCCCAGTGTGTTTTCCCCCTCCTAACTCCACTTGTCGAATCAGTCCCTCTGAACCGGTGAGTGTGGTGCAGCTGCGGCTGGCACCCAGGAGCCTTCGAAGGGAGGAGCTGCCGTGCATCAATTATTGAGGCAGGGAGCTGTGCTTTCAGACAGCTGCACCATCTATTATACATGCTGGCAGCGGGGTCCTGACTCACATTGGCTGAATGTGCGCTCGGTGCTCTGCCGGCTAATTGGCCCCATTGCCTCTCGAGGAGGGGGCCTGCCAGGGACTTGGGAGGCAGGGACAGGGTGGGGGCGAGATTCTGTGGGTGCGGTGGGGAGCGAGGAAGACAGTGAGTGAGTCCTTTCAAGTCCTCTTTCTGGTAATGCAACAGATAGTGCTGGGGGGGAGAACAGTTGGCAGGAAGGGGGCATTGTGGAGTGCAGAGCCGAACTGGGCTACGCCTGCGTGCACCCCTTGGGTCGCTGAATGGCGCAGGGACCAGATGCATGCTCTGTCCAATAGGGATTCTGTCCTCTGCCAAGGAAAGGAAGGGGCAGGAGCCTGGGAGTGCAGGGGAGAGCAATGAGGGGCACAGGGAGTCAGGGGGCATGGGGCGTATGGGGAGAGCTGCCAGCAGGGCAGAAGGCAGGCTGAGGCCTCAGTGCTGGGCTGAAGGTTGATGAGTAACTGCTTGCTGCTTCCTTCAGGGCAAATCCTGGACTCTGCCTCAGCTTCCCCACTCTGGTATAAGCCAACGGGCCAATTCGCCCTCAGTGCAGCTCTCCCCAGGGTCAGTGTTGCAGACCCTTTTCCTGGGGACACAGTGACTGACTGAACACAAAACAGGGGCCCCAGGTCCTGCTGCTTGCCCCCTCCTAAAGCCGCTCAGAGCATCTGCGGCCCAAGGTGCCACAGTGCCCTCCTGCAGGATCGCCAGCCTGAGGGCTTTGTCATGGGGCTCACAGCTTCTTCTCCTCCCAGAGCGCCACGCTGAGGTAATGCTCACTCTCCTGAGCTGGGTACAGTGCTGGCTGTGCGAGAGGAGCCCTACCCTGTGCCATGGACCCTCTGTTAGTCCGTTAGTCTGTCCAACCTGGAAGGAACCTTCACTTAGTGCCAGGAGCCACACCGACTCCCTCCAGGTCCCAGCCTCCCGGGTCTAAGCCAGCTAATTGACAAGCTCATTCGAAAATAGCCCTCAGCCTAGCCTCTTCTGCCGGTGCTGTCAGGGTTCCCTACCCACTCTGAACTCTAGGGTACAGATGTGGGGACCCACATGAAAGACCCCCTAAGCTTATTTCTACCAGCTTAGGTTAAAACTTTCCCAAGGCACAAATTCTTTGCCCTTGGACGGTACGCTGCCACCATCAAGTGATTTAACAAAGAATCAGGGAAAGGACCACTTGGAGTTCCTATTCCCCCAAAATATCCCCCCAAGCCCTTACACCCCCTTTCCTGGGGAGGCTTGAGAATAATATCCTAACCAATTGGTTACAAAGTGATCACAGACCCAAACCCCTGGGTCTTAGGACAATAGAGAAATCAGTCATGTTCTTAAAAGAAGGATTTTATTTTTAAAAAAGGTAAAAATCACCTCTGTAAAATCAGAATGGAAAATAACTTTACAGGGTAACAAAAAATTCAAAAACACAGCAGAACTTCCTCTAGGCTTAGTTTCAAAGTTACAAAAAACAGGAATAAATCTCCCTCCAGCAAAGGAAAAATTCACAAGCAAAACAAAAGATAATCTAACACGCCTTGCCTGGCTTTTACTTACAATTTTTGTAATATGAAAGACTTTTAGGATGGTTTATAGGAGAAGGAGGTTTCTGACCTGATGCTTCTCTGCTTCCCAAGAGAACACACAAAACAAAGCCTTCCCCGCATCCAATGAAATGAGCTGTAGTTCATTAAAGCTTATGCTCAAATAAATTTGTTAGTCTCTAAGGTGCCACAAGAACTCCTTTTCTTTTTGAAGATTTGAAAGTATCTTCTTTCTCCATTGGTTCTTTTGGTCAGGTGCCAACCAGATTATTTGAGCTTCTTAACCCCTTATAGGTAAGGAGGAATTCTAGGCTACCCTTAGCTGTATGGTTATGACAGGTGCCCAGGAGCTGTCCTCCTCTCCACAGGCTGGCCATTTGCCCCCTTCTGGCTGGTCAGCTTGTCCTGCCCCAAGATGGACCCCCAAAGGGCTGTCTGGGTGTCTGGCTGTCCATTCTGCAGCCCCTGGCTGTCGCATGGAGTCCCATTGGATTCAGACCTGGCCATGGGGTGTCATGTCCAGCTTTTCCAAATGCAGGACTCCGGCTGGCTCAGAGCACAGCAGCCTGCCCGCCCAGCCAGGTAGGACCTCCTCCCACAACACCCCACTTGGCTCGGGTCCTCGCTGAACCTGGGAGCTTGATGCCACCTAGTGAAGGTGGGAAGTTCCACTGCTGTTTGCCTCCCCCATGCAGGATATTGGAGCTTCGCCCCCACACCGCCCCCTTCCAGGAGAGTTGCAGCAGCATCAGTGACCCCGGAGGGGGCACCACTGAGCCAGGCTGTGTCTGGGAGAACGTGAAGGCCTGGGAACCTCCATCCCAGGATCCTAGAGTCAATCTGGTGTGCCTGCTGTGCACAGCCGAGCAGGTCATTGGCCTGGGCCCGAAAGACCTCTTATGCCAACTGGCAAAGGGCTTGGGGCAGGTCTCTAATGAAAGTCTACATCCCACTGCTCAGAGTAATCATTGCAAGATGTGTGTGTGGAAAACATGCGCAGTGAGTCACGGAGTCACCGGGGCGATGCTCTGGAACTACTCCCTACGAAGCCACTCAGGACTCCGGGGAAGCCTCCTCTCTCTGAGCAAACTGTCTCCAGGGCAAGAAGCTTACCCAGCTTCTTCCTGGGTGTGACCTGGGAGCATTCAGCCTCCCCTTCCACACTGGGCACTTCCTGCAGTGAGTCTGCCTGGGTGGGGCTCCTGGGGAAGCCAGAGAGCCCTGCACCCCAGCTCTGCAGTCAGATGTGACTCTCAACCAGCCGGTAAAACAGAAGGTTTATTAGTCAACAGGAACACAGCATAGAACAGAATGTGTTAGCACAGAAATCAGTGACTTTCAGCCACATCCATCTTGGGGGGAGGGGAGCCCAGAGCCAGGGCTCTGATCCTCCCCCTGTGCCCCAAGCCAGCCGAGGCTGATTCGCTTCCAGCTGCCTGGCCCCTGCCTTGCCTGTTGCTCCTCCTCCAGCCTTTGCCTCGCTTCCGGGCCAAGAGTCACCTGGTCACATCCCCCTCCTGGGTCTCAGGTTACGAAGGGGCGGCCATAGCATCCATGCAAACAGCTGGAGCAACCCCCAAAAAAGTCACACACCCTTATTCCCACCACCTAGACATTGGCGCAATACACAGGGAAACTGAGACACACAGAGTATTCATGCAAAAGAGTAAGACTCAAATAGGCTCACATACAACATAACAAGGGAAAATCCTCACTTCATCACACAGCGTTATGGCTCAACACTGACCATTACCTTCTCCAGGTCCTGTAGTTATAGGCAGGTCACGCCCAGGCAGTGGGCTGGAAGACAAACTCCTCCAGCCAGGAGTTGGGAGAGACACATCCAGGAGTGGCAGGTTTGTATAATTTTTGGTGGTGCCCAGAATGGGTCCAAGTCCCGCCCTCCCTCCCCTCACCTACTTAAGATTCTGGGAAGAAGTTTGGGTGCGGGAGGGATGTGGACTCTGGGGCGGAATTTGGGTGCTGGGTGTGGGCTCTGGGCTGAGGCAGTGGGTTGGGGTGCTGGAGGGAGTGCGGGGTGCAGGCTCTGGGAGGGAGTTTGGGTGCTGGGTGCGGGCTCTGGGGTGGGACAGGGGTTGGGGTGCAGGAGGGGAAGCGGGAGGGGATTTGGGTGCTGGGTGCAGGCTCTGGGATGGAGTTTGGGTGCTGGGTGCGGGCTCTGGGCTGGGACAGAGGGTTTCTGTGTGGAAGGGGGGGAGGGTGTGGGGCTGGGCTGGGGATGAGGAGTTTGGGGTGCAGCCGGATGGCTGCCTTGGGGCTGTGGGGGGGGGAGACCAGAGAGGAGGACTCCCCCCAGCCCTCTCCCCACTGGCAGCAGCGAGCTCCGGGGGAGAGGGCCCTCCCTGCCCCCACCCTGGCACAACACTCACCCAAGCCCCCCCAGGCTGCTGCTCAGGAGGTCGAGCCAGGAAAAGCCTCCCCCCCCGGAATTGACTCAGAGTCACTTGCTGGGGGGGAAGTTGCCATGCACCTCCTCCCTGCCTTCCTCCTCTGGTGCAGGCCGGGGAGGGAGTGCAGCATGGGGGAGGCATACAGGGGCAGCAGTCAGGGCCATGGGACGCTCCGGGGGAGGCGTGTGGGGGTGGCAGGCAGGGCCGGGGGAGAGACCCGGCCCCAAACATTGGTGGAGCCGGGCCTCCCAGGCTCTGAATTTGCTGGAGGTTCTGCACCATGGACCCATATAACTT
Source organism: Chelonia mydas (assembly GCF_015237465.2). NCBI lineage: Eukaryota > Metazoa > Chordata > Testudines > Cheloniidae > Chelonia > Chelonia mydas. Next base: position 48,688,475 of record NC_057853.1, read on the forward strand.
GCTGCTCCTGGACACATCTTCCTGGTGGTCCATTGTGTGTTGTGTGTCTCACAGCACAGACAGGTCTATTAGCATCCTGAGTCAAAGGCTAACAAGGTGCTTGTAGGGGCATCAGAAGGAAAATAACAGGAAGAGGTAAACAGCAGCGGGCAGGTTGGGGGCCCCCTGCTTTCTGATGAAGTTCAAAGGTCTGGTCTGGTATATTTTGGGGTGCAGAGAGACACCCTGGCCTTTTTCAGTCTGTTAGGCCAAGCCGCCAGCCACCTTGATCTTATGAAAGGGGGATCTCAGACGTCTGGATTGAAAACGCTGGGACAAAGAATTGATGGAAGCTTTCCTGTAGCAGGCGGGGGAATGAGTTTAGGCTTTAATAAGCGTGTTACAACTGTGTTTGATAGGGAACAATTTGTTTCCAGTCGTCTTTCTCACTATCCTCCACTCTCTGGTCTTGATAATAAATGTATTCTGGTTTGCATTGTAAACGTAGCTGGGTAGTGAGTAGAGTGGGGACCCTGAGTTAACACTAGCTGAAGTTTGCTACGCCTTTGGGAGTGGTGAATCTGAGTGATCTGGGGCTGTTCAGTGGACCAAGGGCTGGGCCCTCCAGGGGACACTTGGGGGTTGGTGTATGCCTACTGCTAACCTGTACTGAGGGCGTGAGGCCTAGGAGACCGTGCTGGCGCTACCAGGGGCTATTGGAATCATAGAATTATAGAATATCAGGGTTGGAAGGGACCTCAGGAGGTCATCTAGTCCAACCCCCTGCTCAAAGCAGGACCAATCCCCAATTAAATCATCCCAGCCAGGGCTTTGTCAAGCATGACCTTAAAAACATCTAAGGAAGGAGATTCCACCACCTCCCTAGGTAACACATTCCAGTGTTTCACCACCCTCCTAGTGAAAAAGTTTTTCCTAATATCCAACCTAAATCTCCCCCACTGCAAGCTGAGACCATTACTCCTTGTTCTGTCATCAGCTACCACTGAGAACAGTCTAGATCCATCCTCTTTGGAACCCCCTTTCAGGTAGTTGAAAGCAGCTATCAAATCCCCCCTCTTTCTTCTCTTCCGTAGACTAAGACATCCCCAGTTCCCTCAGCCTCTCCTCATAAGTCATGTGTTCCAGTCCCCTAATCATTTTTGTTGCCCTCCGCTGGACGTTTTCCAATTTTTCCACATCCTTCTTGTAGTGTGGGGCCCAAAACTGGACACAGTACTCCAGGTGAGGCCTCACCAGTGTCGAATAGAGGGGAATGATCATGTCCCTCAATCTGCTGGCAATGCCCCTACTTATACATCCCAAAATGCCATTGGCCTTCTTGGCAACAAGGGCACACTGTTGACTCATATCCAGCTTCTCGTCCACTGTAACCCCTAGGTCTTTTTCTGCAGAACTGCTGCTTAGCCATTCGGTCCCTAGTCTGTAGCGGTGCATTGGATTCTTCCATCCTAAGTGCAGGACTCTGCACTTGTCCTTGTTGAACCTCATCAGATTTCTTTTGGCCCAAGTCTAGGTCCAATTTGTCTAGGGCCCTCTGTATCCTCTCCCTACCCTCCAGCATATCTACCTCTCCTCCCAGTTTAATGTCATCTGCAAACTTGCTGAGGGTGCAATCCACACCATCCTCCAGATCATTTATGAAGATATTGAACAAAACCGGCCCCAGGACCGACCCTTGGGGCACTCCACTTGATACCGGCTGCCAACTAGACATGGAGCCATTGATCACTACCTGTTGAGCCCGACAATCTAGCCAACTTTCTATCCACCTTATAGTCCATTCATCCAGCCCGTACTTCTTTAACTTGCTGGCAAGAATATTGTGGGAGACAGTGTCAAAAGCTTTGCTAAAGTCAAGGAACAACACGTCCACTGCTTTCCCTTCATCCACAGAACCAGTTATCTCGTCATAGAAGGCAACTAGATTAGTCAGGCATGACTTGCCCTTGGTGAATCCATGCTGAGTGTTCCTGATCACTTTCCTCTCCTCTAAGTGCTTCAGAATTGATTCCTTGAGGACCTGCTCCATGATTTTTGCAGGGACTGAGGTGAGGCTGACTGGCCTGTAGTTCCCAGGATCCTTCTTCTTCCCTTTTTTAAAGATGGGCACTACATTAGCCTTTTTCCAGTCGTCTGATCCGCAGTGGGCAAAGACAGGCCGTCCTCATGCTAAGGGCAAGTGACAACCCCAGGCACTCCTGGGAAGGGTCACACAGCCAATGAGAACTCTTGCCACACCCTTTTTCCAATCATCCAAACTGCAGTATGCAAATTAGCTGGAGAGGAAGAGGGATGATTGACTGAGTCATGTCACAATGATGCTCCTTGAGGATGACTGTGAGCCCCTGTATTCACACCATGCACACAAAGCGGCACGACAGCTGCAGCGGCACAGGAGATAGCAAACAGAGCTGTAAACAGGGGAGTTTGTGTGGGAGTTTGTAAGGGGAGTTTGTCTTGTGGTGTTTGTTTGGTTTTTTTTTTTTTTGCTGTGGGTGGTGGTGTTTTGGGTGTGGTTTGTGTTTCCCAGATTAACAGGATTTAGGTGGGAAGGCTATGACAGATACAGAGGCAGCAGTGGGAGTGACCCATGTAGCGGAAGACACAATGAGGATGACTGGATGTGGAAGCTGTGGTATGTACATGATCCTGGAGGGGGCACCTGGTATGAGTTTTGTCTGTATGAAATGCCGTCTGATAGAGCTGATGGAGGAAAAGATCCGAGGTTTGGAGATGCAGGTGGAAAGTCTGGTAGAGTTTAGGAAGGGGTTTGAGCAGATTATGGAGCAAAGACATGAGGTATCTGAAGGGAAAAGCTCAGACTTGCAGATGGAATCAGGGCTGGGGAATTCTGAGGGGAGACTGGGTTAGGAAAGTGGTCAGTGGAAGCATGTGACTAAAAGAACCAGGCAGAGGAAAAGACGGGCTAGTGAAGGAGAAAAAGAGCTCAAGAATAGGTTTGCAGAGTTGGAAAATGAAGAAGGGGTTCAGCAGGTAGTCACTGAAGGTGGAAGGGCAAGGAAGAAGAAAAGAACGGCTAGTCCTATAGGAAATGGGGAAGAGTTAATGGAGATTACACCAAATATGAGCCCCAGGAGAATACAGGATGGGTTAAAGAGGATTACAAGGGAGAATAGGAATGGAAAGAACTTGCAGCCAGAGGGAACAGGGGATAGCACCGTCACTAGGAAAAGGCAGGTCTATGTGATTGGGGACTCTTTACTGAGAAAAATAGATAGGCCTGTAACCAGAGCTGATCCAGAGAATAGGAGGGTGTGCTGTCTTCCAGGTGCTAAGATACGGGATGTAGACCTGAGGTTGAAAAGGATTCTAAAGAGAGCAGGAAAGAATCCCCTAATTATCCTTCATGTGGGAACAAATGATACGGCTAGATTCTCTCTGGAAAGTATTAAGGGAGACTATGCTAGGCTGGGGAAGACGCTTAAGGAAATCGAGGCTCAGGTGATCTTTAGTGGGATTCTGCCTGTTCCTAGAGAAGGGCAACAAAGGTGTGACAAGATTATGACTATCAACAGATGGCTTAGGCAGTGGTGCTATAGGGAGGGCTTTGGAATGTGTGGCCACTGGGAGGCATTCATGGACAGAGGACAGTTCTCTCAGGATGGACTTCATCTGAGTAGGGAAGGAAATAAACTTCTAGGATGGAGGCTGGCACAACTGATTAAGAGAGCTTTAAACTAGGAATTTGGGGGAGATGGTTGGGAGATGTCCAGGTAATCTCCACGCCAGATTTTAGCATTGAGAGGAAAGAAAACGAAGTAAGAAAGGATACAGCCATGGGTAGGAGGAAGGGCAGTGTAGATACCAGTCTAATAGGTTATACTGGCTGTAGAATGACCGTGCCTAATAGGGTACAGAATGTGAGCGAGGCCAAACAGCAAAAATTAAGAAGTTTGTACACTAATGCGAGGAGCCTAGATAACAAAATGGAGGAACTAGAGCCACTGGTGCAGGAAGTGAAACCAGATATTATAGGGATAACAGAAACATGGTTGAATAGTAGTCATGACTGGACTACAGGTATTGAGGGGTATGTGCTGTTTAGGAAAGACCGAAATAAAGGTAAAGGTGGTGGAGTAGCATTGTATATCGATGATGAGGTAGAAAGTAAAGAAATAAGAAGCAATGAAATGGATATGACTGAGTCCGTCTGGGCAAAAATTACATTGGGGAAGAAAACTATTAGAGCCTCCCTGGGATAGTGCTTGGGGTGTGCTATAGACAGCCGGGATCTAATTTGGATATGGATAGAGCCCTAGAATCATAGAATATCAGGGTTGGAAGCGACCTCAGGAGGTCATCTAGTCCAACCCCCTGCTCAAAGCAGGACCAATCCCCAATTAAATCATCCCAGCCAGGGCTTTGTCAAGCCTGACCTTAAAAACTTCTAAGGAAGGAGATTCTACCACCTCCCTAGGTAACGCCCTCTTTAATGTTTTTAATAAAGTAAATACTAATGGAAACTGTGTGATCATGGGAGACTTTAACTTCCCAGATATAGACTGGAGGACGAGTGCTAGTAATAATAATAGGGCTCAGATTTTCCTAGATGCGTTAGCTGATGGATTCCTTCACCAAGTAGTTGCTGAACCGACTAGAGGGGATGCCATTTTAGATTTGGTTTTGGTGAGTAGTGAGGACCTCATAGAAGAAATGGTTGTAGGGGATAGTCTTGGCTCAAGTGATCATGAGCTAATTCAGTTCAAACTGAACGGAAGGATTAACAAAAATAAATCTGCAACTAGGGTTTTTGATTTCAAAAGGGCTGACCTTCAAAAATTAAGGAAATTAGTTAGGGAAGTGGATTGGACTGAAGAATTTATGGATCTAAAGGTAGAGGAGCCCTGGGATTATTTTAAATCAAAGCTGCAGAAGCTATCGGAAGCCTGCATCCCAAGAAAGGGGAAAAAATTCATAGGCAGGAGTTGTAGACCAAGCTGGATGAGCAGGCATCTCAAAGAGGTGATTAAGAAAAAGCAGAAAGCAAACAGGGAGTGGAAGAAGGAGGGATCAGCAAGGAAAGCTACCTTATTGAGGTCAGAACATGTAGGCATAAAGTGAGACAGGCTAAAAGTCAAGTAGAATTGGACCTTGCAAAGGGAATTAAAACCAATAGTAAAAGGTTCTATAGCCAACTAAATAAGAAGAAAACAAAGAAAGAAGAAGTGGGACAGCTAAACACTGAGGATGGAGTGGAGGTCAAGGATAATCTAGGCATTGCCCAATATCTAAACAAATACTTTGCCTCAGTCTTTAATAAGACTAAAGAGGATCTTAGGGATAATGGTAGCATGACAAATGGGAATGAGGATATGGAGGTAGACATTACCATATTTGAGGTAGAAGCGAAACTCAAACAGCTTAATGGGACTAAATCGGGGGGCCCAGATAATCTTCATCCAAGAATATTAAAGGAATTGGCACATGAAATTGCAAGCCCATTAGCAAGAATTTTTAATGAATCTGTAAACTCAGGGGTTGTACCGTATGATTGGAGAATTGTTAACATAGTTCCTATTTTTAAGAAAGGGAAAAAAAGTGATCCGGGTAATTATAGGCCTGTTAGTTTGACATCTGTAGTATGCAAGGTCTTGGAAAAAATTTTGAAGGAGAAGGTAGTTAAGGACATTGAAGTCAATGGTAAATGGGACAAAATACAACATGGTTTTACAAAAGGTAGATCGTGGCAAACCAACCTGATCTCCTTCTTTGAGAAAGTAACAGATTTTTTAGACAAAGGAAACGCAGTGGATCTAATTTACCTAGATTTTAGTAAGGCATTTGATACCGTTCCACTTGGGGAATTATTAGTTAAATTGGATAAGATGGGGATCAATAGGAAAATTGAAAGGTGGATAAGGAATTGGTTAAAGGGGAGACTACAACGGGTCCTACTGAAAAGCGAACTGTCAGGCTGGAGGGAGGTTACCAGTGGAGTTCCTCAAGGATTGGTTTTGGGACCAATCTTATTTAATCTTTTTATTACTGACCTCGGCACAAAAAGTGGGAGTGTGCTAATAAAGTTTGCGGATGATACAAAGCTGGGAGGTATTGCCAATTTAGAGAAGGACCAGGATATCATATAGGAGGATCTGGATGACCTTGTAAACTGGAGTAATAGTAATAGGATGAAATTTAATAGTGAGAAGTGTAAGGTCATGCATTTAGGGATTAATAACAAGAATTTTAGTTATAAGCTAGGGATGCATCAATTAGAAGTAATGGAGGAGGAGAAGGACCTTGGAGTATTGGTTGATCATAGGATGAGTATGAGCTGCCAATGTGATATGGCCAGGAAAAAAGCTAATGCGGTCTTGGGATGCATCAGGAGAGGTATTTCCAGTAGGGATAAGGAGGTTTTAGTACCGTTATACAAGGCACTGGTGAGACCTCACCTGGAATACTGTGTGCAGTTCTGGTCTCCCATGTTTAAGAAGGATGAATTCAAACTGGAACAGGTACAGAGAAGGGCTACTAGGATGATCTGAGGAATGGAAAACTCGTCTTATGAAAGGAGACTCAAGGAGCTTGGCTTGTTTAGCCTAACCAAAAGAAGGTTGAGGGGAGATATGATTGCTCTCTATAAATATATCAGAGGGATAAATACCAGAGAGGGAGAGGAATTATTTAAGCTCAGTACCAATGTGGACACAAGAACAAATGGATATAAACTGGCCACCAGGAAATTTAGACTAGAAATTAGACGAAGGTTTCTAACCATCAGAGGAGTGAAGTTTTGGAATAGCCTTCCAAGGGAAGCAGTGGGGGCAAAAGATCTATCCGGCTTTAAGATTAAACTCGATAAGTTTATGGAGGAGATGGTATGATGGGATAACATGGTTTTGGTAATTAAATATTCATGGTAAATAGGCCCAATGGCCTGTGATGGGATATTAGATGGGGTGGGATCCGAGTTACCCAGGAAAGAATTTTCTGTAGTATCTGGCTGATGAATCTTGCCCATATGCTCAGGGTTTAGCTGATCGCCATATTTGGGGTCGGGAAGGAATTTTCCTCCAGGGCAGATTGGAAGAGGCCCTGGAGGTTTTTCGCCTTCCTCTGTAGCATGGGGCACGTGTCACTTGCTGGAGGATTCTCTGCTCCTTGAAGTCTTTAAACTACGATTTGAGGACTTCAATAGCACAGATATAGGTGTGAGGTTTTTTGCAGGAGTGGTGGGTGAAATTCTGTTGCCTGCGTTGTGCAGGAGGTCAGACTAGATGATCATAATGGTCCCTTCTGACCTAAATATCTATGAATCTATGAAAAAACTTGGGGTAAGCACCCACTGGCTGATCATGTCATTGCCAAACGCAGGGGTTAGTATTACATGTGGGGGACTGAATTCTCTGTATGATGTTACCAGAACATGCTGGAGACCAGACAGCCTAGCCTAGGGGAAGTTGATCAATGGGTCTGGCTTAGACAAAGGAAGGGGGCTTTGCCTCAATTTCTATATTAGCTGTAAACAAAGCTATTGAGTTACTCCTGGGTTATCCTGAGCTTCACCTCGAGAGACAAAGAATTAATGGGGCTCCTGCACCCCAGAGAGACACAGGAGGCTGAGTCCCTGGGAGTCCTTCTTGACTTGTAAGACCAAGACATCCCTTTGGGGTATAAGGAACAGAGAGATCCAGTCTTTGTCCTTCACCTTGAGAGAGACAAAGAAACCAAGCAATTTGATCTCTGCGATGGGCCCTGGCCAGGCCGGCCAGCAAAAAGTCGGAAAGGAGATTGGGGTGAGAGAAACCATCTTGAACAAAGAGCCCTGGCCCAAAGCTGCACAGCTCCAAGACAGCCAGGGTTACAAGGCAGATGGTGACCAAACTCCTTACTGGCCTGAGTGAACCCCAAACTTCACAATGACTTAAGCTGCTGACCTGGCTCTGACCATGCCAACGCTGGGTCCTCAAGCACCAGAGCTCCACTGATTTCACTAGGTATTTATTGCACTTGAGGGGCCAGCCCAACAATTGTTAATAGCGTCACTTAATTACAATCTAATTGCTTCAAATGTAGCCTACGCATGCTATTTCACTGAGTTGTGACTCTCTGGGGAGTTTGCAGAGTCTGCAATACTCTATTATTAAGATCACACAGGACCAAAAAAAAAAAAAAAAGTGATGCATTAAGTGCTGAAGTTTTAAAAAATGATGATTTTTAAAATGTTTATTCTGTTAAAGTAAGGACATATTTCATCCAGAAGATGACCTAGAAAATGTAATTAATCAGCCAAATTTGGAAGCAAAATTCATGAGTTAAAGTGTAAATTGGAGGGATTTTAATCCTGCTTTAAGCCCAACTCTGGAGTAATCTCCAGGGCCTCGATAATATTAAATAGCACTGGTCCTGGGATGGGACCTTCCTCAAGACACCTGCTGTAAACTTTTGCCATGTTGAGACCTGGCTGTTTATTCCTACTCTTTGTTTTCTGACCCTCTTTATTTCAGCCCAGAATTGTTATGGAAGACATCACCAGGTGATCGTGCTCTTACAGAATCTTCCAAGCTCTTTTTTTTGTAGTGTGCGAGCAAATGTTCAGGCTTGGGAAGACATGTTTGTTGTCACTTGGGCTATACAAAGCTCTGGGGAGAAGAAGCAGCGAGGAAGTTTGCTCTGCACTGGGTTCTGTTCAGTTAATTCTTGAGGAAGAGTCAATCCACGGGCACTAGTGTTGTGTTGAGATCCCTGGGAAAGGGCACTTTTCTGCCCAGGCCACAATTTAGATCTTAAATAAAGTCCCTTTGGCCAAATTTTTCCATGCACAAATCTTTATCCAAGGAGGTTATTTTTGCCCCATTTGAGTTGATCCAGGCAAGCTGCTTTGTAGTTCTGAGACAAGAAAATCTTGGCATTTGTGAAGATTGCCCTTACATCCTTCTGCCTATTCATTGTTGCAGCCCAGCCTGCCTGTGGAGCGTCACACTTGCTTTAGTCACCAGCTGCCAGTGAGAACTAGCACACAGGGCTATTTTTACCGAGGAGGGAGACAAAAGCCTTTAGTTCTTGAAGCTCCTGATCGCCTGGGAGGTACACGAGAGTCTATGTGACTGTTGCAGCTTCCATCTGCAGCCTCGCAGAAGAGGAAAATGATTGTCACTTCATCTGGGAGACCAAGCCCACTCTGAAACTGGGTTTGATCCATTCTTGCTTGCTGAATGAGCTTCTCTTTACCTGTAACGGTTCATGTGCAGCTCCAGCCCACACAGGAATTTTTCTTTAAATGTCTTGTGGTATGGCCAACCTGAGAATTCAAGAATCATGTGACTGGCTCCCAAAATTGTGAAACTGGCATAAAAATTCCAACCCCACCCCCCCAATATTACAATCAGCTCACAATCAGCTCATGAGAGCTCAAAGTTACATGGCTGAGCCATTTGAGAGTGATGGTAATGGTACACCTGTTGAGTTTTCTCCCTTTAGGGGACTGGCTCTGCTTGCCAAAGCACTTGTAACTCAGAGACACCTTACAGGAAATATATCAGCCTCTGGAGATGGCATTTCCCATGTAAGTGAGATCAGTGTAATTTGTGTCCGCAACACCTGGCCTGGGAAAGAGGAGGCGGTAAAGAGCCCCTGCAGCCTCCCCCCCTACTCCCAGCCTGGGAAGGAGAGTGAAGAGCCCCAGGAGGAGTCGAGGAGAGGCTGTAGGGATGAACTGGTAGGGGCTGAACTGAAGGGAAGCTGTGTGGAGGCAGACCTGATGCAGGGACTGGGAGGAAAGGATGGATTTGGAGGCTGGGGACTAGAATTCATTGCTGTGCAGATGTGGGGGTGAGAGCTCCTGCAGCAGGGGCCAAAGTCCCCTCCCCCATACAGTTGGGAGAGTGGGTGACACTAATTGTCACCTCCATGCCTGGGGGAGGGAGAAGGCGTTCAACAATCAAACGACAGACCCAAACCACAATGACAGGTTTCAGAGTAGCAGCCGTGTTAGTCTGTATTAGCAAAAAATTTGTTAGTCTCTAAGGTGCCACAAGTACTCTTTCTTTTTTCCAAACCACAATGTAATCTTACAAATCTCATGATTTGGGGGCCTGAGTCATGCTGCGACTTGGTCTGATGAGGAGCAGCTACGGCATGCAGATGAAGGCTCAGGCTCCATGAGAGAGCCTGGGATCAGGAGAGGGCAAGGAGAATGTTCTCCTATAGCTTCAGTCCCAGGTGCAGGCATCGGGTTGCCACTTGGCCAGTTTTTATTGGCCTGGCCAGTTTTTCTGCTGGTTTGCCAGCTGTCAGTTGCAATGTGCCTCCACCCCTTGTAACTTACAAGACATTTATAAGTTACAGGAGACAAGGTGTGTATGTGGGGGTCTTTTACTGGACCAACCTCTGCTGATGAAAGAGACATGTTTTGGAGCTCCCCAGAGCTCATCTTGGCAACGTGCAAACAATACTTCTAAGTTATTTGTAAGTTACAGTAGGAAACAAACAAAGCCTGGCATAGTGCAATCCACTCTGAGCCTCCTGTTCTTCTCACCACTGGGGACTGGGGAGCTGGAAGGAAAGACCCAAGGCTTGCCAGCAAGGCAGGATCAGGATCAGGGAACACTAGGGGGGCTCCCTCGAGGGCTGAAACTCCTGGAAGGGGGTGGGGGGAGGGGATCCTGGGCTGGGGAGGTCAGGCTGGTGAGGGTGGCAGATGAGAGGGGATCCAGCCCACACTCCCCACATGGACACTCGATCCCTGAGTCATTCGTTCACTCATGAAGCCAGCCTGCTATGTGGGTCAATTTCTCCAAGTAGAAAAGTTCAGAGAGATCCTTTCATAGAAATCAGGGCTCAGCTCCTGGCAACTGCTGCCCCAAACAAATGCTCTGTGCGGCTCCTGCTATGAGCCCTCGGGGATCCTCCTGCGTTGCTGCACTCGGCTTTGCTGGCAGAACTTGTAGCTCCAGGACTGTTAGAACCACTAAGGTTCCAATCCCCATGCTCTGTTCCTGTTGCAGTCTGGGTTGGCAAACAGACCTTCTGCGACAGAGCTTGGACAGCTCACCAATGGAGCTTTTCTCAAATTAACCACAGATGGGAATCCTGCTGTTGTGGGGTTCATACACTGAGGGGTTTGATGTTGCTTCAATGTGCTGCAGAATGTCTTGGGGGGTGGGGCAGCTTTGGCTAGCAGGGCAGAGGTATCTGGCACCTAGTGGGCATCGAGGCAGCAGCGTAGGGTTTTGGCATTGGTGTGGTGTCCTGTCCCTTTAAGTGTTTGAGCTCCCTCCCAGGAAGTGTAAGCAGGGGTGGGTCTTAAACCCAACCCCACTTGGAACATACCCCACTCTCCTGCGGCCCCAGCCTCAGTTCTCCACAACATCATCGGATGCTAGCAGGGTCGTTGGATGTCGCCACTAAAACAATCAGTGGTGAAATAGTGAAGTGTGGACATTTCAGTGTTCATTATTAGGTTTCGGAGTCATCATTTCATTGAGTTAACAGGAGCAGCTTCTGCCTCTCATAGCTGTTGTTTCAGGCTGGTGGCAGATGCCGACAGATGTCACCGCATCATCACTTTAGATTAAGCTCCTGTATGGAAGGGTTTCTTTGCAAATAAGAAACAGAATTAAAAAAAAAAAAATAACCCAGCAAGATGAAAGTTTAGCTTTTGGAGAATAGTTCTGCGGCAGGTGGGTAGATTCTGCTATCAGGAACTCATGCAATACAAGAGGGCTGATTAGAATCAGGGCCCCTGGTGTGTAATTTGTCCCAGAATTTCATTCAACACTGTAAACTCATGCTCCACAATCTCAGGGTTCATTTTTTAACAAAATTACATTTCCAGCCCTTACGGTGGGAAAGAGAACCTCAAATCCATGAAAAGCCTCTAACAACACCTGTCTGTGTCTGCAAAGAGTCTGAAGCAACGGCTCTGGGAAGTGTGAACTGCCCCTGTCATCTCACTCAGCGCTAGATGGACTCTGCAGTGGGGTGATCCTAGAGCGTAGGGCAGTTGGGTCCCCAGCGGGGTTTGATTTTAGGCCAGTACAGCAGTGAGGCCTGGGGATGACAGCTGGGCATGGAGGGGAGCTGTAGGCAGTTGCCCGTTGAGGGAGGGCAGGGTCAAAATGAGGAAAGCAGCCAGACTCACTGTCATTAAAGGTAGACGGTGGAGCAAACAAACACACAGCAGCGCTCTTTATTTTTTCTTGCAGATGGGGTGGGGAGCTATGTAAGAAGAAATCCTGCTGGCTGTTTCCATTGCAAACATCCAGTCTCAGCTTCCCGCCTTTGGCTGGAGAGCTCTATGGAGGGCTGGACAACTTACTACTGCCTGGTGCCTTCCATCCACAGCGCTCAAGGCACTATGTCAAGGTGGCGGGTGTTGTTAACTCAACTTTACTGATGGGGAAACTGAGGCACGGGGCTGTGCTGTGAGCTGCCCAAGGTCACCCAGAGGCAGAGCTGGGACTAACACTCAGGTCTGCTGGCCCAGTGCTCTATCCACTAGGCTGCACTGCCTCATAGTGCTGGCTTTTAGCTGCACAGAAACAAGACGAGAAAGGGCTAGTGATGTCCCACTGTGGGCCTGTTCCTCAGGCAGTGTACATGGGTGTAGCTGGCCCACTCACTGACTCAACCACAGCCCTGAGGGGTTGTAGTTCCCAGCCTGTCATGCTTTGACTACTGCACGTGAGGAATGCTGCCACCATTAGAGGCTGGTCAGGACATAAAAGGACACTTGGGGCCTTGCTCCATCATGTAGCCCTATTTCCCCATGGGTGCCCCTCGCCCCAGCAGTAGCACTGGCACTGACTGCCTGCTGCAGCTAGGGTTCTGGCCGAGCAGCCGATCAGGACCTGCTTGCTGGAACGGGTTGAGGGGATCCAGGATGCCTGTCCCAGGAGCATGGCTGTGTGGCTCATTTGGAAAAGCAGGCGCCTCGTGGCCCGGGGCCGCTCTCAGCGAACAGGACACTTCACTTAGAGCAACACGTTCCCTCCCACCGGTAGCTGCGCTGAGCAAATCCATTACCAGCCCCTCAGGGAGGCTGTAATGCTTTGGTGCATGTCCTGTGTCAACCCAACAGCTGGCCAGTCCCGCGCTGGATATCAGCGAGCTGTCCTGGTGGCAGGAGGTGGCTGACAACTCAGAGTGGCACCAGCAGGCCAAAGGGTCAGGATCCCAGTGGGATTGGGAGGGGCAGCAAATGGGTATCCCAGTAGCACAATCCCAGGCCCACCATCTCTGCAGCAAGTTCCCCTCATTTCTGCTTCCTGCCAGAGTATCCATGATAGCTCCTTGTATAGCCAGGAACAATTAAACCTGGCTGGAATGACTGTGACTGGGGCTGCGCCCTGGCACCATTTACCATGCTAAATGCCATCCGTTTTGTGCCATCCTCAAGTTTTCAATGGGCCACAGACTTCTATACTGACTCCAAGTAATTACATTGCAAAAGTCCTGGGGGGAGCTGGCTGTCTGGTTGCTGGGGAGGGGACGGATGGAGAGATCTTGGGGCTCAGACAGGCATGAGAACTGTGGCAGAAGCAGGTTAGCAGGATGTTTCTGCTAAAGCAATGTCGACTTTCAATTAACCAGAATTAGGCACCAGGGTTAATAAACTATGGCTATGAACGGGGCTGTTTGCATTGTTTCACAGTGACTGTTCCAAGCTCTCTGCATACTCAGGCAGCTGTCTTGGCAGCATTCACCCTTGGGTCATGGTTGGCAAGGTTTACTCTATCAGTGGACTAACAAGAAAACAGAAGTGAGCATGTGGCTGAGGAAAGGCAGGGTGCTTGCTGCCCTGGCAAAGAGGTGATCCAGGCAAACAGCAAGACAGCCAGAAAACTGGAGCACTGAAGGTCTGTACCTACAGACAGACCCGCGGGGGCCCTGTATCCACAGACAGACCCATGGGCACCCAGTACCCACAGACAGACCCGTGGGGAACCAGTATCCACAGACCCAGGCCCCTCAGGATCGAGAACCCACAGACAGACATGCGGGTGCCCTGTACCCCACAGACAGACACCCGGGCACCCATTACCACAGACAAACCTGTGAGCACCCAGTACCTACAGACAGCACTGTGGACACCCAGAAGCCACAGACAGACCCATGGGCACCAAGTACCGACAGACCCATGGATACTGTGACAAAGCTCTGTCCTTGCCTCCGTGGGTCCCGCGTTTCCTGGCGGATTTCACTAGCCTCAGAGGCTCACTGTGACCCTCCACGTAACCCTTCTTTCTCTCGAGACAAGGGTCACAGTCTATTGAGCCATTTTCATCATAAGCCAGCAAGGGAGGTGAGGAGAAGTTATCCTTCCTTGCACAGTCTCTGGTGTCTCCCAGTCTCAGTGATTAATCAGGGGGCAAAGGTGGGGTGTGGGGGGGGAAGCCCAGGCCCACCCTCTACTCTGGGCTCCAGCCCAGGGACCCTAATAGTATCAGCTATGGTAGCTGACCTTTTAGAAACATGACATGTACAATTCCCTGGGCTACTTCCACCACAGCAGCCCTCACTTCCTCAAGCTCCACTTCACCCTTACCTCAGGGCCTCCTTCCTTATGGTGTGTACTACTCAGCCTCTCCAACAGCACAACTTCCTCCCACAGCTCCTGACATGCACACGCACCTGACTGACTGGGAGGCTTTTAACTAGTTTCAACCAGCCCCTGATTGGCTTCAGGTGTCCCAATCAACCTAGCATTCTCTCTGCCTTCTGGAAAGTTCTTAATTGGCCCCAGGTGTCTTAATTGACCTGGAGCAGCTTCCATTTCACTTAACCTGGTACCAGGGACTTGTTTAGCCTAGAGCTAATATATCTATCTCCCACTACTTGTCTATAGCCATCTGGCCTTGCCCCGTCACAATATTCTGTACCCACAGAGAGACCCGTGGGCACCCCGTACCCACAGACACACCCACGGACCCCCAGTACCCACATACATACCCATGGGCACACAGTACCCACAGACAGACCTTCAGGTGCCCAGTATGACAGACGGACCCACAAGCCAGTATCCCCAGACAGACCCGTGGCTGCCAAGTACCCACAGACACACCCATGGGTGCCCAGTACCCACAGATACACCTGCAGGTGCCCTGTATCCACAGACAGACCCGCGAGTGCCCAGTATCCACAGACAGACCAGCAGGCACCCAATACCCATATACAGACCTGTGGGTTCCAAGTACGTACAGACAGACCCATGACTACCCAGTACCCACAGACAGACCTGTAGGCACCCAGTACCCACAAACAGACCTGCGGGCACCCGGTATTGCTAGGAAGATATGGGATCAACCTAACGAAGAGAAGAAAGAGCATCTTCGCAGGCAGGCTTGCTAACCTAGTGAGGAGGGCTTTAAACTAGGTTCGCTGGGGGATGGTGACCTAAGCCCAGAGGTAAGTGGGGAAGTGGGATACTGGGAGGAAGCACAAGGAGGAAGGTACAAAATGGGAAGCCTCCTCATTCATACTGAGTAAGTAGGGAAATTGGCTAGTTATCTTAGGTATATGTACACTAATGCAAGAAGCCTGGGAAACACGCAGAAAGAATTGGAAGTCTTGGCACAGTCAAGGAACTATCATGTGATTGGAATAACAGAAACTTGGTGGGGCAGTTCACATGACTGGAGCAGTGTCATGATTGGCTATAAACTGTTCAGGAAGGACAGGCACAGGAGGAGTTGCATTGTATATAAGAGAGCAGTATGATTGCTCAGAACTCCAGTATGAAACTGAAGAAAAGCCTGTTGAGAGTCTTTGGGTTAAGTTTAGAGGTAAGAACAACAAGGGTGATGTCATGGTGGGCGTGTGCTATAGACCACCGGATCAGAAGGATGAAGTAGATGAGGCTTTCTTTGGACAACTAACTGAAGTTTCCAGATCACAGGCCCTGGTCTAATGTGGGACTTCAATCACCCTGACATCTGCTGGGAGAGCAATAAAGCAGTGCACAGAGAGTCCAGGAAGTTTTTGGAGAGTGTTGGGGACAACTTCCTGGTGCAACTATTGGAGGAACCAACCAGGGGCAGTTCTCCTCTTGACCTGCGGCTTACAAACAGAGAAGAATTGGTAGGGGAAGTAGAAGTGGGTTGCAACCTAGGCAGCAGTGACCATGAGATTGTTGAGTTCAGGATCCTGACAAAAGGAAGAAAGGATAGTAGCAAAATATGGACCCTGGATTTCAGAAAAGCAGACTTAGACTCCCTTAGGGAACTGATGGGCAGGATCCCTGGGAGGCTAATATGAGGGGAAAAGGAGTCCAGGAGAGCTGGCTGTATTTTAAAGAAGTCTTATTAAGGGTGCAGGAACAAGTCATCCTGATGTGCAGAAAGAAGAGCAAATATGGCAGGTGACCAGCTTGTCTTAACTCAAAAGGGAAGCTTACAAGAAGTGGAAATTTGGACAGATGACTAGGGAGGAGTATAAATATATTGCTCGAGCATGCAGGGGTGTAATCAGGAAGGCCAAGGCACAATTGGACTTGCAGCTAGCAAGGGATGTGAAGGGTAACAAGAAGGTTTGCTACAGGTATGTTAGCAACAAGAAGAAGGTCAGGGAAAGTGTGGGACCCTCACTGAATAGGGGAGGCAACCTTGTGACAGATGATGTGGAAAAAGCTGAAGTACTCAATGCTTTTTTTGCCTCAGTCTTCACAGACAAGGTCAACTCCGAGACTGCTGCATTGGGCACCACAGTATGGGGAGGAGATGAGCAGCCCTCAGTGGTGAAAGAACAGGTTAAGGACTGTTTAGTCCTTGGGCACAAGTCCATGGGTCCAGATCTAATGCATCGAAAGGTGCTGAAGGAGATGGATAGTGTGATTGCAGAGCCATTGGCCATTATCTTTGAAAATTTGTGGTGATCAGGGGAGGTCCCGGACAATTGGAAAAAGGCAAATATAGTGCCCACATTTAAAAAAGGGAAGAAACAGAACCTGGGGAACAACAGACCAGTCAGCATCACTTCAGTCACCGGCAAAATCATGGAGCAGGTCCTCAAGGAAACCATTTTGAAGCACTTGGAGGAGAGGAAGGTGATCAGGAACAGTCAACATGGATACACCAAGGGCAAGTCATGCCTGACCAACCTGATTGCCTTCTATGATGAGATAACTGTCTCTGTGGATATGGGGAAAGTGGTAGATGTGATATATCTTGACTTTAGCAAAGCTTTGATGGATGTGGTCTCCCACAGTATTCTTGCCAGCAAGTTAAAGAAGTATGGATTGGATGAATGAACTATGAGGTGGATAGAAAGCTGGCTAGATTGTCGGGCTCAACGGGAAGTGATCAATGGCTCAATGTCTAGTTGGCAGCCAATATCAAGCAGAGGGCCCCAGGTGTTGGTCCTGGGGCCGGTTTTGTTCAACATCTTTATTAATGATCTGGATGATGGGATGAATTGTACCCTCAGCAAGTTCGCAGATGACACTAAGCTGTGGCGAGAGGTAGATATGCTGGACGGTAGGGATAGGGTCCAGAGTGACCTAGACAAATTGGAGGATTGGGCCAAAAGAAATCTGATGAGGTTCAAGAGTCCTTCACTTAGGAAGGAGGAATCCCATGCTCCGCTATAGGCTGGGGACCGACTGGCTAAACAGCAGTTCTGCAGAAAAGGACCCGGGGATTACAGTGGACGAGAAGCTGGATATAAGTCAGCAGTGTGCCCTTGTTGCCAAGAAGACCAAGGCGTATTGGGCTGTATTAGTCGGAGCATTGCCAGCAGATCGAGGGAAGTGATTATTCCCCTCTATTTGGCACTGGTGAGGCCACACCTGGAGTATTGTGAGCAGGTTTTGGTCCCCCCACTACAGAAGGGTTATGGACAAATTGGAGAGAGTCCAGCGGAGGGCAACGAAAATGATCATGGGGCTGGGGCACATGACTTACGAGGAAAGGCTGAGGGAACTGGGGTTATTTAGTCTGTGGAAGAGAAGAGAAAGGGATTTGATAGCAGCCTTCAACTACCTGAAGGGGGGTTCCAAAGAGGATGGAGCTAGGCTGTTCTCAGTGGTGGCAGATGACTGAACAAGGAGTAATGGTCTCAAGTTGCAGTGGGGGGGGGGGGGCGGGATCTAGGTTGGATATTAGGAAACACTATTTCACTAGGAGGAGGTGAAGCTGTAACACTGCCCGTGGGAGTCAGCTGAGGTCACTCAGTTAGGGTGAACTGCAAACAGAAAACCACAAACAAATAGACAAGACTTGTTTGCTTAGGTCACAAGACCTGAGAAAACATCTACCCTTCTATCTCTAACAATGCAGGCTTGGATTTCAAAGCTCTATTTATTTACATATCTTCCTAACAAGTCTTTAAAATTCGGCCATGGGTCATGTCAGTCTGTGAGTTAATTAACTCTTTCTGGCCCTGTGTCCCCTTTCAATGACATATTATATTACACTCATAACGTCACAGAAGCACTGAAATGGGTTACCTAGGGAAGTGGTGGAATCTCCATCCTCAGAGGTTTTTAAAGCCCGGCTTGAGAAAGCCTTGGCTGGGATGATTTAGTTGGGATTGGTCCTGCTTTGAGCAGGGGATTGGACTAGATGACCTCCTGAGGTCTCTTCCAACCCTAATATTCTATGATTCTATGGTACCCAGAGACAGACCCACGAGCACCCAGTATCCACAGACAGACCCGTGGGCTCCCAGTACCAGCAGACAGACCCGAGAATACCTATTACCCACAGACTGACCGGAGGGAAGCCAGTAACCATAGACAGACCCATGAGTGCCCAGTATCCACAGACAGAACCATGGGCACCCAGTGCCAACCAACAGAATTGCAGGCACCCAGTACCCACCAACAGACCTGCAGGCACCCTGTACCCGCAGACAGACACATGGGCACCGAGTACCCACAAACAGACACGTGGGAGCCCTGTAGCCAGACAGACCCATGGGCACCCAGTACTCACAGACAGACTCGTGAGTGTTCAGTATCCACAGACAGACCAACGGGCACTCAGTACACACAGACAGAACTGCAGCTGCCCTTTACCCACAGACAGACCTGTGGACACCCAGGACTCACCAACAGACTGATGGGCACCCAGTACCCACAGACAGACAGGTGGGAGCCCTGTAGCCAGACAGACCCATGGGCACCCAGTACCTGCAGAGAGACCCGACGGCACCCAGTACCCACAGACCGACCCACGGGTGCCCCATACCCACAGACATACCTGCAGGCACACAGTATACACAGAGAGACCCACAGGCATGCAGTACACACAGAGAGACTCGTGGGAACCCAGTACCCACAGAGAGACCGGGACACCCAGAACCCACAGACAGACCCGAGGGTGCCCTGTATCCATGGACAGACCTGTGGACACCCATTACCCACAGAGAGACCCGTGGGTGCCTTGTACCCATAGACAGACTCGCAGGCACCTACTACCCACAGAGAGACCTGTGAGTGCCCAGAACCCACAGAGAGACCCGCGGGCACACAGTACCCAGAGAGAAACCCATGAGCATCCACTACACATAGACTTACCTGTGGGCTCCCAGTAGCCACAGACAGACTCACAAGCACCTACTACCCACAGACCAACCTGCAGGCTTCCAGAACCCACAGACTGACCCGCGGGAGCCCAGTACCCACAGACCGACCCATGGGTGCCCAGAACCTACAGACAGTCCTGTGGGCACTTAGTACACAGAGACAGACCCACAGGAACCCAATACCCACAGAAACACCCGCAGGCAAGCAGTACCTACAGAGAGATCGACAGGAACCCAGTACTCACAGAGAGACCCGCGGGAACTCAGTACCCACAGAGAGACCCGCGGGAACCCAGTACCCACGGACACATCCGAGGGTGCCCTGTATCCACTGACAGACTGGTGGGTGCCCTGTATCTGCAGACAGACCTGAGAGACCCAGCATGCACAGTCAGACCTGCCGGTGCCCTGTATCCACCTACAGATCCCAGGGTGCCCAGTACCCACAGACCGACCTTCTGGCACCTTGTACCCACAGACCAACTGTAGCGAAGTAAAGACTCACAGGCACTGTGCCTCCTGCTGGTCTCTTGGGAATTAGCTCTTGTACAGCCTGGAGCACTCTCTGTAGGCTGGTGTCTCACCTGCCTTAGGCCCCCTGTGTCCCTCCCGGACCACGATGCCCGTTTACCTCTGGGTTCTGCCCCCAGCAGTACCCCCTTACTCTGGGTTTCCCCTCCCTGGGGAACCCCCAACCCTCTAAACCCACCTTGCCTCAGTGGCTACTGCCAATCATCATCCAGTCCCCTTTCCCTGGGGCAGACTGCAGTCTGTAATGGTGTGACATTACTGACATAACCTGTGACCGTATAGATCATTGTTGCAACCACTGTTATATATTTGCAGCAAATATTGTACAAAGGTTGTCATGTAAGGTGTCTATGGAAAGGTTATGATTTGCTAATTATGATTATGCTATCTGTCTGTGTATAGTTTTTGTAGTTGAAGTTATGAATATCAAAATGTGTTTTGATTCTGACGTAGACTTAGTAAAGCATTTAGTCAGATTCTTGAGAGAGAAATGTGCAAATTAAGTGCCAAGCTGAGCCTCAGAAGGAGCCAGAATTTACCAATGTACATTGCCAAAGAGCTACAGTAATATGTCAGTAGGCCCCCCATCATCTCCCCCCGCTCCCAGAGCTTTCCACCCTCCGGCAGCCCTGCTGATCAGCATCTCCTGATCAGCTGTTTCATGGCGTGCAGGAGGCTTGGAGGGGAAGGGAGAGGAGTGAGGGCATAGCAGGCTCAGGGGAGGGGGCAGGAAGGGGTGAAGTGGGTGCAGAGCCGGGGGTTGAGCGGTGAGCACCCCTCAGAACATTGGAAAGCTGGCACCTGTAGCTCCAGCCCCGGTGCCTATACCGGAGCCACAAGTTGGCCACCCCTGAACTAAGTCATGCATGGACATGTGACTTGCTCATGTGACACCAAACTCCATTTTTTGGTAATTTTCCACAGTAAGAACAAAGAGGTGTTCTTACACCTGGAAGAGACGATAAAAGGCAGCTGCCTCATCTCCATCTTGTCTTTAATCCTGCTTCTTACCTCTGGAGGGACTTTGCTACAAACTGAAGCTTTGAACAAAGGACTGAATGATCCATCCCAGCTGTGGATGTACTCTAGAGATTTGATTTGAACCTGCAGTTTATTCCACCCCTGCTACAAGCCTGAACCAAGAACTTTGCCATTACTGTATGTAATTGATTCCATTTAACCAATTCTAGCTCTCATCTATATCATCTAGGTAACCGGTCCCAGTGCTTCACCACCCTCCTAGTGAAAAAGTTTTTCCTAATATCCAACCTAAACCTCCCCCACTGCAACTTGAGACCATTACTCCTTGTTCTATCATCTGGTATCACTGAGAACAGTCTAGATCCATCCTCTTTGGAACCCCCTTTCAGGTAGTTGAAAGCAGCTATCAAATCCCCCCTCATTCTTCTCTTCCGCAGACTAAACAATCCCAATTCCCTCAGCCTCTCCTCATAAATCATAGAATCATAGAATATCAGGGTTGGAAGGGACCTCAGGAGGTCATCTAGTCCAACCCCCTGCTCAAAGCAGGACCAATCCCCAATTAAATCATCCCAGCCAAGGCTTTGTCAAGCCTGACCTTAAAAACTTCTAAGGAAGGAGATTCTACCACCTCCCTAGGTAACGCATTCCAGTGTTTCACCACCCTCCTAGTGA
Source organism: Chelonia mydas (assembly GCF_015237465.2). Taxonomy (NCBI): domain Eukaryota; kingdom Metazoa; phylum Chordata; order Testudines; family Cheloniidae; genus Chelonia; species Chelonia mydas. Next base: position 48,710,150 of record NC_057853.1, read on the forward strand.
AAAAGTTTTTCCTAATATCCAACCTAAACCTCCCCCACCGCAACTTGAGACCATTACTCCTTGTCCTGTCCTCTTCTACCACTGAGAATAGTCTAGAACCATCCTCTCTGGAACCACCTCTCAGGTAGTTGAAAGCAGCTATCAAATCCCCCCTCATTCTTCTCTTCTGCAGACTAAACAACCCCAGTTCCCTCAGCCTCTCCTCATAAGTCATGTGTTCCAGACCCCTAATCATTTTTGTTGCCCTTCGCTGGACTCTCTCCAATTTATCCACATCCTTCTTGTAGTGTGAGGCCCAAAACTGGACACAGTACTCCAGATGAGGCCTCACCAATGTCGAATAGAGGGGAACGATCACGTCCCTCGATCTGCTCGCTATGCCCCTACTTATACATCCCAAAATGCCATTGGCCTTCTTGGCAACAAGGGCACACTGCTGACTCATATCCAGCTTCTTGTCCACTGTCACCCCTAGGTCCTTTTCCGCAGAACTGCTGCCTAGCCATTCGGTCCCTAGTCTGTAGCTGTGCATTGGGTTCTTCCGTCCTAAGTGCAGGACCCGGCACTTATCCTTATTGAACCTCATCAGATTTCTTTTGGCCCAATCCTCCAATTTGTCTAGGTCCCTCTGTATCCTACCCCTGCCCTCCAGTGTATCTACCACTCCTCCCAGTTTAGTATCATCCTCAAATTTGCTGAGGGTGCAATCCACACCATCCTCCAGATCATTTATGAAGATATTGAACAAAACCGGCCCCAGGACCGACCCCTGGGGCACTCCACTTGACATCGGCTGCCAAATAGACATGGAGCCATTGATCACTACCCGTTGAGCCCGACACTCTAGCCAACTTTCTACCCACCTTATAGTGCATTCATCCAGCCTATACTTCTTTAACTTGCTGACAAGAATACTGTGGGAGACCGTGTCAAAAGCTTTGCTAACGTCAAGAAACAATACATCCACTGCTTTCCCTTCATCCACAGAACCAGTAATCTCATCATAGAAAGCGATTAGATTAGTCAGGCATGACCTACCCTTGGTGAATCCATGCTGACTGTTCCTGATCACTTTCCTCTCCTCTAAGTGCTTCAGAATTGATTCCTTGAGGACCTGCTCCATGATTTTTCCGGGGACTGTGGTGAGGCTGACTGGCCTGTAGTTCCCAGGATCCTCCTTCTTCCCTTTTTTAAAGATTGGCACTACATCAGCCTTTTTCCAGTCAGCTGGAACTTCCCCCGTTCGCCACGAGTTTTCAAAGATAATGGCCAATGGCTCTGCAATCACAGCCGCTCCAGCCCCCTAATCATTTTTGTTGCCCTCCTCAGGACTCTTTCCAATTTTTCCACATCCTTCTTGTAGTGTGGGGCCCAAAACTGGACACAGTACTCCAGATGAGGCCTCACCAATGCCAAATAGAGGGGAACGATCAAGTCCCTCGATCTGCTGGCTATGCCCCTACTTATACATCCCAAAATGCCATTGGCCTTCTTGGCAACAAGGGCACACTGTTGACTCATATCCAGCTTCTTTTCCGCTGTAACCCCTAGGTCCTTTTCTGCAGAACTGCTGCCTAGCCACCCGGTCCCTAGTCTGTAGCAGTGCACAGGATTCTTCCTTCCTAAGTGCAGACTCTGCACTTGTCCTTGTTGAACCTCATCAGATTTCTTTTGGCCCAATCCTCCAATTTGTCTAGGTCCCTCTGTATCCTACCCCTGCCCTGCAGCGTGCAATCCACGCCATCCTCCAAATCATTAATGAAGATATTGAACAAAACCGGCCCCAGGACCAACCCTTGGGGCACTGTACGCATGTATCATTTTTGTATTTAAAGTTATAAGTATTGGCTCTATACTGTCTGTATTTCAAACTTACGCTGTGCTTCTGAGTAACAACCCAGACAATTTGGTGTCAGCAATACCTAGCCTGCTTGATGGCCCATTAAGGACCATTAGCTATACAATTGACCCATTGAGAGAAGGCAGATACACCTTGTGACTCAGCAAGGCATGCAGGGACATGCCCATGGACAGAAGGTTTTTCCATGCTATGTGCTGGGTCACTTGTTTTTGGAACAAAGGAAGCACAGGCCGCATGGCAAGAGAGTATAAAAGGCAGTTGCATCTCCTCCATCTTGTCTTTAATCCTGCTTCTTACCTCTGGAAGAACTTTGCTACACTGAAGCTCTGAACAAAGAACTTTGCCATTACTGTATATAATTGATTCCATTTAACCAAATTTAGCTCTCATTTATAGTTCTTTCTTTTTATGAATAAACCTTTAGATTTTAGATTCTAAAGGATTGGCAACAGCATGATTTGTGGGTAAAATCTGACTTGTATATTGACCTGTGTCTGGGGCTCGGTCTTTTGGGATTGGGAGAATTGTTTTTTCTTTTACAGGGGTATTGGTTTTCATAACCATTAATCCCCATAAGAAGTGACTGCTGGTGGTGATACTGGGAACTAGAGTGTCTGAGGGAATTGCCTGTATGACTTCTGGTTGTCCAGTGGGTTGAAAGCAAAGTCTTCTCTGTTTGGTTGGTTTGGTTTGCCTTGGTGTGCAAAGAATCCCCAGCCTTGGGCTGTGACTGCCCTGCTCTAAGCAATTTGTCCTGAATTGATACCTTCAGTAGTGTCCCACCAAAGGCAGCATCGTTACAGAGGCGTAGGATCCACAGAACCAGGTCAATTAAGCTTTGGGTCAGAACCCCTCGCTATCCAAATTTGAATTTTGGGATTGAGAGTTTTGTTGGGTTAAAGATCAGTGGCCATGAGCCAGAAAGCATCATCAGAAACAATGAAACTGCAAGCCCTGAGAGACAGCCTGCTATTTGAGCATAATCAAAAACTGGCAGAGATTTGAATGAGAGAGAAGCAAGCCTTGGCCCAGCTGAAAAAAGAAGCTAAGGAAAGAATGCTGAATTAGAAAGAGAAGCTGCTGAAAATTAGAGAGAAGCTAAAGAAAGAATAGGAGTACTCGTGGCACCTCAGAGACTAACCAATTTATTTGAACATAAGCTTTTCATAGAATCATAGAATCATAGAATATCAGGGTTGGAAGGGACCCCAGAAGGTCATCTAGTCCAACCCCCTGCTCGAAGCAGGACCAAGTCCCAGTTAAATCATCCCAGCCAGGGCTTTGTCAAGCCTGACCTTAAAAACCTCTAAGGAAGGAGATTCTACCACCTCCCTAGGTAACGCATTCCAGTGTTTCACCACCCTCTTAGTGAAAAAGTTTTTCCTAATATCCAATCTAAACCTCCCCCATTGCAACTTGAGACCATTACTCCTCGTTCTGTCATCTGCTACCATTGAGAACAGTCTAGAGCCATCCTCTTTGGAACCCCCTTTCAGGTAGTTGAAAGCAGCTATCAAATCCCCCCTCATTCTTCTCTTCTGCAGACTAAACAATCCCAGCTCCCTCAGCCTCTCCTCATAAGTCATGTGCTCTAGACCCCTAATCATTTTTGTTGCCCTTCGCTGGACTCTCTCCAATTTATCCACATCCTTCTTGTAGTGTGGGGCCCAAAACTGGACACAGTACTCCAGATGAGGCCTCACCAGTGTCGAATAGAGGGGAACGATCACGTCCCTCGATCTGCTCGCTATGCCCCTACTTATACATCCCAAAATGCCATTGGCCTTCTTGGCAACAAGGGCACACTGCTGACTCATATCCAGCTTCTCGTCCACTGTCACCCCTAGGTCCTTTTCCGCAGAACTGCTGCCTAGCCATTCGGTCCCTAGTCTGTAGCGGTGCATTGGATTCTTCCATCCTAAGTGCAGGACCCTGCACTTATCCTTATTGAACCTCATCAGATTTCTTTTGGCCCAATCCTCCAATTTGTCTAGGTCCTTCTGTATCCTATCCCTCCCCTCCAGCGTATCTACCACTCCTCCCAGTTTAGTATCATCCGCAAGTTTGCTGAGAGTGCAATCCACACCATCCTCCAGATCATTTATGAAGATATTGAACAAAACTGGCCCCAGGACCGACCCCTGGGGCACTCCACTTGACACCGGCTGCCAACTAGACATGGAGCCATTGATCACTACCCGTTGAGCCCGACAATCTAGCCAGCTTTCTACCCACCTTATAGTGCATTCATCCAGCCCATACTTCCTTAACTTGCTGACAAGAATACTGTGGGAGACCGTGTCAAAAGCTTTGCTAAAGTCAAGAAACAATACATCCACTGCTTTCCCTTCATCCACAGAACCAGTAATCTCATCATAAAAGGCGATTAGATTAGTCAGGCATGACCTTCCCTTGGTGAATCCATGCTGACTGTTCCTGATCACTTTCCTCTCATGTAAGTGCTTCAGGATTGATTCTTTGAGGACCTGCTCCATGATTTTTCCAGGGACTGAGGTGAGGCTGACTGGCCTGTAGTTCCTAGGATCCTCCTTCTTCCCTTTTTTAAAGATTGGCACTACATTAGCCTTTTTCCAGTCATCCGGGACTTCCCCCGTTCGTTTTGAGCATAAGTGAGTTGTAGCTCATGAAAGCTTATGCTCAAATAAATTGGTTAGTCTCTAAGGTGCCACAAGTCCTCCTTTTCTTTTTGCGAATACAGACTAACGCGGCTGCTACTCTGAAACGTAAAGAAAGAATGGCTGAATTGGAAAAAGAAGCTGTTGAAACGCAGAAGGAAGCTGCTGAAATAGAGGAAATGGCTCATAAAAGGCAGATGGAGTGTATAGCTGCTGAGGAGACGGTTGCCAGACTTAGGCTCCAAGTCAAAAAAGCAAGGGAAGAACAGCTGAAATTGTATCCTCTTGGAAGTCCTGTTTATAACAATGTTGGTATGTTGTATGACTGTAAGCAGTTTTCTGTGTTTAACCCATTATGCTATGACCAGGGGGAGGGGGACTCTAGCCTGGTGGGAAATAGATGTTTGTCTGAGCAAAAAAGCAGTTTGTCTGGGAATGAAGTTTTGGAATGTCTGTCTAATGTCTCAGAAGTGAAGCTGGAATTAGATCAAGCACAGAAAGATCTCCTTGATCAGGAAAATGTTTCTTGGGAGCAGATTAAAGTGGATGGTCAGGTTAAAGCCCTAACCGAGGAAGGAAAGGGTAGATTTTTGATGTGTGATGGATTGTTGGCTAGTACAGCTTGTAAAAGTGAACCTGAAAAAGATAACTGTGATTTGCTGGAAGTAGCTCAGTGTAGTGTGGAGAACAGCAGTTTACCTGGTAAGGAAGCTGCCCACTCTCCCAGTACTTGTCTGTAACCAGCCCTGTGTTCTGGGACAAGGGAGAGGAAGGCAGGGAAAGTTTGGATGAGCCTAGGCAGCCTTTTGAGCTGATGGCTTTGTCTAGTCAGCAGTACTGGATTTACCATGGCACTGGGCCCAGGGTCCTAAGGGGGCCCAGCCCACTCTTCTCCGCCCCCCGCTCTCTCCTGTGGGGGACAGAAGCTTGATGCTGCCAGCTCCTGGGGCTCCTGCCGCAGCAGGGCAGGCTCCGCCGGCAGCCGAGCTCCTCCCCCGCCTCTTCCCCCAGCGTGCTTCTTTCCCACCCCTCCCCCCTCCCTGCCGCCAATCAGGTGTTTGCCGGCAGGAAGGAGGGAGAAGAGCAGAGCCTCAGCACACTCGCGGCTCCGGGGAGGAGGAGAAGAGGCGGGGGCGGGACCTTGGGGAAGGGGCTGGAATTGGGGCATACCATATTCAGCCCCCTGCTGTGAGCACCCCCACGACCCAGGTCACACCCCCAGCCCTCTGCCCACCCTGACCCCTGCTCCCCCTCACACACTGCCAGCCCCCTGCCCTGACTCCTGCACCCCCCCCACATACCCAGCCCCCCACACCTGATGACCTGAATCCTGCACCCCCCCACATCCCTACCCCCATTCTGAGCACCAAACAGAGCTCCTGCACCGCGCCCCCCCCCCCATTCCCACTTGCACACCTTGCACCAAACAGGAGCTGCCCCAAGTAAGCACTCCACACCCCAACCTCCTGAGCCCCCTCCCTTACCCTGGCTCCTGGCCAGACCCTGCACTCCAATGTTTTTTTTACAATATTTGGAAAGATCATTAAGTGGTCCATAGAGACCCTCCGCGATTTTCAAGTGGTCTGTGGAAAAATAAGTTAGACTACAAGAACAATCAAGGTACCTCACTTTATTTTCATTTACTTGCTATTACTTATAGGAGGAGGCTAAAGAAAAAAAGAATGAAAAACGGGGGTGGGGAGAGATAAGAGAGAATGTTCTTTTTCTTGGCTGGGTCCCAAGGAGGGGCCCCAAAAATGAAACTGAGGACAGGGCCAGCGGGCCCCACTAACTCTAAATCCACCACCGGCTGTCACGTCACCTGGGCTGGGGATACTGTGTCAGCTGATCCCCACAGTCTCCAAGCTACCTGGGCAGTATAGCAGACATGGCCCTGCGGGAGGAGGGGCAGCTCAGTGCAGAGTGAGACTAAGAGAATGGGCTAGAACCAGGTAGGTACCCACTCTATGTGGGCAGGAGTGGGGTGGGGTGATTCTGTTTATCCCCTCCCCAGCCCTGCTGCACTTGCAGTTTACCCCTAGAATCATAGAATCATAGAATATCAGGGTTGGAAGGGACCCCAGAAGGTCATCTAGTCCAACCCCCTGCTCGAAGCAGGACCAATTCCCAGTTAAATCATCCCAGCCAGGGCTTTGTCAAGCCTGACCTTAAAAACCTCTAAGGAAGGAGATTCTACCACCTCCCTAGGTAACGCATTCCAGTGTTTCACCACCCTCTTAGTGAAAAAGTTTTTCCTAATATCCAATCTAAACCTCCCCCATTGCAACTTGAGACCATTACTCCTCGTTCTGTCATCTGCTACCATTGAGAACAGTCTAGAGCCATCCTCTTTGGAACCCCCTTTCAGGTAGTTGAAAGCAGCTATCAAATCCCCCTTCATTCTTCTCTTCTGCAGACTAAACAATCCCAGCTCCCTCAGCCTCTCCTCATAAGTCATGTGCTCTAGACCCCTAATCATTTTTGTTGCCCTTCGCTGGACTCTCTCCAATTTATCCACATCCTTCTTGTAGTGTGGGGCCCAAAACTGGACACAGTACTCCAGATGAGGCCACACCAGTGTCGAATAGAGGGGAACGATCACGTCCCTCGATCTGCTCGCTATGCCCCTACTTATACATCCCAAAATGCCATTGGCCTTCTTGGCAACAAGGGCACACTGCTGACTCATATCCAGCTTCTCGTCCACTGTCACCCCTAGGTCCTTTTCCGCAGAACTGCTGCCTAGCCATTCGGTCCCTAGTCTGTAGCGGTGCATTGGATTCTTCCATCCTAAGTGCAGGACCCTGCACTTATCCTTATTGAACCTCATCAGATTTCTTTTGGCCCAATCCTCCAATTTGTCTAGGTCCTTCTGTATCCTATCCCTCCCCTCCAGCATATCTACCACTCCTCCCAGTTTAGTATCATCCGCAAGTTTGCTGAGAGTGCAATCCACACCATCCTCCAGATCATTTATGAAGATATTGAACAAAACCAGCCCCAGGACCGACCCCTGGGGCACTCCACTTGACACCGGCTGCCAACTAGACATGGAGCCATTGATCACTACCCGTTGAGCCCGACAATCTAGCCAGCTTTCTACCCACCTTATAGTGCAGCTTTCTACCCTCCTTGCTCCAGGGACCAACCCTAGCTCCCGCCCCACTGTGCTTTTGCCCCCAGACCCTTTTACAATCATTCCCCAGGGGGCCCACAAATATGTTTGGCGCCGGGCTCACAAAAAGTTAATCCGGTCCTGCTAGTCAGCAGTTTGGGAAGGCAAGGATAGTGGAAGACAAGTGTCCCTACACCTTACCTGTTACCTGTGTGGAGAATTGTGACAGTGAAGGAAACGTGCCTGTGTCAGTTGGGGTAATGACTTGCCCATGGAGGGAGCTACCCCAGTCTCCAAGCAGTTGTCTGTGAACAGCGCTGTGTGCTGGGACAAGGGAAATAAGATCCCAAGCTCTGTGTCTGGTAAAGGAGAATGTGTCTCCAGTCCTTTGTCAGTGGAGCAGACAGAAGGTGCCTTTTAGCCTGTGATGGTTGAGGGTAGTGCAGTTGTCTCAGAGTTGGTTCTGGATTCAACTAAAGCCCAGGAAGGGAATGGTCCTAAGTTTGTGTCTGCTAGGGAGAATGGCACTATAACTAGGTTGCGTCCAGTTAGTGTCCTAGCAAAATCCCAGAGACCAGACAATTCTGGTGCTTGTATTTTGTCCATTGTTAGTGTGTTGCTGGGAAAGGGTGTAGCAACTCTGTCTGATCAGGGTGATACCCTAGCCATGGCACAAGAAAAGTATAAAGGTGATTTGATTGTGTTACCTACTGACAGTTTGAAAACTTGTAGCAAGAAGGAAAAGATTCCTGAGCTTGTGTGTGGCAAAGAGAAGGAGAATGTTTCTGAGCTTTTGACTATGAAATCTAGCAGTTTGCCTGAAAGGGGATTGTGTAGGAATCTTCCTGATAAGCCAGAGGTGATTCTGGATGTAAGTGAAACTCAGGAGTTGGTAGTGGCTTAGCAGAGCAATGCTTCTGTGGAGCAAGGTAAAGAGGAACTGGTGCTTAGAAAGATTCCTGAAGAAAAAATTTTTGCAGTTTGCTGCAACTGAAGGGTGTGGTAGTGATTTAATCAAGGAAGTTTCAGTTCCTAACAGCCAGAAATTTTATGTTGTGAATGGATCCACTGACTTTCCTTTTGAAAGATCCAGTATGGATAGCTTTAAGGTCTCAGATGGAGTAAAAGCTGTTAAGAAAGTTAAACAGCCCTATAACCAAGTGGCTGTTTTTGACCATTTTGTTTGGGAGACAAGGTTGTTGAGAAAGGAATGTCTCCATGCTGATTCTTTAAGTGAGCAGTCTGTGCTTCAGGGTCTGAGTACAAATTTGGTTACTGGTTTCAGAACAGAACAGTTTTATGGCTAAATGCTTAAGAATGCAGGGGAGAGCAAGCAAACTCTCACCCTCAGACTCTTTGGATTTTTGTGGTACCTCTTTAAGACAGAGTCCAGCCTTGGAATTGGTAGCAGTTAAGGATCTAAAAACCAGTGAACAGGCTTCTGTCTGTGTTGTTGCAAATTACCTGGCTGACAGGGAGAAGAAAGACCAGCACTCCCAGCTATCTTCGAGACATCACTGACTTCCTTAGGAAACTATAATCCATCAGTGATCTTCCAGAAAACACCATCCTGGCCACTATGGATGTAGAAGCCCTCTACACCAACATTCCACACAAAGATGGACTACAAGCTATCAGGAACAGTATCCCCAATAATGTCACAGCAAACCTGGTGGCTGACCTTTGTGACTTTGTCCTTACCCACGACCGTTTCACATTTGGGGACAATATATACCTTCAAGTCAGCGGCACTGCTATGGGTACCCACATGGCCCCACAGTATGCCAACATTTTTATGGCTGACTTACAACAATGCTTCCTTAGCTCTCGTCCCCTAATGCCCCTACTCTACTTGCACTACATTGATGACATCTTCATCATCTGGACCCATGGAAAAGAAGCCCTTGAGGAATTCCACCATGATTTCAACAATTTCCATCCCACCATCAACCTCAGCCTAGACCAATTCACACAAGCAGTCCATTTCCTGGACACTACTGTGCTAAGAAGCGATGGTCACATGACCACCACCCTATACCGGAAGCCTACTGACTGCTATATGCCTCCAGCTTCCATGCAGGACACACCACATGATCCATTGTCTACAGCCAAGCTCTAAGATACAACCGCATTTGCTCCAATCCCTCAGACAGAGACAAACACCTACAAGATCTCTATCAAGCATTCTTACAACTACAATACCCACCTGCTGAAGTGAAAAAACAGATTGACAGAGCCAGAAGAGTACCCAGAAGTCACCTACTACAGGACAGGCCCAACAAAGAAAACAACAGAAGGCCACAAGCTGTCACCTTCAGCCCCCAACTAAAACCTCTCCAGCACATCATCAAAGATCTACAACCTATCCTGAAAAATGATCCCTCAATCTCACAGATCTTGGGAGACAAACCAGTCCTCGCTTACAGACAGGCCCCCAACCTGAAGCAAATACTCTCCTGCAACCACACACCACACAACAAAAACACTAACCCAGGAACCTATCCTTGCAACAAAGCCCGATGCCAACTCTGTCCACATATTTATTCAAATGACACCATCGTAGGACCTTGTCAAGGTTCCTTCCCCACTGTGAACTCTAGGGTACAGATGTGGGGACCTGCATGAAAGACCCCCTAAGCTTATTCTTACCAGCTTAGGTTAAAAACTTCCTCAAGGTACAAACTTTGCCTTGTCCTTGAACCCTATGCTGCCACCGCCAAGCGTTTTAAACAAAGAACAGGGAAAGAGACCACTTGGAGACATCTTCCCCCCAAATATCCCCCCAAGCCCTACACCCCCTTTCCTGGGGAAGGCTTGATAAGAATCCTCACCAATTTGTACAGGTGAACACAGACCCAAACCCTTGAATCTTAAGAACAATGAAAAAGCAATCAGGTTCTTAAAAGAAGAATTTTAATTAAAGAAAAAGTAAAAGAATCACCTCTGTAAAATCAGGATGGTAAATACCTTACAGAGTAATCAGATTCAAAACACAGAGAATCCCTCTAGACAAAACCTTAAGTTACAAAAAGATACAAAACCAGGAATATACATTCCATTCAGCACAGCTTGTTTACCAGCCATTTAAACAAAAGGAAATCTAACACATTTCTAGCTAGATTACTTACTAACAAGTTCTAATACTCCATTCCTGTTCTGTTCCTGACAAAAGCATCACAGAGACAGACAGACCCTTTGTTCCCCGCCCCCCCCAGCTTTGAAAGTAACTTGTCTCCTCATTGGTCATTTTGGTCAGGTGCCAGTGCGGTTATCTTAGCTTCTTAACCCTTTATAGGTGAAAGGGTTTTGCCTCTGGCCAGGAGGGATTTTATAGTTCTGTATACAGAAAGGTGGTTACCCTTCCCTTTATATTTATAACAGTTCCATTCTGTGCTTCCGTTGAAGTGGGCTGTAGCCCACAAAAGCTTATGCTGAAATAAATTTGTTAGTTTCTAAGGTGCCACAAGTACTCCTGTTCTTTTTGCGGATACAGACTAACATGGCTGCTACTCTGAAACTTTGCTTATAGTTGTTAGCAAAGAGAGCACACACAGTCAGCCAATGGATTCTGTTGAGCAAGAGAAATCAGGGTTTGAAACAAGGAGGAAAGAGATAACTTAATTTTGCAAAAGGAAGCCACAGGTTAACCCTAAAATGCCAAAAACCCAATGGTATTGAGCCAAAGGCGTGGCATGACAAACATGATTGTGAATGGACACTTGCAATGAATTTGTTGTTATTGCTAATGGTAATTTTTGTAACTAATGTGTTGCTGTTACCAAGAATTGTAAAAATGCACAATGTGCCTAATCTTTTGGAAAATCCCTTGAACATGGTAAGAGTGATACATAAGAACACACTTTATGTTAAATGGCCTTATAATGCTGATGTGCACAGTTAGTGCCTGTAAACAGTCTTGGAAATTTTCACAGAGGAAAAGACATTCCAAACCTAATGTGCTGTATGAAAAGGGAAACTAAGGCACACTACCATATTGCTTTCATGGCTAAATGCCAAGATTCCTGTAGTATGGACAACATTAATATCTACATTAACTTGGTGTTAATTGGGTTCCAAACATTTGCTAGAGCTTGTATGAAATAAAGTAGCTTTGTTCTTTAGCTCTTGGCAAGATCACATGAGACATACAGGAACCATGATGCAAGAGCAGATCCAATCCACTGTTGTTCTAACCAAGTTTTGTAAAGAGCTTCAATCATGTTATTGAACATGACTTGAATAAACCATTTCTGTTATACACCAATACTAGCTGTACTAAGACAGAACCAAGGGTGGGGAGCTCTTGGGATGCAGTCAGTGATGTTTGTGTCATCCCTTCCTGCAGCAATTTTGTGTTGGGAGTGTGACATTATTGACAGGAACTGTGACTGTATAGATCATTGTTGCAACCAAGGTCCTATAGTGGCACCAAATCTTGTACAAAGGAGGTCACGTAAGGTGTTCATGAAAAGGTTATGATTTGCTGGTTATGATTCTGCTATCTGCTGGCACATATCATTTTTGTATTTAAAGTTATAAGTATTGGCTCTATACTTTCTGTATTTCAAACTTATGCTATGCTTCTGAGTGACACCCCAGACAATTTGGCATCAGCACTGCCTAGCCTGCTTGATGGCCCATGAAGGCTCATCAGCTATACAACTGACCCATTGAGAGAAGGCAGATACACCTTGTGACTCAGCAAGGCATGCAGGGACATGCCTATGGACAGGAGGTTTTTCCATGCTATGTGCTGGGTAGCTTGTTTTGGAACAAAGGATGCACAGGCCACATGGCAAGAGAGTATAAAAGGCAGCTGCATCTCCTCCACCTTGTCTTCAATCCTGCTTCTTACCTCTGGAGGAACTTAGCTACACTGAAGCTCTGAACAAAGGACTGAATGACCCATCCAAGCTGTGGATGTAGTCCAAAGACTTGATTTGAACCGGCAGTTTATTCCATCACTGCTATAAGCCTGAACCAAGAATTTTGTCATTACTGTAAGTAATTGATTCCATTTAACCAATTTTAGCTCTCATCTATATTTCTTTCTTTTTATGAATAAACCTTTAGATTTTAGATTCTAAAGGATTGGCAACAACGTGATTTGTGGGTAAGATCTGATTTGTATATTGACCTGAGTCTGGGGCTTGATCCTTTGGGATTGGGAGAATTGTTTTTTCTTTTACTGGGGTATTGGTTTTCTGTTTTGGGCCATTGGGTGGCTGCTGGTGGTGATACTCGGAAACTGGAGTGTCTAAGGGAATTCCTTGTGTGACTTGTGGTTAGCCAGTGGGGTAAAACCAAAGTCTTCTCTGTTTGGCTGGTTTGGCGTGCCTTAATAGTAAAGGAAACCCAGCTTTGGGCTGTAACTGCCCTGCTCTAAGCAATTTGTCCTGAATTGATACTCTCAGTTGTGTCCCACTGGAGGCCGCTTCATTACAGCCCAGTAACCACAAACAGATCCGTGGGTGCCCAATATCCACATGCAGACCCGTGGGCACCCAGTACTCATAGACAGACGAGCATGGCTGGTACCCACAGAGAGACCCATAGCATCCAGTACCCACAGACTTACCTTTGGGCACCCAGTAGCCACAGATAGAGTCGCAGGCACCCAGTATCTACAGAGAGACCAGCCAGCACCCAGTACCCTCAGAAAGACCTCTTGGCACTCAGTTCCCACAGACAGACCCACAGGTGCCCAGTACCCCAAGAGAGACCCGCAAGCACCCAGTATCCACAGACAGACCCATAGGTGCCAGGTACCTACAGACCTACTTGTGGGCACCAAGTACCCACAGACAGACCTGCAGGCACCCAGTACCCACAGGGAGACCCACAGGCACCCAGTAGCCAGAGGCAGACCCGTGGTCACCCAGTACCCACAAAGAGACCCGCATGTGCCCTATACCCACAGAGAGAGCCGTGAGCACTAAGTGCTTAGAGACATATCCATGGGTGCCCAGTGTCACGGACTCACACGTCATGCTCACTCTTGACCCGTACAGTCTCTGGGGGGAACCTCCTTCAGTGTGACAGCCCTTCTCAGATATCCACTCTCTCTCTGAGGTTAAGCCCCTCTGCCTCCTGGAACCGCACCTCTCTGAGCCTTAGCACACCTATCTCTCGCCCTGGGCCCCCTCCCCGAGGAAATAATGCAACCCCGTACTCTAGACCGGAGAGACTCTCAGCTAGTGTAAAACAGGAGGGTTTATTGAGACTCATCAAGCCCTCGGATAGCTACCCCTTCCTGCTTCTCCACGTGGGCACTAATGATACTGCCAAGAATGACCTTGAGTGGATCGTTGCAGTCTACGTGGATCTGGGAAGAAGGATAAAGGAGTTTGAGGTGCAAGTGGTGTTCTCATCCATCCTCCCTGTGGAAGGAAAAGGCCCGGGTAGAGACCATCAAATCATGGAAGTCAACGAATGGCTACGCAGGTGGTGTTGGAGAGAAGGCTTTGGATTCTTTGACCATAGGATGGTGTTCCAAGAAGAAGGATTGCTAGGCAGAGACGGGCTCCACCTAACGAAGAGAGGGAAGAGCATCTTTGCAAGCAGGCTGGCTAACCTAGTGAGGAGGGTTCTAAACTAGATTCACTGGGGGAAGGAGACCAAAGCCCTGAGATAAGTGGGGAAGTGGGATACCAGGAGGAAACACGAGCAGGAGAGCGCAAGAGGGGAGGACTCCTGCCTCATACTGAGGAAGCAGGATGATCAGCAAGTTATCTTAAGTGCCTATACACAAATGCAAGAAGCCTGGGAAACAAGCAGGGAGAACTGGAAGTCCTGGCACAGTCAAGGAATTATGATGTGATTGGAATAACTGAGACTTGGTGGGATAACTCACATGACTGGAGTTCTGTCATGGATGGATGGATATAAACTGTTCAGGAAGGCCAGGCAGGGCAGAAAAGATGGGGGTCTTGCATTGTATGTAAGAGAGCAGTATGACTGCTCAGAGCTCTGCTATGAAACTGCAGAAAAACGTGAGAGTCTCTGGATTAAGTTTAGAAGTGTGAGCAACAAAAGTGATGTCGAGGTGGGAATCTGCTATAGACAACCAGACCAGGGGGATGAGGTACAATGCTTTCTTCAGGCAACTAGAAGTTACTAGATCACAGGCCCTGGTTCTCATGCGGAACTTCAATCACCCTGATATCTGCTGGGAGAGCAATACAGCAGTGCACAGACAATCCAGGAAGTTTTTGGAAAGTGTAGGGAACAATTTTCTGATGCAAATGCCGCAGGAACCAACTAGGGGCAGAGCTTTTCTTGACGTGATGCTCACAAACAGGAAGAATTAGTAGGGGAAGCAAAAGTGGATGGGAACATGGGAGGCAGTGACCATGAGATAGTCGAATTCAGGATCCTGACAAAAGGAAAAAAGGAGAGCAGCAGAATACAGACCCTGGACTTCAGAAAAGCAGATTTTGACTCCCTCAGGGAACAGATGGGCAGGATCCCCTGGGAGAATAACATGAGGGGGAAAGGAGTGCAGGAGAGCTGGCTGTATTTTAAAGACTCCTTATTGAGGTTTCAGGAACAAACCATCCCAATGTGTAGAAAGAATAGTAAATATGGCAGGCAACCAGCTTGGCTTAACAGTGAAATCGTTGCTGATCTTAAACACAAAAAAGAAGTTTACAAGAAGTGGAAGCTTGAAAAAATGACCAGGGAGGAGTATAAAAATATTGCTCAGGCATGCAGGAGTGAAATCAGGAAGGCCAAATCACACTTGGAGTTGCAGCTAGCAAGGGATGTTAAGAGTAACAAGAAGGGTTTCTTCAGGTATGTTAACAACAAGAAGAAAGTCAAGGAAAGTGTGGGCCCCTTACTGAATGGGGGAGGCAACCTAGTGACAGAGAATGTGGAAAAGCTAATGTACTCAATGCTTTTTTTGCCTCTGTCTTCACGAACAAGGTCAGCTCCCAGACTACTGCACTGGGCAGCACAGTATAGGGAGGAGGTGACCAGCCCTCTGGAGAAAGAAGTGGTTCAGGACTATTTAGAAAAGATAGATGAGCACAAGTCCATGGGGCCGGATGCACTGCATCCGAGAGTGCTAAAGGAGTTGGCGGATGTGATTGCAGAGCCATTGGCCATTATCTTTGAAAACTCATGGTGATCAGGCGAGGTCCCGGATGACTAGAAAAAGGCTAATGCAGTGCCCATCTTCAAAAAAGGGAAGAAGGAGGATCCGGGGAACTACAGGCCAGTCAGCCTCACCTCAGTCCCTGGAAAAATCATGGAGCAGGTCCTCAGGGAATCAATTTTAAAGCACTTCAAGGAGAGGAAAATGATCAGGAACAGTCAACATGGATTCACCAAGGGCAAGTCATGCCTGACTAACTTAAATGACTCATCCTTTACCATGTTGCAGCACACGTTTAATCTGGAGAAAGATTCGGATGGGGCATCTATGCCAACAGGGATGGGGCATCTATGCCAACAGAGGAAGATGTTATGCTATGTTACTAATAAAGCCAAAAGCCATTATTGGCTAGTGTATGCAATTGTTGTGGTCCTAACAATTTTGTGCATCCTATATTGCTGTTTATATAAAAAACTAACAATAACCATTGCCACCATATCAAAAAAATAAAAACAAAAACCTAAGTGGTGACCCCTCCCAACAAAATGTTGATTCAGCATCAAGGGGGGGACTGTCACACCCCAAGGGCCCCCCCCAGAGGGTCCCCTGGGGGAGGCAGATCAGCATTGTATGTGTATTGTATATTGCTAACGCTGTTGCAAGCATCACAGGGCAATTTGGGAAGGGTCAAAGGTGTGAGTGGGGAATGGAAGATTCTTTTGCAGGCTGCAAGAGGCCAAAGTGGGAAAGAGAAAGAGAGCAGAGAATGAATTAACTCAACATTCAGCTAGCTCGGTCCGAAAATAAGACGCTGGCTCCAACTCAAGGCCACAGCACACAACCGATGCTCAGTGGCCTGCCAAGAAAGACGGGGGGGTGGGGGGAGCCTGGATTCCAACTCCGACCAGCTGCGAGAAAAGAAGATTCCACTGCATAAATCTGCAACGGCTGCAAAACCGAGGAAGACAGTAAAGGCCAACGAGGGGGAAAACAACTGATGTAGCGTCCCTAAAGCCAGGATGTTTTGGAAAAACCAAAGAAGCCAGAAAAGGCAGGCTCGAACTGGAACAAAGAGCATGGTGGGGGGGAGGAGGGGGGGCAGAATTCCCAGATTGAGATGCCCCCAAAGGACCCTAAGGTTTAAATCTCTCCCAAGAGCTGAAGCAATTTGGAGATTGGCAGCGGACCCTGGATGACCTGGGTGCACAGGACAGAACTCCCATCCACCCTTCCCCCTCTTCTTCTGATGTTACACCCAGGCCTGGCCAGCCTCGGGTAGTGCGTGTGTGAGTATGAAAGTGGGTTAGGGCTACGGGCAATAATGCTTTCTTCCTTCCTCTGAGTGACATGGGGAGCACCTATCACTCCCATGAAGTGAGCTGTAGCTCACAAAAGCTTATGCTCAAATAAATTGGTTAGTCTCTAAGGTGCCACTAGTACTCCTTTTCTTTTTGCTGTTATTTTATTATTTTATCAATAAAGCTTTAAAACTCAGTTGCTTGATGTGCTCCGTCATCTCCGCCACCAGTGATCCTGTGGCCTCAGCCTGATCACCTGACGCCTCAGGCAGATTGCTAACAGAAATCTATCACACTGGCTCTGTGGATGAAGGGAAAGCAGTGGACATGTTATTCCTTGACTTTAGCAAAGTTTTTAATAGAGTCTCCCATAGTATTCTTGCCAGCAAGTTGAAGAAGTATGGGCTTGATGAATGGACTATAAGTTGGATAGAAAGCTGGCTAGATCGTCGGGCTCAACAGGTAGTGATCAATGGCTCCATGTCTAGTTGGCAGGCGGTATCAAGCAGAGTGCCCCCAGGGTCAATCCTGGGGCTGGTTTTGTTCAATATCTTCATGAATGATTTGGAGGATGGCGTGGATTGCACCCTCAGCAAGTTTGCAGATGACACTAAACTGGCAGGAGTGGTAGATATGCTGGAGTGTAGGGATAGGCTACAGAGGGACCTACACAAATTGGAGGACTGGGCCAAAAGAAATCTGAAGAGGTTCAACAAGGACAAGTGCAGGGTCCTGCACTTAGGAAGGAAGAATCCCATGCACTGCTACAGACTAGGGACCGAGTGGCTAGGCAGCAGTTCTGCAGAAAAGGAACAAAGGGTTACAGTGGACAAGAAGCTGGATATGAGTCAACAGTGTGCCCTTGTTGCCAAGAAGGCTAATGGCATTTTGAGCTGTATAAGTAGCAGCATTGCCAGCAGATCAAGGGATGTGATCATTCCCCTCTATTTGGCATTGGAGAGGCCTCATCTGGAGTACTGTGTCCAGTTTTGGGCCCCACACTACAAGAAGGATGTGGATAAATTGGAAAGAGTCCTGAGGAGGGCAACAAAAATGATTAGGGGGCTGGAACACATGACTTATGAGGAGAGGCTGAGGGAACTGGGATTATTTAGTCTGCAGAAGAGAAGAATGAGGGGGGATTTGATAGCTGCTTTCAACTACCTGAAAGGGGGTTCCAAAGAGGATGGCTCTAGACTGTTCTCAGTGATACCAGATGATAGAACAAGGAGTAATGGTCTCAAGTTGCAGTGGGGGAGGTTTAGGTTGGATATGAGGAAAAACTTTTTCACTCGGAGGGTGGTGAAACACTGGAATGCGTTACCTAGGGAGGTGGTGGAATCTCCTTCCTTAGATATTTTTAAGGTCAGGCTTGACAAAGCCCTGGCTGGGATGATTGATTTGGGGATTGGTCCTGCTTTGAGCAGGGGGTTGGACTAGATGACCTCCTGAGGTCCCTTCCAACCCTGATATTCTATGATTCTATGATATCTCCCCCCTTTGAGTCTGAACTGAGCGGGGTCACTTAGCCAGTGACCTGGGGAAGTTCAAGGCCCCCACCCTGTGATAAAGCATCAGCTATAACATTGGCACTCCCCCTCATATGGACCACCTCCATGTCATAATCTTGGAGAAGCAGGCTCCATCTCAGCAGCTTGGCATTAGCCCCTTTCATTTGGTGCAGCCACATCAGGGGTGAATGGTCAGTGTACACAGTGACGCTCCACCCAAATAGATATGGCTGCAGCTTTTTAAGGGCCCACTGTGATGGTTTCGATCACAGACACCCCCTTGGGACTGCCACCTGATGTGCTGAGACTACCTCTGAGTCCGTTTTCCTTGTCAGCTTGGGACTTCAGTACCCTGTCTTGTTGAGCCAGACACAAGCCCAGGTCTGAACCACGTCCCCCAAAGCGGCAGGTTTTAACTGAAAACAGCTTAAGAAGTGCTCCTGTCTCTAGTGCCAAGACACCAAGTTCCCAGTGGGATCCAAACCCCCAAATAAATCCATTTTACTCTGTATAAAGCTTATATAGGGTAAAGTCATAAATTGTCCGCCCTCTATAACACTGATAGAGAGATATGCACAGCTGTTTTCTCCCCCAGGAATAACTTACTTACTCTGGGTCAATTAATAAGCAAAAGTGATTTTATTAAATATAAAAAGCAGGATTTAAGTGGTTCCAAGTAATAATAGACAGAACAAAGTAAGTTACCAAGCAAAATAAAATAAAACACGCAATTCTAAGTCTAATACAGTAGGAAACTGAATACACATAAAATCTCACCCTCAAAGATGGTCCAATAAGCTTCCTTTACAGACTGAACTCCTTCCTAGTCTGGACCCAATCCTTTCCCCGGTACAGTCCTTGTTCCAATTCAGGTGGTAGCTAAGGGATTTCTCATGACTGCAGCCCCCTTTGTTCTGTTCCACCCCCTTTTACAGCTTTGGCATAAGGCATGAATCTTTTGTCTCTCTGCGTCCCCATCCCTTCTTCTAAATGGAAAAGTACTAGGTTTAAGATGGATTCCAGTACCAGGTGACATGGTCACATGTCCTGTGAGACCCCTAGCCTTCATTCTTCCTGGCCTGAGTCACAGGAAGGCTTGCAAGTAAACAGAGCCATCTACATTCAATTGTCCTGGTTAATGGGAGCCATCAAGATTCCAAACCACCATTAATGGCCAACACTTTGAATAATTACAATAGGACTTCAGAGTTATATTTCATATTTCTAGTTTCAGATACAAGAATGATACATTTATACAAATAGAATGACCACACTCAGAAGATTATAAGCTTTGTAATGATACCTTACAAGAGACCTTTTGCATGAAGCATATTCCAGTTACATTATGTTCACACTCATTAGTATATTTTCATAAAATCATATGGAGTACAACATCACACTCTCCTCCTGAACTTACTGCCAGAGACTTCGACACTGTCCATGGCAGAGGCAGTATACCTAAAATTCCTCTTTGGGCTCCCCTCTGGGGCAGACACTCCTGTGTCCCCCAGAAAGAAGGTGACCCTGATCCAGCTGTGGACTCACAGCTACCAGCTATGACAGACCCTTTAATTGCCAGCAAAATCCCCCCCCCCCTTCACTCAGGTTGGGCATACTTCCGGCTACAGAGTCCTTGGGGTCTGTTCCCACCGCAGCAATCACCAGGACCCCAACTTCCACCTCCAGGATATATGTCTCTGTGTACCTCTTCCACTCTATTACAACCAGTTCATGCTTCTGGGTCTCAATTTGTGCTTGTCTCTGGGCCTCAGTTTCTTTGTCTGGGTTTGTCAGGGTTTGCTGATGTGCAGACCCTTGTCTGGCTGCTTCTGCCTCCATGGCAGCCTTTTCCCAGGCAAATAGCGCATCAATTTCCATTTGTCTCTCCTTGAGACTGTCACTCAATGCGCTGGGATACCACTGAGAACCCCCTCCTGTCAGAACAGGCGCCCCTCCACTCCTGTCTTGCTGAGTTAGACACTTCAGTCAGCTTCAGCACAGACCCAGAGGTTGGGCCACACCCCTCTGCAGTTCACTGAAACTGAGATGCACTCGGCTCAGGGGCTTCTTGGTTAACAGAGATTTTCCCAGTGCCCAGTGTTCAGCCTTTCTGGGCAATTTGCAACCTGTGGAGTTCTAGCTTCTTCTGGTCTTCACTCCTACTTATTTTGCTTACTTTTCTGTCCCTGATTCCCTTACCCGAAATAAGCAAATAGAAAATAACAAACCAGTAACCACTTTGTCTGTTCTCCAGCCAGCACACTTAAAACTCACTTAAAATCAATAGCAGTATCTCAAAGCAATCAGCTATGAACACATCCTGCTCGACTCCGCTACTGTGTCTAAGACTAATACTGTAGAAAACTGAATACACATAAAATCTCACTCTCAGAGATGTTCCAATAAGCTTCTTTCACAGACTGGACTCCTTCCTACAATGGGACCTCAGAGCTATATTTCATATTTCTAGTTTCTGATACAAGAATGATACATTTATACAAATAGGATGATCACACTCAGTAGATTGTAAACTTTGTAATGATATCTTTTGCCTGAAGCATATTCCAGTCACATTATAGTCAAACTCATTAGCATATTTTCATAAAATCATGTGGAGTGCAAAGTCACACCCACACCATGGCCAGGCATTCCTTCTCTGTGGCTGCATAGCGCTGCATCTTCTCTTCAATCCTGCTTCTTACCTTCTTACCTTTGGAGGAACTTTGCTACAAACTGAAGCTCTGAACAAAGGACTGAATGACCTATCCCAGCTGTGGATGTACTTCAGAGACTTGATTTGTGCCTGCAGCTTATTCCATCACTGCTACAAGCCTGAACCAAGAACTTAGCAATTGTTGTATGTATTTGATTCCATTTAACCAATTCTAACTCTCCTCTACATTTCTTTCTTTTTATGAATAAACCTTTTGATTTTAGATTCTAAAGGATGGCCAACAGCATGATTTGTGGGTAAGATCTAACTTGTATATTGACCTGAGTCTGGGGTTTAGTCCTTTGGGGTCCGGAGAACCTTTTTCCTTTTATTGGGATATTGATTTTCATAACCATTCATCCCCATAAGGAGTGGTGCTGCTGGTGATACCGGGAAACTGGAGTGTCTGAGGGAATTGCTTGTATGACTTCTGGTTAGCCAGTGGCTTAAAAGTGAAGTCTTCTCTGTTTGGCTGGTTTGGTGTGCCTTAATAGTAAAGGAAACCCAGCCTTGGGCTGTGACTACCCTGCTCTAAGCAATTTGTCCTGAATTGATCCTCTCAGTAGTGTCCCACCAGAGGCCGCTTTGTTACAGTCTGTACATACTCCACCACTGATTTTCCATCAGGAGATGCCTTCTCCTCCCACTCGTCCTGCATCAAGTTGAGGGGTCCCCTCACTCTCCTCACATACAGCAACTCTAATGGGAAAAACCGTGTGGATTCCTGGGGCACTTCCCTGAATGCGAACAGCAGGTGGGGTAAATACTTGTCCTAGTCCTGCAGGTGCTGGTCCATAAATTTTTCAGCATCATCTTTGGGGTCCCATTGAACCTCTCCACCTGCCCATTGAACTGAGGGTGGTACGCCAAAGTCCAGGTTTGTCGGACACCACACTTCTCCCACACGCATTGGAGCAGGGTTGAGATGAAGTTGGAGCCCTGGTCTGCAAGGACCTCTTTGGGGAACCGCACTCTGTTGAAAATGGTCAGCAGCACGTCTGCCACGGTGTCTGCCTCAATAGAGGACAAGACCACTGCCTCGGGGTAGCTCATAGTGAAACCTACCACCACCAGGATGTATTTCTTCACCGACCAGGTCACCCTGCTGAGGGGCCACACTATGCCCATAGCAACCTTCTGGAAAGACTCCTCTCTGATGGGCAAAGGTCTCAGATCTGCGTTACACTTATTCCGGGCCTTCTCCACCCTCTGGCAGGAGTCACAGGACCTGCAATACTGTTGGACAGTGTTGCGGTTCAATGACAAGACGGAACACAGCTTTTAGCAAGCAAGCGGCTGGTCTGCTAACCGACTTCTGCCTGTCAGCTTTCCACCTTCCCCCTTTATTCTTTCTCTCCCCCCGCGCATTACATTCTCCAACAGATAAAAGGAATACACTGGCTTTGTTTAACATTCTTATTTACCAATTTCTGTCTACCGCATTCCTTGCTCTCGGGCCTTGAGCCCAGTCCTGGGAGGCTTCCCATGGTTCATGTCATCTGGGCGAGATTCCAAGGTTCATGCCCTTGAGAGGAGCTGTGTGTGCGCAGCTCCTGCACAATACTCCGGGTGTGCCCTGAATGTTGCCAAGCGCATGAACCTTGTATGAATCCTACATCCCCTCCTTTTTTGTTTATTTGTGCTCGGCCATCTCATGGTAGCCATCAATTTGCTTTTGCAAGCCAATTAACTCCCAGACAGACAAGGTCATAACTTGTGGAGCCTGCCAGGGCGGGTCTCGACAAAGCCTTAACAAAAAGGAAATACATTGCACACAGCAACAGCAAAAAATAAGCTTAAAAAGGTAAAGTGTGATTGGCCGGGCCCCAATTAGCCATGCTAAAGTACTGGGAAGAGAGGTTCGAGTAAGCAGCGAGCATCATCTCATTCCCAATTTCCTCAGGGTGATGACATACTGGAATAAGGCACGTACCTAACAATTCTTCAGCTGCTACAAAATCAGATAAACAAAAGTGGGTAACATTTGCTATTGAAGCCAATCTTTCCCATAGGTTATATGTCATTCGGGCCCATAACGGAGGAGGCGCTCCCGAGTTAACCCCTCCAGGAAATAGCAGGCACAAAAGGCATACAATCAATACAGAATTAGCAGTAATTTGGGCGAGAATCGCCACAAACAAAGTCTCAGGAGTCTCTGGCTGTTGGTTTGCTGCCAGTCTTCGTTGAGCCGCGGCGACCAATGCTTTCACTGCTCCCCATGTCATGGGCTGGCTTGGGATGCTACGCCTCCTGCATTTCCGTCCCGCCGTTGTCGACCTGGGAGGCACCGCATTCTCCTCCAAGGTCAGCTGAAACTCCGGTATGGGGTTGGACAGCCCCTGGTGCCACGCCATGCTGTTTCAGTGCCGGTCGCACACACCGGGCCGGAACCCACAATGGTCCTGCAGGGAGAGACACAGCAGCAGGACAGCGTCAAAGATCCCGGGCCAGTAAAGTTCTGCAGCAGCCTCTGCCTGGTGCGCCGGATGCCCTGATGCCCCGAAAGGGTAATATTGTGGGCCAAGTACTACAGTCTGTGGCAGTACCTCTGGGGAACCACCAACTGCCTCCTGTCTTTCCAAGGTTCAGTTTGCCCCAAACCAACCCAGTCCCGGTACAGGAATCCCTTCTCCCACAGGAATCTCTCCTGGCAGTCCTCCCCCTGGGATCCTGCATGGCTGTGGCCAGCAAGAGACCTCAGCTTCTCTAAGGAGGGATCCTCCTGCAGCTCCATCTGGAATTCAGCTGCTGGGTTTGAGGGTACAGTCCTGGTTGGCGGTGGCTCAGTTTCCCCACCTTGGGATGGATGATCTGGCCCAGCCCTGTCAATCCCTACCCTCTGTGCTTCAGTCCCCCCTTCCAGAGGTCCCACGTCCTTCGCTGGCCCTGGCTCCGGTGAGGACCAGGGAGCTCTGAGTGCCATCCAACCGGTTCTCCAAGTCATTACCCATTAGCACCTTGGTAGGCAAGTGATTGTGCACCCCAACCTCTTTGGGTCCCTCCTTAGCTCCCCATTTCAGGTGTATCCTCGCTACAGGCACCTTGACGGGGGGCCCAAACACTCCCCTCAGGGTTTTGTATGCATTAGTCACTAGCTGGTCTGGGTCCACCACCTAGGGCTGTGCCAGTGTCACCTCTGCGCCCATGTCTGAGAATCCCTGGACACTCCTTCCCCCCACCTCAATGGGGATGATGTAGCAATTGTCCCCCAGGGCCTGTCCCACACTCATCCGGCAGATTGAGTATGGGCACTCTGGACCTGGAGCCCCGCCTTCCCCTGCTGGTCTGGCCTGGCGGTCCCCTCCCCCTGGCATAGCCCTCTCTACTGTGGATCCCTAGACTGGCGGTGCCCCCTCTGGGTGGGCTTCCACCCAGTTGACACCCCGCGGGTTCTGCTTGGCTGCCATTTCCTTCATCTTCAGGCATTGCACCACCTTGTGTCCTTTTTAGCCACAGTAATTACATTTCAGGTTCCGCATGTCCCACAAGGGGGGTCGGCTCGCCCCAGCATTCATGGGCACTCCTGAGTTGGGCTTCCTGGAGTCCCACCTTTGAGTGGTCTCTGGGTGACTCCCCTTCTGAGTCCCCAATGTGGGTCTCCCTCCTGTCCCCTATCTGCTGTCCATAAACTCATCTTCCAGTGCATCTGCACTGCACAGATCTTCAGGCTTCCGGTCGACTAACCACATCTTAAGGTCTGGAGGGCAGATGTCATACAGCTGCTCCAACCCCACCAGGTTATACACGTCCTCTGCCGTAGTGGCCCCTGTGTCCTTCCCCCACTTAAGGAGATATTTCCCCAGCACGTTGGCGACCTTCTTGTAAGTGACACCTGGGGTCTTACGTACACCCTGGAATCATTTCCTGTACGCCTCGGGGGTCAGTTCAAATAGTCCCCTGTCTCAGTACCATCCATTTGGCTGAATGCCTCTATGGACTTGGGACCCAGCAGCGGGGTTAGACAGCAAAGCCTGTCTGTGAGGTCAATCTGGATCAGATAACAAGCCTTCTCAAAGGCTGTGAGGTAGGAATCAATATCCCCCCCCCCCACACACACACCCCATTAAACTGGGGCAGCAGTTTGGTGTCTAGATTCCCCACAAAACTGGCATCTCAGGGCCCTTCCTCACTTAAAGTTGTGAGGCAGGCTGTCTTGGCCCACCTCTCCTCCAACTCCAACTCGTGATTTCGCTGTTCTGCACAGTCAATCAGCCTCCGCTCCTCTAGCTCCTTCACTTTCAGCTCCAGCTCCAGTATCCACAGCTCCTCCAGGGAGAAACCTGGCTGGGGCCCCTCTGTGCTGATTGGGGAATTGGATCTGATAGATTCCCAGATGCTACAAGGACTGCCCCCATGGCTACTCCCTGGTTCTCAGGGCATCCCGGGAGCCCCCCCTGGAATCTGGAGCCTGTTCCTCGGACTGGTCATTCTCTACAAGCTGAGCCATCAGCTGCTTCTTAGAGAGCCTCCCCACTCTCAGCCCTCTCTCCCTCCCCAGATGTGCCAGTTCTCTCTTACGGAGCTGGTTATAGGCCATTTCCATGTTGGTTCCTTCAATTCCCTTGTTTTATCGCAGGCAGCCACTCAGTGCAAAGCGCCTGAGCTTGCAGCCAACTGCCTACAGGGTGCATCCACAAACAGTCCTCTGCCACCACATTCTCACAGACTTACAGGTTGTGCCCACTCTTGGCCTGTGCAATCTCGGGGAGGGGAGGGGGGGAACCCCTTCAGTGTGACAGCCCTTCTTGGGGGTTCACTCTCTCATGGGGGTTAAGCCCCTCTGCCTCCTGGAACCACCTCTCTGAGCCTTAGCACACCTGACTCTTGCCATGGGCCCCATCAAGGAGTCCAATTGCTCTGGAGCCCCAGGGCCTCCACTCCGAGAGGGAATAATGCAACCCTGTTCCCTAGACTGGAGCGTCTCTTAGCCAGCGTAAAACAGGAGGGTTTATTGAGCATATGAACACAGCATAGGAAATTCTCAGGGCCCTCAGGCCTGGTCTCCCCCAGCACAGCACATCTAAGTCTCTCCTTCATCCAGGTGGGCTCTGCCTGCTCTCTCTCTCCATTCCCAAACCCCAGTGCTTTTCCAGCTAGGCATCCGATATCACTGGCCCCAAGTCCCGCCTCTGTCCATTGTCTTCTATCCCGGTAAACAGGGTCACCTGAGCCGCCTCTCCTCTCAGCCGTCCTCTGTCCCCCTCTGGCTGAAACTGGCTGGTCAGGTCACTGGAGTCCTCTCTTCGTAGCCCATTGTCCTCCCACTGGCCAGAACCAGCTGTGACTCCCAAGCTGGGCCTCCCGGTCACCAGGTCACGAGTCACTGGGGTATCCATTCTCCCGGCCTTTGGCCGGGGTCCCAAGTTCCATCGCTGGTCTTCTATAACAACAGACTCCCTCTCCCATTACCTCATTAAACCAGTAACACCCACGGAAACTGAGTCCCATCCCTCTGCATGCAAACCATTGAAAAAAGCAGGAAAAAACAAAGAGGACCCCCCACTTCGACACATGGGGGGTTGGATCAGAACCCAGCATACACGGGTCGGCACTATGACGTGGTGTGTGGATGGGAGATTGGAGCAGAACCCAGCACACATGGCTTGGTGCTGGGACTCAGTTTCAATACTTGTGGTTGGATCAGAACCTGGCACATATGTGTCAGTGCTCGTACTCGGTGTCTGGAGAAACGGTTGGCGCAGAACGCGGCACAAATGGGTGGGCGCTGGGGCTCAGTGTGCAGAGGGATGGTTGGAGCACAATCTGGCACACACGGGTCGGCGCTGGGACTCGGTCTCCATACAGGTGGTTGGATCAGAACCCGCCTATAACCATGCTGACTTTGGTGGGACCCAACTGAGAGTACCAATTCAGGACAGATTGCTTAAAGCAGGGCAGTTATAGCCAAAGCTGGGGTTCCTTGGGACTTGGTGTCTGGAGGAGCAGTTGGATCAAAACCCAGCACACACGGGTTGGCGCTGGGACTCGGTCTCCATACGGGTGGATGGATCAGAACCCGCCTGTAATGATGCTGGCTTTGGTGGGAAGTACCAATTCAAGACAAATTGCTTAAAGTAGGGCAGTTACAGCCCAAGACTGGGGTTCCTTTTCACACCAAGGCAAACCAAACCAGCCAAACAGAGAAGACTTCGGTTTTCCCCCCTGGCCAACCATAAGTCACACAAGAAATTCCCTTAGACACTCCAGTTTCCCAGTGTCAGCACCAGTGCCACTCGTTATGGGTATGAATGGTTATGAAAACCAATGCCCCAGTAAAAGAAAAAAGGTTCTTCTGATCCCAAAGAACAAAGCCCCAGATCCAGGTAAATATATAAATCAGATCTTACCCACAAATCATGCTGTTGCCAATCCTTTAAAATCTAAAATCTAAAGGTTTATTCATAAAAGGAAAGAAATATAGAGGAGAGCTAGAATTGGTTAAATGGAATCAATTACATACAGTAATGGCGAATTTCTTGGTTCAGACTTGTAGCAGTGATGGAATAAGCTGCAGGCACAAATCAAGTCTCTGAAGTACATCCACAGCTTGGATGGATCATTCAGTCCTTTGTTAAGAGCTTCAGTTTGTAGCAAAGTCCCTCCAGAGGCAAGAAGCAGGATTGAAGACCAGATGGAAATGAGGCATCAGCCTTTTATAGTCTCTTCCAGGTGTAAGAACACCTCTCTGTTCTTACTGTGGAAAATTACAGCAAAATGGAGTTTGGAGTCACATGGGCAAGTCACATGTGCATGCATGACTCAGTTCTTTACAGGCAGCAGCCATTGCTCACTTGCTATCTTGAACGTCCCCAGGAAGACTTCTTATGTCGATTGGAGTCTTCTAAGATCCATTGTCCGATGAAATGAGCTGTAGCTCATGAAAGCTTATGCTCAAATAAATTTGTTAGTCTCTAAGGTGCCACAAGTACTCCTTTTCCTTTGCGAATACAGACTAACACGGCTGCTACTTTGAAAACTGTCAGTTCAGTGTTTCTTGATTGGACACTTAATTTGCAAATTCCTTTCTCAAGAAGCTGACCAAATGCTTTACTAAGGCTACTTCAGAATCAAAACTCATTGATGTACAAGTACATAGCCAATATTCATAACTTCAACTACAAAAATGATAAACACACAGAGATAGCATAATCATAATTAGCAAATCATAACCTTTCC
This sequence comes from Chelonia mydas, assembly GCF_015237465.2. NCBI lineage: Eukaryota > Metazoa > Chordata > Testudines > Cheloniidae > Chelonia > Chelonia mydas. Next base: position 48,738,558 of record NC_057853.1, read on the forward strand.
ATAGACACCTTACAAGACAACCTTTGTACAATATTTGCTGCAAATATAGAACAGTGGTTGCAACAATGATTTATACATGGGTTGGTGCTGGGACTCAGTGTCTGGAAGGGTGGTCTGATCAGAATCCAGCACACATGGGTCAGCGCTGGTACTCAGTTTCCGGACTTGTGGTTGGATCATAACCTGGTTCGTACTCAGTGTCTGGATTGGTGGTTGGTTCAGAACCTGGCACACATGGGTTGGCGCTGGGACTCGGTGTGTGGAGGTGAGGGTGGAACAGAACCCAGCACACATGGATCGGTGCTGGGACTCAGTGTCTGGAGGGGTGGTTGGATCAGAATCCAGCACACCCGGGTCGGCGCTGGTACTCAGTCCGTGGACTTGTGGTTGGATCAGAACCTGGAACATAAGGATCAGCACTCGTACTAGGTGTCCAGATTGGCGGTTGGTTCAGAACCCGCCACATATGGGTCGGCGCTGGGACTTGGGGTCCAGAGAGGCGGATGAAGCAGAACCCGGCACACACAGGTTGGCGCTGGGACTCAGTGTACTGAGGGGTGGTTGAAGCACAACCCAGCATACACTGATTGGCATTTGGACTCGGTGTCTGGAGGGGCAGTTGGAACAGATCCCGGTACACATCGGTCAGTGCTGGGACTCGGTGCCTGAATGGGTGGTCAGATCAGAATCCAGCACACATGGGTCGGTGCTGGTACTCAGTCCACAGACTTGTGGTTGGATCAGAACCTGGCACATATGGGTCAGCGCTCGTACTCGGTGTCTGGATTGGTGGTTGGTTCAGAAACCCAGTGCATATAGGTCGGCGCTGGGACTTGGGGTCTGGAGAAGTGGTTGGAGCAGAACCCAGCACACACAGGTTGGTGCTGGGGCTCAGTGTGCCGAGGGGTGGTTGGATCAAAACCCGGCACACATGGGTTGGTGCTGGGACTTGGCATCTGGAGCTGTGGTCGGATCAGAATCCAGCACACACGGGTGGATGCTGGTACTCAGTTTCTGGACTTGTGGTTGGATCAGAACCTGGCACATATGGGTCAGAGCTTGTACTCGGTGTCTGGAGAGGCGGTGGGAGCAGAACCCGGCAGACATGGGTCGGTGATAGGGCTCAGTGTGCGGAGGTGGTAGTTGGAACACAACCCGTCACACAGTGGTCAGCATTGGGAGTCGGTGTCTGGAGGGGCAGTTGTATCAAAACCCAGCACACACGGGTTGGCGCAGGTACTTGTGCTGAGTTGTGGGTGGAACAGAACCCGGCACACACAGTTCGGTGCTGGGACTCAGTTTCCGGACTTGTGGTTGGATTAGAACCTGGCACATATGGGTCAGCGCTCATACTCGGTGTCTGGATTGGTGGTTGGTTCAGAACTAGGCACATATGGGTCGATGCTGGGACACAGTGTGCAGAAGGGTGGTTGGAGCAGAACCTGGCACACACTGGTTGGTGTTGGGACTCGGTGTGAGGAGGGATGGTTGGAACAGAACCCGGCACACATGGTTCGGCACTGCTACTCAGTTTCCAGACTTGTGGTTGGATCAGATCGGCACATATGGGTCAGTGCTGGGACTTGGTGTCTGGAATCATAGAATCATAGAATATCAGGGTTGGAAGGGACCTCAGGAGGTCATCTAGTCCAACCCCGTGCTCAAAGCAGGACCAATCCCCAACTAAATCATCCCAGCCAGGGCTTTGTCAAGCCTGCCCTTGAAAACCTCTAAGGAAGGAGATTCCACCACCTCCCTAGGTAACCGGTTCCAGTGCTTCACCACCTTCCTAGTGAAAAAGTTTTTTCTCCTAACCTAAACCTCCCCCATTGCAACTTGAGACCATTACTCCTTGTTCTATCATCTACTACCACTGAGTACAGTCTAGATCCATCCTCTTTGGAACCCCCCTTCAGATAGCTGAAAGCATATATCAAATCCTCCCTCATTCTTCTCTTCTGCAGACTAAACAATCCTAGCCCTGGTCTACACTGGAGGCTGGGGGGGGTTGACCTAAGATGCACTACTTCAGCTACGTGAATAGAGTAGCTGAAGTCGGCATATCTTAGGTCGAATTACCTGGCCATGAGGACGGTGGCGAGTCGACCGCTGCTGCTCCCCTGTTGTGGTTCAAATACAAGACAGAATAAGGCTTTAAGCAAGCAAGCAGGCTGGTCTGCCGACGGGCTGGTCTGCCTGTCAGCTTTCCACCCTCTCTTTTATTTCTCTCCCTCCTCCTGCGCATTACATACTCCAACAGATAAAAGGAATACACTGGCTTTGTTTAATATTCTTATTTACCAATATCTATCTACCGCATTCCTTGCTCTCGGGCCTTGAGCCCAGTCCTGGGAGGCTTCCCATGGTTCATGTCATCTGGGCAAGATTCCAAGGTTCATGTCCTTGAGAGGAGCCGTGTGTGCACTGCTCCTACACAACACTCCGGGTGTGCCCTGAATGTTGCCAAGTGCATGAACCCTGCAAGAATCCTACATCCCCTCCTTTTTTGTTTATTTGTGCTTGGCCATCTCATGGTAGCCATCAATTTGCTTTTGCAAGCCATTAACTCCCGGACAGACAAGGTCATAACTCGTGGAGCCTGCCAGGGCGGGTCTCGACAAAGCCTTAACAAAAAGGAAATACATTGCACACAGCAACAGCAAAAAATAAGCCCAAGAAGGTAAAGTGTAGTTGACCGGGCCCCAATTAGCCATGCTAGAGTACTGGGAAGAGAGGTTTGCGTAAGCAGTGAGCATCATCTCATTCCCTATTTCCTCAGGGTGATGACATACTGGAATAAGGCACGTACCTAACAATTCTTCAGCTGCTACAAAATCAGATAAACAAAAGTGGGTAACATTTACTATTGAAGCCAATCTTTCCCATAGGTTATATGTCATTCGGGCCCATAACGGAGCAGGCGCTCCTGAGTCAACCCCTACAGGAAATAGCAGGCACATAAGGGACACAATCAATACAGAATTAGCAGTGATTTGGGCAAGAATGGCCACAAACAGAGTCTCAGGAGTCTCTGGCTGTTGGTTTGCTGCCAGTCTTCGTTGAGCCACGGCGACCAGTGCTTTCACTGCTCCCCATGTCACCGGCTGGCTTGGGATGCTACGTCTCCTCCGTCTCCGTCCCGCCATTGTCGACCCGGGAGGCACCGTGTTCTCCTCCAAGGTCAGCTGAAACTCCGGTATGGGGTTCGACAGCCCCTGGTGCCACGCCATGCTGTTTCAGTGCCGGTCGCACACACCGGGCCGGAACCCACAATGGTCCTGCAGGGAGAGACACAGCAGCATATCCCCGACCCCAAGTAATTAAAGGTACTGGGCCCAACCATTGCGGATCAGGCAGCTGACAGTAATAGACACACGGTCTTTCCAGTACCTCGGACTTATGAAAATGCCAATCCGCGGGGGTCTGCTGATCTGTATTCAGTGTTAAATTATTTAAAGTAAACAAAAGGACATGCAATTGTTGCTGAATGTCTCCTAAGGTTCGGAGACGCAGCTCCCCTTGTTTTAATTGTTTGTCAAGCAAGGTTTTTAGCTTGCGATTTGCACGTTCAACAATAGCTTGGCCAGTGGAATTATAAGGGATCCAGTGTTTGAGACGGACGTCCCATTGGACACAAAAGGTGGAGAGGGCTGTGGAGCAATAGGCTGGGGCATTATCCGTTTTTATCTGGCTCGGGCGACCCATAACAGCAAAACAGGCTAGCAAATGGTGAATAACTTTGGGAGTGGCTTCCCCACCCTGTGGGATCGCCCAGAGGAATCCCGAATAGGTATCAATGGAAACATGTAAAAACGAATAGGGGTGGAATTGTGGCACGTGAGTGACATCCATTTGCCACAGCTGATTTGCTGCGGTACCTCTGGGGTTAACGGCATAAGAAAAAGTAGGGGCAGCAGCGGCACAGTGGGGGCAGGAACGAACAATAGAACGTGTATGATCAGCAGGAATGTGAAACTGTCGGGCCAAAACAGAGGCAGACTGATGAAAAAAGGAATGGCTTTCAATGGGGTCAGAAAAAAGGGAATTTACCTGACCACGTAACGCGCAATCAGCACACGCATTGCCTTCAGTAAGTAGCCCAGGCAGAGGGGTATGACTGCGAATATGAGCAACAAAATGAGGGAAATTACGAGTGGTGATGAGATACTGTAAGGACAAAAACAGGCGAAGAAGGTCCGCATCGACCTGAGGGGTAATGAGGGCAAGGGGTAAATGATCAATTACCTGATAAACATAATGGGTGTCCAGAATCAAATTAAAGGGACAATCAGCAAAAAATTAAAAGGCCAAAATAACAGCAGCTAGTTCCAAGGACTAGTGAAGCTCTCCAAGCGCTGTGCACGCAAATGTTGTTGCACAAGTGAATGAAGCGCTTTCAGCTTTTCTAGGGGGAGGGGCCACTGGTCAATCCATACGGGTTCTAAGGATTGCCATACCAATGGTAATGCAGAGGGCAAGGTGGGTGGGGGAGGGTTTTGGGCCATTATATATTAATATCGAGGGTGGTGTCCAGCTTTACAAGTAAGTCACGGCCCCAAATATTGAGGTGGACAGGGAGCACAAAAGGGCGGATTGTAGCAAGGGCACGGCCTCCTGGTTTAGAGACCGTGACCCAAGACAAACTTTGGCACCCGGGTTTGCTACCCCCGATCCCCCAAAACTCTTTAGAAGGAACTGTTGGCCAACTGACCAGCCAGTCCTGATCACGAATCACCGTAACGTCAGCTCCAGTGTACACCAGCCCTGTAAAAGGAAAATTATTTAAAAGAAATGTTAACTGAGGTTTCGAGGGGCGGAGTGACATTGTTAGAGCAACAAGTTGAGAGGACGTGTCGTGAGGCGGC